>NC_061863.1:60820226-62020226 GCF_907164915.1 Impatiens glandulifera
TAGAGTTCACTTTTTCCCTATGCTACGAGTGAAAGGCAAAATATAAAAACCACCATTAAAGTAGCTCAGGCGAGAATTACTATATCCATATGAATTATGTCTCATATCTCTATAAATATTGTCGGAATTCTTTCATTCTTTGCTCACTAATAATAGTGAAATCTATAGCGCAGAGTCAAAAGAGAATTATGACCGATTAAAAACTATTATTGAACCACCGTGTTCATGAAATTTGATAAACAAATTTGTTTGTTAAATATTATTTGATCAGATATATCAAATTTGTTTTCATTCTTAACCATCCCAACTCCAATTTAAATTTGATTGTTTTTGTTGTAATTTATAATAGGCAGATGCATTCTATTGTGAACCAAAGAAAATGTAAATATAAGAAGGAATAAATTAGGTGTACTGTCTTATAAATTAAATTTAAGTGATAACTTTTTCTTATACTCAAGAATTGATACAGAAATAGAGTTTGTCCCACATTAAAAAAAAATACATGAAAATGAATTGTTCACTTCATAAGAATGTAGGAAATATGTAACCAATTGTGTCAAATATTTTCCTGTTATTGCACACAAAATAATTGCAAACATTTGAGAACTTTTGAATTCCTAGAAAACTTCTTTTTTAACACAATATAAGTGATTGCTTTGCATACTTCATTCTAGTCTCTTATGAAGATTTCAAACTAAAATATTGAGATTAGTGTTGTTATCTCCCTCCATTGAGAGTAAAGCTTTTCATGTTTTATAGAAATGCACATTTCCTTGTGTATTCACGTCGCTTTTAAATTTTAGGTAGTTCGGAAGTTTTTTTGAATATATTAGAAGCATTTCTTTTTATATTGTATCGTTACAATAATAAATTATCCTAACGAATTTTCCTCTCAAAGAAAGTAGTTAAGTTGCAGTTATCTTTTCATTTTCTGGAGTATTACCAATTTTAGTTGTTTAATTATTGAGCTCTTTTTTATCTTGATTGAATTTCAAATTGAGTTACATTTTAGACATTTTGAGAAAATCAAAATTGATGACTAATTCACAACTAGTTCACATGTGTCTATTCCACATTAGTTATAAATTCGTTCTCGTTATTGATTGTTTAATGTAAGAGAGTTAATTTTTTAAATTATATATTAAGAGAGATATTTCAAATTTATTAGTTAATACATATAGAAAAATATAATATATTTAAAAACATAATAAGATTCAACAAAAAGTTTAAGACAAATTTTGAATTATCCCAAAAATTATTCTCTCTTCGTCTCATCTTATACATATTTGTAAATTAACTTATCATATTGTGTTACGTGGCTCATTTAATTGTTTTGCAACAAATCATAAATACCATAATAAATTAGGATATAAAATATTTAAAAAATCAATTTAAATTTAAATAATAATTAGAAAAGGTTGCTAATTTTCTTGTTATAACGACTTGTCATCCTTAAACAAACAAAAAAAATGGTATTTTAAGATTAACAATTGTATATTTATATAATATTTGACTATTAAAATTAAAAAACAGAAACATTGATAATATATTTATGGTCATATTTTCACATACATTTGTCTTAGTTTAATTAACTTATATATTGAAATAAGTTGCAATTGTGTAACAAGTATATATATAATAATAATATTGAACTACAAATACAAATTATTGCATTTTCGCACCATAACGTATTATCCCTTTTATATAGTAAATATGTCCTATTGTAATATCGTTAATTCACAGTTTACTCATCCACAAAATTTAAAATGGCTAAATTAAAATATATATATATATATAAATATATAAATATATAAATCGTATTGAAGTTGTGTCTTTTATAAAAACAAGATATTTATTTATTCAAATGATGTTATATCATGATCCTAGATCTTATTAATTACCAGTATCACACACACATTCTCCGTTTATACAAAATACTGACTTAAAGATACATCGATTTGCATCACACTCTTTATCTATTTTACAATTTTTGTTTTTTTCTGCATAACAAGAACATTTACCTTCAAAGCATATTCTTGTGCCCGTAGAACATAACTTGCAATCATTCTTCGTCTTACAATCTAAAGCTTCAGATGATAGTATACCTAAAAATATTGTATACTCATTAAGAAAATATTAAAAACAATAAATATCTTACTATTTTATTTCAATAATTTTTAAAAGAAACAGTATTACCTAGGAAAACTACAAAGACTATCGTTTGTATTAAACTTTTTCCCATATCTTTCGCTTCAAATAGTAAATTAGACAAATTATTTAAATAAGTAATTTCTTATTTCCCTAATAAATTTAGATATTGTTGGTGTCTATATATATATATATATATATTGACAAATAATATGTATATAGTCAATAAAGTGTAAAAGTACATGTATATTAATGTAGCATATTAATTATTTTGATAAACTTTTTCAAAATAATAATCTGTTACATTAATAAATCTTCCTTTTTAGATATGTTAGCTTATCTTTTAAATTTATTATTATTATTTATTATAAAATTATTATCTAAATTATAATATGTTTTTGAGTGTATATAAATTATTATTATTAATTATGGCCCATATTATGTTTTTTAAATTATTTTCTAATTGGATCACTATTGTTTTAATTCATTTTTACATTTATAAAAAATACAAATAAATACTATATATATATATATATATATATATATATATGTTATAAATAAATTTTTATTTAAATTTAAGCTATGAATGAAAATATTAAATATCTTAATCTATTCTTTTATTTAAACTATTTAACTTAAAAAAAAATTAAAACTCCGTCATGTAGATCGGCCGGACCTATTTGGAGGCAACCGGTCATTGCCTCAGGCCCTGTCTATCAGGACCCAAATTTTTTAATATTAATATATATATATATATATATATATATATATATATATATATATATATATATATATATATATATATATATATATTATATTTAATCTACGACTTCTATATCTACTTAACTTTTCAGCTGCCGTCCCTCGAGGCTCAATAAAATACTTTTTCTTATAAACCTACGTAATTTTGATGAAATATCTGAAATATATGAAGTTTTAGTGTTTAACTTGTATTAATAAATGTTTTTATTTTTGATATTATTAATGAATTTTTGAAATTTGTATGCGAGAACTCAAAATCAAAATCATAACAATTAATTATAAAGATGTTCTAATATATTGAAACAATGAAATCCTAGTTTTATACTTTTATTGCTCCATGGTATGAATGAATGTGTTGTTAAGTTAGTTTGTGTTGATTAAATTAACTTTGATTGAAAAAATCTAGATGAATTCAATCTTTATTTGATGAAATTTGTAAATTGTGACAATTTCAGAATCTATGAACGGTAAGAAGTTACTAGAATTGATCTTGTGTAAAATGTTTTCTAAACATTTGTCTGTAGCTCAAAAGAGAAAATTGAAACAAATGGAAGAGACATTAATTCAAAGTCAAGTCGATGATATTAACAAATATTTTAGTATAAATAATATAACAGAAAGAGAGGAATTTGGAGATAGTTTGGTGATTGAAGAACAAAATTAGTATAAAAATGAAGAATTAGTTAGACTGTCAATTTGGATGAATCGAATGAGAACTTGAAGAATGACCCTGAACATGAAATTAAATTCTGAGAACTTGGAGTATCTTATATATATATATATATTTATTGCATACAAAATTATCCATTTTTTAATTTTTTGAATCAGGCCTTATCCATTTTTTTATTTTTTGAATCAGGCTTTATCGAACACAGGTACGGCTGAACCGCTTCAAACTTTTACTTACATCTCGAACACTTTTGCTATTTAGTTTATGTGCTTAAAAACCGACCCCTTTGATAACCGGATCATAGTATTTGAACAGGCAACAATCCCGTTTCCTCTTCCCCTGCCATTTTGATATCATGAAGAGAAGAGGCTGTTTCCTGTAAAGTATTTTTGTAACTCTTTTATATATATTTAGCCTATTTGGAAACTATTAAAGGAAGAAAATGACAAAGTTTTGATCTTGTTTTCACTAGGTTTAGTTTTCTTTTGGATCGTGATCAATAAGATTATAGTTACATTCTGATTTTTGGGTTCATCTTCTATAATGAAAATTTTGAATCATGATTAGATTATTTTCTTTTCCAACATAACAGATGTATATTTTTTCTAAATCATGTTCAAAATGAAAAGAATGATACCAAAATAGCCCGATCAAGCTTATTTAAATATTGATATTTAATTTTTTTTTTCTTGATTATAATAAGTTAAACCCACTTTTGGATAGCGCGAGTCGAAAGAGTTGAGTTTTGTTTAAGAGACGATTTGATTTTCAATAAGAACGTTATAAATGAAGTATAATGCCATAACTATCTAAATGGATCAGGTTGTTGGTTTCAGATTGACTCGTCCTCAAAGCTTAGAACGGACAATTAAAACAACATATACATTATATCTGCAACCTCTTTGTTATGTGAGTTGAGTGGTTTAACTTAAATTTATATGTTATGGAAAGTATAATACATGGATATGCACAATATTGTATTTTATTTTTCTTATAAGCAAAAATTCGAAAAATGTCTTTATTAAATTTTCGTCCGTGTGAATTCAGGTACATTTACAAAAAATTTTGTTCCTCTAGTTAATGGAGGAAGATATTCATGAAAACTAGGTTTCATAAACTTAGTACGTAGTTAAGATTTACAGCTTTCTAGAGAAAGATTCAATAAGAATTCGAAAAGTCTGTTTATATTAGTTTATTTTTCTAATTCTGACATACTTAGAAGGTTTAATTTCATTAGATATAAATTATTAATAATAAGTTAATAAATAAGAAACTTCTAAATTAAGGATGGAATAAGAATGCAGAAAGAAATGAACTCTTCCTCTTCTTTTTATTATTTATTTAATTAAAGTTGTTAGCCGCCATCGAAGAAAAAAGAAAATCCAAGGAAAGGAAAAAGAAGATGACTCTTTCTCTTATTATTATTATTAGTTTTTTTAAATTAAATTAAAGATTTTTTTTTTAAATATCGTTCTGGTGTGAAGAGTGGATTCTAAAATGACTTCTGAGGGCTTGATTTTATATGTTTTACCATTGAGTTAAGAATCTTCCCTATATTTATATGAATTGATTGATGATTAAAATTAATTTGATATATTATTGTGGGTCAATCCTTTAATATATTAATTTTCATTTAAAGTTATGTCTTCAACGTGCAAGTGTGATGGTCTTATAGGTGTATCCTAGGCTTGTCACCAATCATATTGATTTACGAAATAAAATATTTTCCTAATGAGGAATCAACTAGGTGGTACATAAATAATATAAAACATGTTTAATTAATGAAGTTCATTTCTTTACAAAATGTTATTAGAAAACATAGATATAAATTCACATAAAAAATATAGTCATAATATTTAATTTATTAGTCCTTGCACGATATAATTCAGCTTTCAAAGCCCAATGGACATCAATTTATTCATTTTGTTCAATTGTTTACATGACTACACAAATCTTATTAATATTATTTTCCATGTAATTGTTTTGCTTGCTAGGATTTAGGATGGAATCCTAAAATAGAGTGGGACAGGGTTGTGAGATTCAGGAGCAGCATCCCAAACACTGAAAGCACTCGATGAGTTCATCCATTTTTTTGTCATTTCAGGATAGTGCCTGTCCAACACGTTTTTAAGGCTTTCGGTCGTATTCACCCACTCCAACCCCTTCTTCGTGTACGTTTCTTCGTTGAAATCGCTTGTGAAAAATCTGTCCGCCTCTAACCTCCTGCATCCATGACATCAATTATATCGCTCAAAGTGTGAAGACTAGAACCCATGATTTTGAGGTTATTAATTTTGCATTTATAGTAACACTCAATTATTAAATTTATAATATAAAGGAGCATATATAGTTTAATTACCTGGATGCCATAAGGAGAAAAATGACAAAAGCTGTCTCACTAATTGCGAAGCCCTTGATTTTCTTTTCTGCCATCAAGCCCACCAGTAGATCCAACTCCTCCACATCATTGCCGTACACTTCATGCAGTATCTTGATTGCTTCTTCGTCGGCCGTCAGATCCTTCCAATTGGAGATGGGAATAAGTAGGAGAGACCTACGGAATTCATTATATTTTGCCACGCTTCTTTCTCTGTCCCTATAAACTACATTATTTTTAATAATATACACAAAATTGCTAATTGGTTAATAATAATCTAGACAAAATTAATTAAAAGATGTAGTAATAATAATAATAAAGAATAAAATATATTACTTTCGAGAGCAGCCAGATCAACGTGATCAGGTCGATCTTTGCCGTCCACATCCTGGGGTATGATGTTCCTTAGCCACATGGGATAATTCCAGAGCTCAAGAGCCCCACAAGCCTGGTGGCCCATCGAAACCATTTGTTTCGTGAATCCTATTTCTGATAAAGCCTTCCCCCCTTCGAGGCCGACTAAATTGATCATGGGAATCTTCTTAATTAGTGGAGGAGACTTATTAGTTCCGAGTTGGGCAGTGTTAGTGTCCCTGAGGAGAAGCTCATCCGGTAAGAGCGAGTGCATTCGATAAACGCTGGTGAATTCTTCTGTCAAAGAATAAGGCACGCCATGGTTGATTGGCTTCTTCAACCCCACTAGTCCTCCCAACCTTGAATCTCCAACATGCCCAAATGTATCCTTGAACTTCTTTCCCAATAATCCGTACCTAAGATTTAAGAGTTAATTAGCCTTAAAATTATGATCAGGTGCAGTTATTGTATATATTCACCAATTTATGCGCATTCCAGCTAGCAATGTATCTGTTTTGAGAAGTTCGACTGTCCAATCAATAGTATGAATTTTAGCGATTACAGCTGACGTCACCAATCTTGCATGGCGATATAGATCTTCGTCACTAAGATCCGGGTATTTCTTCTGCACATGTGATCATTTATATAAGTTTCTAAAAATGATAACAAAAGAAGACATTAATAAATATGTCGCTAAAACATTAGAGACACTCTTCCTAAACATGAATTAAATCATTTGAAAAAAGTAAAACCACCTTGAGTGAATCACAAACTGAGTTATGCTCCAAAACGAACAGGGCTTGCAAGGAAGATATACCAGCCCAGCCATTACGAACATCACCGGAGATGGCAACACCATCCTCTTCACGGATGAGAAGCCCGTCGTTTCCAATCTTCAACTTCCCATCCTTGAACGTTCTTACCTTGTTCAACATCGTGGCGTTACTCCCATATATAGAACTTCCATCCCTATTTTCACCACCAACATATATACTTGAGAATGTGGAGTTTAAATAATAAAAAAAGATGAATCAATGTTGTTACAACATACCACCAAGGAGTCCGGATGTTTAAGAAACCAGTTTTGATATCATAAAAGCCAGTGGGGATTTCCTTGGAGCTGAAGAATCTAAAGGATTGAAGCGGGCACTGGTTCGCAACTTCACTTGGCGCCTTGAGCTCAATTTGTTTAGTGTCTTCCAAATGGTCGATCCAATCGTGAATCATAAATTGTATCCATGCGGCCGCAATTACGTTGAACTGTTTTCCCGTGTCTATCGGCTTCTTTCGGGCCAGAAGCTTCGTGGCCACCACCATTGGATCTGGCTTCAGTAGCTGCTCAATTTTCAAACAAATTCTTATATTAGTTTTATCACTAAAACTATTTTGCAACTGAAAACAATTGTCGCTGAAACAATTAGCGACACTTAAAAAAGTACTACAAACATATTATTACCTTGTTTTTCTGATCAACCGGATGAACATTTCGTCCGAAGAAGCTGTCTTGGCTTCCGGCACCATCATTGAAAGGGTCGTTGAGTTTTCCATCAGCCGTCCTGAATGGATAATCTTCAGGGTTGAAACGCACACCAACCGGAGTTCGACCGACATTCAACAAGTTGTACTGTTGATTAAGGTGTCGGCGTAAGGCAAGGTAGATCACCCCAAAGATCACAGGCAGGCGGTGCCATATTCCTAGCTTGTCTATGGAGTGAACAATCTGCATCATCAAAAGGAGGTAAAATTAATAATTAAATCCATTAAAATCTAGCTAATCAATATTCAAATTTCATGCAAAATAATATAAACACAAAAACATTTAAAAGTATATATGTATAGATGAGAAAAGGGGTGTTACCAGAAATAGAAATCGATCGATGAGAGTCATTCTGGAAAAGGTTTGATGAAAATCATTATGAATCAACTTCAAAAGAGGAGCTAACATGAGACCCTTGATGGATTTCAAGAATTCCACAGCCATCTCTCTAGCTATATATGGGAGAGTTATAGTTATTCTATAGGTTTGTGGCTTAATTTATATATATATACATGATGATGATGATAATGATGTACACATAAATGTGAATTAAGAGAGAGAGAGATATGACATGGGCCACGCACCGACGCAAGCATCCAAGTTTCATTTTATCAACATTTTATTTAATAACTAAGCCAACTACACTACAATAATATTAATAATTATAAATTATAATATATACACACCAAATTGGAATTAAAATAAGGCCGTAAATGTCTGTAGAGATATAAGGGGGTGCGTGCAAAAAGCGTTATTATCCATTCGCTAACTGTTCAAAAGTCATCTCTCCTCTCCGGTCTCTACTATCAATAATTAAATCATTTTACTTTTAATAAAATAATATATTTTGTCTTATAATATACGCATGCATGCATCTATCTTTATATACATTTAAAGTTTCATATATAATATAATATCAAATTAACGAAGTTTATTTATGATTACAAATAATTAACATGTAAATAATTTGTAACAGGTGATTATAAATCAATATATATTTTAAATAAAGTTCCGATCAATATATGAATATCATTATGGTTCAACCGTATAAACATATAATAGTTTAAGTTCAACCAGTTATATGGATATTATAATTGACAGATTCAAAATTCAGATTTATGGTGATTTTGAAAGAAAAAAAATTAAGATGAACTTAAATAAATAATAATATAATTTTGAATAAAATAAATGAATAAAAATAAGTTTTATATTTTTAATAATTCGTTAACAAAACAGTGAATTATATTGAAAATTTTTTAAACCATATATTTATATTTGTATTCGAAGTAAGCTCTAACCCACTCGAATTCCTACATAAATCTGTTCCTAAATATTATGGTCCAAAGGATCGTCCAAACACCCGAGAAGTATGATCCTTCATCTTCCCCCACGAAAACCCCTTAGCCATGCGGATTCAGAAAGGGAGTCTCCTGTGTGCAACTCAGCATTGTATAGGCATCCACTTTCTTAGATCTCAAATTTCTCAAATAATATTAATTATTAAATTAATTAATATTTTTTATCAATTATTTTAATATTGTTTATAAATTATAAAATATTTTATATATATTATAAAATATTATATATATATATATATATATATATATATATATATATATATATATATATATATATATTTGAGAGTGAAAAATTGATGTATAGTAATGATTATGACTCGTTAATTTGTTAATTAAGAATAAAATTCAAAATCTTTATTTCTCAATAGTCTCTATTAATAATTTATTTTTATTTTTCTTAATTAATATTTTTTTGCTTTACCTATTAATTTATATATTTGTCAGTTAACTTGTTTATTTATTTATATATATATATAGATATATATAATATCAAGAAGAGTAAATAAATAAAGTAATAAATAAAAGTATATATATACATATAACAAATTTAATATATAATTATTAAATACATTTTTAATAATAAAAAAAATAGAAAAAGATAAATTATTAAATGAATTGTTGTGACATAGAGAGAAAATGATACCTTTCATATTTTTAAGATGTCATGTTTAATGTGTTTTCTTTTAATATTTTGGGCAAAATTTTGTTTTTTGTTTGTGGCCTGTAATATTTAGGGTTTGTTCTGTTAGAGTATAACCAGAAAAAGTAACTTAAAAGAAAGTGGTGAATAATTTAGTCTATGTCAAAATCGAAAATTTACGTAAAATTGTTAATTAGTTATAAACTCGTAAAATTTAGAGTTTATTTAAAATCGCAAGGATTTAATTCTAAAAAAATAATAGTTATATATTATTATTTATATATAATGAAATATTTTATACTTGGTCAATTTAAAAAATTATATATTTAAATATAAAATTATTTTAAAAAATAATAATAAATAAATAACAATATAAAAAATTACACTTACAAAATTAATTTTATTTATTTATTTAATAAATAACAACTTTATTTTTTATTTTTTAAATATAAATGTTTTTTAAATAAATTCGTATAAAATCGTAAAATTAAAATTATTTATAAACTCGTAAAATCTTATTATCGTAAATTTAAAATTTTTAAAAATGTATCTGTTTAAGAATTTGCTAAAAAAATAAATTTGTTAACACCTATAAAATCCTAAAATTTTATAAATTTATTCAAAATTTTAACCCATAAAAGTAATAATGCAGACATAAAGTAATAATGCAGACTAATAATACATGTCTTATGAATCCACAATAATGTTTGTTAATAATTTGGATAGTAATAGGCCAACTGGCAGTGTAGGGCATGAGTAATCACGGTTATTCATAATTATATATATATATATAGAATAATGATTTGGGGGCCGAGGGTGGGACTCAGATCAGAAAGCGAATCTATGTGGCATTGTCACGCTGGATTTTTTGAATTAAAAAAAAAAATAAATAGCTTTAATTCGCCTGCCATTCTCTCTCATTACTCTCTCTTCTGTGTAAACCCTAGTCGAGTCGTAGTCTAACCATTGATTCTCTCTCATTACTCTCTCTTCTCGCTCCCTCCTGTGTAAACCCTAGTTGAGCCGTGATGTATTTTCTGTCTCGCCGTGGAAGCGCTCAACCATTTCCATCAATCTCTTCTTGCCGCCACTTGTTATCCGTCTCGCTGTGGAAGCCCCTCGCCTCCTCTTATATTCTCGCCGTACGTATTCTCCAATATCCAATCGCTTCTTGTTATCTATTCTCTAAGATCAATGGATTCTGCTACCGATATCAACATCCCATCTACCGTCCCCCCTAATTCCAACATTGTAACGACTCCGAATGCACGAAAGAGGAAGACCATCCCGAAGACACGAAAGAGGAAGACCAACGATGTTGACAACCAAGATTTTGGAAGGTAAGTTATCTTTTGCGTGTTATATTTCGTAATAACTAGTTATATTGAGCGTAAAATATAGTTATATGAAGCGTACTAAGTAGTTATATGAAGCGTAATTAGTAGTTATATGAAGCGTAATAAGTGGTTGTATGGAGTATAATATGTAGTTATATGGAGCATAATAGGTAGATATATGGATCGTAATAAATAGTTATATGGAGCGTTCACCTTTGTCATTTTTTCAGTTCGAAATTGTCAAAAAAAAGAAGATTGCCGAAAACAACGATTCCAAACATCCGCACTTCTCCTCAGGGCCTATGTAAACTCGTGAATGGACTGTCGGACCTCCAGAAGCAAGCTGTCAAGGACATCGGCTTCGGCTCTCTCCTTTCCTTACGTGTCTCCAAATTGCCATCCTCAATTGCAATGTATTTGTTTGAACACTTCGATAAACTAACGTGTTCCCTGAGTCTGAGCAACCATCAAAATATGGTTATTGACGAGTAAAGCTAAAAAAAACTTAATATAATGCTGAATTATGCTCTATAGTTTATTGTTTGTGGTATCATAGTCAAATAATTTATTTGAGATCTATATAATGAGGCAATCAGCTCAATATAACGAAGCAACAAGTACAATATAACGAGTCAATGATCTCAATATAACGAAGCATTAAGTACAATATAACGAAGCAATGATCTCAATATAACGAAGCAACAAGTACAATATAACGAGTCAATGATCTCAATATAACGAAGCAACAAGTACAATATAACGAGTCAATGATCTCAATATAATGAAGCAACAAGTACAATATAACGAGTCAATGATCTCAATATAACGAAGCAACAAAGTACAATATAACTACAATAATGTGGTAAAAGAGAATTGAGTGGAGACTATTGTTTGTGGTATAGTAGCTGGGTCATTGAATTGTTGCGCATCTGTTGGTTCATCCCGCATTTTTTTCTATAACAAAATTTAACAAGGCAATTAGTTAAATATATTACATCAATATAACTAGGCAATGAGCTCTATATAACGAGTAAATGAGCTCAATATAACAAAGCAACTAACACAATATAACGACTCAATGAGGTAAAACTAACTTTGTTGAATGTTTGGACCTGTTAATTACTTTTTCTACGGCAGATTATTTTCGTTTCGTTGGTGGCCTACCTCGAGCCCTCACTCTAACCTTAGTGTATTTAGATCAATATATATGTGTATTGAGCTCAATATAACCGTGTATTTAGCTCAATATATCCGTGTATTGAGCTCAATATATTCGTGTATTGAGATCAATATAATGATGTATTGAGCCCAATATAACAATGTCAATATAAAGTTGTATTGATCTGAAGATAAATGGAGGATAACGATTAAAGATAACGATGAAAAAACACAATATCAAAACATAGTAGTCATATGGAGTTACCCGAACAATGTCAATATAAAGTTGTATTGATCTGAAGATAAAGTGAGGATAACGATTAAAGATAACGTTGAAAAAACACAGTATCAAAACATAGTAGTCATATGGAGTTACCTGACCACCGTCGATATGGTTCTCCGGAGCAGCCACCGTCGAAATGTATTTATATCGAGTTATATCCCGGCCGCCGTCGATAAGGTTCTCCGGAAGAACTGAATCTATTCTAGGGTTTACAAGAAAGGTTGTCTGGGAGAGGATAGAGAAAAGAGACAAAGTAGTTCCGTGCGTTTATATTTCTTTCTCAGATCATAAAACGAATCTATGTGGCATTTTTTTACAGCCTGGCAAAGCACACATTGCAGCCACGGAGGATTCGCTGTATGGTCGGAGGCCCAGCATCGGCCTCCCTATCACAGCCCATATATATATATATATAATTGGTTAATAACATAAAATAAAATAAAATAAAATAAATTAAAATATTTGAGACTAAATGAGTTCATTTTTAATATATATATATATATATATATATATATATATATATATATATATATATATATATATATATATATATATATATATATATATATATATATATATATATATAAATTCATATGTTGAAATAAGTAGTTAATACAATTACATAAATTTTAAATAAGTGTTAATTTATTACTATATAAAAAACATAACAACTTGGTAGCTCTAATATTATTATATTCTTTAATAATAATTAATTGTGTTTAACTTTAAGAGCACCTAGACTACCATAAATACATCGTGATACCGAATATGATGAGATGGAAGTTCATAATTATTTAATTTTGCAATATATCTACTTATTAATTTGTTCATGATCAGCTCTTTCACAAATTTATATTATCATTAATATTTAAGTATGTTGATTAGCTTTCCCCTAAATATATAATTACAACTTGATGCCCAACATGATGTAGATTAGTAATCCAATATTGTGAATGATTGCCAAGAGGATATAACAAGTTTTGTCTACTGATTAGCTTTCATCCATGTGGTATCTAATCTATTGTAATATTCATTTTTTTTAAGGTGAAATCATATTTAAATTATGAGATTGGTCGTAACCTATCATAATTGTTTTTGTTGAAAAGGTGAAATCATAGTTAAATTATATGATAGTTTATCCCTAACCAATCATAATTGTTTTTTTAGGTGAAATCATATTTAAACCAATCCTAGATTGGTTCAATCTAATTCAATTTGGAAAGATGTATCTTAATTTAATTTAAAAGGTTGAATTGTTATTTTAAGATTGAACTGGTATGTTTTATTAAATAAGACTTTAATTTTGTATTGTAATATATGTGAATAGAATCTTTTGTCAATTCTTTTTATTTTGACTTTGACATTTTTAATTAGTTTGTGAAATATGTATCTAAGAAATGTTTATATATAAGAAAAGGAATATAAAGAATTTTTTAAGTTTTATATGAATTTTCTCTTAAAAATCCTTGCTTGTTTGATTAAAAATAGAAAAAAGTTGATTTTAAAATTTAAAGATTAATTTATCCTTGATTTTAGAGGATATGGTTTAGGTGAGAAAATGATGGTTTAGAGAGAGGAGATAAAATTAAAGGGTAGTTTTGTTATTTAAATGGATAAAAATATTGATTAAATTGTTGATAAAATGTTTAAGTTTTGAAATAAAAACTGAGTTTTATCCCAAATAATCAAACATCAAACAAACTCTATATGTGGAGGCAAGGGAGTCTATAGAGTATAAACTCTTTTTTATTCTTTACTAATTTAATTTGGAAGATGTTAATGTTTAAAATTCTTATTAAATCACGAATAATATATTAAAATAAAAATTAAAAACTCCCCATTCTATTAACTTCGGTAAAACAACACATCTTCTTACATATTTCATTACATATTTTTTTCCCAATGAACCTCTAATTTCGTGACCTTACACTTCTAATTTGATCAATCAAATTATTTGATTCATATTTTTTAACATTTAACATCGTGTCCTCACAATTTGATCAATCAAAATATTTGATTCATTTTTTTAACCATTTTCAATTGTTACCGGCATAATCTCTATCGGCAAACCAATCTCAATCACACTTGGTTAAGGGGTTGTAATGATTTTATTAGGTTGCAAGTTCGAAACATACGCATAACATTTTTAATTTTATTTTTAACCGTTTTAAGTTTATGAGCGGGTCAACTCACAACCCAACTCAAATATTCATTCACTCTCAAATATATATCCAAATTAACTATAATTTTCGACCCGGCAATCCAGACACTTTGAAATTAAGCATCATTAATTATTTTTTTATATATATATATTATTATTTTTATAAACTTTCGTGTCAAAATTAGTTAAAAAAATATATTACGAAGTCGTTTGTGTACGACTGAATTGGTGAAATTGATTGACACAATTTAAATTTAAAATTAAGTATGATCTAATAACAAAAAAAAGTACTCAAAGTTCCACCTCAAATACGAATTATCTAATTTAAAATAATTGAACATAGCTTGCATTATAGTATATTTATACTGTAACAAATGCAATAATGCTTAAATGAAGAACATATAAAATGAAAGAGCTAGAGATGATTTACTAATTGATATTAAGAAATAAAAAAATATAAAAAAAAAAACCTCTATGACTTTTCCTCGCATTGTTTGGATCTGAACTATATTTCATTCATTTATTAATTTCTGCAACTATTAAAAAAAAAAGGACTTCATCAATCCGACATGATCAGACATTTAGAAGTAATCCGGGACAGGTCTTTCTACACTATTTTATTATTATTATTGTTATTATTTTTAAATGATCCTGTGAAAGAAATTGTGAAATGAGAGAAAATGTCAATTGTGAATTTGTGCATTTTATCAACTATATATTTATATTGACACAAATTTTAATTGTCCGAGTTTCAAAGTACATGCCATATATAAATAGATTAACCTAAAAATGAAATATTACAACTAATTAATTAACAAACTAAAACGGCATTGACCAACTGAATTAGTAGTATCAATCAATTTCTTCAATATCGTCTCATCCAAGCACAAGATCATAAGAATAAAATATTATTCCTAATTTAGAAAGCAACTAGCTAATCACTAGTAGTGACTTTAAGCATCCCACGGTGATCCCTTGATACTAGGGATGACATTTTAAAACTCCTCTCAATTGATCTGAACAGATTTTCAGACTTTAATTGGCGATTTGAAAACAAATCCGAAAAATGTTCTACTGATGATCAGTGCTAAATACGAATTAAATGTCCCACCACCTCGATACGTACAATTATGCAAATGTCATTTTTATATATATAATATTTAGAGTAATGATAATGAGTAATCTATTTAAAAATTTGGATAAAGATTCGAATTTTTTTTGACAAAAACATATAAGGAATGATGTGTCAACTTCTAAATGAATTAAAAAATTAATAAAAGTGATAATTTTTAAATTTCCAATCCAATTATACTATGACACATTATTTTCTATATATTATTGTCAAAATTTTCCAATTCTGTTTTTTTTTTAATATACCAATAATATTTTTGTACATAAATCTTTTTTTAAGGTCAGACTGTTATAAAAAAAAAAAGAGAACATTATATGAATTGGAAGTTAAAACTAGACATTAAAAAGTATAGCTAGTTGTACATTATTAACGCTCGTTCGAATCCTGGCTATTTAATTAAGTAAGTCAATTGTTTAAATGATTGGTGATAATTTTTAAGTTAGTAATTTTTTTGTAAAAATATTTAAAATGTATTAATATATGATGATAAAATAAAAAATAATAATTTAAAATAAAAAATATTTTAGTATTTTTATTAATGATGGAGTGATGTGATAAATAAGAAGTAAAGTAATGTAATATATTTTAGTTATGATAATTCAAATAACTAAAACCAACAAAAACACAAATATATGTAATAATCACAACTATTTATAGATAACAATAGCCTATTTTTTAAAATTAAAAGTCTTAACTAAACAAAAAATTATATTCTCTTCTCATCTTCAAATCTCCGTTCTAATTAATATTTCTCTCATCAATAATGTACATTTAAATGTTATGTTTGTTTAACTTAGGTTTGATTCGGAATGAGATTTTTTTAATTTGATTATTTAAAAAATATGGATGTAAACAGACTTGGTATTAATATATAATTATTAAATAAAAATTATTTTATTATTTTAATTAATGATGAGTAATGTGATAAATAAGAGACTGACCAAAATTTAATAATATTTTTTTGAATTGAGTTATTTAAATAACTCAAAACAACACTATTACATTATACAATTTGAAGGAGAATATTAAATTAGCTTTGAGTTCGCAAAGCTTCATTCTCTTCTTCTAATATTTTATATATTGATAATAGTTTATTAAAAATATTTATTTATATTATTTTTGAAAATATTATAATTTTCTAGTGCTCCACTAGGAACAGTCTTTGATCGGGATGGGAATGACTGGGATTCGAATGTTTCCGTTCACATCCCGGATTCGTCATTCCTAGTTGATTCATATTTTTTAGATTAATATTTTAGCTCGATTAAAATAGAAATTTCATTGAATTTTTTATTTTTTTAAATAGTTTGTTTATAATAAAAAATAATTATTTCTTTTTGTTTAAAAACAACAATACAAAATAACATTAGAACAAATAAAATAAAATAAGCACAAAAACATGAAAATATAAGTATTTAACTCACATGGCCAAACAAATTTCGGCCAGGCCAGCAAACCAGGACAGGTTCATTTCCTATGTAGTAATCTTTATAAAAAAAGAATAACACATATTTTTTATATATATAAATAATTTATGGTTAGAATATAATATAATATATATAAAATATTATTATAATATTATAATAGACAAAAATTATGTAACCATGTATATAAATTTTGTAACTTCAAAACAAAACTTTGACTCTTATATTATGTTAAAATATAGAAAATATTACGCTAAAGGATATATATGGTTACATTATTATATAGACATTATAATCAATAATATAAATAAATTAATATAATAATATAATATAATATATTTATATTATCACAATTTATAATAAAATTATGATAATATTATCTTATTCTAATAATAAAACTTTATTAGAGTTTTTCATCTATGTTAAAATAATAATTGATGGATGACGTGTAGTTCAAGAACAAAATTATGACTCTCAATGTCATGTGAGAATATAGGGATGTTATATTTATAGTTATATAGGTTAGTCTATATAATATATAGATATTATTTATCTGAGTTAAAAAAACAAATTTGGGTCCAGAGCAGACCAAATGATGTGGGTGACACTGCTTGACGCTGCCATCGAGATATAACATTCAATCTATGATAATTGAATCGTTGAATGATAGTTTAAAAAAATAAATCGAAATAGTTAAATGAATATATATATATATATATATATATATATATATATATATATATATATATATATATATATATATATCAGTTTTCTCAATCCAGGAATGGAATTATAATTTCTTGCATTTTAAATATTTTTCTTAAAATTTGTAATAGAAAATTAAGTGTATATTGATTCAATCAATAAGAAATAAATAAATAAAAAAATACAATTGCTTCTTTTAAACTCTTCATTTCATTTTTATACTTAATTTAATTTTAGAGACTATTTCCATCGATCTCATCTACCCTGTAGGTGGAACTATATATCAAAAGTCAAATCAATTCTGTCCCTAGCCACCGATCAAGAGTTTTTTTTAATTAACTGAAACGAAACCAATAAGAAAATCAACCAATATTAAAAAAATATTGTTATTTGATTCAAAAGTGTAATAAAAGTTATGAATTAAATCAACGAGAATAAAATATATTTATAGAGAGGTCATTCTGATTACTATATTTGAATAATTTTTAAAAAAAAAAAAAAAGTAAGTTCATTATATTTGGTTAAAGAAAATGTAAGTTCAAGAGGCCCAGCAAGGCAGCAACATTATGGCCTGCTAACATAGCTTTTAATGTTGGATATGTGTGTACTTGCGTTTGGGCTATTTGTGTTTGATTTCAGTGAGATTTCTAATCCAAGGTTCAAGTTTCTCAGAATTTAACCTAGTCAAAATTGATAACTTAACAGGTTTATAAACAAAATCTGCAGGTGGCTCTATCTTTTTATGCCAAGCATGACCCAAATTGAGACAGAACCTCAACTCAACTTAATAATGTGAACTTACTCAGAATTGAACCAAAAAACTTCTTCTTTGGGTTCTTTCAATTGGGATTGAGCAACCAATTCAATAGTTTTCATGTTCACTTCATATTCCTAAAAGATCACTAGCTAGGATTATACTACAACACATATATGCATCATGTAAATTATAAACTACTTATCATACACTTAACAACTTCTTATTTCAACCATTATATATTTTTCAATCTATACTTCTTCCAACGAAGAAGAGTTGTTACTGTCCAGAAGAAGAGGTACTTTAGATGAAGCAGTTTCAGGGTCGCCAATTGTTAGTGGTTTCTCTCCTCCTACTCCTACTACTATCTCTTCCTTCGATTTTCCCCACATCACCGTGTAAAACCCGACTGATATAATCATTGCCCCAACAATGCTACAAGAAATCCGGAAAAAATTATAAAAAATTATCCATATTTCGTAACTGAAACAATGTTATATACCTCCCAAGATAGAGCGTGTCGCCTAGAAGAACGACTCCCATGGCAACAGCAATGGCTATGGACAATGGCTTGAACATGGTAACATAGACAGGCCCCTTCTTCCTCAATGCCCATGAATGGATCACATTATTCAAGAATGATCCAAAAACTCCCTAATTACACCAAAAACACATAAACAAACTTGATAAATTTAAAGAAGGAGAAGAGTCATATATTATATACCGAACAGAGAACAGAGGCCAATCCGATATTGAGCCCAATTCGCCAAGAATTGACATCCCTTTCTGTAAAGAGACCAACGAATGCGGCTAAGATGCTAACGCACAGGTTGTAGAAGAAGATCACGCTCGTTTCATCTGGGTATTCCTTCATGATTTGTGTCTGCAGCACCAAAAAGTTTAGAAACCAAATTTCATCATATCCCAATAAGCTGATTTCGAATTTCAAAATTGTAGATATAAAACCTGAAGAATGTACCACATTGGGACCATAATATTCTCTCCCATTAGACAAATACCGCCAAGGACCCAGTCTGACGGCTTCTGAAGTCGGAGTTGGAGGTTTATCTCCGGCGAACGAGTTACTATGATGGCCGGTCCCTTGTACATAGTGACCACGAATGCTCCCATTATAGAAATCATAGTGCCCATGATCTTAGCCTGAGTGCTCCTGCTCTTGAATTCAAGCGTTTCCATCCTGTTTGAATTAATCGCTTAATTTTAGCAACATATTTTAACAAACAAAAGTATCAAATCAAATTGATAGCCCGATTCAATAGAAAACAAACAAACCCGTTCAAGAAAGGAAAGTTTTTCAATTTGCAAAAGCAAAAAGATATTTTTCAGTCAAACCCATCTCGAAAATTGCATGTGTGTGTATGTGTGTGTGAGAGAGAAAGAGAAAGAGAAAGAACCTGAAGATGATGGCAAGGATGAAAGTGAAAGCTGGGATGAGATTGCTCATGGCGGAAGCAAGCGTAGGAGAGCTGTAATTGATTCCAGTATAACCCATCTCTTGAGACGCACACCTGGATCGAAATTGTTCAAAAGAATCAATCTTGAAACATGGGTCTCAGCCAATTCGATATCATGATGATCAAGATTAAAAAAAAGAGAGACTTACCCAATAACCCCAAGAAGGAATACTTTCCAGATGAGAGAAAAGGAAACTGGAGGAAGGACTTTTGATCTGCAATCAGTCAGAAATCAGCTGAAACAGAGATGAGTGATTATGGGTATAATAGATTTATAGATAGGTATATAAAGATTGTTTGTGTTTGCATGCCTGTGAGAGATGAAAGGAGAAGGAAGAAGGGCAATAGCGGCGACTCCATAAGCGTAAACCACAAAGACACGGTTGTTCATCCCATGAAGGGTCGCAGCCTTGAACAGAGTGTTCAAACCCACGTTCAAGCATTCCATACTCACCATCACCGAAAATGGCATCACATCTCCGTATAACTTCTTCTTCCCTTCTTCCATCTCTCTCTCTTCTTTTCTTTTTCTAAACACAAAATAGCTGAGAGGAGTGAGAATTCCTTACACTTGACAAAACCTCAATCAATTATAATCGATATAAAATGGTCGTGTTAGCAAGCCCTGTTTGGAAATCCTAACTTTGGAGTTCGAATTTTTTTATTTTTTTAATATATCTTATTTTTATTAGAATATAGATATTTTTTTAATATCCTGTATTCTTTTCATCTCTCTTATTTTCTTTAATATATATATTTTAAATGTTCCTGATATTAAAGGGTTGATCTCATTTAGGGCTTGATTGATCGAATGGTTATTGGATTTTTTTTTATGATATTATTCTAAAATTTAATTATCCTTTCATTTATCACTTTAACGGGATTAGATCTGTATTGTTCTACCATATGTTTCATTCTCTGTCCACTTTAAGATGAGAAGAATTTTTCATCACAGATTGATGAAAATATATGGTCGGACAACATATTCGGACTCATTTTATCCCTCTAATCATTTTTTATATATATTTAAATATCAAAATTATTCATTATTTAATTATATAAAATTAATTTATCTTTAAAAAATAAATAATATATTTTATTTTTGGACAACATATTCGACTCATTTTAACTGTCTAATCACTCTTTTTATAAATATTTAAATACCAAAATTATCTTTTATTTAATTATATAAAATTAATTTATCTTTAAAAAATAAATAATATTTTTAATTTTTAACTCTTAAAAAACTTTTTTTTTTTAATTTAATCATAATTTGTATAGAAAAAGAAAAACCCCCAATAATCGTTCACTAGCCTTAGTTGTAAGGGAGGAGTCTTTACATGATTTGTTCTCTTAAAACACTTCCCCTTAGTTACAGATTTAATAATTTTAACTAATTAAAATTTTTATAAACTTATTTTACATCAATTTTATAAAAGGTATAATAAAAAATACAAATAACTCAACATCAAACAAATTGTTGACTGCAAAATTTTGGATTTTGCTACACAGGATATATATTTTTTATGACAAATTGTTTTTCTAATAATTTTTATTATTATTATATATTTTTAACAAAATTATAAAATGGCCTACTGAAAAGCTCATATAATAACTGTATGTAAATGAGAAATTTCCGACAATTCCTATTAGACTTAGATAGATCTTGTTGTTATTCAGTGTGTACCTCAAATCATTATTAAGGAGATATTTGATTTTTTTTTTCAACAAAATAATTAAATCGAACTTAGGTACTGAAAAGTTGGCTAATTTTTGTCAAGTCATTGCTTCTTTTTTTTCAAAACAAAATGTCATTTATTAAAAACAGATTTGGCAAGGACCCACTTATGAAATTCCATAATAGAAAAACATTTATGAATGAATAAGAAAGAATCAATTATAGTCTACATTCATGCCTTAATCATGCCACCTTATTTAATATCTATATCTTTTATGATATGCAAAGTTACATTAGTTATATAGTGTTTTTTTTTCCAGATATTAATGGATCCATTTTTTATTTATTAGACTCAAATTAAGTTGCATTAGTTAATCATAGATATTGACTGATTTTGTTTATATGGAGTAATTGCCTGATTTGATAACAATATAGAGTATTTTAACTCTTAAATGAGCTTATTATGTGTGTCTTCCATATTTTATTATATTCATTGTAATAACTTTTGTCTTGTCACTTTTACATTTTAAAAATTTTAGTTTATTCAGAACAATTTTTAGTCATTTATTTCATATTTACTAGTTCATTCAATTAAGTTCCGACAAGTCGGATTAACCGGGAATGAAGATAACTACGAACAAAAATAATATTTTAAAAATATTATATAAGGTTTACACACAATGAAATGAGGTAATAAGATGAAGACATAAGGCTTAAATAATATAAGAAGGATTTATAGCATAATAATAAAGAAAAGTTTAATAATGTTTAAGGGACCATTATTGATTGATCTTTTAAAATAAATAAAAGAATCATTATTGGTGGTGTACTGGTGTTGTCCACACGCCAATTAACAAAAAGGCTATGACCCGATCAAGCAACATCAAGTGGAGGAGAATGGACGGCCAAGATCGACCCATCTAAAGCAGAGTGTTTTATGCTGCAACGTCATTGTGATGTTGAGAGGCTTAAACCTCCTTGTTAGTTTTGTATTATTTATATGAATTAAATTGTTTAAATTTTCAACTAAAATATTAAATATTTTTAAAAATATTTATACATTTTAAATCATTTTATTTAAATGAGTTAGGTCGAACAAATTTCATTTTAAATAACCAATTAAATTAGAATCAAATAATTGATTTTGAACCATACCTAAATGATATTCATTAATTAAATGAGGCACTCAATATAACGAAAGGGAAGGGGAGTGATGTTGATGTTGGACTTGGCTTTTTTAATTCACTGTTACGTTTAGATAAGTTTGTCCATTTTTTTTTTCCTTTGTTCCAATTATATGGTTCAACTATATATATCTTTGCTTAGATATTTTCTTTTACAACTTTTTAGAACTTTGTCCCAAAATAATGTTATCATCTCAATGAAAGAAATCATTTGAAGTCTTTTTTTCCGGTCGTTTTGGGGTATGTTCTTAAATTCATATGATTTTCTTCCTTGGCGACAAGATGTGTTTTCATATGAATCTCGAGTTTGTTCTTTCTTTTAAGATATATACAATTTTAATTGGAGATGTTCAATTTTCATTATATAACCTCTTAAATATGTTTTCATTTTAATTGTTTTGATTTTTTTTTTTCATTCTAAATTTTTTTATCTTATTCCATGGTTATTTGTCATTTTTTTGAGGTATTTGGTACTTAAATTTATGGGTTATATTCTTTCCAAACTAAATGACAACTTTTGTTAAGATTTTTACAAATTGGTTTTGTATTGTTTATTCACCAGCTATATTCATGTATGTTGAAATTTGTTGGATTTTATTCTTCTCACCAAAGTGTTGTTTTATTTTTGGTTTGTTACTATGTTTGTCTGGACATGATTTTAGTGTTTAATTGAAGCTATAATTTGTGTTATATATATTTATTATGTTTCTGAATTTTATTTTGTAATAGTCATCAATATAAAGATATTCTAAAATGACATTGTTTATGTCCACTCTAGGTAAAATTTGAGGAACCCACTCTAAGGCCTCGTTTGATCTTTGGGTTATTGGGATAAAACCCAGGTTTTATCCCAAAACCCAACCATCACATCCCAAATCAAATCAATCACTTTATAAATTAAAATACCAAAATTACCCTTTAATTAAATATTTTATTTTATATTATTAAAAAATAATATTAATATATATATATTTTATATTTATTTTATTACACTATAAAATTTATTTTCATATAATTTAAATTAATAATTTTTTTCATTTAAAAAAATTATATTAAATAAAAATAAATTCAAAATATAAATAAAATTCTAACGAACTATATTATCTAATATACCATTTAAAATTTAAATTTATTTTAATAAATTTTTATACTAGAAAATAAAGTTAAATATATTTAAATAAAAAATATTAATTAATTTATAAATATATCTCATTTAAATTAAATATTTATAAAAAAATTTATTATTATTATTTTTTTTTTTGTATAAACTAACTTTAAATTATCTTTCTAAATAAATACTATAATAAATTTGTTTGATTTTATTCTTCTCACCAAAGTGTTGTTTTATTTTTGGTTTGTTACTATGTTTGTCTGGACATGATTTTAGTGTTTAATTGAAGCTATAATTTGTGTTATATATATTTATTATGTTTCTGAATTTTATTTTGTAATAGTCATCAATATAAAGATATTCTAAAATGACATTGTTTATGTCCACTCTAGGTAAAATTTGAGGAACCCACTCTAAGGCCTCGTTTGATCTTTGGGTTATTGGGATAAACCCAGGTTTTATCCCAAAACCCAACCATCACATCCCAAATCAAATCAATCACTTTATAAATTAAAATACCAAAATTACCC
Organism: Impatiens glandulifera; assembly: GCF_907164915.1. Lineage (NCBI taxonomy): Eukaryota > Viridiplantae > Streptophyta > Magnoliopsida > Ericales > Balsaminaceae > Impatiens > Impatiens glandulifera. The sequence goes on from NC_061863.1 coordinate 60,845,005, forward strand.
TTTAATTAAATATTTTATTTTATATTATTAAAAAATAATATTAATATATATATATTTTATATTTATTTTATTACACTATAAAATTTATTTTCATATAATTTAAATTAATAATTTTTTTCATTTAAAAAAATTATATTAAATAAAAATAAATTCAAAATATAAATAAAATTCTAACGAACTATATTATCTAATATACCATTTAAAATTTAAATTTATTTTAATAAATTTTTATACTAGAAAATAAAGTTAAATATATTTAAATAAAAAATATTAATTAATTTATAAATATATCTCATTTAAATTAAATATTTATAAAAAAATTTATTATTATTATTTTTTTTTTTTGTATAAACTAACTTTAAATTATCTTTCTAAATAAATACTATAATAAATTTGTTTGATTTTTGATTATTATATTATGAAATTTATTTCATTTAAAATTTTATGTTATTATATTAAATAAAAATAAATACACAATATAAATAAAATTATAATATACTATATATATTATCTTATATAATATTTAAATTATAATTATAAAATTAGTATTCATTTAAATTTTAATTGATGTATTAATAAAAGTTAATATTAATAAATTTATAATTTTTAATATTTATTTTATTATATTATATTTTAAATTTTATTTAAATATAAATTTTAAAATGTATTGAGAGAGAGAGAGGATAAGAGAGGTAAGGGTATTTTTGAGAAAAAAATTAAAAAACTGGTTTTTTCTTAATTCCATCAAACAAGGTTATTTGGGATAAAACCCGGATAAAACCCCAATAACCCAAAGATCAAACAAGGCCTTAGGATTGCTAATATGATAAAAGTCTTTTGACTAATAACTTTATAATCATTATATCTCAGTTATAATTTTAAATAGTTAATTATATTGTAACCTCTAACTAAGAAAGAGATTAGTTAAGAATTGCTCAAATACATATATAAACATTAAGAAATACAAATTAGTTGAGAATTTTTGGTTAGTAAATTTAGCAAAAATAAATAAAAGTTTTTTTTTTGCTATATCGATTTAAATCTAGATAACATATATATTATTATTGTTTTACTTTTTAAAAATGCCCCAATAAATTGTTTATTTTCTTAAATATAATTAAACAAAACTAAATATTAACTCAAGTGACAAGAATTAGTGTATAAAATATCAAATTTTACTCTATAACTTATTAAAAATTCAATTTTCAAAATAACCTTTTTTCCATTTCAATTTTTTAAACTAACCTATTTTGTTTATTTTTTTCAAAATAACTTACTTTACTTTTCAAATTTAATTTTTATTTTTATTTTTTATTAATTAATTTATATTTAAACTCATGATTAAATATATATATATATAAATTATTATTTTTATTAAATATTTAAATTATTACTTTTATAAATTTGATTATTTATATTTTGATATATATTTTAAATTATTTTTTTTTATAAATTTAATTATTTATATTTTAATATAAATATATTTATATTTACATTTCAATTATTATTTATATAATATAATAAATATTTTTTATACCATTCTCAATATAAATACTAATAAATTTAAAATATCTTAACTATAATAATTTAATAATTCATAAAAATATTAAAATCACTCCTCTTTAAATTATTAAATTATTGACGGTTTTGCTCAAGACATCATTGGCTACATTTGGTATGATATTTTGGTCACACCTCTCACAAATTATAGTTTTTCGTGAGTTATATTCATCTTAGTTTGAATACACTAGTTTTGATCTCGTTGGTTTTCTTTTTCACAATTTTTTTGAGCAACTCTAAAATTGTTAACACTAGATTTTATGTTAGATTTGTTCGTTGTTAAACATTTGTGGCTTATATTTTTATTATTATTTCTCAAATGTTTAATCTCTTTATGTTTCGATTTTGTTGGATGATACTTTGAACGGGTTTAAATGATTCTCATTTATTAAAAATATAAAAAATTATATAAAATAATAATTAAAATGTTAATATATATAAAAATATAAAAAATTAAATTTATAAAAATAATAATTTAAATATATATATTTAATAATAAGTTTAAATGTAAAAAAATTGAGTTTAAATAATATAATAAATTAATTTAGAAATGAATAAACAAATTATATTAGTTTAAGAAAATGAGGAAAAAACAAAGTCAAATTTGGGAATGGTTATATGAATTCAACCTTAATCACAAGTCACAGCTATTAAATATATAAATAATTATTATATATATTAGATAAGACAAGCCGGGGAAGGGACGCAAGAGAGGCCGGAAAGTACGGGTTCATCGCATGCAAGTCCAAGAAGATTAAATGTTTTTTTTTTTTAATAAAATTATTTGGATTTAAAAAATCTATTATTATTGAGGTACCTACAGAGTTGAGATAGGGAATTGTCATTTAATATTTGTGAGATTAAAATAAATAAATAAGTCTCGGGAATAGATTAACATAATAAACTATTGTTATGAGTTATGATTTCTTATTAAAATTTTAATACTACATTAAATAATAATATATATAAATTTTCATGATAACAAACTCTTTAATTTAAGTTATGAAAGATTAATTTTGTTTTGAAATTTAATTTCTCAATTAACTTAATTTTATTTTTTTCTCAATCTAACATATTTTATTATTTAAACTCAATTTTTATATTTAATTTTATTCATATTATTATTATTAAATAATTTTAAATTTAATTATTTATATTCTGATATTTATTTATATATTTAAGTTATTATTTTTATATAATAAATGTTTTCAATTACTATTTTCATAATAAATAATTATTCAATACATAATTAGTTTTAAATATTAAATATTATAATACAATAACCTAATAATTAATAAGAAATATTATAATTACCTTATTTTAAAATTATTGACAATTTTATGGAGAACATCTTTTATTAATTCTCATATGAACCTTCCTCATTTCACCAATCACAAATTACGGTATTATATAGCTAACTTTGACCATTTTTTTTTTATTTTTTAAATAATTATTTTTGCAGTAACTAATATTTATTGACAGTACAATTTATAAGGTAAAAAAGTCATTAATTTTATAATAGGAATATATATAATACTTAAAATTTTATAAATATTAAAAAATAAAATATAAAAATTATATATAATCAAAGTTATGATAATAATTATATACTATATCATATTATATTATATAAAAATAATAATTTAAGTATATGAATATACATATAAGAAAATTTAAAAAATATTTAATAATGATATAATATTAATAAAAATGTTAAAATAGAACAAATAAAAATAAAAGATAACTAAATTTAAATAAAATTTAGATTAAATAAAAAAGTAGTATACAAAAATGGAAAGAAAATAAATTGTCACACAATAAAAAACAAGTTTTAAAATACTTGGTCGGATAGTCCTTCAAATGGATAGAGATTGTTTTGGATTCTAACTTCAATATATCTACCTTTCGAACTGTTCGAACCGGCCAAATTCAATTTCATCCGAAAAAATCAGACTAAAAAATTTTAGGTTAGAAAGGTTAGCTTCAGATTTATTTTCCTTCCTCTTTTCGATCCAGAATTATGTAAAAATGTGATTGTCTTAATAATGTGTCATTCCGATAAAGAAAAAATGAAAGTGTAGAGACGATGGGATCGAGAGAAAGGAAAAAAATAAGATAAAAGAGAAATAAAAGAGAAACAATGAGAAAAATAATTAAATAAATAATATTAATTATAATAAATAATAATAATAGTAGTTATAAAGCAATAAATGTGAAAATAATTGAGTGACTTCAAATCTTCACCACAAATGAGACAAGTTAGTTGTGAGTCTCGCAAATAGTTCTGTGAAAGTCACTGGGAACTCATATAATTCTTATTTAATGATTTTTTAAACTTATTTTTAGCCTAATATAATATATTTTTATTTATTTTAATATTAAAACTTAAAATTTTAAAAATATATATTTTCCTTATCATATTTTCTGAAAATAAAAAATAAATTATAATTCCTTAATCCATTAACATTGTTATTATAATATATCTAGCTACTAATATATTATATTTTAACAATATTATACCACAAATATAATAATGTATTTTTCTCTCGTACCCAAATACTCTTTCATTCTTACACTTTCTTTCATTTATTCACAAATACTCTTTGGTCGTTTAATTTTTTAATGTTATTTCTTTTCAGAAGAATTAGTACACTCAAATTACTTAACTATCTCTTTTTATTATTTTTAATATGTATGTTTTATGTAATTATTTTTAAGATTAAAACTTTATATTATTGAAGACAGGTATTGTACGTAGGTTACGTTCAAGAAGAGAGTTAAAAAATCAAACATATTGAATTATAATTAGTAACGATGGTTTGATTATTTGATTTTTGGACTATATTTGGAATATATTTGGAAAAAAATTGAATAGTTAAGATGGTTTCATATTTTATTTTGAAATATGATATTTTGAATATTTTGAATGTTGAATACTTATTGTTCATAAGTTTAATATTTTATTTTGAAAATATTATTTTGTTTGAGTTTGAGCTTAAAAAAATATTTTTAGTTCAAATTATTTAGTCGAGTTTGTAGGTAATACTCAATTTGAGCTTGATCTCAAATTTATAAACTCGTTTGAGTTCGAGCCGAGCTAATAATGTTATAACTGATGCGAGAACAATGATAATAATAATAATAATAAAAGACGGAATGAAAGCGACACCCGATTTAACGTGGTATCCAGCAAAAGTGCTGACTAATCCACGGGCAGAGCCACTGAAAATATTCCACTATAATCGTTAACACGAATTACAGATACTGATAGTGCAAGAAAAAACTAACACACAAGGCCTTTATTTATAGGGCCAGGTCAAGACATTTTTCTTACTCACTTCCTATGTGGGACAAACACCAAAAAAGAATATTCTAGGCAAAGAAACCAACAAATCTCCACCTTGACTTGAATATTTCCCAGATAGCCAGATGCACCAGATGTACATTAAGTACCAGATGTGCCAGATGCATTACACTGAATGCCCAGATAAAAAACAGATGCATTACACCGAATGCCCAGATGTGACCTGCTCTGCCTCAGGCCTTGCCCCTTCAAGGGCAATCAATAACTTCTAACATTGAGCAAGTTCAAACAATGTTAAAACTTGCTCTGCAGAACCGGCTTGGTAAACATATCAGCTGGATTGTCTGTAGTATCCACTTTGTTTACCTTGATCCTCTTCTCACTTCTCAGAAAATGGTACCTCACATCAATGTGTTTTGTTCTCTCATGGTGAACTTGATCCTTGGTTAAGCATATTGCACTCAAACTGTCGCAGTACACTAAAGCCTGATCGTGGTGTAGACCCAAGTTACTAACCAATCCTTTCAACCAGATTCCCTCCTTAGCAGCTTCTGTCAAAGCCATATATTCTGCCTCTATAGTAGACAAAGTTACTGTCGGCTGCAGAGTAGCCTTCCAACTCACAACAGAACCACCAAGCGTGAATACATAACCAGTCATTGATCTTCTACTGTCTACATCTCCAGCATAGTCAGAATCTGAGTAACCAGATACTAGACACTGACTATCACCACCATAACTGAGACCAATATCAGATGTACCCCTGAGATAGCGGAAAATCCTCTTCACTGCTTGCTAGTGTTCCTTACCAGGGTCTCCCATGAACCTACTGACAACACTAACAGCATGTGCAAGATCCGGTCTAGTGCAGACCATAGCATACATCAAGCTTCCCGCTGCACTAGCATAAGGAACATGTGACATGTATTCCTTCTCCTGAGATGATTTAGGTGCAAATGCTACAGACAAATGTGCATTTGAAGCACTAGGAGTATCAATGGGCTTAGCAATAGCCATTCCAAATCTCGATAGAACTTTCTGAATATATCCCTTCTGTGACAAGAATAGCTTCTTATGACTTCTATCTCTGTAGATCTCCATTCCCAAAATTTTCTTAGCAGCACCCAAATCCTTCATTTCGAATTCTATATTGAGTAGCCCCTTCAACTTTTGAATGTCAGACTTCTTCTCAGCAGCTAGCAACATATCATCTACATACAATACCAAATAGATGAAGGAACCATCTTTGAGCTTGTTGTAGTAGACACAATTGTCATACGGACTCCTTGAATAGCCAATCTCAAACATGTAGCTATCGAACCGCTTATACCACTACCTCGGAGACTGTTTCAATCCATATAAGGACTTCTTCAACTTGCAAACATAGTCCTCTTTTCCAGGTTCCTAAAAACCATCTGGATGAGTCATGTATATCTCTTCTTCCAACTCTCCATGTAAGAAAGCTGTCTTCACGTCTAGCTGTTCGAGTTCCAGGTCCTGATGTGCAACTATAGCAAGTAGCACCCTGATGGAAGTATGTCTGACTACTGGTGAGAATATCTCATTATAGTCCACTCCCTCTTTCTGACTGAACCCTCTAGCAACTAACCTAGCTTTATACTTGACCCCCTCAGCTGGTGACAACCCTTCCTTCTTCTTGAACAACCATTTACAAGTGACAACCTTTCTCTCTGGTGGTCTTCTAGCTAATTCCCAAGTCTGATTCTTTTGAAGTGACGTCATCTCATCTCCCATGGCAGCAAGCCATTGGACAGACTCAGTACCTGTAACAGCTTCCTTGTAGGTGGATGGCTCATGAGGATCCACTTCCTCTGCAACCTGTAAAGCATAGGCAACCATGTCCTCATAGCCATACATTATAGGAGGTACTCCAAAATTAGCTCTTCTAGGGCGATTAAGAGCTAGATTATGATGTTCTACAAATGATGATGGAGCAACTGGAAAATCTGCCTCTGAAAGTGGTTGAGAAAAACTCTCATCTGCTTCACAACTAGCCTCAGTCTTTTCCTGCTCCACCTGTTTCTTGACACCACAATCTACCGGAATGGTGAACTTCACAGTTGGGTTAACCATTGAATTTTCATCAAAGACAACATTCCTACTCAGAATAACCCTCCTCTCAGAAGGGGACCAGATCCTATATCCTTTCACACCATCCCCATAGCCTACAAATACTCCCTTCTTTGCTCTTGGCTCCAACTTCCCCTCATTGACATGATAGTAGACCGTGCAACCAAAAGTTCTCAAATTAGAGTAATCAGCAAGCTTCCCAGACCACAGTTCATAAGGAGTTTTCAGATTTATACCTGTGTGAGGTCCACGATTAATCAGATAGCATGCTGTGTTAACTGCTTCAGCCCAAAACATTCTTGTTAACCCATCATTTGAGAGCATACACCGAGCTCTCTCCAGTAGTGTCTGATTCATACGTTCTGCTACACCATTCTGCTGAGGTGTATTCCTAACCGTATGATGTCTGGCAATCCCCTCAGTCTTGCAAAACTCATTAAACTCAGACCAACAGAATTCCAAACCATTATCAGTTCGCAACCTCTTGACCTTCTTCCCAGTTTGATTCTCCACTAATGCCTTCCACTGCTTGAAGTTCTTGAAAGCATCACTCTTATGCTTCATTATGAATATCCAGGTCATCCTTGAATAATCATCAATCAACGACAGAAAGTACCTGTGACCCCCCAAAGACTCTACACGTGACGGCCCCCAACAATCAGAGTGGATGTAATCAAGTGTGCCTTTTGTTCTATGAATCGCTTTGGGGAACTTGCTGCGATGTAGTTTCCCAAAAACACAATGTTCACAAAACCCAAGATCCTTTATCTTATGCCCACACAGAAGATCATCTTTAGCCAAAATTTGCATCCCCCTCTCACTCATATGCCCAAGCCTCATGTGCCACAACTTCGTCATGTCTCCTTGGTCAATCTCGGAGGAAGCAACAGCAGCAGAATCAGATAGCGTAGTACCTTGTAGAAGATACAAAGTGCCCCGCTTCACACCTTTCAGAATCACACCTGAACCATTGTAAACATGTAAAGCTCCACTTTCACCTTTGAAACTAAACCCCTTCTTGTCCAAAAGACTTAGAGATATGAGATTCTTCGTCATGTGTGGAACATGTCTAACTTCGTTCAGTGTACATAATTTTCCATCATGAGTCCTAATCTTGATCGAGCCCATCCCAACCACCTTGCAGGTAGAGCTATTGGCCATAGAAATATTTCCACCATCCACCTGCTCATAGGTTGAAAACCATTCTCTCCTAGGACAAATATGGTAAGATGCTCCAGAATCCAGAACCCACACATCAGTGTAATGTGTGCGACCATCAGCAACTAAGGCAATATCCTCTTCGGAGTTTGTACCATCTTCAGCAACTGCAACAGTACCTGGTGCCTTCTCATGTTGTCTTTGTCTCTTCTTTGGACATTCATTCTTCCAATGTCCCTTCTCCTTACAGTAATTGCACACATCTGTTAGTTTCGGACCCCTACTGACTGGTTTCTTGGGAACTTCTTTTTCCCCGGTTTACCATATCCCTGATGGTTGTTTGCTACTAGCCCAACAGCCTGACTATCCGAAACAGTGCCACTGCAGCTATGTCGCAATTCTCTACTGTGAAGGGCAGATCTAACTTCTTCTAGAGCCAATGAATCTTTACCACTAATGAAAGACTCCCTAAAGTTTTCATATGATATTGGTAAAGAAACTAACAGAATCAAGGCAGCATCCTCATCATCTATCTTAATATGAATATTACGCAGATCTAATAATATTGCATTTAATTGATCTAGATGGTCTCTAAGAGGTGTACCTTCCTGCATACGCAGACTGAACAGACGTTGCTTCAAAAACAACTTGTTGGTTAAGCTCTTCTTCATGTATAAAGTCTCCAGCTTAGACCACAAACCAGCAGCGGTTTCCTCCTCAGCCACCTCAGTAATGATATCGTCTGCCAGAGCCAAGAGCAATGTCGAGTGTGCCTTCTCTTCCAAAGGCTCCATATCAGCAGGTGGTGGGACAGGTGCAGGCTTCATCAAGGGAGCCCATAGGCCGTGTTGTTTCAACAATGCCCGAACCTTGATCTGCCACAGACTGAAGCTATTCCTCCCAGTAAACTTGTCGGCTTTCAAACTTTTACTTCCAACCATCGTTCTTGCCTGAGCAGATCTGAACAACCAAGCTCTGATACCAGTTTGTTATAACTGATGCGAGAACAATGATAATAATAGTAAAAGACAGAATGAAAGCGACACCCGATTTAACGTGGTATCCAGCAAAAGTGCTGACTAATCCACGGGCAGAGCCACTGAAAATATTCCACTATAATCGTTAACACGAATTACAGATACTGATAGTGCAAGAAAAAACTAACACACAAGGCCTTTATTTATAGGGCCAGGTCAAAACATTTTTCTTACTCACTTTCTATGTGGGACAAACACCAAAAAAGAATATTCTAGGCAAAGAAACCAACAAATAAATATTTAATTGGCTTGAACTCGACTCTGCTCTTTTGTCCATATTTTTTTAAGAATCAAACGATTAATAATTTAAATAAAAAATTCGGTTCGACCGGTGGTTCCACCGGTCGGACCAATTAGACCAAAATTCGTCCAAAAATCCGAGTTGATGACCGGAACTATTTTCAGAACATTGAAAATGAACATTAGAAATTCATTGCGAAAATAGTGAATTAAATTATTGCAAGAAATATTGCGAAAACAAAGTTTAGTATAAAGAGGTTCCAAGGATGATAGTTGGAGGGCAATAGTAAATTTAAGGCTTTATTTATATTTGAACTTTATTATTTGGCATTACTCACCAAGTATCTTTTTAATTTGTGCTAAAATATAACTGGTGGGGGTGGATTTGTTTCGTAATATAAGAATATAAAGAATTGGAATAGATAAGACACCATGACTGATTCTTAAATTCATTGAGATTGTGACAATATTTAAAAATAATGTGTTTTCTTTAAAAAAAAAATTTATCATAAATTACTAAATAAGTATACGATGAGTTTATACTTTATATAGATTAAAATGTTTATAAAAACTTATTATAACATCTTTAAGTTAAAAAATTATCATGATTTGAAGATTCAAATTAATAAAATTTCCCAAATATGTAAATATGGGTACCAAGGACTTCCACTTCCCTAGATTCTCTTGCTCCAAAATCAAACAATGATATGAAATGGGGTTGTCCTATGTTACTTAGATTCTTGAGAAAATTTCCTAAAAATTTGTCCTGTCTGCCTGCCTGCCGGCTAATGACATCTTCTCGTTGCTAAATCCGCCAATTGGCTCTCTATTAGCTATAACTAACTCTCTACATTGGGATTTCCTCCTCTTGCACCTTACACTTACAGCTTACCTTACTCATAATCAATAAAAGGTTTGATTTTTACCATACCATTTTGCTCCCAATGCTCAGAATGAACCGATTCGCCAAATGGGTCTGCCTCTTTTCGCTCTTTTTCCTCGTGACCACGACCAGATCCAATGAACAAGAAGATGGCAAGACCTCTCTGCTCAACTTCGTTACCAAGCTCTCTAATGGAAATATCAATATCCTAGGTTGGAATCTATCCTCGGATCCCTGTAATGATGGATGGAATGGTATCAAATGTGATGCACAGAATATTACAATCAAGAAAATCCTCCTTCAAGATAGAACCTTCAACGGAACCTTCGATGCCTATCTTCTCTGTAACCCGTCTTCTTTAGCCAATTCTCTTATTGAGATCAATCTCAACAACAACACACTCACTGGGGAGAATTTGGATCAAATTCACAACTGCAAGCAACTTCTCCGATTACACGTAGGCAGTAACAAATTCACTGGAACCATTCCCGAATCCTTCTCCACCTTGAAAAATCTAGTTTGGCTTGACTTATCGGAAAATGGGTTCATCGGCCTCTTGCCTAATTTGTCCGGGATATCATGTTTGCAGGTGTTTTTAGCTAATGGGAATCATTTCACAGGCGGAATTCCGTTTTCTGATTTCTCCAATTTTCAAATTTTCAATGTCTCCTTTAACAATTTAAGCGGGAAAGTTCCTGATGGAGCTAACGGCAGTAAATACTCCACAAGCTTCATTTCTAATCCCGGTCTCTGTGGGGATCCACTTCCAAACAAATGCCCATCTCCTCCCGTTTCGTCGCCGGAGAATAATCAACCCCAGAACCAGAAATCAAAGAACGTAACATCTCATATTCTCATGTACTCTGGCTATTTCCTCATAGGACTGGCTATTATTATCATCTTAGTATTAGTTAAACTCTGTAAAAGAAGAAACAAACAAGAACAAGAACAGAGAGATTCGAAAAGAGCTGCCTCTGTTAGTGATGACAGTCACGTAATGAAGCCAAGCGAAACATCGGGTTTGAGCCTGAGCAAAACAGGGTATAGCAAATCAGAGTTTTCGGTTGCGGACGAGAGTGGTGCTATGATGTCTTCGTCTATGATCATTATGTCGAGCCCGATTGTGAACGGTTTGAGATTCGACGATTTGCTCAAGGCCCCGGCTGAGCTATTGGGGAGAGGAAAGCATGGAAGCGTTTACATGGTGACATGCGATGGAGGAATTGAGTTGGTGGTGAAGAGGGTGAAAGATTGGACGATCAATGGTAATGACTTTAGACGAAGAATGAAGAGATTGGGAGAGGTTAAGCATCCAAATGTGTTATCAGCCATGGCTTATTATAGTTGCAGACAAGAGAAGCTTCTTGTTTATGAATATCAGCAAAATGGAAGCCTATTTAGACTTCTCCATGGTAAAAAAGATCTAAACTTTCCTTTTATTTAATAAACTAATCCATTTTCAATAACTTGATATGAATTAGTTAATGATGTTCAAGGGGAGAAAAGGAGCAAGAGTCTGGACTGGAGCAGCAGGCTGAACATGGCAGCCGCTATTGGAGATGCATTAGCGTTCATGCATAGAGAGCTTCATCGAGATGGGATTGCTCACGGGAATTTGAAATCTTCCAACATTTTATTGAAGAAGAATATGGAGCCTTGCATAAGTGAATACGGGTTGATGGAGGAACTAGAACAATCGCGCGGGATAAACACGTTCAAAGGAGATGTATACAGCTTTGGCGTGATTATTCTCGAGCTTCTGACCGGGAGGATCGGGCAGGCGAATGGGGTGGACCTGGCGACATGGGTAGTTTCGGTTTTGAGGGAAGAATGGACGGCGGAGGTATTCGATAGAGGTTTGATGCAAGAAGGGGCGAGTGAAGAGAGGATGGTGAATATGTTGCAGATTGGTATTATGTGTTTGAATGAAACAGAGGAGGCTAGGCCAAGTATAGGGCAGGTTGCTCTTATGATCAATGGTCTTAAAGAGGAGGATGAAAGGTCCATGATTTCTGAGCCATCAATTTAATTTAACCTATTCACTTAGTGGGAAGAGGTTTGTTTAATAGAATCTTGAAAATTTATATCTACTTTTGATATTGCAATTATTGGATAAATTTCCCAATTTTTTTATTCTAGATGTTTTTCTCCATAGTAACTAATTATTACATTTATAGATGAGAAATTCACTATGACCATTGAAATAGAAATCACATGGCAAGCTCCAAACACAAGGACTATCTTAAAACCAAATCATTCAAGAAAGTAATTTGGTGACGTAGGTTAAGACGGTTAGTTCGATGCTATCAGTACAAGTAGTGTCTATCAACTAAGAAAGCATCACATGTGCAAAAAGTAAAGAAAAAATTTACAAATGAGAGAAGTAATGCACTACCTGAACCGATAGCATCGAATAAATCTCGGGGTCAAGACAAGTTTTATTCGAGCCCAAATGCCAACGCAGTGGCAGTTGGCTACTGGGATAGAGACAAGTTTGACACTTTTTGTTCATTTGTTGTTGACCCAAGTCTAGTCACCCCCCCCCCCCCCCCCCCCCTCTTTGGCTCTTTGGAGCTTCCCAAAGCTGCTTTTTGGCATCACTTTATCTCCTCATTTGCACTTTCCTAGTGAACATCCACTCATTATTTATTTCTTTTTAATTTCTAAAATTATTTTGTCTCATAACTTTTATTAGGATACGTTATTCAAAATTATTTGAATATGAGATGTTAAAAATAATATACTAGTTTAAGTTGTAATAGTGTTTTTCTTGTAAATGATCCAAATTTAACAACTTGAACTCATAACTAATAAGACATTAACTATCAACTATATATCTCCACACAAATGTCATAACTATTGGGAACCACATATATTAAAAAATGGTATTTATATTATATAATTATATTTTTAATATCTTTTTAAATGAAAAAGTTACAAGAAATAAAAATGTTATTTTGAAATAACTCATTGATTATCCAAATTTTATATAACCCAAAATAGAAACAATTACTAACTTTTATTATTGATTTTAATGTTTATTATTTATATATATATATATATATTATTATCTAACTTTGCTTAAAAGTTATACAAATTCCCATATTTAAGATAAAAAAAATACAAGACTTAAATATTACACAAAAGTCCAATTTGTATTTAGGAAATCGATATGACTGCTGACTGACTTATTACAACAACTGTTGATGAAGTTTTGAAAATAAAATCTGGATCTGATAAAAAGAAAACAATAATAATAATAAATCTGGTATAAATATGTTTCCAAATTCCTCATTAAAGATGTTCCGTCGTCTCTGTGAAAGTCCAGTCCAGTTGCAAAAATGCATTCTTGGAATCTATAGAACGTCATTGATGGATGGGGAATTCTCCTTTTCTTAATTAATCTCTCTCACTTTAGGGTTTCGTTTCATTTCACTTCCAAGTTGCAACTCCATCTCTGAAAACCTACTTCTTCAAGATTCAACAATGGCGTCCTCTTCAACATCCAGGTACCTATTTTCGCCTTTCTGCTTGTTAATAATGCAAACCCACTTGGTAATACTGTTTCCATCCTTGAAAGAAAATCAAACCACAAACCACAAACCAAAGCCGATGTATAGAAACATGTTCTTAAATTTAGGGTTTTTCTTTAACCATTTTTCAGGAATATGTTGTGAAATCAAGGAAGGAGCTAACAATTTTGGTATGAAACCACATGATCTATTCAATGTTGGATCTGAAAGAAAAAAGATGGCTATTTGTAAGGCGTACCCAAATGGAAATCTCTTGGGTTCAACGTCAATTAGACCGAGGAGATAGTACTATGATCTATTCGACTCCTTCACCACCATCTTCTTCTTCTTCGTCCTCATCTGGAACCAAAATTAGCCCTGCAGTTCTTTTCGTTATAGTAATTCTAGCTGTTCTTTTCTTCATAGCTGGCCTTCTCCATCTTCTCGTTAGATTCCTCACCAAACATCCCCCTACTTCTTCAGCGCAATCTAGTAGTAGCAATAGATACCCAGAAGCTTCCACTACCGATGCTCTTCAAAGGCAACTGCAACAGCTCTTCCATCTTCATGATTCTGGTTTAGACAAGGCTTTCATTGATGCACTGCCTGTTTTCATGTATAAAGAGATAGTGGGTGCCAAAGAGCCATCTGATTGTGCAGTCTGTCTATGCGAATTCTCTGAGAAAGATAAGCTCAGGCTGCTTCCCACTTGCAGCCATGCCTTCCATATCAATTGTATAGATACTTGGCTCCTCTCAAATTCGACTTGTCCTCTTTGTAGAGGCACACTTTTTAGCCCTGGCCGCCCCATCGAGAACCCCGTGTTTGATTTCGATGATATGAGAGAAGAGGACGGGTATCATCATCCTTCTATCAATGGAGAAAATGGGTTTTCTCTTAATCATCGTAATAATAAGGCTGTTGAAATCGAAGAAACTGTTGAGGAAAATGCCATCTTGCCAGTTAGGCTTGGAAAATTCAGGAAGTTGGAGGATTCTGATGATGGTGGAGCAGGGGAGAGTAGCTGCAGCAGCAGCCGTTTAGATGGAAGAAGATGTTTTTCAATGGGATCGTATCAATATGTAGTCAGGGATGCTAATCTCGGTGTTTCCTTAAGACGAGATTGCAAAGGGAATAATAATGAGGATGTGGAGGAGGGGAAGAAGATTAGTTTTGGGGCGAAAATTGACAGTTATTCGGTGTCAAAGATATGGCTGTGGCCCTCGGACAAGGCCAACTTCACAAGTTCTTTCGAAGATGATGATCATAACCCGAGATCCGATCTTCCTCGTTATAGGGCAGGTACATGAAGAAGACTAAATTTTTCTTCCTCTTTTTAAGGCTAATTCATTATTATTATTATTAGTTAGTTGTGTTGTTGTAACATTGATTGTTTTGGAATTTTGTCCAAATCTTCAAATTATTCATCTTTAAAGTAGTATTATGCAATGACCAATTTGATGCCATATATATCTCCCCCCTCTTTCAAATTTGAATTGAGATCATGATATGTTTGGTTGGTTGCTTATGTTTGTTTTGTTTGTTGGATTGACCTACTTTTGTTCGGTTTTGGTTGGTATAGACTATATATTATTATTATTTATAAATAAAGGTGATAGATGATTACCCAAAAAAGGAAACATTAAGCCTAGTGGGACAAAAGTATGCAATTAGGTACAATGTTTTAAAGATGCAAATCTAACTAGTACTGCCTTGCTTGATCTTCATTTATTTATTTAAATTTGTTTTCACCATGTTATTATTTTGTTAAGAGTGTAAAAATAATAAGACAATTTAATGGATAGTATTGCTATTCCATGCATGTAGTAAAAAGAGATAGAATAGTCTTAGGAAAATATTTGGACCTCATTTACATATATAACATAAGTAAAGTATATTACTTACTATATACTTGCCCTAGTTTAATTTGAAACCTCTTATAGTGTTTGGCCTTTAACAGGACTTGTTGAGATATATATGAAATGAGTTCGGTGTTTTATCACTGAATTACGAGTCTACACGACGATGAGATCATACTAGACATGATACACCATCGACACCTCTAAAGTGGAAGCGTTGGGAATATTCCAAGCGTAAGCTGGAGATCGAGAGTTCCTTCTTAGGAACTCATAACCATAATTGATGGACATTCTCTTTATAAAACCCGAACCCCTCTTCGCCTTAACATAGCAATGCCCCATTATAAACGCCATTCCCGCCTCCCTAGCTTCCATCAACTCCCTCATCTCCTCCATTGCCCCCTCCACCATCATCGGGCTCTCCGGCACTACGAACCTCACTTTCCTCCTCCTTGCCCGGAACCCTTCAGCCATTTCCGCACAATAACTCTCACCCTCGTCTTCGCACATCCTTATTCCGCCTTCTACTTGCCTCGACGACGTTCCTATCACCGCCATTGTCTTCCCCCCATCGTCATCCTCGTCGTCCTCTTCTTCCTTTCTTCTGATATCTGGCTTCTCCGATCGGATGAACTCCGCGATGCTGCAAACGAGGTCTCTCTCGAACTCGACGTCGTCTGTGTGAATGTCGCGGTATCCATATCTTGCGATGCACCTATAGATCCTATACTCCTTCGGGCCTATTCTCCCGATAAGGAAACGTTCTCCTGGCCTCACATGGGGGACGGGCACGTATTTCACACATAGGAACACGAGGATTTGGTGGAAAGCGGGGAGGTTCGTTAAGAAATGGGAGAAAATTCCGGGAATCCCCGAAACTAGCTCCGAATGGATCAGACCGATTCCATTGACCCTCACGATCCCAAGATTCGGGCCAAGACTTAGTAGCCAGTTAACGGATACCTTGTTTTGGACGTCAAATTCGTATTTTTTGGCCGTTCCATAGTGCCAGACGTACATGATGATGAGGAAAATGAACGAAAGAGCAACGGGGACCCATGCACCTTCGAGGAACTTGATGAGCGAAGCCGAGAAGTATAGGGCTTCGATGAAACCGAAGAAGAATATGAAGGCGATGGCTAAGCCGACGTTCTTGTGCCATCGCAGAACGATGACCAACGACATGAGGCAAGTCGTGACCAGCATTACAGTTATGACTGCCAAACCGGAGGCGTTGCTTATGTGTTTTGTGTTCCTGAAACCGATCGTAACAGCCAGGCACAATAACATCAACAACCAATTGATTTCGGGTATATAAATCTGTCCATGGAATTTCGAAGATGTGTGTATTATTTTGACCCTAGGAAAGCATCCTAAAGCCGAGCATTGCTTGATGATGGAGAATGTCCCGGTTATTACAGCTTGACTTCCTACAACTGCCGCAAGAATAGCAATTCCCAGAACTGGCCATCTTATTTTCTCTGATCATCAGCACATAATATATAATAAGTCATAAGAAGAAGCTGACAACATAAAAAAACAAAACCAGAACGGTTGGTTACCTGGTACTGAGACATAAAACCCGATTCGATAGTCACTCTGCATGGCATGATGCTTCGAAAGGTAAGCCGCTTGACCCATGTAAGCAAGTATCAAAGAAGGGTATACGACCGAAGTGAAAGCAATCTGACATTATGGATCCGTCAATAATTATGACTGCATTAAGCAAAAATAAATAAAGAAAAGTGTTAAACCTATAGAGAGGCGCATACCTTGATAGACAACTGCGAAAAATGTCCAAGATCAGCAAACATTGCTTCCGAACCTAATTAAAATCCAAGGAAATTTGTAGAAAAGTTTAATAAAGAGAAGGAATTTTATGAAGGAATTGAATTGAATTGACTTGAATTGAATGAGATGATCACCTGTCATACAGAGGAGAATCCCTCCGAGAGACATCCAACCTCCCCTTTTTGTCTTCCTTATAAATTTGTACATATAATAAGGAGAGATTGCTTGATAAACATGAGGGTTCCAATGGATGATATTATAAAGACCAATTGCACTTATGCATAGCAGCCATACTATCACTATCGGCGCGAACAAGAACCCAAGTCTATGAGTCCCATAATGTTGCAGCCAAAACAGGAATATCAGTATAACACATGCAACCGGAACTTCTACATCTGCACACAACAATTTTAACCGGCACTTTTTTCAGGCGTATCTCGATCTGAATCCGACTAAGAAATCTGGCAACCTAAATCTAGAAATTTGGCTTTTAAAAGTAGGATGCTGTCAAATTAGGCCACACACACGAGATTGGCTGCCTAACAACTTTATTTGTGTGTGTAATAGCGATAGCAATCTGACTCTTGCTAAAGAAAGAAACTTTCGTCTTAATTGTATTGACTTAGGACCCATGTTTGTTCCACCAAGAGGATGATTCTAGCACAAACATGATTCAATTCAATGCCTAACTTTCAACCGAGTTAATCCTACACTTGTGTATCAGTGAAATCGAAGAAATCGCTAAAAAGTCTTTGAATCAACCGAAAGAACCCACTAGTGCCAATAACTATGTCTTTTCCATTTCAAAAAATGAATAAAAATAAAAGTCAACCAAATAAATACTTACTCCTAGATCAAGGAAACATTGTGACAATCTATTTCACCTGTTAGACCTAATAAATTTGACTAATAATTCATATCATCAAATCTCAATTAACCAAAACATGAATCATATTCATAGGAGCTAAGCTAGTAAAATCAAGATTCTTACATTGATGCTGTTCTTTGGACATGGATAGTTCAAGCCCAGAAACAGCCGAAAATACTGCAAATTAACAAATACCCAGATCAACTAAATCTCTTCTTCATTTACAATAATGATCTATTTTATAAAATTAATTCCACTTACCAGAAAGTGCAGGTGTCAACACTCCATCCCCAATAACCATACATGCCCCAATCAAAGCCAGAATAAGCAAAACTTTTTGCAGAATCCGATGTTTCTCTAACGTGGTTCGGATTCGGTCAGAACCGCTCACCTTGCTTCCGGGAACGTCAAAATCCTCATCGTTTTTGTACTCCGACAGTTCCTCGTCAGCAACCTGACAATTGGGCAAGGTGCTGACGCGGGCATGCCGGCAGAGCAAAGAGTAGAGAGCGAAAGTCCCTCCTTCGCCATTGTCGTCTGCTCTGAGAACTATGAAAACGTATTTGAGAAGAGGAATTAAGGTCAGTGTCCAAAAAACGAAGGACAGAACACCATATATCTCTTCATTCGAGTCCGAATGTTGAATATCTTCTGCAAATGTGCTTTGGTAAACGTATAATGGGGAAGTACTCAAATCTCCATAGACAACTCCCAAGCTCTGGTAAGCTAAGGTCAGTACCGTCTTCCATGATTCTCTCTGCAAATCAGTTTGATCGATATAAAGAGAGAAGAACAAAACAAAAATGAAAACTACTGTACAATATTATACACGTGCCGTACATCTCACCTTGATTGGATTGTTACTGTTTCTTGCTTCAAGATCCATCACCACCCACGTTCAGCACCATGAAAGTATCATGAATGAAAATGAAGAGAACCCAGATAAGAATGGGTAAGAACCAAAAGAGGGGTTGGTTAGAAATTATGAACTACTTTCTTGAGTTCGTCATATAAGCAAATAAAATTAAATAATGGATGTGGGTTTCTGGAAGAGATTTGTTGGTAGAATAATGGGGGGTTTGGTTATCTTTCAGACTCCAACTTTTATGATTTTATTAATCATCCTCATCATTATTATCATCATCATCATCCCATATCTCTCTTTGCTGATAAGATCAGTAGCTTGGAGAAGTGGATCTGTGTATGTGCAGAGCACTAAATGACCCTCCTTTTTTATTATTATTATTAACCCCAAAACGCTCGCCATAGAAAGAAACGTGTGGAAAGAGAAAGTTAATAGGTGAGTCACTAATCAACTCGGATGAGTCGACTCTCTGGGAGATTGATCCGAGAAGCCGGACATGCTATTGTGGTCCATCAGACTTGCCGAAAGGAAGATTCTTTTTTATTTAGTTAACGAATCAAGAATTTAAGAAACAACAAAAATGAAATTCCAAATCAATTCTAGAAATTAGCATCAATTTAATTAAAACAAGATCAAACGGAAATAATACAATTTTGTGAATTATAAATGTCTATTATGATCTTGTTACAATTGTGTAATACCAAAGCTTTTGACTTTTGCTCATTTGGCTCAAAATGAAACAGGAGTGTTCAAGAACAAAAAAAAAAATGTCATGGACAAATTCTATAGAGCATGTTGATTATTAGTACTTTGTCAAAAATTTCGGAATTATCTCATACAATTGCATTATAGATCACTATTAAAAATTATGTAATTGGCTTAAATTGCTTGACTTGAAGGGGATTCAAAGGTTGTCATTTCTATTTGACTTATTTGTATTTTTGTTTCATTATCGAGCAAATTAATTGAAACTTATTAAAATATATAAATCGGTTGTTTAAAATTGAAAGTTTAATAAAGAAGAGAAAATGTAATAATGGATTAACAAAATTACATTTAGTTCACCTTGTTTCCATTGCTATTAAATATTTCTTTATCAGATACAAATAATTAATTCATTTGCTTGTTTCATTTTAAAGGATAGTCATAAATATATAAAAGAAAATAAAAACCGAGGATCATGATGGGAAAACCGTGAAATGGGCAAGATAACGAGCCACGAGTTCTTCTCAACTCAAGCAAAAAAAAAATAGTCATAAGATGGAGCTTACCACCAAACATGTTGGTCGAACTATGTTGTCAAACATCAATTTTTTTTTTTTTAAGTCAGACGTTGTATAAAAATAGTCGAAATAGAGAACCATTTATTTTCCATTCAAATAATTGTGTAAATCTTGATTCAAGCTTTCCAACCACTCATAATGAACCCCGACATAATCACACTATATTCCCAACAAATTCCAAAAATCACCCAAAATCCGAAGACAAATAAATAGGCAATGTAAGCACGACTCCAATGCTATTCTATTGGTATGTCCTTACAAATACTAAAATAGTACTCCTATTTATCAATTTGTAACCTTTATTATTTGTCATACTTGGAAGGAAATATAATGTTCTGCAAAAGAAAAATATAGAATAAAGTAATTAATGTGTTTGAAGTGATCATTAATTTATTTTTGCATAATATCATTGATATAAAAGTTAAGCAAAAGAAAAATGAAGAGAAACAAACAATTGGAAAAAGAAATTAAAAAATCTATAAAGAAGACAACAAATACCATAATTAAAGGTACTAAGTAAACATCACTCAATAATTGTGTTGAGAATATTTTATAAAAATAGTTTGAATCTCAATTACAAAAAAAAAAAGTTTAGGCAAGAAACCAATTTCATAGGCATACAAAATAGTGACATCAGCTAACAATGTTTTAAATTATTGAGCTAAACAATATAATCCACTAGAATGCCTATACCTAAAAATAAGTATGTTTAATTTTATTTGTTTGGATATAAATTATTGTACGAATATTTTATATATTTAATTTGTTTTCAAATATAATGCAATTGTTTCTTAGGTTAGAAACATAAGCATTTACATAATTAATATTTTCTTTAATAACAATTAAGAAAAAAAAAGATAGGCTATTGTCCATCTGATCATGCGGGCGTGTTTAAGAAATTTGGAAAGATCTAGTTGCTTTGAATTTAAGATATCCTTTAATCAATTAATGAATGATGTTTACCTACAATTAATTAATTGTAATAGATTGAACATGAATAAGGGACCCAGGAAATCCTGCTAGTGGAGCTCCCTTTTCCTAAATCAGAATATTATTTTGGACCTCCCTCTATGACATTGATTTTCTTTGTTTTATTGCCCATCTCCTATTCATTCGTGATGTTAAATGTGACTAATTAAGTTGCTTTCAATTTAAGCCATTATAAATTATTATCTAAATGACGTTTTCTGATATCAATTCGTTCGAAAAAGTCGGCATAGTCTAGGGATGAGCATTGCGTTAATTAATCCGCAATCCAATCCAATCCAATCCAATCCGAATCTTAAATACTAATTTGGATTGGATATTTCGGATTGGATTGAGATCGGATCGGATTGAGTTCGGATTGAATTAAATCGGATTGGATTAGATTATCCAAACTATCTAAATAAAAACATATTTTTCAATTTATTTTTTTTATACTAAATTTCATCTCAATATAATATATATTTTACTTATCGTTACTTTCACAACAATATTTATTTTTATTTATTATTATTATTTTTTTATATTTTTGTCAGATTCAAATTTAATAATAATAAAAAATTCGAAATTTTAAAAAAAAATAAAAAAAAATAAAAAAATAAAAAATAAATAAAAATTGTTAACTAATTTCAAGTTGATATATCTAAATATTTTTTCCATTTGGATTATCAAAACCATTTTCAATCCAATCCGTATCCGATCCGTATTAATTAGTAAAATGGTTTGAATTACGGATTGAATAAATTTAGTTTGAATTTAATACGGATTGGGCAAAACGGATTGGTTTTACCCATTTGCTTACCCCTAGTATAGTCAGTCGAGAGTTAATCATTTTTCTTGAATAATTACGAACTCGATAATCTATTGATTAACGAGGTTGTATTGTAATATTTTTTTTAAATATTATATTTTATCGTTGTATTTAAACGATTCTTGGGTATAATACCATATTTTAAACTAATGTTCATATAATTAGGTGCACTAGAAAATGATGTAGACCATATTTGAACATTTCTCAGGACCATCTTGACAACCAGAGAGGAAAGGAAAGACAATAGAGTTAGACCTCATGTTCTTTTGAATCTCCATTAAATAAAATACTAAATAAAATCTCTAAGAATAAAATCAAATCTTGAGTAACAAAAACAAAATCTCACTATAGATATAAAAATGATGGCAAGTATAAGGAAGTCAATAATTAATTAATTAAAGCATAGATATTAAATCACAAAACTCGCTAATTATTTGTTTCAGATGAAGTATTATGTTTGTAAAAAATAAAAAATAAAAATTTTAAGAAGTTAGCATTTAAAACATTTTTAATGAAAATTAAACTCTAAAAATGTTTAAACTAGACTTCTATTATCTTAATAAATTTTGTAATAACAATAATTCTTATAATTAAATAAAATAAAAATCTCATAATTAATAATTTGAATGATAGTCCATAATATTGTAAATGAAAATAAGAATAAGACTACAAAATTGAGAATCATGATAATTTGGATCATAATTAAGAAATTAAACAATATTTTAGTACTAATAGAGAAAATATCATTTTCATTCATATCAAATCAAAATATCAATTTTCAATAGAGTATTAGAGACACAAAATAACATTCTAAAGTTATAAATTTATATGGAGCAGAAAATAAAAATACATTGTGTATCATGAAGATGTGGAAGCCATCTCTCCATCATTTGGTAATGGAGAAGATGAAAAGTTGACAGAAGCTTTTACAAATGTGATTTTTATTTTGTTAGTTTATTTGTCTTAATTTGTTTATATATTTTGATGTGAACTTCCACTTTCCTTAATTCCTATAGTAAGTAGATGGTGGTGGTGTCCATTCTTAATTCCCCTTTTCATGTACACTCTTTGGTTTAATTTCTGCCCACATTCTGAAAGGAACTTGCAATCCCCAACTTGGATTGATCCCTTTTTCTTCAATGGTCAATTATTTCACCCATCACCCACTCAATATTCAAAAGTATACATATTATTTATATGTCTAAAAAGGGTGTCTAAGAATATAAAAAAAAAACTTCACTTCAATTCTCACTCAAAACGTCGCGGTAACCATTTAATTAGAATTGGGATTTAAATTGGTTTTTAATTCAAATTCTTAAGTTTATTAGATCATTTTAGTTCGAAATTATAATTCTAATATTTTGTTTATTTTTATATTTTTCTAAACAAAATATCGCATTATTTTATCATTTATCACACGATTAACGTGTTAACCAATACTTTTTTTAGTTTAATAAGTTAAATTTTGAACGTTTACTGATATTTTTTTAGGAAGTAATATGTTAAACATATATTTTGTTTTGAATTTACAAAGTTAACATGTCGAACTGATATTTTGTTTTTAAATTTATAAAGTTAACCTTTCGAACTGATATTTTGTTTTTAAATGTATAAAGTTAGCCCGTCGAATTCATATTTTATTTTGATGAAAAACTTTTAAATAGAAGTTAGAATAGAATGTTATGTAAAATTAATATTTTAATAATAGCTCTGTTTGAAAATGTCAAATTTGAAGATTTGGACAAAAAAAAATATTAATATTTGATTGAAATAAATAATGTCATAAAATATATTTTAATTTGATATATATTAACAAATTTAATGACATTGTTCATATAAATTCAGTTTTACTTTTAACTCGAAGTGTTTCTAAATATACTCAATTATATATTAAAATTGTTTTTATTTTTTAAAATATAAAAATTGAATTGAATATATATAAATTTCCCATGTAATTTATGTCAATTAGTGAAATTCAAATTTCTAATACTATATATATATATATATTTTTGTCTATTCTTATCCTGAGGTTGGTCCTACAATTTTAAATTGAAATTTAAAAATTACAGATGGATGGGTGCACAATACAACTAATAATAATATTATTAATTGGTACTATTGATCACATATATAAGGTTATTTAAAATCATATTATTGTACTGATTAAGTCCAAGGTTTACTTTTTTTATAAGTTGATCGATATGGGTAATGGGGAACATTCAACACACTGTCCTCCGGCAATGACAAATGGCGCACTAAGACGACCATTTATATAATCCAAGATTCACACATGGGAAGAAGTCGGAGATATATATAAAATTTTATACTTAATTAATAAAATTATATACCAATAATGTTTATTAATACAAACTTTTAAATAAATTAATTATAAGTTTTTAAAGATGGGTTATAACTTTTTTAAAAAGTACATGTATATTAAAAATGAAAAAAATCGTTTAAGTAAAATAACATAAGAATATCTGGAAAAAAAATACTCAATAAGTTATAAAACTTGTAAGTTCTCGAGAAAAACAATTAATTTTTTGACAAATTCTACTGACTTTCCGAAACGAATATTAGAAAGCGTCATAATAATAACATTACGAATGATTTAATGATACACATAAGACAACTACGATCATTGAAAGTTCGACGATTTTTATTCAACTAGATAGTCCACCAAAAAATTAGGATGGCAACCAAATATGAAGTTTTGTCATTCCAAGCATGCACATCAATCTAAACTTTCCAACAACTACCAAAAAATTCGAGTATCACTCTATGAATCCTAGTGATATTTCACAAAGACTTCAAATACTAATTATAATTCGATAATGAAAAATAGGTGAATTTTTTATTCAACATTTTCGTGATATCATATGAAAATTCAATCCTTCAATATTATTTCTAAACTATTGAGGATGGGTTATAATTAATGAATAATGGCATCTGGGCCTTTCCTTCATTCTTTATTTATAAATTATTTAGTCATTGGATCCATCTCAACTACATTATTATGTTTACATTTCTTCTAGAACGATCCAAAAGTATGATCAAGCTTAAAACAAAATTTAATCAATAATTATCTAAACTCGTTTAATCATTCTGCTAATTTTGGGTTGGGTTTGGACTATGGACTGGGTAAACTCATTATATATCCCCCAAATGACATAAAACTAGGCCTGGCCCGCCGGGGTGTATTTGTTAAATTTATTTATTTAACAAATTTAATTTGAAACAAACTAATTCATTAATTTCTGTTTTTATTTGTCATGTGATACCTATTATTTTATTTGCACGCTATTTTTATTTTTAAATATAGATTTAAATAGGCTGTGTTTAAAGATTATATATCTCTAATTTATTTTATATTATTTCAAATTGCTCATTATGTATTTAAGGATTTATGAGATTTTATTCTCTTTTAAGATGTTTTAAATCACCTCGGTCGATATTAATAAAAAAAATTATATACAGTTTATAGTAATTCACGGATTTAATAAATGGTCTCCTCTATTAATCTGAATTAAATTTGAACTTGATCCCATAGTATTATGGGATTAAAGATTAGTCATTTTCTTTAACTTATTTTCATTTTTAGGAAAAGATTTACATTCTTTTATAAATAAATCTCAAAGAGAAAAGAGAATGGTAGATAGTAAAATAGACTGTGTTTTTACTATATTATAATAAAAATGACAATTTAATTAAATGAATCAATATTAACTTTCTATTTTTACAATAAAGAAATAAAGTGTAAAATGATCTTCATGTCTTATAGTTTGAGCGACTTGGTTGACATAAATGACTAATTTATCCTTTATTTTTCATAATTAATTTATAATAAAAAAAATAATGAATAATTTTAGTATTTTAAAAGATAAATAGATTAATAATGTGATAATTGAATTTTAGAATAAAAAATAAGTTTTATTCCAATAATTCATTCATCAAACAAACCCTTAATTTTGTCCTTACTAATTTAGTTGTCACTGAACTTTTGTGGCGTCACTTATACGCTCAAGAAAGTCAAATTTTAAGAGTTTGATGTATATATAATTTTTTTTTTTTAAGTTCCTACCATGGTTAAACACTTCAAATTTAATTTAGGATGTTATTAATGGGAATTGAAATGATTTTTTTAATCTCTTATATCAAATTCTTTTCATTTTAAGGTACCAATTAATTCTATTTTGTGCCTTACTCATTTGTACATATTTTAGCATAATACCTTTAAAGTAAATTTGTATTATTAATAAAAGACTTGGTAGAACAAATATTAATTAATACTAAAGAAAACTAGTTTTTATACTATTTCTAATGAGGTTTTATTTATAAAAAAAACACCACTAGGGTTGTTTTGAGCTGCATGCCATGCATATAATAAAAATTAGGTTGTTTAAGTATGGTATATAACCTGATGTCCACAAGGTGTTTTGTTCAGCTTTTCACTAAATAAAAAAATATTTGTTTGATTATACTATTTTTTTTTAACAAAATTATTTCATAAAAATAATAAAGAATTTTAAAAAAAAATGGGAAGAATGTCAATTTTACACACCAAATTGTAAGAAGGTGTCAAATTTACTTATTAAGTATCAAAATTCTATTTATATATACTAACTTGTCAAAAAGTGTCAAATTTATTTAAACTAACAGAAAATTTTAACGGAGTTAAATTTTTTGCCACATGTAATATCCACCTATTTTTTATTTGTTTTTAATTTACATTACTTTAATTCTTTTTTCATTTAAACAAAATATTTAAATTTTTTCATATCCATTTTTTCTCTCTCTTTACCCAATTCTTCATTTTCTTCTCACTGTTCCTCTTCATCTCTAATATAAGTAATCTATTTTTTCTGAAATCTCTATTAATGAACTAGCTATGTCGACGTCAAATAATAATATTGTGATGGAAGAATAATCAGGTGGCCAAAAAACTGTGACGACGGTGAAGGTGGCGGGACAGACAATGAAGTGTTCGAGATGCAATTCTCTAAACACGAAATTATGTTACTACAACAACTACAGTCTCGCGTAGCCGAGGTATTTCTGCAAGATATGTAGAAGGTACTGGACAAAAGGTGGGGCCCTCCGTAGTGTATCGATCGACGGCGACTATCGGAAAAACAGGAAAATGAAATCCTGATCTAGGATTTCAAACGGAGTTGATTCCAAATATTTCGGCGGTTTTTCATCAGATATGATTAATGGTGGGGATAGAAGATGAATAATTAAAAGAAATGAAGAGTTGAGAAGAGAGAGAGAGAGAAAAAATGGATAAGGAAAAATTTGGATGTTTTGTTTGAATGAAAAAAAAATTAAAGTAATTAATGTAAATTAAAAATAAATATAAAATAGGTGGATATTAGATGTGGCAAAACTTTTAACTCCGTTTAACTTTTTTGTTATTTTAAATAAATTTGACACTTTTTGACAAGTTAGTATATATAAATAGAATTTTGATACTTAATAAGTAAATTTGACACCTTCTTACAACTTGGTGTTTAAAATTGGCATTCTTCTAAAAAAAAAAAAAAAAAAAAAAAAATGATAGGCAAGTCTCACCCAATCAAGTTGCAATATCCACCAAAAGAATGATAACCCAAAACAAATTACCAAGAGTGTAGACTAAGTTAAAGCTGTCCTGCCCCACAAAACTGATAAAAATGAGAATAAGTATCAAAGCGTCTATCAAATAAATGTATTCAATATTCATAATCAACATTATATTAAAACAAATCAATTAATTTGGATAATTATATACTTTTCTAAAAAAATAATTTATTCATGTTTAATAATATTCGATAAATTTATACATTAAATAATTTAAAACTGCATATATTAACTTACCATAAATATAATTTATAGTAATTACCAACATTTTATAATATATTTATATATAAATATGTATTAGTATTAACTCTTTAAGTAGTTTAAGTATGAATAGTAACTTATTACTCACTCAAATATTTCAAGTGACAATAATATCACGAGATTGATTCGTATTTAGAAGACATTTAATTAGAGTGGAGTTGAGTTGTGCTAGTTTTTTAATTTTAAATAAAAATAAATCGTATTAATATTATTTAGTTAACAATTGTAAAATTATTATATTAATATTCATTAAAGAATACTTGCTCAAATATTTACATAGATTATATATATCACAATAAATTTTAGAATAAAAATAAAAACACTTTTAAAAATATTTCAGATCTTGACAATTTCTTTAGCTATTTATATAAAACATCTTTTATCAACAAATGTTTTATTAAATAATAGTTAAATTAAATGTATTTCGAGTTAATTCATTTTAAAAAAAAATATTTCTCTTAAATTATTTTATTTAGGGTAAGTGGTGAGTTATTAAGTGAAAGATAAAAAAATATTATTAATTATTTTTAAAAAATAATAAATTGAGGTTTCGTTTGGACTAATTATAATTTGGGACTAATTGATTTTTGGGAACTTTTTTTTTTAACCTCACAATTTATGCCTAATTGCAATTTAAGAATTCTTCTTTCAAGTCTCACAATTTGGGGCACTGCATTGTCAAGTTTATACAAAATAAGGTTTTACCCTAAAACATTGATATCCCTCAAAAAAATTATATTACGTAACCTTTATAATTAAAAAATTAATAGTGACACATAATTATAAATGTCCTAAACCCGACTCAACTTCATTTCATCGCAATGTGAAGAGGATGAGAGTTTAGGTAGGATGAGAATAGTTGAGCGTCGCGAGGTGAATGGTAAGAGAGTCAAACTAGGGTGCAAGAGATGGAATCGGGGATGGTGTTTAATTTGAGTTGGGATGGATGTAGGGTTTTCTATTTTATTTTTTTGTTTAATGAATTAACATTTATTAAAAAAAATATGTGACATTTAAAAATAATATCACTGCTAATATTTTAATTATAAATGTCACGGATTTTGTAGCGCTTTAGGTTGAAGTGAGGAGTCATGGTCGTTGATGTCATACTAGTTCTCATTAATTCAATTATTTTTTATAAATTCACGTAATACATTTTTTTGATTGATGTTCATATCCATTAAAGAAAAATTATATTTTTTGTGAGATTTGGAAAAAGAGATCCCAAATTGTAATTGGTCTCAATAAGGAAACCTAAAATTTGAGGTTCGAAACAAGAGGTCCCAAATAATAATGAAATTCAATAATGAGCTAAAAATTGCGAAATTTAAAAAAAGAGATCACAAAATTGCAATTGGCCCAATCTTTATTTGTTACTAGCATTTAGCCCGTGTATTTGCACGAGTAATAATATAAAAACCGTGAAAAAAATTACGAATAACATTTTTTATTTTATTTTTAACCGTTTTAAGTTTATTGGTGAGTCAATCCACAATCCGACACAAGTATTCATTTACTCAACATCATTATATATTAGTTAGTTAAAAAGTTGAACTTATATTAATATTAAAACGTCCCGCGTTTATTAAATTTGGTGTTGAATTTAAAATATAAAGTCTTTGTAGCCTAGTTGGTTAAAGAGTTGTACTTGTTTTGTTAGGTTGCAAGTTCGAACCATATCTCTAGCATTTTTAATTTTATTTTTAACCGTTTTAAATTTAAAAACGGGTCAACCCATAATCCGACCCAAGTATCCAAATTAACCACAGCTCTCGACCCGGCAATCCGGACACTTTAAAAATTAAGCATCATTATATATATATAGATTTCGGCCTTTTGATTAATAATAAATAAAATTATTTTTTGTTTTGTTTGATAATTTAAATAATAATAATATATATATATATATATATATATATATATATATATATATATATATATATATATATATATATATATAAAATTATAAATGGGATAATGAATGAATTATTAAAAAAATATAATCAAATCAAAATCTTGAAAAAGTTATGAAGCACATTGAATGAGAAATTAAATAAAGACTATAAAATATTAACTTTAATTTGAATATTATATATATATAATACAATAAGAGTTCTTCTTCTAAGAAACTCAAGAACAAGAAAGAGAGATATGGATTGTGTTAACGGCATTCATGGTTCGTCTTCACCGACTCACGTAGTTTTGTTTCCGTTTATGTCTAAAGGCCACACCATCCCGATCCTCCACCTAGCGCGCCTCCTACTCCGTCGCGGCGGCGTCGCCGTCACAGTTATCACCACTCCGGCCAACCGTCCTTTCATTGCCAACTTTCTCGTTAACACCCAAGCTTCCATCTATACAATCCCTTTCGCATTTGACATTGCCGGAATTCCCTCCGGCGTCGAAAGCACCGATAAACTCCCTTCCATGTCCCTCTTCTATCAATTCGCCGTCGCCACAAAAAGCATGCAGAGTCAATTCGAAAAATTTCTATCTTCTTCACTCTCCCACATTTCATTCATTGTTTCCGACGGATTCCTTCCTTGGACCCTTGATTCATCTTCAAAATTCGGTATCCCACGTTTCGTTTGCTACGGTATGTCAAGCTTCGCCATGACCATCATCCAAGAGATTCATCATAATCTATCGCAAATACATCATGATTTGACTCGATATTCAGGAGCTGACGAGATCATCTTCTCAGTTCCCAATCTCCCTTCTGTCAAGGTGGCAGTAAACGACTTCGAGAAGAACGTCTTAGATCCGGATAGAAAAGGAGATCAAGCTGACTTCGCATCGGAGATGGTTTCTGCAACTTCTAGAAGCCATGGCGTGATCGTTAATAGTTTCTATGAACTCGAGCCTGTTTATTTCGATCATTGGAACCGGCATCATGGACCGAAAGCTTGGGATTTGGGTCCATTCTTCTTGGGAGAGCCGTTAAAGGAAAATGGTCTTAAATCTCCATGGATGGACTGGCTGGACATGAAATTAGAAAATGGGGAATCCGTTCTGTATATAGCATTCGGTTCCCAAGCCGAACTTTCAAGAGAGGTATTCGAGGAAATCCAAATTGGGTTAGAGAAATCGGAGGTGAATTTCTTGTGGGTGGTGAGAGGATTCGAGGATAAGAAAGGAGACGGGTTCGAAAACAGGGTGAAAAACAGGGGAATGGTTGTGAGGGAATGGGTGGAGCAGAGGGAGATTCTTGAACACAAGAGTGTGACCGGGTTTTTAAGTCATTGTGGATGGAACTCGGTCATAGAGAGCATATGCGCCAAGGTCCCAATATTGGCGTGGCCGATGATGGCCGAGCAGCATCTGAACGCGAGGTTTATAACGGATGAGATCGGAGTTGGGATTAGAGTGGAGACATGTGATGGATCGGTTAGGGGGGTCGTCAAATGGAAGGGGTTGGAGAAGATGGTTAGGGAACTGATGGAAGGGGAGAAAGGAAAGGAGGTAAGGAAGAAGGTGGAAGAGGTGGGTGTTGCCGCCATGAAGGCGGTGGCGGACGGCGGCGGCTCATCTTGGCAGGCACTCAATGACCTCATCATTGGGACTTCTCCCAAGGCGTACAGTTAGGACAGACTGGTACAATTATCATTTATTATGCTGTCTGGTGTTTTGTTTTGATATGTATTATTCAAAGAAAATAAATGAGATATTTGTAACTTTATTTCTACATATTTACAACTCACTTTTATATAAATATTTTATTTTTACTTTATTTATTTAAAATAATCAAATAGAATGAATGAGTTATTTTTTATTTAAAATATTTTATGTTCATTATAATGACAATAATTTGATAGATAGTTGTTTTATAAAAACCTATCAAATTAGCTCGATTCTAATGGAGAATAATATAATCTAGTATCGTATTGTACTTCTGATCTAGGTATAAGTTGAGTTATTTAGACAATTTTTAAATAATTTAATATTTTTAAACTAATATGAGACTTAATTTATCCGTTATTTTTTTGGGAAAACGAATTTTTATAATGTATTAATAGTATTTAAATATTTTACATAATTAACTTATTTTTAATCAACCTCAATTGTAATTTTTTTTTTTATTAAACCCAAATCTGAAAAAGGTAAACAAATTAATCATGTTTCATTACTTTATTTATTAAAATAAAACAGTAGTTTATTTAAACTTTTTATTAAATTGTTTTACAAAACTTTAATTCTACATTATTATAAAAGTTAAAAAAATAAAGGTGATTTGATATGTTAGTTGAAAATTGAAGGAATTTGATTAAAAAGTAAATAATGTATTATGATTTGTTTGATAGTCTATATTTAATTAGAAAACAATAATTCAGTAAAATAGTTTAAATCATCAGATTAAGATCATTATTTTAAATATTTGAATTAATTTTGAAAATTTGTATATATGAACCGTGCTTAGTTTTTTATGCAATTTTTGTTGAATTTAATTGGAAAAAAGATATAAAATATATGTTCTATCACTACATTTTTAATTATTGTAATTACACTCTATCAAATTTTCTAACAATATGTTTGTCATTTTAATAAAAAAATATATTAATTTACTTATTTGTTCATAGCAATAAATAGAAGAGTGTGGTTTTAAAAAAAATATATTTTAAGTGATTTTGAAAAAATATGATTTGATTTTGTAAAAAGTGAACAAAAGTAAATAAATTCTAAGCACTTGTTTGATCTTGATTTTTTGGAATTTTGTTTTAAAAAATATATTGTTTTATAAAAATAGGTTATACATGTTTTTAATTAGTTTATAATTAATAAAATGTCTTTTGTATTTAAAAATTAAATTTAATTAAATAAAATTATTTTAATATCTTAATAAATGAAATGAATGATTTGATTATTAGAAGGATAATAATGTGATAGATAAAAAAAAAATTAATTTTTTTTTTTGAATAAAATAAAAAGAAAAATATAAAAGATCTATATCAAATGAGCTATTTTTTTAATAATAATAAAAAAATGTTGATTGAAGAAACCAAATATTGAAATAGAACATTGAGAAGAAAATTATTTTGAATAGTAGATGGACATCTTGGTCAAACTTTACAATTATATACAGTATATGGTAAAATTGATATTTTGAAAATAAAAATACCAAACCCTTTTGTAACAATCATAATGATAGTATATCACAGCCTGCTGTGAATATCTCAAATACTTTCAGAGATAATGATTTGAGTTTTTTTTTTTTTTTTTTTTACGGTAAATTCTGTGTCTAATTAAATGGTTAATTGTTTGTGGGATATGTGTTTAACCTATTGTTACCACATTTTTTATCTCTCTTCTAGTCTAGCGGAAATAAAAGTTGGATATCTTCAACTTTTTTGAAAGGTCATTTTTTATCCTGTTTTCTAGTCTAGTGATAATAAGAGATAAATATATTCAGCTTTTTTTACTGAGTTCGAAAGTTTGGTTAAATTGTTTAGTGTGTTTGCAGACTATTTGCTTAACTTTGTAGTCATTTTTTTTAATATATTTTTCTAAAAGAACTTTTTATATTTAATAATATACCGACCCTGGCTAAAGGACTACAACCGAACTTGTTTGATATATGGGTTATTTCGAGATTGAACCCATTAAATAATAATAATAATAATAAAGAGACCCTACTATTATTTGGCTATATTGGAACAATAATATTATTATCAAGACCCTACTAGAAAGACTATAACGACTTTGTTTAAAGTATAATTATTATGGGTATGGACCTTATGGGTTATGGTATTTAAATAATTCTTAAATAATTAGTTGTTTATTTATTTTTAATATTAAAATATTATTTATTACTGTAAAAATATATTATATATAAATATTTCTACACAACTAATTTACTAATACAACCTCAATCAATCACAATAGGCAATTTAAGATGTTTGCTTCATGATTCATGAGAATCATTTTTACCTTACAAAAGTTTAATTAACCATTTTTAACATACATATTATTTTAGTTTAAGTCTAATAAATAAATTTATTTTTCATTTGAGGTATATTAATTAGTAATTTTTATTTATTTATTAATGTAGTAAATTAGAATTACCGTCACGATCATAATATTTATTTTAACTTGTTTAAGTAAGAATCGAACTCGTAATGTTATCTTTTAAGAACCATTTTAACTAATTAATTTAGTTTAGAATTAACTCATTATAACATCTTTTCTCCTAAAAACTTTTGAAAATCTAATTGAAATATAAACCATGCTTACAAAGAAAAGAGATGTATAAACAATTAATATTTTTTTTTTATATATATAAATTTATAATTAGTTTAAACTTAAACCTAAACACCACGAGATAAAATATCCAAACATATTAAAATTTTATACACTTTCAAATTAATTTATAAAATATAATAAAATATTTATATTCTTATTAGCTCGGAATCAATTATCTTTATAATTTACGTAGATAATATTTCACTTAAACTTTTATTTTAAGTTTTGTAAAAAAACTTTATATTAATAATACAAATATATAACTATTGCTTACATTTAAAGATTTTATTTATTTAATTTGATTTATATGCGTAGTAAATTGCATTGGTTTAATAAATAAGTTACTCCATATAAATAAAATTAAATAGGAACATTTTGTCGAATAAATTGAATCATTTGAAACAAATACAAATAATAAATTATATGTATAATAAATTAAATATTATCAACTATATATTATTAGAGTTTCATGAATAAGTTGAACATAAAATGAAATTTTAATATAAAGTTGAAAATCATGAAAAAGATAATGATTTCACTTATAAAAATTGTAAAAAAAAATAATTAAAATTGTTATTTTTTAAATTTTAATTCACTAAACAAGATAATTACCGTCAGAATTAAGAATATGTTACGAAACATTATAAATAGTGATAAATTAGTTTACAAGTTAAAATCATATTTATTTTAGCAAATTATTTTTTCTATCTTTTCTGTTATTCTCATCTCGATTTCACTCCATATTTACCTGCAAAATTACTTATTTATCCTTATCACTTTTATATAATTATTTTTTATTTTATTTATTTTACTTATTTTATTTTATTTTATTATTAATTTTTTATATTAATTATAATTAATTAATTTATAATATGTTTTTTTCTACTTTATTTATTTAATTAAAAATACAAAATATTATTATTTTTATATTATAATTATTTAAAATAAGTGTGTCCTAATTTAATAAAATATAAATATTTATTATTTTATTATATTAATTATATATATATATTAAAATACTTATAAAAAATAATTGAATGATACAATTTTTTTATAAATAAAATTATCTATAATAATATAAAGTCATTAAAATATTATATATTAATAATTAGTCAAATTAAGTATAATATTTTATTTAATAATATTATATATTAAGTATAATATTTTTAATAATAGGTTGTCTTACCCCTGGGCCGGTTTGAATAGCAAAATCAATTATAAATAAAATTATTTGTGTCGGATTCTGGGTTGATCGTCAAAAACTTAAAACGGTTACAAATAAAATTAAAAATGTTATAGGTATATTTCAAACTCGCCACATAACAAAACAACTACAAATCTATAACCAACTAAGCTAATAACACTTTATATTTTAAATTCAACACTAAATTTGATGAACGTGGAACGTTGTAACAATATATTTTTATCCGTGTGCATCGCACGAAAATCTTCGTAATTAAATTAGTAAAGCTTTAAGCTATCATGCAAAAAAGAATAACAAATCAACTTATTTGGTTGGAGGGAAGAAGGATAAGTTTATTGGAATTAAGGTAATGAAATTTATTCTTTTATAGTTTTAGTTTTATAAATATATGTATGATTATTTTGGGTATAAGTTTTAGAATATTGAAATGTTAATTTTCATATTATATAGTATATAGTGATGTTTCAATGTAAAAACATGGGTTTATAAATAGTTGATTTTGAAATGATTTTTGATAATGTGATGGTAAGATTTTAAAATGCATTTTTAATAAAATAATGATTTTTGATAGTTGAATTTGAAATAACTTTTGATAAAATAGACCGTCGCCTTTAAGCATTCCTCGCAAGATTTCCAAGTGTTGGGTCATCGAACTCCGTTTGAATGGTCGGGCTCAAGAAGTGGAGTAGTGGGTTCGCAAATGTGATATCTGGTAGCAATTTAAATGGTTATGATAGTTGATTTTGAAATAACTTTGGATAAAATGATGGCTTGTGATAAATGATTTTGAAATGTTTGTGATAAAATGATGTTTTGTGATAAATGATTTTCAAGTAGTTTGATGTGGTTTTTTTATTTCGACATTGAAATGAAATATGATATATTTGGACTTGAAAATGAGGCTTTAAATAATTACGACGATTGAGATATTTTTATTACTCTGGACTTGATATTGTATTTATTTATCTAATAATGGACTATTTGTGACTCGAGTGCCGCTTATATTGGTTAATGCGTCAACGCAAAACCTTTTTGTCTTGGTTGATGATTATTGCGTCAATGCAAGACCCTAGTCTTGATTGATAGCTATTACGTCTATATAAAACTTTCTGGTAGATGACTTATTATTAAGCTATTATGATATATAAACATTATTTTGATTACAATAAAGAATGAATACATCTTTTTAAGAATTAATTTTCTATGAAGTTTATTATTTTTTATCTAGATATAAAAATATATTGTTTTTTTTATTATGCATATGATTTAGCTCATTCATTAAATGGATTCCTTTTATATAAGAATACTGATGAGTCATGAGAATTATTGAGAAAAAGACTATATATATTTAGACTAACCGGTAAGGAAGGTTAAATCTCTATTTTATATTAATATAAATGTATAGATAGCTTGGAAATAAGAAAATATAGTTTTTTAAAAATATGATTTGTTATCCTCTATTTTAAACTAAAGATGAAAAGAAAATTATAGTTTATAAAGGTTGATAGATTGTGATATATGATGAATGTTTCTTTTAATTTGTTAGCCTAGCATGTTAATTATGTATGGATAATGAAATGCAGTAACTACATGCATCTCATTTGTTTTGTTCTGGGGCCTAATTTTATAAAATTGTGTCATATTTATTCAAATGTAAACTAAATATATATAACCCTCTTAATTTTTTTGCAATATAATCATTACACATTAATATTTTTTTTTTAACATAACGTGGGTTCTATCTTTTAATTTTAAATTTTGTTTATACGTTTGAACTAAAAAATTAACATTTAACTAAAAAAAAAATAATCTTAAACCACCTAACAAAATCTAATTTTAATAAATTTACATACTAATAATATTAGTACAATAATTATATTTACTGACTTTAAAATGACTCGAACCATGACCTCGCTGAATATTGTTGTTACTAGAATATAATAAAGTTGAAGATCTAATTCTTTACAGCTCACACTTATTAGGCTAAACGACAACACCACAAACAAACGCTTTTACTATTTCACAGCCATCTTCTCCGGACGGATTGTCGTCTTTAGGGTAAGTCAAGTGTTCTGGAGATGAATTCGTGAATGCCAAAAAGGAACTGGACGACACTCCTCTCCTCTCCAGTTGTTTAAACGGGCTGAAATAACTAATTCTATAAGTGAAGTGATGATGCCAAAATAGAAATTGAGCAATCTGACTAATTAATTAATTAATTTGTTAGGATATGAAGCATCCTAACAAATTAAGAGAAATCATATATAGTGACTTTTCAATAATTTATTAAATATAATTATTGAGTAAATATTATTACACATTACATAATTCTATATTTATTAAAATTAGTTGTTGGCAAGTGGTGTAAGAGTTCAAATGCAAAGCATACACTTACAGGTCCATCCATTTGACAAACGTCTATTGGACACTGCTCTTTCGGCCTACTTTCCCTTTAAACTCGTTTCATTTTGGTTTTTCTATTAAAAATATTTTGAATTTTATAATATATATTTTTTATATTTTGAATTTAATAAATATAAAAATATTTAAATTAATAAATTAAATAATTCAAATAATACTGACTTAGCAAAAATAAATTTTAAAATATACCGGATATTATTTTTTACAATTTAATAAATCATAGACAAACATCATCGCATTCACTTTTTTATTAATTATATATTTATATATCTCAATTCATTAATTAAAATATTAAAAAAATATATTATTTTATATAATAAAAAAATTTAAATATTTTCTTTTACACTCCATCATACCATATTATATCATTTTTCGTTAAATTTTTCTTAATCATATCACTTATTCATTAATTAAATTATTTAATAATTTGATCAAATCATGTAATTAACACATATCTGAAAAACAGATCAAGTTACATATCTTCAGTCATTGCTTAGTCCCTTAAACCTTTTTCTATGATTTTTCTTTAATACTTCTAAGCTCTTATTTTTCTCTCTTAAATGGTGTACGAGAGACTTAATGAAAAATGAGTCTAGCGACCTTTTATATACAAACCATGGAAGCAATCTATAAAAATTTCTCTCCATCAATAAAGTTATAGATATGTGTTATTTTCATGTTTGGACAAATGGATATTTAGCCAAGTGAACATTTGACTAAGTATGAATATACTTGATCATACTATGTGTTATTTTCATGTTTGTATTAAGTGGACATTTAGCTAAGTGAACATTTAACTAAGTAGGGATATACATGATAGTCCTAGTCCCGCTTAAACTCAAAATATTTATAGATAGAATCGAAATCCATTGAGCTACCTCGGTAAGTATCGTTACTACATATTGTCATATATTAATAATAATTAAGTTTCTTTACCAAAAATCTCAAAATCTCACTATACAAACATTTTAAAACAAAACATGAACAATAAGTTTATTTTACTTATAAATAAGAATAGAGAGAGTGTGATAGAATGAGAGGAAGAGAGAGAGAAAGAATGGATTCAAATGTTTTATTTTCATCCACTCACGTCCTTCTATTCCCGTTCATGTCCAAAGGCCATACCATCCCAATTCTCCACCTATCCCGCCTCCTCATCCGCCGTGGCGCCGCCGTAACCGTTATCACAACTCCGGCCAACCAACCCTTCGTCGCCGACTTTCTATCCGGCACCCCCCAAGCTTCCATCGTCGTCCTCCCTTTCCCAAAAAACATCGTCGGAATTCCCCCCGGCGTTGAAAGCACCGACAAACTCCCTTCCATGTCACTCTTCTTTTCATTCGCCGCCGCCGCAAAACAAATGCAAACCCACTTCGAATCATATCTCTCTTCAATCCCCGTCGGCACCATTTCTTTCCTTATCTCCGATGGTTTCCTCCCCTGGACCTTAGAATCATCCTCCAAATTCAAAATCCCACGTTTCTTTTACTACGGTATGTCAAATTACGCTGTAACCGTCAGTCGAGAGGTCTTTATAAATATGAACCAAATAGATGTCAAATCAGAGGACGAACTCTTTTCAGTTCCAAATTTCACTTCTGTTAAGTTAACCCTGAATGATCTCGAGAAGAACGCAAGAGGCTCGGAATTCATACAAGAGTCGATCTCTGCAGCTTCTAGAAGTTACGGTGTGGTCGTTAATAGTTTCTATGAACTCGAGCCTGTCTATTTCAATCACTGGAATCAACATGCAGTCCCGAAAGCTTGGTGCTTGGGACCGTTCTTCCTTGAACATCCGTTAAAGGAAAATGGTCCTAAATCTCCCTGGATGGACTGGCTGGACATGAAGTTAGAAAATGGGGAATCCGTTCTGTATGTAGCATTCGGTTCCCAGGCCGAGATTTCAAGAGAGCAATTCGAGGAAATCCGAATTGGGTTAGAGAAATCGGAGGTGAATTTCTTGTGGGTGGTGAGAGGATTCGAGGATAAGAATGGAGATGGATTCGAAAACAGAGTGAAAAACAGGGGAATGGTTGTGAGGGAATGGGTGGAACAGAGGGATATTCTTGAACACAAGAGTGTGACCGGGTTTTTAAGTCATTGTGGATGGAACTCGGTCATAGAGAGTATATGCGCCAAGGTCCCGATATTGGCATGGCCGATGATGGCCGAGCAGCATCTGAATGCGAGGTTTATAACGGATGAGATCGGAGTTGGGATTAGAGTGGAGACATGTGATGGATCGGTTAGGGGGTTCGTCAAATGGAAAGGGTTGGAGAAGATGGTTAGGGAATTGATGGAAGGGGAGAAAGGAAAGGTGATAAGGAAGAAGGTGGAGGAGGTGGGGGTTGCCGCCATGAAGGCGGTGGCGGACGGCGGTTCATCCTGGCGTGCGTTAAATGAGCTCATCAATGAGATTCATGGAAATAAAATTAACATTTCATGATTTGATTGATGATATTGCGTAATGCGTTTTGTGGTCCTTTCTATTTTGTATTTTTCCTTAAGTTGGGCAGACTTTTATTGAAGTATGGGGGGGAATAATATGTATATTCAAGATCAGATGGTATCTTTGTTGAATGCTAATTGTATTCTAGAATTTTCATTCATACTATTTTAAAACACATTTATTGGTGACAGCGATAATAAAATAATTATATTATTTTGACTACTCATTTTTTACAGTTTTTATTGAATTTGGGAGAATATTTGACAAGTATTTATACCTGATTATAAAATAAAATGTCATTGCTAGTTTTTTAAATTATTCAAATTTCAATATAAAAGAAAATAACCTTTTGTGTAAACTAAAAGACCAAATACAAATTTAAATTTTACATTTCAATTCAATATATATATATATATATTGAAATTATTGACTCAAAAGTAATTAACTTAATATTTAATTATTTTAATATTAGATTTAATCCCTTATATATATTTTTTAATTTAATCTTATGTTTTAATATCCTACTTTTGAGGATTTAATTTTTTTTCAAAGAACTTAATTATTTAAAAGGAACCGAATGGTGATGATTTTGAGATTTGAGAAGGGATGACTTCTTAAAAAAAAAAACTTAACGGATTAATATATAATAATAAAATAAATAATAATTTAAAATAATTGAGTTATTTAAATATCTCAAATCAAACAAGACATTAGTTTTATTTTGTCCTTAAATAAGTCATTATTATAGTTAAAGTTTGTTTGATGTTTTGTTAATTGAGAATTTTTTTTGAATTTTATTAAAATAATTGTTGAATAAAAAAGAAATTTTATTTAAGTTTTTAATTTGTTGAATTATTTTTTTTTTCATTGATTTGTTGCTTGAAATGATATATGATAAAATGTTTAGGTAAAAATTCACATCAAACAAGTTCCAATTGTATTAAATCTTACCAAAGAGATTAAATATCATAAGTTCATAAAAATACTAAACAATTGATCCTCATTTTGTTGTGTATGTTTTCATTAAAATAAAGATAAGAACTTGCAATGAATTGTAAAAAGTAAACTTACACGTAAACTCATAAAGTAGTAAGTACTCAAACAAAACTCTTGCTGTGAATAATTGTCAAAGAATCACTTAAAATGCCACCACTATTTATAAGGCAACTACAATCCTTGGAACAACCTCAAATCCCAATCATTTTAAACCTCTCTTGTGGTATTTACAAGTAATCAAACAACCAATCAAGGGAGGGGATGAAAAATCCATATCTTCTTTACTCAGTAACAATAAAACCAAATATGTTCTTCATACAGCAGCTACTGCTGGAACCCGTTCACTGGATTGACGACGACCTTCCTGCCCCCCAATATTCGTTGTTGCTCTGAGAACTGCCTGCGCATTTAAAGCGGACAGTTTTGACTGACAGAATATCTCCCAAGAATTTTTTTCAGATGATTCAACGACAGCAGCATCTTCTGCCTCCTGACATTTCTCGTACGCTGATTGAAGTTCTACAAGAAGAGTCCGGGCAGCCTCCCTTGACTCAGGAAGCTGGTCACTCAGCTGGGCAGCTGCTATCTCCACCAATTTGTCCATCCCAAAAGCTTTTATCCCTTCATTGCCCTGTTGTGGGAAATGTCTTTAGTAAATGGAAGAAACTATGTGTTCTTGTTCAATTGAAAATATTAATCATGATGATCCAGAAGTATATCTAGAAATAGGACATTATCTGAATTCTTACTAGGCGTGGGACACTTCGACAAAAGCACAATGAAGCTTTGGCTCGAATTCGAGGATTCCGGTTCTTCAGATATGGTTGCAACTTTGGTAACAGTAATGCTGGAGAAAGCCAAGTAGTCATGGCTATTAAAGCTCTCTCAGCTGCTTCGCATACAAATCTCTTGTCTTGTGAAGACTTGAGAAGAAGTTGAAGAAGCTATACATGATAGAATAAATGAGTTTTAAGGAGGTTGAATTTAATAGATCACATATTAGTATACTTCTTACCATTGGGTCAAGTTCATCAATTAGCTGATCATTGTATGCAATGAATATATCAGCAGATGTCATTATGGCAGTCTTACAGACTGCACTTCTTGGATTTTTCAGGGATTTTACAATCAAAGGGATCACTTCTACCCTACAATGGAATTTAAGAGGGGAAGAGCAAACATGAGTAACAAAAAATGAGAAAATAACTTATGACTGAAAAACGAAGACTTACAACATGCCAACTAGCATCTCCTTGTGATATATAGACAAACGGCGAACATCATTTAGAGCCTCACAAACCAAAATCCACTCTTTTGAACGTAGACCTTCTACAAATGTCTGCATGATAATTAATAATGATTATTATTTTTGGGTAAGTATCATATCAATACATCGATAAGCTAGAAGTTGGTAAACAAGATTAGTGAAACAATTTTACTAGCAAATCAAGTCTATAAAGAAAAAGTATATTTCTATTTGTTCATACCTTAAGACTCATTTCTACGTTATCCACGTCAGTAAGGTTCTCTGAATCAATGTACTCAACCTCTGAGTTTCCTCCTTCAACCCCTGGATTAAGACTTGGGTTGCCATTCGTGAGATCTGCAACAATGGAATCATTCTCTATTTTGTGCTTTTCTTCAAGTTTTGTGTGTCCTACATCAGTATCAACAAGGTCTTT
Organism: Impatiens glandulifera; assembly: GCF_907164915.1. Taxonomy (NCBI): domain Eukaryota; kingdom Viridiplantae; phylum Streptophyta; class Magnoliopsida; order Ericales; family Balsaminaceae; genus Impatiens; species Impatiens glandulifera. Next base: position 60,888,120 of record NC_061863.1, read on the forward strand.
GACCTTGAGGCTTTCACATTTTCCATTAGGATCCAGATGCCCATTCAGATCACCAGGAGCTTCCCCAGACATGATCTGCAGGAAATAAGAACCTGATGTAGATGGCAGATAAACAAAAGTGATTATCATGGACCATGAGTAATCAAGTACATGTATATAGAAAGAGCACAACTGTAAAAGAAGAAAATATTAAAAACTGTATTGAAGTTAGATCAATCAGTTTCATTTACTCATTAATACAGTAAACAAGAAGTTCAAAAGCATTGCATTCTCCTCTATTTCTCAGAAGCTAGGGTGCCACAACTTCAGTAACATTCTCCAAAGAAACTTAAGGTGCATTCTGACAAATACTAATACAGTTTCCACTTCAGAAACTTTGATACAAACATGACAAAGCCCTATGAACACTATAAAACCGAGAAACTAAATCTAATGAGCAAATATAGTACCAGTTCAGTAAGACTGATTCGATTCACATTACAGATGCAGAACTGTATACAATGTTGATGTATTCACTAGATGAACACATGAATATATTGACAAAAGTAACAGGCATACATACGCATAGGAATTTGATCATTCCTTTAAGAAAAAAGTAAGGACTATCAAATACATCTAAGATTTTTCATTGAACACTTCAACCTGGACAGCTAAAACTAGGCTTGAACATGAAATGCAGTAAAATGGAAACGCAAAACTGATCTATACAACCGAAAAGCAGCACGTTAAGTAAATTAGGAAGAGCAAAAGAAAGAGTTATTCATTGAACAGCGAGATCTCATCTTAAAAGACATTAAAGAGTCCAGATCTTCCAGGTCAAACTATATTCTTCGATCATGGAGTCCGCTAGACTATAAATGAAGATAAATAGATTAGAAAACGCGTTTGAAAGAAAGCTTACCAGAGAACGGTAGTGAAGTAGTGATCGGACCGGCAGAAGTCCAGCAAGTTCCTGACGTCTCTGTCTACGATTACAACGTATTCATTCGCAAAAAGTAGAGAGAGAGAGAGAGAAGGAGAGGTTTTGTAAGTAAGTTACCGGCGAAAGGCGACGCCGCTGTTGTTACCAGACTTGGGCCGGCAAGCACGGGTAAAATCCAGGAGATATAAATTCGCAAGATTTTCTAAAATTAATGCCCCTCAATTTTCAAATAATATACGTAATTGCCACTATTACCACCTATTCATGTGTAATTTTTAAATTGCCAAAGAAGATATAGGTCCCCTGATTTTGGCGCCATTTTCAATTCTATACTAGAGATTTCATGTATTTTGGTCCCTAATCTTATCAATACTTGTAATTTATGCATCATTTCTCCTCTTTTTTTAAAAAAAATTATTACATGGAATTTTGGGAAGCTGTAAGGATTCTTGACTTTGGTCTTTTAGTCAAGATTTTGTTAATTACTATAAATAATGTTTAAATGAAAACCTAATTTAAATTATTTATTTTAATAATTTTAATGAATCAAATATGGAAACTCTGTAATGAAGATCATTAAATTGCTAGATTTAGGGGAATAAGAAGTTATTAGCTGGTCAATTTTAAATAATTCTATGTTATAGCCGCCGGCCTTTTAATAAGTCAAGAGATTTCCTTTTTTTGCCTGAATAAATGAAAATTTTATTTGTTATAAAGATGTATATAATAATAAGCTATTAATTGTAATATATATATATATAGTAACATTAATATAACCATATTTAATTTCAGTCTAACTTGGTTTGGTGTTGAATTTCAGCTAAAATTGAATTGAAATTGTTACCAGTATCTCTTTAATCTTAATGTTGTCCTGAATAGAGTAAATGAAAATTTATTGGAATTGTATTGATTCACTTATTAAGGCATAGTTTTTTTTGTGTTAATTTTTTTTTTTTTTTTAAATAGTTCATTATCCAATTTACAATCAAAACAATGGTTGCATCATTTAAAATATTAAATAACAGGGACATTTTAGTCATTTTACATCAAACAAATAATATTTGGAAATAACCTCAGATCTAACCAAGCCTAAATATTATAATATTCAAAATGAATAAAAGATAATTTCATTACAGACTGTGAGATAAGATTTACAGATGGAAGATGTTCATGCAATGCTTGTGACAATAACTTCATTGCTCAAATAAATTACTTCATAACCTTACAACTCAAAAGTTCAATTTTTCCAGTTTGAATTGAATCAAAATGGAAAACTCACTCATTCACTCACAGTCACGTAGATATATCTGCATCTGCATCTACTACTACTTATTATCATTATTATTATTTAAACCAATGGCTCTCTGGTTCGGGTTTTGGTACATAGTTTCTTCATATTCAGGGTCCTCTAGTTCTACGGAAACATAAACAACCTTGAGACTGATCTTGAGGAATCATACCTCCACCCTTGGATGTGTCGATGGCCTCCAACATTGTTACAACCTCGTCCATCTCAGGCCGTCTGTCTGGGTTAGCATCCCAACATCGTTTCATCACGTTTGCAATACCACTTGGACAGCATCGAGGAATATCTGGCCGCAGATTCTGTAGACAGACAGACATCCAGACAAACATAATAATAATAATAATAATATTGCAATTTATGTCATTTCTAGTTAACAAATTCATCCCTATCCCTATTCATATTTTTTATTTACCTGGCGAACAACTGCAGAAGTTACTTCAGAGAAACTGAGATCTGGATATGGCATATCGCAACAATATATCTCCCAAAGACATATACCAAAACTATACACATCGCATTTCCTGTTATACGGGTTGCCATTAAGAACCTGTCCCAGATTGTTATCCAATTTTATTTTAGTTGTTCAGGAAAAAATATAAAAAGAAAACGTCAATTTGGTAATTTTGTTATATACCTCAGGGGCCATATAGCCCAAGGTTCCGGTTTCCCCTGTCATGTCATTAGGGTTTGAAGCCTCCACACGAGCAACTCCAAAGTCGGCTATTTTTAGCACACGGGACTTGTCCAAGAGCATATTTTCTGTCTTGACGTCTCTGTGGACAATCTTCTTCAAGTGAAGATAGCTCAACCTGCGAAATCAACGTTTTAGCATCAAATTCTACTTTCTTTTAAAAAAGAAAATTGTGATTTTAAGAGTACTTCACACCCTCTTGCAAGATCCAGTGCCAGTTGAATGACAACTTTGAAAGCTAACTTTCTTCTTCTGTTTTTAATGAGGAAATTCTTAAGCGCTCCTCCAGGTAGATATTCCACAACTACACAACAAATATTCCTAGGCATGTCAATTTGTCCACTTTCTGTCTGAATGTTAAGATCCGTTGCCCCCATTATAGCCCCTATGAACTGCAATCAATCAAACAAACTGTCAGCAGCAGCTTCATGTCTATGTGACTGAAACAAATGATCATTTGCCCCCGCCCATGATCCAAATTTGTGATTCATTCAACTCTACATTTCACTTCCCACAAAACCACAGAGAGAAAACAGGTATTGTGATAAATACCTTAGTTACATTAGGATGGTCAAGTTTGTGCCAGACAGCAACTTCTTGTGTAAAAGAAGCTCTAAGTGATGATATTTCTGCTTCTGTTCTATGTCCTTCTTCTCCCCAATCAAGAAGTTTAACTGAGCATGAAGATGATATGTCACTTTATAAGTTTGAGACAGCTGTAAATTCAGCTATATCCCGTGATAAACTACTACAGATCTATCTAAATTGATTTTTAAAAAAACCCTAATTAATTAATTAATTAATCAATCAATAGTAGTAAGATTTGTCTAAAAACCCTGAAAAGAAAATAGACCTGCAACGTCAAGGCCATCGTAGAAACCCCGATGAACAGTACCGAAGGTACCGCGAGCAATAACACTCTTGATAATGAGTTTGGAAGGATCGATCTCCCATTCCTGCCTAGAAACAATAGATTCAAGTTGCTGTTGATCGTTGTTCTTCTTCTTTTCCATTGTCCATGCTCTACTAAGATGCCTCTGAAGCTGTTCATCCAAGCTTTTCAGATCTATCTGATCCGCCCTAACAAAACCATCTCCTCCCCCTCCTCCTCCTTCCTTCATCCTTTGAATGTATGTTTGACTTTGAGAGAGCTTATCTCTATTCTCTACTACTAGTAGTAATAATAATAAGATGTAAAAATGGGGAATTATTAAAGAAGGCAACTGTATAGACAGAGAGAGAGAGAGAGAGAGAGTAACTGCCCGATGGGTGTTGAAGATTGCAGAGATTCGGGAAAGTAATCTATCATTCAAAGCAGCCTTCCTTTAAGGATTTGACTCTGCTGTTTTTTCTTTTTCTTTCTTTCTTTCTCGTGAAGGCTGTTTCTCTTTCATACCCATGTGTCCACATGGATCACCATGTCTGTTTCTTTCTTTTGGGAGCCCCACCCTTTTTCATTTAAAGCACCCCCTCTCTCTCTCTCTCTCTTTCCCACACGGTCATCGTACCTTCTCAAAACATTTACCTGCCTGCAAGAAAAAAAAACCATGTTACTTCCCAACTACCCGCATCCAGCTTCTACTTTTGTTTTGTTTTATTTTATTAATTCACATCATTAATTAACTCTTTCTTTAGAGGTTAGTATTTTAATATAAATATAATAATATTTTAAAAATAAAATATAAAAGTTGAGATAAAATATAATTAAAGTTTTTATAGGCTAATATAAAAATAGTATAAAAAAACTATCCTTCTTCTTCTTCTTCTTCATGTGATGATGATCTATTGAAGGTTGGACTGCTCTTGCAAAGACTAATGCTTTCGAGTAATGAATTGCTAGCTAGCTAATCTATTAGCTCCGTGTAAACCAGTGCATGCAACCTCACCAGCCACGTATAAACCAATCACATTCGTCTCTCCTTCTAGACCGGCCCTGACTCCACCGCACATGTAATGGTTGCGGCTGGAACTACTGGAATTGGTTGCCTGCCGGGTTATATCCAGGCCATACTTTGAGGCACTCGGCAGCTATGTTGGGAAAATGACTCAGTATTTCTTCTTTGATGGATTTATGGCATATGTCTAGAAGCACATATTTCTCATTGCGTTTCTTCAGCAATGCTTCTGGCGACCACGTCTCTAGGAGCAAGTTCTGCTCTCTCGTCGTATAAAGGCATGAATGAATCTTTCCATGGCTAAGTTATAGATACAGGATGCCTCCATCGCCTCTAACAGCTTCTGTAATTAGAAATGCATTCTCCCTAATCTTTGTTGGCTTAATGGGAAGACCTTCGTCAGCTAAGGCTGTGGGATGGAACTGAACAAATCTGCCAACAAATTTAACACCAACCAAAATAAAGCATTTTTGGATTTCTTAACAACATAATTGATTCCATAGTTTTCAAAATGACAGTTAAAGAGGTGAAGTTACTTACTCCATATTTGATATCACAGCTTGAGCTCGATGAGCCATAGCCATCCCGTCACCTGTAGCTATCTACAATATTGAATTGAAATGGAGTTCAAAAGACTGGGACATCTTGACCTACATACTGGATGATCACTGATGAAAACTTGAATCAGGAGACAAGCACAGCAATAACCATGATGGTTTCTGATTTTTTTTTTATTTCAGTTGGAAGTGGGTTATGATCCGGATCAAGATCCTAAAAATTATACGTTTGTTATGTTTGTTCACGCCTTTCTAGCATTCCAATCAGCTGTTTCCAAAACACAAGTATCAAATTTATCTCAAGTGTGAGGATCACCTTGGAATATTTTTATAAATGTCTGACAGAAAGAGCAATAATCCTGCAAAGCAAGATAACTTTAAGAATACCAGAGGATTGGTAGTTGTTGGATAAATATGACCTGCCCCACCTGATGCAAGCAAAGTAACCTTTGAGATAAACCGTACAACCTACATGTTTGACATGAAGAAACCAGCAACTTGACCTCAAGAATGGTAATGAGTTTCTGCATTGGATCATTTTAAATAACATGGGGAAATTCTAAGAAGTTACCTCCTGAGTTTCAGTGCTCAAAGTGTCTACACCATGACAAACAGTGTCTGAACCATCCTGCAGTGGCAGCATTATTTATTCATATCAAACTAAGAGCTCGAAATTGCCAGATAAAGAGATCCACAACCTTGTAGAGGGGGATAGGAGTTAACTGGACCAAATTGGAATAGCTTTTTATTAGAATTGGACCTGAGATGTCAGCAAATCTATTGCAAAATGGTGCTGGAAAACATGAATATTCGAATCATTGACAACTGCCTCTAATAATACTCTCTCGATTTCTCTTCCCGTCATATCAGCAGCATGGACAATCCTGCAATGAGAGTGTCCCCCTCCCTTGCCAGATGCAAGTTTCCATCATCTCCATGGTCAAAAGATGCACCCATCGCAATCAATTCTCTAATCCTGTCTGGCCCTTCAGTGCACACAACCTGAACAATAATTCAAATTCACATTTGTCACTTTGCCAACCATTACACTACTTAGAATGCAAGAAAATCAAAGTTGTCAAATTTCAGAGGAGATGAAGAAGAAGATTCAAAATGATATTATTGATTAGATAACAAGTATTACAATGTGTCATTTATATAGGAGTTTTATGGTAAAATCTAATTAACTGCAGTAGTCGGTAATTTTAACAAATGATAAACTGCTAAAGTTACAGGAGAAAGAATAAACCGATATACACTTCCTCAATTCTTTAGACAATAGTTTTTTTTTTCTTTGAAGGAAGCTAGAACAACATCCCACTAAAATGCTAGCTAAATCAAGGTGTTCCTAGTAAGAATTGAACTTTAGACCTAATTCTCCTCTTATCACTTTAAGAGCCATGTGTATGGATGACAAACACTTAATACAGGGTATTCATGTAGAATCAGTACTTACTCTGACAGTCTCCTCATCACAAAGATAAGCCCCTGCTACAATGGTGTCCCTCATGTGATTCTCCACTGAATCAGTAGGGCACAAAACAGCACTTACACCACCCTGGGCATAGTTTGTGTTGCTTTCGTGAGGCTCAGCCTTGGTAATTATTGCAACAGTCCCAAATTTGGCCATTTCAAGAGCATAACGAATACCGGCAACACCACTACCAATCACAGTAAAATCGAAGCACTTCATAGAACTATCTTGTGTGCTAGACGCAGTTACAGTCCTAATGGGATTTTAGTTTACATGAACTGGATGAAGGGATATTTTAAATCTTTGCACATGCGAGAGTATAGGCATGCCATGGGACCTGGCAAAAGGTAAGACATTTTTCTCTTAAACCACATATAATTGCATTCATGTCTCCAAAGCAACAAATAACACAATTCAAGGGACAATTCTTTAGCATGCAAGAGTAACACGTTCCAAGAAGCAAAGTTAACCATTTCAAAGTATGAAATGCCAAGATGATTCTGACAGATGTTTGTAATGTGCCCACAAGTATAAGTCTCAATTTTATAGATTAAGAAATTATAACTAAAACATACCCATTCAATTATGTTGCTGTTGAAATACCATCCTTCATCACTTACCATACGACACCCCTTTGATGTCCTCCCCGAAAAGCTATACGAGAGACCAATGAAGCTTGTTTACAACAATGATTAGTGAAAAGCATCTCCTTGAAGTGCAAGTTGCTGCTGCTGCCTGAGGCTATATATGGTGGTTGCCATCACAACTTTCTGGGAAATGACAGAAGTTAATGAAAGAAAGATACATCAACATTTAGGTCACGTGTTTGTGACATGGTATGAACAATATTTGGAAGTCTCACGTGTAAATATGTGGAGGAGATCTGAAAAGCATCGGAGATATCGCGGTGGAATAAGATTAGAGTAGATAGAGAACAGAAATGTATAAGAAGAATCTTACGGTGTGGCTGGCAATCAGGAGAATGTCGCAAACAAGAGGATGATGAGTGGCCAAGAAGAGAGGATTACTGAGTCTTATGGTGGTTATTGGTACTGGTATGGGACGTCCTTGTCAATATTGATTATTCATAGCGGATTGCTGCAATAATAATTAAATGGAAGACGAAGCCAAACTGAATTTAAGCATTATTCCATTCGCGCCATACCCTTCCCCATTCATCCTTGTCAGCGACCGGCATACATGATCAACAACAATAAACGATGAAAAATAAACTCTAGCAAATTAATTAAGGGTGTAAAAATAATCTTTATCTACAATTCTATGCTGCATTAAAATTTATCTTTGTTTTGCTCGAGGTTAAAAAAAAATTCAATCAAATAATAATTTATCATTTACAAATATAGCCAAAATAGTGAACAAAATTATTAGAATATATATTTTATTTTTTAATAAAGAAGAACTAGAATCACACCTCACAATCATAATCTCCCGCTTAAACTCAAAGAACTTTCAAGTGGAATCGAATTTGTAATATTTCGATCTCTTAAATCGATAATTACTATAATATAAGGACAATATGATCTCTTTTGCTGCAAATAAGGAGATAAATATGGATTCGAGAAATAATTATTAACAAAATTGGAGAGGATAAACAACAAACAACTAACCAAAAATTACGATTATTGTTCGAATTATATATATTAGATATGACAAATCTAATTTGACTAAATAGATTATCGTACCGAAAAAACACCATACTAACTTTAAATTTGAACGTTATTCGAGTAAGATATTTTTCAACTATTTTAAATTATTTTTTAAAGAGATAAAATATAACTTTACATATTATGGGGACATGAAATATAGTTCCTTCATTATTATTTTATTATATATATATATATATATATATATATATATATATTATATTATATTTTGTGTGGTAGGAGATTGATTATAATATCTCATTTTTAATGTTTAAAATAATAATTAAAATAAATAAATAAATAAAATATTGAAAATAGTTGATACTTCACAAAGTCATGATTTTCAGGCGTTCTAAGAATTATTAACTATCTTTAAGTGATTATTAGTGTTTATTTATTTAAAAAAGATAAAAAAAAAATTAAATAGTGTTAATTTTTAGTAGAGTTACCTCTAAAGTTTTGTTTCATGAATTATTTAAAAAGTAACGCTCGGTGGTGATTTTTTTTTAGTAAAAATTATTTAAAATGTATATAATATAATGATAAAATAATAATTTAAAATAAATATTATTTTAATATTTTAATTAATAAATGGTGATGAATTAAATGATATTTAATTAGCTTGTGTTATTTAAATAAGTTTGAAGAGATTTAATATTTTTTAATTTTTATTTATAAATAAATATTAAATTTGTTAACGTTAAATTAAGACTATATAAATGGAGCATGGAGGGATTTCTTCAATTAAATAAAGTTTTAATTTTGTTAAAATTTTGAGTTGGCATTTGAAGGTTAGTAATGTGTATCATGCAGGTTAGTTATTTTAAATATTATAATTAACTAGGAAGATCCTACGATGCATATGGATAAAATTATATTGTTATAACATTCAGCGTTCATTAAACTTAGTGTTAAATTTAAAATATAAATTGTTATTAGTCTAATTGGTTAAAGAGTTGTACTTGTTTGGTTAGGTTGCGAGTTTGAAACATACCTATATAATTTTTTATTTTATTTTTAACCGTTTTAAGTTTATGGACGGGTTAACCCAAAATCCGACCCAAGTATCAATTTACTCTCACATATATATCCAAATTAATCACAGTTCTCGACCCGACAATTTGGTTAGTTAAAAATGTTTCGCGTTCATCAAATTTGGTGTTGAATTTTAAATATAAAGTGTTATTAGCCTAGTTGGTTAAAGAGTTGTATTTGTCTTGTTATGTTGCGAGTTCGAAACATATCTATAGAATTTTTAATTTTATTTTTAACCGTTTTAAGATTATGGGCGGGTCAACCCAGAATTCGACCCAAGTATCCATTACTCTCACATATATATCCAAATTAACCACAGCTCTCGACCCGGCAATCCGGACACTTTCAAAATTAAGCATCATTATATATATAGAGAGAGATTAGTTAGTTAAAAATGTCCCGCGTTTATCAAATTTAGTGTTGAATTTAAAATATAAAGTGTTATTAGTTTAGTTGGTTAGAAAGTTGAATATATTTTATTAGGTTGCGAGTTCGAAACATACCTATAAGATTTTTAATTTTATTTTTAACCGTTTTAAGTTTATGAGCAGGTCAACCCCGAATTCAACTCAAGTATCCATTTACTCTCATATATATATCCAAATTATCCACAGCTCTCGATCCGGCAATCCGGACACTTTCAAAATTAAGCATCATTATATATATATAGATTAGTTAGTTAAAAATGTCCCGCGTTTATCAAATTTAGTGTTGAATTTAAAATATAAAGTGTTATTAGTTTAGTTGGTTAGAAAGTTGAATATATTTTATTAGTTGCGAGTTCGAAACATACCTATAAGATTTTTAATTTTATTTTTAACCGTTTTAAGTTTATGAGCAGGTCAACCCCGAATTCAACTCAAGTATCCATTTACTCTCACATATATATCCAAATTAACCACATCTCTCGACCCGGTAATCCGGACACTTTCAAAATTAAGCATCATTTTATATATATATATATATATTAGTTATTTAAAAATGTCCCGCGTTCATAAAATTTGGTGTTGAATTTAAAATATAAAGTGTTATTAGCATAATTGGTTAAGGAATTGTACTTGTTTTGTTAGGTTGCGAGTTCGAAACATACCTATAGGATTTTTTATTTTATTTTTAACCGTTTTAAGTTTATGAGCGGGTCAACCTATAATTCGACCCAAGTATCCATTTACTCTCACATATATATCCAAATTACCCACAGCGACCCGGCAATCCGGACACTTTCAAAATTAAGCATCATTATGTATATATATATATTAGTTAGTTAAAAATATTTTGCGTAATCAAATTTGGTGTTAAATTTAAAATATAAAGTGTTATTAGCCTAGTTAGTTAAAAAGTTGTACTTATTTTGTGATGTTGCGAGTTTGAAACATATCTATAGGATTTTTAATTTTATGTTTAACCGTTTTAAGTTTATGGGCGGGTTAACCCAGAATCCGACCCAAGTATTGATTTACTCTCACATATATATCCAAATTAACCACAGCTCTCGACCTGACAATCCAGACACTTTCAAAATTAAGCATCATTATATATATATATATATATATATATATATATTAGTTAGTTAAAAATGTTTTGCGTTTATCAAATTTGATGTTTAATTTAAAATGTAAAGTGTTAGATTTTATGTTTAACCGTTTTAAGTTTATGGACAGGTCAACCCAGAATCCGACCTAAGTATTAATTTATTCTCACATATATATTCAAATTAACCAAATCTCTCGACCTGACAATCCGGACACTTTCAAAATTAAATATCTAGAGACATGTGAAATAAAATAATTATTAATTTTTAAAATGTTAAGTTAGTCAACTCAAGTTGCTTTGCAAATTGCAATGGTCTAATGAACTCGAACGGATTGGCTTAAAATTCAGCCAATTGGGCTAGTTTTTGAGTTTTTTTTTTTTTTTCAAATAATCAATTAAAAGAAAAACTTGTTATTAAATTATTATGATCAAAATACTCCAAATTAAATGTCTTTCTACTAATATTAACTTTATTAATATAAAATAAAATATTTAAGTTGATGGTAAGTTTGATATATATTTAAATTGATAAAATAATTTATTAGATATAATAGTTGAGTTTTGAAATAAAAACTTGATTTTATCTCAATAACCAAAGATCAATAATTCATTTTTCACCAAATATTTCAAATGATTTTGAAACTTATAAAGATTTATTTGCATTTTATTTTAATACCTATCTGTCTTTTTTTTATTCTGCAAATTTTAACTCTTTTTGACATTTCAACTAAATGTGGCTGTTTTCTATTTGGCAACATCAATACCTGCTTGGGCACTGACTGACCAATATTTATTTTGTCTATTTATTTAAAATATCATACATTAAAATATAATAAAAATTCTTTATTTTTACCATTAAACCTTTTTGTGTTGTATTTTTAAAAAAAAAAATGTAATAAAAATAATTTAGACTTAAGAGAATAACAGTAATTTGACCATTCAAAAAAGAAAAGAAAGTGAGTAAATAAACTTAAAATTACTTTTAAAAATTATTTGGTATTAATTTTGAATTTTTTTTTGTTGATAAAAAGGTACTTAAATGATATTAATTTATAATTATAAAATATATAAAATTAAAATAAAGAGTATTTTTTAATGAATTAAGTATAAGTATAGGGGATTTGGTTTGATCGGTTTGTACACCAAAATGCATAATCCCACTGTCGGTATGAGATTCAAATCATCGATTTCAATTTGTTGATAGGTTTAGTCGGTTCAATCATTTTTAATATTCGTTCGCAAAAAATATATTTTAAAATAATACAATTACGCATTGTTTGAACAAAATTATATCAAATATATATATACTTTGAAAAACAAATAATAAATATATATTATATTTCAATTATTGAAAATGTAATTATTAAAAAACAATTATCTATTATAAATTTTAACATACATATATATATTATTTTAACCATGATTGGTCTATAGGATGGTTTGACCGCCCCTAAACCGAACTATTTGAATTTGGTTTAGACATTTCACAAGTAGTAGGCTATATTGTCTATTAATTTCATTTATGTGGAATATAATTAAGTGATATAATTGATAAAAAAAAAATTATATTTAATTATATATATATATATATTTTAAATCATATACAGAACATATATATAATATATATTTTTTATTTAATATATCATGTTTCCACCTCAATAATTTGTTTTTAGTTATTTTCACTTTTGTTGATATAAATTAGTTTTAAATCATTGAATTATTTTATATAACTAAATTAGCAGAAAGATTGTTTTGGGCCCAATATGTGTACTAAAATGTCTTTAGCCTGGAGAGTTTGATGGGCTTAAGTCTTAACTAATATTTTTTACTGGGTTGCTGTCTTCTCTAACCCATTAGTTTGCTAGGTAAGTCTGAATAGATATTAAATTTATATAAATAAAAAATGGGTTGTTGACTTTTAGGGTTTGAGTAGAAAAGCTCAGTTTGAATTTTTTTTAAAAATGTTATTAAATATTTAAAATATTTTTAATACATTATATCATTAAACGACTCTACAGAAAACACACATGAAGTTGGAGCCAAAACTGAGTTTGAATTTTAAATGAAAAACATTATTAAATGATTTTAATACATATATCACTAAATCAATATTAGAATCTCATAGTTTGATAATAAATAAACATTCCAAATAAAATTATAAATATTTTTAAATTTAGCCTCAAATCCAACTCTAGCATGTTTAATTTAATAATCATTTTTTCTCAACAAACAAAAAAAAACATAATTTTTTAGGCTTTTGAATCTATTTAAATGAATTCTCTCAACCAACTTAACAACCAGATTTGAATCTTTTGACCAAATTAAGTAGGTGCATTCATATATTCATATTGAACTCACATATTGAGCATTTATTTTCCCCTTATTAGCACTACAAGAGAAAATTATACAATTCTAAAAAATCATTCACCCACCATTTTTCAACAAAGTAATGGCATTTTCCTATAAAATATTTGACAACAAAACAATAGTTGGGAGAAGTTTCTTTGGTACCAAAAAATTTTTAGACAATAATGATTTTCAGATAATAAATTTTCCACCGATCATCGATTTGCAATTAGTTTCAACTATTCATTACAAGATGAAATTTTCAATTCTTCCCTTATAACTTATTTTATAAGGGAATTCCATATTTTGAAATTGTATTTTACACTTATATTATGTTGCAGAGTTAAGTCGTTCATAATTTGTCGAATTAATTTGAGTTGAATATAAATTATTAATTAAGTATTTTGAAATAAAAATATCAAATATATTTAATTTAAATAAAATTTTAAATTAAGTATTCTGAAAATATTTATTGTTATCAACATAAATCCAAAAATCACTTGAAAAAAAAAATTAGTATTCATCACACGTACACATTGATCTAGTGAAGGAACATGATATACTTTATTTTTTCTTTAAAGTGAAAATTTTATACTACAATTCTCTATAATGAAATCATTTAATTAAATGAAGAAATGAAGTTCAAGTTTTGTTAGTTTGATGACATATTTGAACATCTTATTCAAGTTTAAGGGTACATATGAACATTTGACCAATAGATTCAATTTCCAAGGAAACAAATATTATTTTTGTATCCAACATACTACTACCATAAGATATATATTATTGTTTGACATTAAGAGAGTGACATCATACTCTAAATTGACCGAGTATAGAAAGCCAAGGCCCACATGTCCAATACATTTTGACCTACAAAATGTCTCAATATTTTCATCCATATCATATTCTTTTTTAGTAACGGCTTTCTTTCGTTTTATTAACATCGAACCATTAATTTAGAAAGACGTGTCCGACACGGAAACTCGAAGATATAATCTCATTTAAATTTAATGAGTTTAGATGTTAGTCAACGAATAATAACATTTTAGACAATTGAGGTCGATGATGTTCCGAAATATAATATGATTCTAATGATAAATTTTTATTAGATTTTATGATAATGATAATGTTATTCATTCAAGTGTTTTGGAGGTCAATTTTGCCCCCATACATTAATATTAAAGAACACCACCTAACCTATAACTTTTAACCTATATTTAATTTAATAATTGTGTAAATATCATAAATTGTCAGAGACCGAATATATAAGGTATTTAGGTTTTTTAATTATTTTTTTTTGTAATTCATTTATTTATTTTTATATATATAATATTGCTTTGATTTAATCAACGGGTGTGATCCGATCTCATAAACAGAACTGAAGCTACTACCGCTGGAAGAACTAAATCTGACATTTCTTCTTCTGCATCGTTCATGGCGGGATAGGCGAAGGATCTTCGCCGGTATCGACGTGCTGCGATTGCGGATTTCTCTCTCCATCACTCAATCGAAGATTCAGTAAACAACGAGGATTCAATTCGCGTGAATCACGCATTCATTTTTATCCTAATAAAACCCTAGGTCCGTACTCCAGACATATGCAATTCAATATCCGATTCATGTTTTCGACTGACTAGTTTCTTTGAGTAGACAAAATTCCCATTCTTGTTCGAATTCAAATTCTATAATTTTATTTGTTGGTTCTCAGGTTTAGCTTTACATTTTCAACTTAATTATGGTACAGTCTGTCTTTTGGTTCAGTATGAGCACTTTGATCCCATCAATTTGTATTGACACTTCATGTTTTTTGTGATTCAGTAAGATAAATTAGTTGTTAGTGGTTGTGAATTATTTGATCACTTAGCCAAAATGTGGAAAATGGGATCACTGAACCATGTATATCATCTTCTACTTTGGATCCATCATACACGTGTCCTTATTCTTATTTCAAATGTATCACACTCCTTGAGATTTTGTAATGGATTTAGCATTGTCATGGTTATTTCCTTTGGTATGCCTGTCAACCTGAACTATTTACCAAGATTTCCAATGCAGTCTGCACACCTGCTATGACTTCTGCTGAAAAAGTCTGAAGCAATTTTCAGAAGAAAAAGTGCTTCTGAATGAGACAAATTGCCCCATTTGGAAGTTAGTACCAGCTGTATTAGTTCTGTTTCTTTAGAATATTTACACATATGTCAACATCAATTATAATAAACTTATAGCTCAACAAAAAGTAGTTACACTTGACATATATAGTAACTTGATTCTCGTGAAGATCGCATGCTTCCGCATACGTTAAATGTTCTAAAGTTGGGATTCACTCATTGTGTACTTTATTCTTTTTTGTTTCCGCATACGTTAAATGCTCTAAAGTTGGGAATTCATTCATTGTGTACTTAGTTACTTTTTTTATTCCGCATACGTTAAATTTACTTAAATATCAGGTTCTGCGAAACGACAAAATTAGAGAATCATATTTTTTGGAGGCCAGTCTGTAGAAGTACTTCAATATTTTTGGACACTTCATCTCATATTTTTTTCTGGACAAGTTTTGTTGGGTATTAGTATAAATGACCTTCATAGTGTGGTGGTTTTGTTTTAGGATGAAAAGTATGTCAGATCATTTGTATCTTTGTAATTTTGTTCCAAATGCCAATATGTTAATTTTACTGAAGATATCCAGTATTGGTTCTACTCTAACCTCAGTTCTTCACGCATCTAGGGACATCTTCGACCAGTTAGGGTATGCCGTAGACCTTATGAAAACTATGGAAAATATCCCAGAGAAAAAGTTCCCAGTTGACGCAAAGGACTACAAATTGTACGAGGAGGTGGGAGAAGGTGTAAGTGCAACTGTTTATAGAGCTCTCTGTATTCCTCTCAATGAGATCGTTGCAATCAAGGTCCTTGATTTAGAAAAGTGCAATAATGACTTGGTATGCAATCCGTTTATGGCAATGCTTGTCTTCTCTATTTCACTTTTTTTTGGTCTTCATCCCTAATCTCATCCAATTCTTGTATTCCCATGTTTGATTTTTTAATTATGCGAATTCTGGGAAATTTCAATCTTTTTGATGTACTGAAATATTTCGTATAAGCATATTTAAATTAAAAAAATATCTTTGTATTGGTGTGTTATAATATCTTGAACTAAACAGGATGGTATCCGTCGTGAGGTTCAGACAATGAGCTTAATAAATCATTCAAACCTCTTGCGGGCACATTGCTCATTCAGTACCGGCTACTACCTGTGGGTTGTGATGCCATACATGGCTGGGGGCTCATGTCTTCACATAATGAAATCGGGCTTTCCTGAAGGTTTTGATGAGCCAGTTATTGCTACATTGTTGCGTGAGGTTCTCAAAGCCCTCGTTTATCTTCATGCCCATGGACACATTCATAGAGATGTAAAGGTAATTGTGATAAATGGGTGCATCATTGCTTCCTTTTTCTCTTGTGCTATTACCAGATTTTTGCCATGAAATTGCATATTTTCTCTATTGATACATTCTTTATATATGATGTAGCTGATTGGGTTGAGAATTTGATTAAGAATGATATTTCTTAGCAATTCCCAGGAATTAAATTTATCATGAGGATTCATGTGGTTAATACTTGTTCATCTGATATTTTCTATGCTCATGCATATCAAATTTTATGACAGGCTGGGAATATATTGCTTGATACCAATGGTGCAGTTAAATTAGCAGATTTTGGAGTCTCTGCATGCATGTTTGATACGGGGGACAGGCAGCGTTCAAGAAATACATTTGTCGGCACTCCATGCTGGTATATATTATTGTTAAAGCTTTACCAGTTGTGTTAAATATGAAACAATCATTTATGATGAATTCATTTGTTGTTGTTGTTGTGAGTTTTTAAGTTTTTAGATCTGCTTGTCTGTTTCTGATTTGTTTTTTTATTAGGATGGCTCCTGAGGTTATGCAGCAGTTGCATGGATATGACTTTAAGTGAGTCCATGACTGACTTAATGTGTTATTTGGAGATTTCTGTTTTATGACATATTTGTTTATTTTCGTAGTTATTCTAACTAATTTTTATCATTTAAACAGGGCAGATATCTGGTCCTTTGGGATAACTGCACTTGAACTCGCTCATGGACATGCTCCCTTTTCCAAGTATCCACCTATGAAGGTTATTATTTCAAGCTAGATTTCTATTTCCCCCATCTTGATAAGTTGTTGAGTGGGTTGGGAGATAAAACTCTTTAGCAAACCAGTCTTGGGTCCAAGCATCTACTTTACATTTGTACTCTGAAAGAAAAAGCTGTGGTGCGATATTTAGTTGCATAAACCGAATTCATTACCTAATTTTCTCAATTTGTAGGTTTTGTTAATGACACTACAAAATGCTCCGCCAGGCCTCGACTATGAGAGAGATAAGAGATTCTCAAAGGTCTTTTCCTGGTTTATTTACTATAGATTTGTCCTGTCCAATAGTTCCACCCTTCAGATTGTCGAATTAATTCTAAGTCTCAGTTGTATTAACAGTCTTTCAAGGAACTGGTGGCTGCCTGCTTGGTGAAGGACCCAAAAAGACGTCCGTCCTCGGAGAAACTTTTGAAACATTCCTTCTTTAAGCAGTCACGCTCATATGATTATCTTTCACGTACCATTCTTGATGGTCTTTCTCCACTTGGTGAACGTTTCATGAACTTGAAGGTCTCTTAGTTATCCTCAATATGTCTATTTGGATTGGTAAAACATGTTTATGATGTAACCAACTTCCTTTAGGTTTTGACTGATATATTGACTTTCAATTTTTTCAGGCAAAAGAAGCTAATATTCTTGAACAAAATAAGGCCTTATACGAGGACAAAGATCAATTATCACAGGTACAGTTTGTTGCACAAGATTTTGTTTGTTATCTGTACATTGACAATAAACGCCTATCACCAATTGCTTTATTTCATCAACTTCTAATGTTTGTAGGCTATAGAATCAAACCTGACAATAACACAAAATGTAAAATGTCTGCACTTCAATCAATGCTTGAGGTCATATTTGAAAAAGTGGATCACTATTGTGACCATTTAAATAATGTTTTCCTATAATGGAGTCTATGAGTTGGCAGATTCAATCATTTTTTTTTTCTTTTTACCCTTCAGACATGATCTTCTAAACCTGAACTGAACCGTGATGAGACTCTTGAACTTGATGCCTTTCAGGCATGGTTAACCACTTATTAAGATCTCATGCACCTGTGTAGGATGTCTTGGGTTATCTTACATTGGATGTACCTAATTGTTATATGTTCACTATTACCGCAAGTTTGCATGTTCTAAAGAGAGAAATTGATAATAGTGTGGTTGATTGATTACTGTGTTGTCTTATCCTTTCCCTTCTGGCTGTGGTCATGACTATTCTTGTTGCCCGGGGTTTTTAAGCTACTATTTTGGCGGTATATATTACTGATGGTCCTTGATTGAAATAACAGCAACTCTGAAATTTGTTGGTGTGGAGACATAGTTCTTTTCTAAAGGTTGTAGGATCTTTGTCTTCTCTGGAGGCAGATGGCCGAATTATTGAGGCCAAAGTTACTTTGTAAAATTAAGGAATTTGTCCAGTGACTATACTCCCCCTTCCCCACAAGGCCCTTACAAATCCAAAAAACTTGATGCAAAAATTCACGATTGATGCAAGATTATGCATTTTATTGAAGCACAAAAAAACTGAGGTTTCCATTTTTGTTATATATGTAATCAATGTTCTTCAAGGATTTACTGTTGAGAAATTATCTCTATCTTGTTGAAAATGCACTCAATTAAGATAACACACTTATTCTTGCAATTTACAAGTAATAGATTAACAATATTGTTGCTCTTTATATATCATGCATACAATTACTAATATCCTCTTGAAGGGACACACGCTATTTCATATGTTATACATCTTGATCTGATTTTTCATGTGCAGAGAGAGTACATTCGAGGAATTAGTGCCTGGAATTTTAACCTGGAGGATTTGAAGAGTCAAGCAGCCCTTGTATGTAGTCCATCGAGTGATCTTCCTGGAATCCTATTGTATACCACATGTTTTTATTCTTTTTCCTTCTCTGTTTGCAGATTCAGGATGATGATTCTATTTCAAATGGATTAGACCCTAGTCAGAGTAGGAATAAAAAAGACATGGATAATAATTTTAGTGTCTCTGAAGAGGAGCACTTCCCCAGGAATGATTATGAAAATCATTCTGATGCTGTACTACAAGAAAAAGTAGGGCCATTGACCCTCTCTATCAATTGTTATGCTCTCTCAATCTTACTCTACATATGATTATATATGCCTTATTTTATTTTATTATTTGTTTAATTTGATCTTCTAGTCTTGACCTTTTCTTTTTGTCAGGATAAAATCAACATGCTCGATAACTTGGACAGTTCCCTTGCTGCATTTCCTATCCAACCTCTTCAAGCATTGAAGTATGATTCATTTCTTTGGGCACTCTTTTTCTTACTTGACTGCAATTGTTTTCATTTTTGTTTTAGTTCTTCTTCTTTCAAACTTAAGAATTACCGCTCCTGCTGTAAATATAGAAATATTTCTGACAAATTGTAAGAAGTTTTTATTTGTTATCTTTAATTATATGTCTCTGTTTATTTCAATTTGTTGCATTCCAGAGGTTGCTTTGATATTTGTGAGGATGAAGAAGTTTCTAATAGATCAGTTCAACCAAATTCTGAACACCTGGGTCAAACACAGTCATCAGAAAAAGCCGCTGTTGATAAAGAAGGTGCTGGAGATGACGGTGAGAATTTGGGACAAAGTAGCTTTTTGCAGCGATCTATAATTTCTGGGAATAAGAAATATTTGAGTGGGGAGAGGTAAATATATTCCTTATTTGATGTTCTGATTTTTAGAACTTAAGCAAAATGTACTCGGGAGTTGGAGGGGTCATGGACTCTGAGCAAGGCAAAGTTTTATATTTCAATTCATACTGCCTTTAACCACCTCGCGAGTATAATATATAAATTGAGTAGATATATTTCAATTTATCTGGAGTTAGACTGCAAAATACTCAACCTGTATATCTACTTCTACTCCTTGCCATCTTCAAACATGCCTAATCCAATGTACATATTGGAAAACAAAAGATGTAGACAATTTAGCCTATTGACATGATTGCTTTTGAACTTGAAGGGATCATTTACAACCAAGGGCCCTTTCTGATAGGAATCTTAGTGGTCCATTACCTTACCGTCAAAAGAAGGATATTGGTAATGCTACAACTGTTAAAATCTACTTGCTTTAGCCTTGTCTCATCTTCATAATGCTTAATACTTTATTGGTTAGAGATATGTCTAATTTCTCTGCATAATGCTTCCGTTGATGCAGTAGAGGATACTTCTGACGGGGCAGTTGTCCGAAGGGGACGTTTCAAAGTCACTGCAGCTGATCTAAGTCCAAAGGTATATTGGAGTCATCTAGTGGATACAAATTAATAAGGCAAAAGACTTGGTGCATATGTTAGACTGTTGTCTTTCTTAATATCTGTTTAAAGTTTGTTTTCTCTAGCTATTCATGAGAACTACACCAACATTTAAGTTTGAGACTAACCCCATTTGGAAACACTTTTTATTTATTTATTTATTTTATCTGGATTCATATACGTTTGGAAAACCTATTGATTGTTTCTCATATGGATCCGGAAACATAAAAATTATAAGTGTTTCCAAATGGGGGCAGCACTGATCTCACCATTCCTTCATTCAGACCCCTTACTGCTATTTGTATATTGAAACCATTGTTAGGAAGCTTGGTTGGCAGTTTAATTTTTACAAATGATGGGCTTGTAACCGCTGCCTTTATTTTTTCCTGTTCAGGCTCCAACGACGTTATCCTCCACTATAGCTTCAGGAGGAGCTTCATCCGGTCCTGTAAACCCTACATTTTCACCTGCATCCGTTCTTCCATTCTTGCAATTTATTTTGCAGCAGAATACTATACAGAGGGTATTGTTTTATGTGATTATCAGGTCTATTGTTCTTAATAATCAGCTTCTGTTGTTGAATTATTATTAATGTTTGCAGGAGGAAATACTTAGAGTAATGAAGTTTGTTGAGCAAATGTCTGGTAATGTTATCATCTCTTTTGTGCTAGGTCAATATTTTTCTTGTACTACTATCGTGCTCACTTTTTGTCCATCCGTTTATGTATTCAGGTACGCCTACGGAGTCAACTGAGGTGAGAAATAAGAAATTTACTATTAGTTTATGTTTTGGCGATTCATAATCCTGATAAAGGTTGTTAAAAAGAAGTGTTTGGTTTACATTGTATGTATTTATGTATAGGTGCCATCAATTTCAAACAGGGAGAGAGAGCTGCAGTTACAGATGATTCAGTTGCAGCAAAGGTAACAAACAGACTTTTATCTGAATAGTCTAAACAGTTGGATGGTTTTCCATTGCAATACCGGATGTAGTGATCCACCTTTGAAATTTGACAGTGTTGGAAATCTCGTCGAAGAATTACAGAGACAAAAGGCGAAAAATGCACAGGTATTTTGATTTTGTTGTTTTTGGTAAAGTAATATTATTCTGATCTGACATGCAATTTTTCTTACTTACTTACTGTAGATGGAAAAGAAACTGGATGCTTTGGTGAAGAGATAGGACATAAAACTATTTTTGATTGCAATTACTACCATTGAAAGATGGTGTTTGATTTCATTTTTTTTGTGGGTCAGCTAAAAATACAATTAAAATTGTATTGTTAGTGTATCATATGTGACTGCAATACAGGGAGACCACACTCATTATTTTGAGATACCATCTTTTTTTAGTCATTTGTTCTGAGTGCCATAACTGTAATTAAGTATTTTCTTCTTCTTGAGGACGACATACTAGCAAATCTGATTCTCCCTCCCCCCTCCCTCCTTGTATAAATATAAAACGTGATTTCTGTACTTTTCAAGTTTTGGCATAAATTTTGTGACTTAATCTAGTAGTCTATCCTTAACATGATATTTACATTGCTTCATATGTTATGTGGGTTGCATTGCATGCAGTTTTCAATAGTTTTTTCGATTATAATTTTTGGAAAATGTTGCTGGATTTGTCTTTTATATTGTACAAAATTTCTCATTTTTTTTAATTTTTAAATAGCTGGTTGATGCTTTGTTAGTCTACATGAAACTAGCAAAAATGTGCATAAAGTGTTAATTTTTACATTGAGGTGTTTGGTTCAGGTGTTTAATTTTACCTTATTGATTTAATTATCCCTTTTAAAAAATTATCAATTCCTCTCTGAATCTAATCTTTTGGTCATTTTTTCTTTATATATATTATATATATTCTTTTATAATTATATTAATAATTCTTTTATAATTCTTTAAATAAAAATTAATATTTTGTTATTAAAATAAAATTTTTAAATATTTATATAAATTTTTTTTTTTTTGAGAATATAACAAATTTAAAGTAAGAGTGTAATGTTTTTATGATAATATTTAGAGTGAAGTAGGAATAAGATCGAATTATTTGAAAAGTCACACATTAAACTTTAATAAAAAAATTAATTTTAATATCAATATAGCCTGGTACATTCCCCATCTCCGACCCCGTACCCAACCGGGTACATTCTTTCTCTCCTCGTATCCGACCCCGATTTAAAATACTCATACCCGACTATCGGATGGATACCCACGAGTATCAGACATACATGTATTCATTATCATCCCTAAATTTTGTGTTTAATAATAATTTTTATTTATAATTTTTAAAAATATATATTGGTAATCATTTTTAAAATTTTGTAAGATATTGTAAAAATTATTTAACTCTTTTTTATTCAACTCCTTTTGCTTAAAATTCTATTTTTATTTTTGAAAAAATATAACTAGTATAATAATATGTATTTTATTAAATTATGACATATTTGAATATTTTTTATATTTTTAAAAAATAATATGATTTTAAAAAATAATTATATAATAAAAAAATAAAAATAAAATATTAATATTAATTTTGTTATAAATTAATAATAATAATTTCTCGACCCAGAATGGTAAAATATATAAAAATAAACTCTTTTGTATATATAGTTATTTGTTTATAATATTTGATATTTTAACTTCATAATTTTATTTGTAATTAAAAAGTAATAAAAATATTTTAAAATTAGGATTTTAATTTTAATTTTTTAATATAATTAATTATTTTAATTTTTATATATATATATATAATAATTTATCTATAATTGTTAAAATTAATGATAATTTTCAATAAAACTAAAAATATAATATATATAAAATTTAATTTATAATACAATTTATTTAGAATAACTACTCTAATATTTACTAAATAAATATAAAATTAAACTAAGTTGATAATTTAGAACAAAATATTTTAAAATAATGATTTGAATTTTTGTAATAAGTTTATTTATATATAATTCTATTTAAAAATATTATTATTTAATATATATATAATTCTTTATATTTATTAAAATAAGTTTACTACATCAACCTATGTCAATAATTATTCATGTTAAATGAATGTCAATGTATGGTACGCTAGTTTCTTAATTTAAAATAAAAAAAAAGTATATATTATAATAATATACTATTAATTTTATTTAAAAAAATTAAAATAAAATAATTGTGTCAAAATATTTTATTTTAAATTATTATTAATTAAGTGAGTTAGTTGAGTATTTATTTAATAAATATTTTAATAGTTATTTTAAATAAAATTATATATATATCAATATATATTAATTAGTTTAAAATAAAGTAATTGTTAAAAATATTTTATTCAAATTTATATTTTAACAATTATAAATAAATAATATATATATATATATTAAAATTATTAATTTTATTTAAAAATAAAAATAAAATCATAATTTCAAAATATTTTATTACATTTTATTTTTAAAATAATATTATTAAATAAAAAAAAACAAATATTATAATAAAGTTTGAATAATTCAGTCCTATCACTTTTATGGCAATTGATGCAATGGACCAAATGATGGGCAGTGGGGGTCATAATACCATTCAATTTGTTTATATGTAATATAGAAGAGTCTGGTTATCTTTTCTAGTTTGGACATCATTTAATTCTCATAAGGAAATAATTGCACCCCAGGTTGCTCTTGTCTGTTTGTAATGAGTAAAGCATTGTTAATCACTAAAATTATTAAATTCCTGTGGAGTGGTCCACGTAAACAGAGAAGAAGGTTGTTATAAAAATGGTATATATAAATTGTTTTTTTTTTCCAGAAAATTCGAAACTTTTATGTCGAGTGAACAGTGGGTTAAGAAGATATATATTTTTATATAATATTTGCTTTCCCTTTTGACATGTTACTTAAAAGAAAATTTAAACATATTTGAAATATTTTATGATTATTCGATATATTTTCGATATTTGAATTAATCTTAATAAGTTACACATATTTTCTAAACTTTTGTTTCGAATAGAAAAAATATGAGATTGACAAATTTATTGGGTTCAGAATTGGTAGTCTTCCGTCAACCTATCGATGCTAAATTACGATCCATAGTTATTGGGACCCACTAAAATGAAATTTAAACTGTTTAGATAAAAAAATAAAATAATTTCAAAAGGGGTTCGATTAATTCTTATTAAAAATGTGTTTTCATATATTCCCACATATATGATGTCTTTATTCATTTTTCTAAAAGTGTGGCGGTGAAAATGAATAATGATGTGTAAATTTCTATGGGTCTTTTAACTCGTCGTTTTGTTATATAGTTAGTTGATATAGGTTAAATGTTTTACAAATTAAAGATGTCTGAATATTCAAGATCCTATTTTATTTAATAAGGTTCTTTTATCAAAATGGTGTAATAAATTTGCAACGGAGCCGAATAATATTTGGGCTTCGAAGAGCAAATGTAAGTATAGTCATGATTGGTTTGATTGGTTTATCAAAATGTCTGAAAATGTTTTCGTAATAAAATCTAGATTCATTGTGAAGGTGATTATTTGATCGGTTTTTGGGACGATATTTGGTATAGTGTCAAAAGTCTAGCTATGACGTATCCTGAATCATTTTCATTGTTATATTTAGAAATGTTGGAGTTAAAAACATTTTTGATCTTCGGTCTAGTGGTTTTACTAGCTGAATTATATAAAAAGATATTAAACATTATTGATAGTTCGTCCCATAATAAAGTTTTACTTTTGATAGAACACAAACAAGTGTTCTCATCTAAACAAGACATTATACGTTGACAATACATAAATAATTTCTATGTGAAGAGCCCATCTTTGCAGAGCCAAAGGTGAATTGGTCGGGCCTAGCGTTTGCTACAAGTTGTCTATTCTTTATTTTTTCGACATTCGGAGAATAATCGCAACCCTAGGTGTGTGAAGACGAATGTTCCATCTCATCTTCACGAGAAACTATTAAATCATTTAATTTATCCCGTCTTGCTCAACCACCCCCGATCATATCATCTCAACAACTAGTCTTTCATCACCAACAATGTTAGCCATAAAGATCCGATCGACGTAATACAGTGTAGGAATTGACTCTCTCGTTAGTCCAAACGAAGTCGACACCTTCGACACTGACGAATTTGACGATGATGAGGATCTCAGTGAAGAAGACAAGACAATAGAACGTTCAAGTTTTATTTTAATGTATTATTTGATATTATATTTTTTATTCTAATAAGTTTGAAATTTTTATGTAATATATTTTGTTTAAATTTATATAATATATTGTTTTGATAAAAATATATATGTTTTATTTTAATAAGTTTTATAATAGGTTTTATTTGTATTTATTTATTTATATAATGTAATTGTTTTGATAAAATATATATTTTAATTTAATAAGTTTTATAATATGTTTCATTTATATGACAATATAATTTATTTAAATTTATATAATGTATTGTTTGATAAAATAATTAATAAGTTTTAAAATATGATAATATATTTTAATTTTAATTATTTAAAGAGAGAAAGAGAGAGAGTGGTGAGTGACCAAAATGTGGATAATTTGAAAGAAATAAATAGTTTAGGGTAATTTGTGAAAGGTAAGTAGAACCGAAATGAATCCCAAATGATGCATATTAAAAAACTGGCTAGATGTTAACAAATGAACACAAATGTTATTTATTTATTTTAATGTAACAAATTTGGGCAAGTATAACCAACCTGTCAAATGTGCTATAGTTTTTAATTAATTAATTAAAAAATACTGTCAATAAAGACAAAGGCATGTGATCAAATCGGCCAATCTGGATATGATGTCAGAGATTCCGTGAGTAAAGAGAAATGCTTATCACGTGCTCTTCATCCGATGTCAAGGTCTAGCTATAAAAAATAAAAAAAAATACAAATAATATATATATATATAATTGGCAAGACAATAACGTGACACAATTAAAAAAAAAAAAATTCTATACAGTCTACCTCTCCTCACCCTTCATCATTTAATATATAGTTCATTTTAAATATATATATTAACAAAGATTTCATATATATTTAATATTAATTATTTTGTTATAAAATATTTAAAAATTATTATTTTTTAATAAGATTAATAATTTTAATTTGTATATATTTTATTTTTAATTGTTAAAATTAATCCTAATTTCAAATCAAATAATAATTTTATTTTTAATTTATACAAAATTCTAATTCTAATATATTTTAGTTTGAATAATTACTAAATAAATATACAATTAAATAAATAATAAAAATTAGAATCAAATATTATTATATTATAAAAATATTTTTTAAATTTATTTGTAGTTAATAATATTAAAAAGATAATTATATAGTTTAATAATATATTATAAATATATATATATATATTAGAATTATTAATTTCATTTACAAATTTAAAATAAAATTATTATGTATATTTATTTAGTAAATATTTTAGTAATTATTCAAAATAAAATATATTATAAATAGATTTTTATATAAATATATATAATTTAAATAAAATTATCATTAATTTAACAAGTAAAATAAAATATATACACAAATAAAAAATAATAATCTTATTAAAAAAATATATAATTCAAAATATTTTAATATAAATTTATTATTATTAAAAAAAATCATTAATTAAATATTGAATTATATATCAAAAATTAAATTGCACATAAAAATATAGGTGCGGAATAATACGACATAATTGCAATAATTAAAATTTTAATGACCGAAGATCGACAACTCTAAAGATCTGTAACGATGAGGGATGAAGTAAAACAATCCATACAAACTAATCAAACGACGTCGGAATAATATTTACAAAATATTTTGAGCGACATTAAATTTTGCATTAACTGAGGGTCGATAAGTAACGCCAAAAAAAAATCATGTCAAATGAGAAACATGTAGAAATAATGGGAGGATATCTGTAAGAGGACCTCCGACTGAAAGATCTTATTCGGTGACTTTTTTAAAAAAATTGAAAAACAACTTCAAATCCGATAATTTCATCTCCTTTGCTACTAAAAAGGTGACGAACACAATCACCATCAAATTCGAAGGGTATGAACAAGAAACATCCACTAAAGATCAAGAATTATAAGAAATTTGATGCTAAAGAACACATAGAAAAGGCAAAATAAAAATATCTTATCTAACTTTCTTTTCTTTTTTTTATTAGAAAAAAGAGAAAGATAAGAATCAATATAAAATGTTTGAAATATATTAAAAGTAAGATTTTATAATGTTTGTAGCCGGTTTGTAAACTTGCTTCTTTTTTTCTCCATTGAAGAACCGTTGGAGAAAATTAACACCATATTTGACAATGATGTATTTATGTATTCTTCCCATATAAATATAATTAGAGCTATAGAAGGGGGAAAAATAAAATCTTGAGAAATGGGGATGATAAGGCCATTTGAAGAGGAGCGGATTGAGATTAAGGAATTCAAGCAGATGCTGTCTTCATGCTCCTCCGTGCAACGTAGGAAAGACGATGACCGATTTCACGATCAGCCCGAGAAGCTAGCTCTACAATCAGACCACGACGTCACAGAAACGCTAATCTGCGTTACCAGCGGAGTATCCTTCGTCGGCATCGCCATCGTCAACCGCCTCTTGCTTCGCGGTTACTCCGTCCGAGTTCTCGTCACTAATGAAGGTCAGCCAGCCAATTCAGATTTTGTATCCTCTAAATTATTTCATTCAATTTGAATTAAGTTTTATTTTACAGAGGAGTTGGAGAAACTAAGAGAGATTGCAGGCAACATAGACATTACAAATGGCACAACCATGTTGACTGCAGTTACAGCCGATATTAATGAAGTTCAGAGCTTATCAGATGCGTTTAATGGCTGCCAAGGAGTATTCCACACTGCTGCTTTCATCGATCCAGCTGGTCTTTCTGGATATTCGGTAACCCTAGCTAGCCCTCCTCCATCCCTAATCTTTCATTCATTCTTAATCAATCAATGAATTGCATGCTCTCTGATTTCAATCAATTAGAAAGCAATGGCTGGTATAGAATTGAAAACCTGCGAGAATGTGATGGTAGCATGTTCAAGAACAACAACGGTCAGACGTTGTGTGCTCACCTCGTCGCTTGTGGCCTGTCTATGGCGGGAGGATAGTAGTAACTGTGACAACGATCCTTCCTCTTCCTCTTCATCGAGTACGATTATTAATCACCATAGTTGGAGCGACGAATCAGTATGCTTGAAAAACAAGGTTTTCAAATAACACCACCTTAATTTATTTGAAAATAAGGTACTTATAA
The DNA here is from genome assembly GCF_907164915.1 of Impatiens glandulifera. Classification (NCBI taxonomy): domain Eukaryota; kingdom Viridiplantae; phylum Streptophyta; class Magnoliopsida; order Ericales; family Balsaminaceae; genus Impatiens; species Impatiens glandulifera. The sequence goes on from NC_061863.1 coordinate 60,917,264, forward strand.
TTCATAAATAAATGCAGTTATGGTATGCATTGGGTAAACTAAGAGCAGAGAAATGTGCATGGAGGATAATAGGTGAGCAAAAAAGAGTAAGGCTTGTAACCATTTGTGCTGGTTTGGTTACAGGTCCTGAATTTCCTCACAGAAATCCCACTTCTACATTTGCCTATCTAAAAGGAGTCCAACATATGTATGCAAAAGGTTTGCTAGCAACAGTAGATGTGCACCGACTGGCCGATGCACACTTACTTCTTTTCGAGGCAATGGACGACGAAGAATCATTCGGAAGGTACATTTGTTTTGACAATGTTGTTCAATGTCAGACCGAGGCCGATGATTTGGCCAGACAACTTGGTTCAAATGCAACTATTATTACCGGAAATAACCCGAGCCCTGCCTCTCCAAGGTTTCAATTATCAAATCTAAAGCTTTCTAAGCTAATGATGACAACACTAGGATGCAACAGCAATAATAATGTAATCTAAACTCTTTCCTTTTGTTTGTTTGTTTAGGTCTTGTTGTATCAATGATTTAAATAAAATTGCATAATTGAAAATTACAAATCTTGTGCCACAACAAACAAACAAACAAATACAAGTTTAAAGGAACATTATCAAAAGAATCACGTGCTTCATTTAAAGAACACCATTTTACGTGTTTACCTAACTGTCTGAAAGTTATAACCACACCCAATGTCTTTATGTGATTACCTAACTGTCTGAAAGTCATTAAATCATACCTCATGTCATATCTCTTGTAATATTTATTACATTTGATTCTTTATTTAAAACATCTTTACCTGAATAGTCTAGTACATTTATGATAGATATTGACTTTGTTCCCTGTTTTCTCTCACATTTGAGGGCAAAACAGTCCATAAAAAATATTTTTTTTACTATTTTATTTATCTCCTGTTCAAGGTTATAGGGTAAGTAAACAGGTAAAATCAATCTGTTTTGTTTTATTTTATATTAAATTCAAATTATATTTACTTAATTCAATAATTCAAACTATTTTACTAATTACTACATAATTAGATTAAATATGATTTAGAGAATTCAAACTAAAAAATATTTATATATTTATAAATGTCAACATGAAATTATTTATAATAATTTTTTTATAATTAATTTTATTTATTTAATATTTAATTAAAAAAATAAAAAAAATCTTTTAACTGAACAATGCAGAAATAAATAAAAAAATAAATTACAATGAATTGAAATATAATTTTAAAAAAAAAATTAAAATATATATTAATTAAATTGTTTGGATAATCTTAATCCCTAAGAGAGAACAGGGAGCAAAGGAGAATCTGAAATGGTTAGTTATTACTCAATTGAATGTATTAAGTTTTCTAATTGAATTGTCAAGCAATTCTATTGGCGTTGTTAGGTACATTTTCTATTTTATTTTTATTCCGGGAGCAGTTCTATGACCAAAACTTAAGACGTTTTTAATAATAACACACTCAAACCCGAGATATTTGGTCTCTCTTAAGTAAGACATTTGAACCAAACAACATAACTTGCCAAAGGATCATCCAAGGAGACAATTTGACAAATCAGTAGAACCGACAAGAGTTCGAATAAACAACATCAAATACCACAACAGAAACATAGTGCAATATTCAAAAAGTATCTATCAGATATTACAAACATTAAGAGAGAAGCAAAAATAGTATAAGCGCCTCTATCAAATTCTGACAATTTAGCACAAAGATAGTATAGATGGTATCTAAAAATCTCCGATCAGCTAAAACTCCACTGTCAGCACCACAAGAACATCTGCCCTAAGACTGTACCGAAAAGGAATACACAATTGTGTCAGTATCATCCACAAATGCATCCAATAATGAATATCTATCTCATTGGAATGAGAACTTACTTTGTAAGCAATATTGTAGTAGTGTTAATTTAATTTGACAAGGAATGAGAACTTACTTTGCTAGCAATATTGTTCGACAGCCAATCAAGCCCTTCATATAGACCCTCCCCAGAGGTTGCACAAGTGCTCTGGATGTACCTAAAGTGCACAAAACGGATATTGAATTATGTTGCCAGCTTTTGTAAGCTTATAAAAATATATATATAGGCATAACCCGGTGGAGCTGGTTTGGACGAGAAAATGTCAACAAATTTATTAATTATCTCGTCTAAATCAGCATCCGGATGTGATACTGATAAATAAATAAATAAATTCCAAGGAAATTTATAGAGGTGTTTCCATAAAATTACCAGTGACGTTGGCGAAGTGAGTGGAGACCGAGCTTATCAGTAATTTCTGCAGCATTCATTGCATTAGGAAGATCTTGCTTGTTAGCAAATACAAGCAAAACAGCATCTCTGAGTTCATCCTGTTGCAAAATCAATATGAACATTTCAATGTTTTTTTCTGCTTTCAACTCAAACAAAATGCAATAGGATAACTTCTGAAAAAAAAGAATAAAATCATAAGTTATCACAAAGATGGTAATTTGCATTAAGGTACCTCATTCAACATCCTATGCAATTCATCCTTGGCCTCAACAACACGGTCCCTGTCATTGCTATCCACAACAAATATCAGCCCCTGAGTGTTCTGGAAATAGTGCCTCCAAAGTGGGCGGATCTGTAACAGATATACAAACAGCCGTTTTGATATTACATTTTATGATCCCGATCATGATGTAGAAAATTCTACAAATGCCAAATATCACAATTATATACAAAATAATCTGGATCATAATAATCGCAGAATAATCTGAATCGATCATGATAGAAAATAATGTACACCAAGTGAAGTTAAAAATAGCACTAGAATATGGATCGTAATCTAGAAAATAATTTTGTGTTATATCAGAAATTAAGCCGATCAAGATTCAGAATGGAAAAAAAAAATCAGTTAACTTTGACAAATTTCCAATAAGATAATTTGGGAAATTTGAAAAAGTCAAATAAATAATATATATATATATATATTTTTTTTTAAAAAGCGCGCTATAAGGGGGCTATAGCTATTGGCAGGGGGCTATAGCTATTGGCGCTATAGCTAGAAAGGCGGCGCTATTTGAAAGTGTGTAGCCTATAGCGCCTTATAGCTACAAGGGGGCGCTACGCTACGCTATTCGCTATAGCTAGCGCTACGGGCGCTATTGACAACTATGGAGGAGGCGATTAGCACAACATCCCACTGTCATCATGCATCCTTCTACTTTAACCTAGGTGCTTTAAGTGGATCATGCATCCTTTAGTGATCACAATATGCAAGAAACCGTTTGAAATCCATTGATAGTAGTCACATTATAGTTTCAAAAGGCATAAGTATTTCATTTTCTCTTTGATGGCAAGGAGTTAAAGAGGATGTTTCATAAATACATACTGACTAATAGCCAAATATCAATAATCTGAAGTCATTACATACCAGGTGTTTTATAAATTCAGAACAAATAAATGAAAATGCTCTTTACTAGGGAAAATGTCATGAATTATTTTGTATCCTTCCAGCAGTCATGTTCAATTGCAATATAACAAAACAAAAAGTGATTTTTCTGTTTGAACAAATTCTTTAAGGACAATAAACCTCAACCCAGCACTAATGGTACATGCAAACATACCTTGTCCTGACCACCAACATCCCACACCGTGAAGCTAATGTTCTTGTATTCGACAGTCTCCACATTAAATCCTGCAGATAGCTCATATTCAGACCAAATGGAGAATGGGTATAGATGCATTGTGCGACAAAATCTTGACTGAACAACAACTGTAAGGACTCACCTATGGTAGGAATTGTAGTAACAATCTCTCCTAGCTTGAGCTTGTACAAAATGGTAGTCTTACCAGCAGCATCGAGACCTACCATCAGAATTCTCATCTCCTTCTTGGCAAAAAGCCTGCTGAAAAGCTTTGTGAAGCTGAGTCCCATCGTTCTTAAACTTCAGTTTCCCTGCAATGCCTATGTTCCACAAGAAAATTAAAATTGGATCTGGTAAATGACATTTCAGAAGTAAATCCCTCACTTAAAAGACAAGATAGCTTCATTACAACCATCTTTAGACTTCAATCAAGAAGGAAAACTCAAGCAGCAAAATGTTTGGTCAGAGACATCAAAACATGATTAAAGCAAAGTCAGATCTAGATATTACAGAATCTCTAATAGTTTGAGAAGCAATCAGGCGATAGGAAATCAACAAGAAATATCATGCGGTCCAAGGCGTTTGATCGGAAATCTCAGATCCTTTGATAAATGAACCACATGGCTATCGATTCAAAGATTTCAGGCACCGTGCGGCAACAAAAATCAAATGGATAAAGAAAGAAAGAAAGAAACAATAAGAAGATGAACGATGATCAATCTTAACAAACACAGCATCATCGTGAGATCTTGAGATCACGTATAACAAGATTATACAGAGCGGAATTGACATAGTTGATCTTTTGAAAGATGCTTTAAGAAATTTAGGAAACTTACAAATATCAACGATGACGGAGAGAAAGGAGAAGCGATAAGGGCTCACACCTTTCGAACCTCGAATCCTTCACAACAGGATTGATCTATCTGAGTGGCAGAGAGAAAATTTGGGTACCCTTTTATAGCGTTTTAACACAAGCAATAATCAGCCTATTTACGACCACTTTTTTTTTATTATTCTTTTTTAACAAAAATAATAATATATTTCCTTAATAACATAATAATAATAATAATAATATATAATAAAAAACGAGAAAAAACAATAATCAACCAAAAAAAATAATAATAATAATAATAATAAACTCAAAGCATCTATCAAGATTAATTATAGAAAATAGATGGATCTCCTACAAGGTAATACGTTAATTTTTGCATTTCTAGTTAAATTGGATTAATCGCACCACAATGAAAAAAGAATACTTCAACTGATTTTGTTTTGGACAAATATTTTTCCGATTTGATAACCCTATAATATCACCGAAAACTAATATATATAATGTAAACAAAAAAAATCTCAACTAAAGGAGACAAATAACATAATAGCACATAAACTCCAAAAGGATTCCCTTGTACTGTTACGAATATTTGATGTTCCAGAAATTTGATAGAATGACCCTAAAGATATCTTATTTGACTTTTTGACCGATACATAAAATTAAATACGCTGGTGACGCATTTTATTGTTTTGAACGAAAATACCCCGTTACAAGATGCAACTGGGTGCATTGTGAAAAGTCCACAATCGCGAGACGCAACCGGCATTCACGCGAGACGAGAAAAAAGATTTTTTTTTTTTTTGAAAAAAAAAAAATATATCGACTCGCGTATGCCGGTTGCGTCTCGCGATTGTGAACTTTTCACAGGACATTTGTGAACTTTTCACAAGGCATCCGGTTGTGTCTCGCAACGGAGACATTTTCGTCCAAAAATATAAAAGATGTCACCAGCGCATAACCACGGATGCAAATAAGGCCATCTTTAAGTTCATTCAGTCAAATTTCCATTTTGTGTTATGTCTCATAAGAAAAAGGTAAAATATCATCTTTTTAAAATAATATATATATATTTACCATTTTACCCCTCTCACGGCCCCTCTAAGAACATGCAGAAGCTTGAAGCATAAACTCCTTCAGTCTTAATTGCTAAACAAAACAATTTACCACCATTAAAAGTAAGACAAAATAATAAATAGAATCTTCTGTCACATTCATATTCCTAATACATACCATATCCTATTGTATTGTGACAAAATCCTGATTTTAGTTGGACATGCTTTTGTCAGAGATTGGCCCAATAGTTTATAAATATTAGAAATTTGAAATTTTGTTAGTACTTTTATGTTATTTAGGTGTTACTTGTTTCTCCTTTCTTTGATTTATAATCAAATAGAAATTTATTTAAGACCAAGGGTCAATGATTATTTAATTAGTTCATTTGATCATCTATATAAAATTAAATATGCTTCTGATTCTTGTTTTATTTTATTTTGTTCACCAACTGTACATTCAAGATCACCTTCTTTTGATTACATTATTTAATGACCCTTCTAAAGCTTAAATTGTAAGACAAAATGCACTTTTTGGACCCCAACTTAAAGCCAAAATCAGCATTGGATTGTTTGGTTGATTGACTTGCCAGTTTTCAAGCAATCAAAAGGAGGGATATCGGAGTCTGTTTCCAAAACTCCATATGTCTGCCAACAAAATGGTTCTCTATACATGCCTTTTTGCAGTGGCTCAAGCTCTATGTTAGCCAGAGTTACACCTCTGCATGGTAAATTGTCGCTGCATGCAAAATATATCGGTCGAGTTGTATAAGTCCCTCTTATGTTTCGAAAGAATACGCCCGAAATAGTGACGGCCGATGTCTTGTTCTTGCATTTGCTTGCGTCACAGTAATATTGGTCTATCACAATTGGAGTTTTCACCCTATAAACTTTTATGTTGGAGAACATGATTCTCTGAACTAAGCCTGATCCACCCTGCTGCAACAAATTGAAACAACTTAGTTTTTTTTCCTTTTCAAAGAAATATTTTAAGAAAAATTGGTTCTTTTTGTTCTTGTTATTGTTTGCCTGCCATGTTTTAATTCTGACTCCAGTCAATGTATCATTGATTGTTGTATCTCTGACTGTTATGTTTGATACACAAGCTTTTGTGCTGTTCTTTCCCAGCCCTCCTATGCTTATTCCATGGCCAGGTCCACAGTTCACATCATGTATGTTTATTTCAGAGCATCCTGTTTGGATGGAAACACAGTCATCCCCTGCAGTATTGACAGGAGAATGATTTTGGTTAGTCTTCTGATTTAGGGGGTTATTTGGATCAAATCTGAATGGTGAATCCAAAAGTGGATTAAATCAATAGGTTCTTAGTGGAAATCGAAACTGAGATCTTTTGAGAGTTGAGACCTAAGTCTCTTAGCACCACTTGAACCCACCTAGAGTAGCTCAAGTTCTCTATATTAAAAGGTTTAGGTCTCAATATGCCCCAGGAAAAAACCCTTGTCTAAAACAATGTACTATTTGAAAACAACAAAAAGAAGAAGCAATTGAAGAACTAATACCTACCGCAAGCAAGATTAGAGTTATGGATAAGAACGTTTGTAGAGTTATGGAGGTGAATTCCATCTGTATTAGGGCTGTCTCCTGGTGATGAAATAGTCACATTGAAGACATGAATAATCGAACAGGTATCGAACTTCAAGTGAGCTTTAGCACTATTTTGAATCTTGATTCCTGAAACTGTTATGTTTTTGCTCTCAATGAACCTCAGTGCCTGCACAAGTATACATAACATGAATGCTTCTTTATTAAACAAACAATTAACCATTCTTGTGATACATAAGAAACATGACTTACTGTCGGCCTTGTGCTTAGCTCTCTTGTCCACCAAACAGAGCCTTGGCCATCTATAATGCCTTTCCCTTTGATCATGATCCCATTATTAAGGTTTTTGAATTCAATCCATTGAAGTATACCTTTTATCCAAGCTGATGAGCTTCTAGGAGATATAATGGTACCATCCAACTGCAATCAATAAAAAATGTGTTAAGACAAACTATTTTGATTGAGGACTTCTCTAGCTAGGTAAGTATATAAAAAATACCTGCACTACTATGTTTGATCTGCAATTTGTGCCGTCCAGAGAAATGGGTTTGACAAGGAAAACATAACGGGATGGAACCAACATGGTAGATGTTTCCACTTTGCAAACATGTGCCCATGTTGCTATAAACGCCTGTCAAAAGTTGAGCATATTTTGAAAACTGATATTTTTGTCACAATCATGAACGATAATCTTAAAAGGGTTTGTTTGAATTTTGATTGAAACAAATCAATTTAATCACCTTAGTGTCATCTGTATCACCATCTCCTATAGCACCATAGTCCAAGACATTGAGAAAAACGGAAGCACCACCATTTGGTTCATGTTGTGGAGTGTTTGTAGCCATTAATGTCATAGACGAGGTCATCACTAAGGAATAGTAACTCTCGGCCATCATAAGTAATTCGTTGGCCTTAGTTACTATCAGTCTCCCTTGTTCATGCTTTTTTCTTTGCCAAGTCACCCAATTCGAACAACTTAAGACAATAAGAAGGAATATCAATATTGTGGAAATATTAATAGTCATTTGATTTCTTAGAGCTGTAAGTAGATGGAGATGTTCTTGTTATATTTATATTATTAAATTATGTTTGAAGGAGTAGATAAGCTAGCTAGGTTGCGTAAACAAATGAAAGATGGTGAGTGCAGGCATCAGTTTTGTTCCTTGCCTTGTTTAACTCAGATTTCATTTGTCTTATTGTCTAAAATTCATTTTAAAAATCACAAAAATCTACTTTACAATTACAAATTATGTCAAGTTATGAATAAGTGGTGCCTTTTCCACAGCCTACCATCTATTAGAACCAGGGTCATCCCATATATTATCAATTGTACCTAATCAAACAACTCGAAGAAAAAAAGATGCAATATATTATTATAGCTTTGACAGAATACAATGAACACTTTCAAATAAAAATAAAAACAAACAAAAAATGAAAGGCAATAAATAAGTAAAAGGATGCATCTCAAGTGATTATCATCTAAATTTGTAGTTTTGAGTATTTGAGATATCTATTATCATTATAAATGCCTGAGAGTCTGTTCTTGACTGCAACAAATGCTTCTTCAATCTGCAAACATGGCAAACATGGCAAAATCCACCAACTACCCAGCAGCCCGATCAAAGTCAATTTTTCATCGTTTAGTTCAACTCTCGCTATACACAATAATGTGTAGTCATCAATTTCAACTTTCTTAGCATACATTGACTGCAACACACACAAACAATTGTTAGATATTTTCATTTATCTTATGCCAAAAAGGAAATGAAAGAAAACTAACAAATACCTTAAATTTGGACAAGAAAGGATGTCGTTGATTCAGCAACTGATTCCGCAACTGCAAATGAGACATAAAAAAAAGTCAAACGATGGACCTATCAAAGAGAAGAAGTATTTTTGGGTTCATTTGTAAGAAATGACATAGACTTGCATCACAATTAACACTGATAAATTCTTAAATCATCAATACACAATTTTTTAAGCTCTTTAATTAATGGCAATTCTTGGCTAAAATATTATTTCTTTCTAAAATGCATATAAAGACAATGGAGTTGATAAAGAAATGACAACAATAAGTTGAGTCATGTTTAAAAAGTTCATGAAATGTTTTTCAAAAAGAAACTAGCATTGCCCCCACAATCATGTCAACTTAAGTATTTTTAGTGGGAATCGAATCTGTTAGGCAAAAATCTTTCCATTTGAGCTACCCTAGTGGGGTTGAGAAGATAAAACTTCCTTCCCATATTTTGTCTCAACAAGTTTATGTCACATATAAATGGTCATCAAAAGACACATGAAACTGTGTGGCCATGTCACCACCAAAATCCTCTCAATAGAAAGTTACTAAGCCATTACCTAATTTCTATGTTTTTCTTATTAATATCATAATATGCATTGAGATGTAACTATCAGATGATTCAATTGCAATACATTCAATCTTCTATCCTTCTCTACTATTATTTCAAACTAACTGTAAATAAGCGGAAACAGAAAGAAAGAGATGTATGCAATAGTGAATCTTACCTCTTCAATGGATACATATACAGAGTAGGGACTTGGCTTTGTAGTGATAAGAGTAAGAATAACTTTAGTCACAAGGATAATCGGACTGCCCCAGTTTGTCACAATAGTCAGAGTTAGAAATATGGGCAGCAACAGTTTCTTCATAAGTGCTAATATATCACGATACTTCTCCTCTGCTTCTGAAGCAGACATGTAGTTCAGACGATCATCATAACCATCTTCTAAAACCTCAAAACCTGAAAATTTAAGAGTCAACATTTGGAGGAATAACTAACTGATCACCATTCATTAAGTTCATCCTTTCCCATACCATCCATTGCAGATGCTATCTTTGGACAAAGGTATATTGATCCAAATGTGATAGATAAGCCACATATTCTCCTCATACTGAAATAGCTACCTGAAAACATTTAGGTCTAGAACCAATAAGTCATATCCACACTTTCCGTGTAAAGATCGATCTTTTGACTGACCTGATTTAGATAAATTTGGGATACGATGTCTTTGTGCAAACAACTTCCACCTATAACTGCTCCCATGGTTGAATATTGCAGGTTCAAAGTGCTTCGCCAATGTCGTTAGTGGCAAAGATTTCCATTTCAAAGAATTCCTTGAAGCAGGGAGCAGGGAAGGCGGGGACGTCAATTTAGAAAGAGTAGCGCGAACAGGATGCAGAGATCTCGCCATCTGCATCATTCTTGAGCAATCATCACCGGATTTTCCCGTTTATTTTTCTCTAAAAGATTAATGGCGGCGTACAGGGGGTGAAAATGTAGATTTTCCTCTCTTTGCCTCTTCGGCTCTTCCCACGATTAATGGCGGCGTACAGGTGAAAATGTAGACAACATTTTTATTTTCTTAAAAATGATGTTCAAGAGAAAAAAAAATCAACTTCCATTTAAAATAATTGATAAAAAAACTTTGAGAGTACAAAGAAAAAATAAAGTAATTGATAAAAAAAAATATGTTTTATGAAATAAACATTTTGATCTGTGTTTAAAAAATACTCAAAAAATTAGATGTTTACCTTCGTGTCAAATTTTTTTATGATCGGCGTTCACGTGACAACTTTAAATCAACCATGATCCAAATGAGTTTATAAACTCTATTCAAAAAACTTTGAGGATTCTTTTAAAATTCATGTAAGAGATGTTACTAATAAGTTCGTATTACCTTTTCAATAAATTTTTTAATAATTCTCTTATTGGGATGACACGACAATTTCAATTTTAACTTTATTATAGGTATAATTTATATCATCTAAAAAGAATATTGCAATTTGAAACTATATAGGATCAAATATGAAAGTATTCTAACATAGATTTTTGATAGGCTATGAATCTAACCTTTTTTTTGTTTTTATGAGTAGTTTTTTGTCACCAAATTTATAATAAATTAAATTTTATATGTTTCTTTACTAGATATTTAAAAATAACATATTAATATATAGAATCAAATACTAACAACATCATATAATATTTTTTTTCATATTCTGTGAAGAACGTGCGATTAGATTATTCATTGGTCTTGACAATCTGAATTTATTATGGTAACAGGAGGAGGTCAATTTTTTGTCGCTTCATTTTTGTGTTTGACCTTCATTTCCAGCCACGTTCTTTTCCTCCATCTTCAAAACTGCAATATTTTTTTTTGAGAAGATTAGACTCTATATTATAACTTTATCGTCGGTCACCGAAAATTTAGTCGGAGGTAGTTTACTCTTTTATGTATTTTTTAAACATAAAGGATAAATCCAGTGTTTTTTTTTGTTTTTTTTATATATTCTATATTAAAAAAATTCAATTACATTTTCTTTTTATTTATAAAAAAAATAAAATATTTTCATTTCATATTTTAATAATTTTTAAAATAATTGTCTTAAGAAAATTATGCCCAAAATAGAGTTATAGGTGTTTTAAATAAAAGTTTTTATAACATTAAGATATCTTATTAAAATATCACAAAGTTCAGGGACTTGTATAAAACATTTAATGTGAGAAGCTTTAAGACCCAAATACCTCCGTCCATTAGCCTAATCCCAGATTCCGGCGAGGCCATTCTCTCTGTTCTGCAGCCTACGGCGACTTTGAGCTAAACCCGGCGAGGTTATATATATCTCCGGCAAGAACCACCTTTCATTAGTTCACTCACACAGAAGCTCTCAAACACACGACGAACTCACACAACAAATTCACCTGTACCTTCAACCTCAGTTTCCAGAAACCGACAGCTTCCTCTTCTCTTCTTTTACAGACAAAATCTCCGACGACCAACCCTCAGGTCCATACAAGCCTTTCCTTCTACTTTGTTTCTGGAATTAGATTGTGGGTGGGCATCACTCAATTGGTAAATGTAATATTCTTCTAGTAATCATTTCAAATTGAAACTAAAGCAATTTTTATTGGCAGATTGAAGAAACAAATGAATGAAGTTCTCAGAAAGAGTTCTTCCTCCCGTGAATGTTTCCTTAAGATTTATAGATGTCGCCACTATTCAACCACTCCAAGCATAAAAAACATGTTCGATAGGTATGTCGACAAAAACAATGTCTTCTCCTGGAACTCAATCATAGCTGAGTTGGCTCGGGGCGGTGACGCTGTCGAAGCCCTTCGCGCTTTCTCCTCCATGCGGAAGATCTCTCTCACACCCAACCGTTCTTCTTTCCCCTGCGCTGTGAAGTCTTGTTCCGCCTTATATGATCTCCTTTCTGGCAGGCAAATCCACCTACAGGCTTTTATTTTTGGATTCCAGTCTGATCTTTTTGTGTCATCAGCTCTCATCGATATGTATTCTAAATGTGGCCTCTTGCAGGACGCAAGGAAGCTGTTCGATGAAATTCCCCTGAGAAATGTGGTTTCTTGGACTTCCATGCTCACCGGTTATGTCCAAAATGGCTATGCCTGGGATGCACTAGCTCTGTTCAAGCAACTTCTGTTGGAGGAAATGTGGAATGAAGGGGAGACAGAAATGTTTGTCGATTCAATTACAATGATCTCTGTTCTATCTGCGTGTGCCCACATATCAAAGAAAAGCTTCACAGAAGGGGCTCATGGGCTCGTTATCAAGAGAGGATTTGAAGAAGAGTTGGGTGTGGGGAACACTTTGATTGACGCGTATGCAAAATGCGGTGATGTGGGTTTGTCTAAGAAGGTTTTCGATGTGATGAATGAGAAAGATGATATTTCTTGGAATTCAATGATTGCTGTTTGTGCACAACAGGGGCTAGCTGAAGATGCCATGAATCTGTTTCATGATATGGTCAGAGATGGAAGTGTTTCCCATAATGCTATCACTTTATCATCTGTCTTAATAGCTTGTGCACATTCCGGAGCCTTACAATCTGGAAAAGCCATACATAATCAGGTTGTAAAGATGAACTTGGAAGATAATGTTTTTGTGGGCACTTCAATCATCGACATGTACAGCAAATGCGGGAGAGTATCAACAGCAAGTAAAGCATTCAACCGCATGAATTACAAGAATGTCAAAACATGGACAGCCATAATTGCAGGACACGGCATGCATGGCCACGCCAGAGAAGCTCTAGAACATTTCAACCAAATGATAAAGGCAAAAGTCAAACCTAATTACATAACCTTTGTGGCTGTTCTCGCAGCTTGTAGCCACGCCGGTCAATTAGATGAAGGCTGGCATTGGTTTAAAACGATGAAACATGGCTATAATATAGAACCGGGGTTAGAGCATTACGGCTGCATGGTTGATCTATTGGGTCGAGCCGGATATTTGAAAGAAGCTTACGATCTGATAAAAGAAATGAAAGTTAAGCCAGACAATGTCGTTTGGGGTTCCCTTCTTGCTGCTTGCAGGATTCACAAGAATGTTGAGCTAGCAGAGATATCTGCTAACAAGTTGTTTCAGTTAGACCCGAGAAACTGCGGGTATTATCTTTTGCTTTCGAATATATATTCCGATGCTGGGAGATGGAAGGAAGCTGAAAAAACGAGACTTTTTATTCAGAGTCACGGGCTGATGAAAGTACCAGGGTTCAGCCTGGTGGAGGTAAAAGGTTTGGTTCATGTGTTTTTGGTTGGAGACAAAGAACATCCTCAGAGAAACAAAATATATGAATACTTGGATGAACTGTCGTTGAAGATGCAAGAAGCTGGGTATGTGGCAAATATGACGTCGGTTTGTCATGATATTGACGAGGAAGAAAAGGAAATGGTGCTGCGAGTTCACAGCGAAAAGTTGGCGGTTGCTTTCGCATTGATGAGCACGGTTGATGGGACGACAGTTCAGGTTATTAAGAATCTTAGAGTTTGTAGCGATTGTCATACTGCGATCAAGTTGATTGCGAGAATAACGAATAGGGAGATTGTCGTGAGAGATTCTAAGCGATTTCATCATTTTAAGGGTGGGGTTTGCTCTTGTGGTGACTATTGGTGATGTTGAGATGGTTTTAAAATGTTCTTTATTAATACTAAAGAGTAGAATTTGATTTTATCATTCCTAGCAGGGTTTGTAACAAAAAAAAAGTGTGTTAGAGAAATCAAAATTAGAACTAAAGAATTACGTTAATTATATGCCTTTTTAATGAGAATTGAATAGTTTTATTTTTCTATTCATAAAAGTGGAACTCAATAATTCAAAAAAAAAAGGGCTAGAACAAACTTATTGCATTAGGGAATAATGCCGGAGAATACAAGTATGTAGTTGTAATTTGAGGACGAATATTCTTCTTTTGTTATTTGAGAAAAAATAATATTCTTCTGATTTTGTACTAAAATGCTTATCCTTCCTCAGTCAATTGGATTTATATTAGAATGAATCAATTAAATATGTTCTTGGAGATTTGTAACATATCTAGTTCTAATGAGACTAAACTAATTTTTTTTTAATATTGAAATTATTGAAATTCATATTCATTTGGTATTAATTTTGAATTAAAAAGAACTAGCTAACACTTTATAAAGAAGAACTAGCATGCTATTTTATAAAGAAGAACTAGCATGACTTATAAAAACGTCAAACTGAGTATTCAACAAATCATCAAATATTTATTCCAAATATCTCCAAGTGATTTGATTTTAAGAAATATATTTACGCCTTCTTCGGTATATGAGTTTTTTAAAAAACCCATACAAAATCAAATATCACTTTACCACTATTTATCCATCACATCACTCAAATCATTAACCAAAATACTAAAATACCCTCTATTTTAAATTATTATTTTTTATTTTATTTATATATATTAATACCCTTTAAGTATTTTTACCAAAAATAATCATCACCCCTCAAAATCATCACCAATTATTAATTTTTTTTCTCCTCTAAGTTTTTAAAATAACCAAAAAACGAACAAGCTCTTAGAATAGTTAAAGGTATATTTTTTTTTTAATATATTTTCACTATTTGATCTCCTGTATTTTGAATTAACATATATATCATAATTTGATTGAGAACATATCTTTAGTTATGGTTTCTAATGAACTTTTAGAATTTCTCATTTAAATATTCTTTTCAACACCTTTTTATTTAGAGTCACAAATAATTCTCATTGTCATTAGCTAGAAGCATTAGGCCATATTCTATATTTGAGACAAATATTGGTCTTTAGCATTAAAATATCAATCCTTTGATAATCTCAAAAGGGTGATTGCCTTCTAAATCTCTTCTCCAGCCCATCATCATCTCCAAAGTATACAGTTTTTAAAAAAAAAGTTGACATTGCTTTTATCAATATTATAATAAAAACTTTTATAAAACCAAATATTGTTTAAACACATTATAAGAATTACATGATAAAATATAAATATAATTTAAAAGTTTTGTTCTCAACATGATCAAATTTTAAAAGATTTAATCATCTCTCAAACAAAATTTTGACATATATATATTTTAAAAGATTTCCATAATATTAGTAAAAAAAAATGAATATATTATAAACTATTTGTTAATTTTTCTTAATATATATGGAATAAAGTTAGGGCAGCCAATACGGTAATTTCACATGGAGACGGTCAATTTGATTGGTCGCCTAGTTATATATAAAGGAAGAGAGTTAGCGTTGGCTGGCCCTATTATCAGACCAAGAAGATCGGGAGCGGAGTAAACTCGATACCTTAAAACCCTCTCATCTCCATTCCAATTTCGCACTCATTTCTGCGATGGCGATCTCCGATGACTGTCGGCGATCTCTCATCCCCAACTTCCTATACTCTTCTTCCGCCTCCTCTAAAACCCTAATTCTCGAGAGAATGACGAGTAACGCCTCCCCTGCGCCGTCGCTGTCCGGAAATGACATGTCGATCTCGCCTCCCAAAAGTAACTTCCTCATTCCTGCTCCCAAGGAGTCGGGAAAGATTGAGTTGTATTCTCCTCAGTTCTACGCCGCCTGTACGGTTGGTGGAATTCTCAGCTGTGGTCTTACTCACATGGCCGTTACTCCTCTTGACCTTGTCAAATGTAACATGCAGGTCTGCTTTCTTACTCGATCTACTTTGTTCGATCTGATTCAATTTAACACTGATTTTTGTTTTTACTGTCATTAGATCTGAATTTATTTGTGGGGTTTCCTTCTTTTTAATCTAGATCTAGTTTTTTTTTGTACATCATCTTTCATTTGTGTTTAACTTGTGATGTTTGTTAAATTTACATTGTTTGATCACTAATCTGCGAATGATCTTGTCAATGATATGGATATATTAGTGATTTTTAATGAGTACCATCGATAGTGGATCGTTTTTTTCAATTTATGTTGGAAGTGGTGGCTGGCTATAAATTTGCATTCATTTTCTGTCTAGATTGACCCTACAAAGTACAAGAGTATCTCCTCTGGTTTTGGTGTGCTACTTAAGGAACAAGGTGTAAGAGGTTTCTTTAGAGGATGGGTGCCTACACTACTTGGTTACAGTGCTCAGGGTGCCTGCAAGTTTGGCTTCTATGAATTTTTCAAGAAGTATTATTCTGATATTGCTGGGCCAGAATATGCAGCCAAGTATAAGACTCTTATATACCTTGCTGGATCAGCATCAGCTGAAGTGATAGCTGATATTGCCCTTTGTCCGTTCGAAGCAGTCAAAGTTCGAGTACAGACTCAACCTGGTTTTGCTAAAGGACTATCCGACGGATTGCCTAAATTTGTTAGATCTGAAGGTGCTGCCGGGTATGTCATTAAGGATGTTATATATTACTACAGAGTAAACTGTTTTTTTTTGTCACAGTAAGTGTCAATGTGTCATCTGATTTGTTGTTTATTGTGTAGGTTATACAAAGGGATTGTTCCACTTTGGGGACGTCAGATTCCATGTAAGTGTCTGATTTTCAATTGTTTCTCATTTGGAACGGTAATTCATTTGAATACTTATAAATTGTGAGGGTTGCAGATACAATGATGAAGTTTGCTTCTTTTGAGACAATTGTGGAGATGATCTACAAGCATGCAATTCCAGTGCCTAAAAGTGAATGCAGCAAGCAATTGCAGCTTGGTGTTAGCTTTGCTGGAGGTTATGTTGCTGGTGTTCTATGCGCTATTGTGTCGCATCCTGCTGATAATCTTGTCTCGTTCCTTAACAATGCGAAAGGAGCCACTGTTGGCGATGTAAGTGTTGTCTTTTTTTGTGGATTAATTTAAAGTCTTTCTATAATAAATGGTTTGTAAACTTTAGTGTTATTTTGAATGTTGTTTTTGAGTAGGCTGTGAAGAAGATTGGGGTGGTGGGTCTATTTACAAGGGGGCTTCCTTTACGTATTGTTATGATTGGGACCTTGACAGGAGCTCAATGGGGACTTTACGATGCTTTTAAAGTGTTTGTCGGACTGTAAGTTTCTGAAATCTTTGCTTGTTTCAAATATCGAACAAGGCTCAGTTGAGAACACATTTTGATGATTGATATTTTGTGTAGGCCTACAACTGGTGGTGTTACTCCTCCCCCTGCTGCTGTTGCTGAGCTAGTTAAGGCATAGATGATGGAGTTGTTCCTATTTTACAGGACTCGTGGTCCAACAGAGATCAGTATCACTGCTCTGCAGTTGAGAATATTCTCCTTTTTTGTATTGAGAACTCTTTTTTTTTGTAATTTGATAGATGGTTTTGAACTCATCATCCTTGGAATATTGTTGTTTGTTGGATACAAAATCATAATTAAATGCAGCTACAGTTGCAGGATAATATGAAAATATCTCTACCCATGTTGAGAAAAATGAAATGCCCTTATTAATTCCCTTGAAGTCTTGCTGATTGAAATCCCCTTATTTATTAATAATCTTTGTCATTTGATTCTGATTCTCATCCCCATAACTTGTGCTGTCTAGGAAAGCTCATGTCAACTTCTGAACTTGTTTTTATCTCATAATGGTATTTGATTCCCAATTCAATAACTCGACTGTTTCATGATTTAGTTAACTTTTTAAAATAGTCATGATAATTTAAAACCATGATATTGAAAGAATGAGTCCTTGTATTTTAGCTAACTTTGTTTGAACTAATGTTCTTTGTTTAATCATTTATTACGAGGAAGCAAATCTAAATAAAATTAAATTTTGGAGTTTTATGCTAATTTCTTATCTATTAAACTTGCACACATAACTTGTTTGTACACAATCAACGGAGGCCTTCCCAACATGTGGTCCTCCATATGGAAAGGTGGCCAATTCAAGAGTTTTTTCAACTTTATATCTATCTTTATATCTATCTTTTCTATGATTAAATAGCAGAAGTGCATCTTTTCTATGATTAAATAGCAGAAGTGCTACCGTCATTGTTAGTCCTCAAACTTTAAAGATATCTCAACCCTTTACAAATAAAGAGGAGGATGTTTTATCTTGTTTGCCCTTAGTACGTAGATATTCAAATCCTTTGTTAAATGAATATTAATCAGAAGGTTTGGGGCTTTTAGAGATACTGAATTTTACTCTATGAGAACATACTGTTTGCGATGATATAAGCCCACCATTTGAAGTTTCGCGCATCTCATAAGGTGGTAAATACTGTAATACTGGAAGCCTGCTCTCTCAAAAATTACTTATCAATGCATCCAGCAAGTATAAGGTCCCCTTTAGGGATGAAGCTTTTCAAATTGATAATAGTGATTGTAGTCATTTTCTACCTTTACCTTTATTGAATGAATAGTCTTCTCATACTGGTCCTAGACAATCTTATAAAAACTTATTAATATCACTATGACTTTAGGAATTACAAAGTATTTAAAAAAAAATAGTTCTACACACAAGAAGTCCTGGGTTCGAAACAGTAAGGTGTCAAATTCTGCGTCTGATAAAATGATTAAGTGTGCTTGAAAGGTATGGCTTAAAAGTTAAAACTCAAAAAACCACCCCAAAAAACAAACAAACTAAGCATTTATCACCCAAACCAACATGTAACTTTTTTACCAACATAAATCTTATCTCCATCAACATCAAATAACAAAAGAAACCAGGATGAAGCCTGCCCATGCATTTCATCATCCAACCAAACCTAAATTATTGGATCACAAATAATTTAGAATAAGAAAAGGGCCTTGTCAATATATGTGGTGTAACACTATTTTCCATGTTAAAGTCTAGTGATGTTCTATAACAAATTTCAACATAAAAACAAAATGCAGTATAATTCAAGTTGGACTACAACATGAGTCACAAGCTGAAGTAGCTAGATGAAGTCCCCCAGCTCAGACACGCTGTTTGCGCATAAACAATCAATCAATGCTTCTTCTTGTTTCCTTTACCACCAGACTTTGATGGAGTTGAAACCACATACACAAATAAAACCACAATGGAGATAGCAGAGACCAAAGACCCGTACTTAGCCAACAATCTCTGCAAAACGAAACCAATCAAAAAACTATTCTTAGATCCTCCTTGTAAATTATGCACATCAACTGTCACATTGGGTTCATTTGAAAACACAATTTCTTTCAGATTTCTCATCTTGATTGGATCACATTTAAAAACATCGTGTCCCAATTCAGAAAAACTTATTGTTTATGTTTCTTGATCCATTTCCAAATACAAAAACATGAGAATTTGATGTATACATTAGCATAAACAAACAATTAAGTTTTGTCTTTCCAAATGGGACCCATGGTTCGTTTCTAACATACATACAACTCATCTTTAGAACAATGATCACACACAAGAGAGTATAACTGAGAGTAATGAATGTGTAACTCGTACCTTAGCCTGAAAGATATCCATTGTTGATAATTTCATGCAAAAGATAAACAGAGAAGGGTATTAGCAAATGAGATAAAAGTTTGCAACTTGTATAGAAATTGAAGTGAAGTTTACCCAGTCAAACTTCTTTTCTGGAGTTCTGTCTGCAAGGATTTCCAGAGGCAGTAAAGGAGTGGAATATGCTTCCTAAAACAACAAAGACTAGTTAGAATTATATTCCATGTATAAAGCCTCATGGAAGATTTGATTTGGACAAACAAACCTGTAGAGCAGCCTTTGTAGGAACACGGAATGTGATAACCGCCGGAGCACTGTAGAATACTGTTTTCGTCTTCGACTCCAATTCAAAGAAATGCGACACGAGAGAACCACTGCCAGATCGCAGGTAGTGAAGATACAAGAGATGCGTGTATTAACCAACAAAACTCAACAAGATTTAGTCAACTTACGCGTTAAGATGATCCCATGACATTGAAGTGTTACCAGAGATAATGTCAAAAATCTCCTTGGACCAGCTATCATCAGTGAGGCTTACATCATATGCAGTTCTGAAGCAATGCAAGATCAATGTTTATAAGTTTGCAAACAATTAAGTGGGAATTGATCAATGAGGAGGTAGAAACGAGATCATTTAACCATGTCTGTGTACAATCACAGTCACAAGGAGATGATATCATAAATTGCAAGTCCAGAAATTAAGAAGGTATACTTTAATTTCAGATCCGAAACAATTGCTGCTCAAAATCAGTCAATGGCAAGTGAACACACAGATTTCAACAGGTTAGACTTCAGAATTGAAATCTAGATCATTGACGACTGACAAAATTTGATCATTTAATGCATGATAGATTTCTGGCGATATGCAGCACGTAAGGAAGATTAAAAGGTCATAAATAAAATGAGACAAATTGGATGAATGAAGAAGAACGTACACAGATCCTTGGTTATAGATATCGATGGAGACGGAAACTCGTTCGACGCCATTTTTGAGTCTAGTTAGGGAAGCTTTCTTATGAGAGACGATAAACGGAGAATCGGAGGTGGCTATCGCCGGCCAGAAGAGAAGAAGAGTTATCACCTTATAGATCAGGCACCTCGTCAATGGAGTCGCCATTGTTAAACACTTGAGAGTTGAGACTAGAGATAATACTGTTTCACGACCGGACGAGCTTTTTTTCCATTTATTTCTACTTAAATAAAACAAATGTACGAGGAAACAGAGACATATGGATAAAATGGTAATTTCCGTTTCTCATGTTTGGGCTGGGCTGGGTTGGGCTGAAGTCTGATCCAATGGCATTGTATAGTTGGGACTTGGGATTATTTACAAAAGATTTTTTTTGGGTTGTATGGATATATACATTTTATATGTTTTTAATTAATCTCTTCAAATTAAATCACGGTAAATCACATTAACTAGACTTATTAACTTTCATACAATCAATTGCTAATATAAGTTAGGGATAAGGTGTGCTCAAATTCACTCAATATTTTTATTTATTTCCCAAATTATCAAAAATAATTACGTTAATCTATAATGTTTCATTCATAATTTTTTTTAAAAATTTGTTACCCTGACTTCAATTATTTGATCCTAAATATTACATATAGATCAATGTGAGAGTATAATTTTGTTAGTCTGAGTTTTATACACCTTTATCAAGTAAGTGGGTGAGTATTGTTTTTAGATGTTTCCTTATTCATTTTCATCTTTAATGATTCATTAAATAATAATAATGAAAAATATTTCTTACTGAAATCAAATTTTATTCTCAAATTTAAAATAACTGGTAATCATGATAAATATTAATTGAAATTTCACTTCTAAAATTATATCAAATATAAATTAAATTGAGTATTTTTAACTTGAAGAATAATTCAAAGTCAGAGAATAAAAATTTGTGTTCATATTATTATTAAAAATATATTAATTTTGAAGTAAAAACTCATTTTCGTGGAGGACCAATTTCATCATTTTTTTCATGGACATGCCAAATTGTCACAAATTTCAAACCCATGAATAATGGGTTCTGATATGATGTTACAACACATGTTCCAATTTCTGTTTCCTTCTTCAAAAGTCTTAGAGAAGAATTTTGAAAGATTTAAAAGAATAAGACATGCATTAAAATATATAGTGGAACAGTAGATCATGCCCCTAAGCTAATCACTTATAGAAAAGAAAGATCTTTAAAATTCTTATTAACCTATTTCAAAATCATTAGATGGTTAAGTGATGAATTATCACAAGAAAAAAATGAATCAACTTTAAACATTGTGATTTTTTTCTTTAAATATTCATAATATTTTTAAGAATAAATGGGAATATAATGAATACATTTTTTTGATGCAAAGTTGAGTATATGCCATTAAAAAGTGACATTAGTTATATTTGACAATATTATAATATATAAAAATAATTTGAATCATATTAAAATATACTTATACATTAAAGAAAACCAAAATAACAAAATTATTTATATTATCAAAACAATTTATTATATGAACCATCATAATTCACAAAAGACTGATTAAAAAAATGTTAAAAATGAAAAATAATTGTACTTATATTTTAATAAGAATGAATTATTTGATTAAATATTTCAATATGCAATTAAAAAATCATTATATGTCAAATGAAGACGGCTACAGAGCCCAAGAAATTGAGCTGAGCTAAGCTGAGCCGAGCTGATTGATATTATAGTTAATTAAAGGACATGCCAACGAAGCAAAAAGTGCAGATATTTTTTTTACCCGCCTCTTTCTCTCTCTTCTTTCTCTCTCTTCCATCTTCATTCATTTTGTATTGTATGATTGAGCTGACTCTCTTCATCCATCCTGCAATTTCAGATTTCAAAGTCAGAAAATCTCTCCCATGATTTTATTCATATAATCATCGATTAAAAGTTTCATCAGATCCTCTAATAACTTAAATTTGCTCCTCTTTTCAAGCTGAATCTGTCGTAAGAGGAAGAACATGTCTGAAATTTCTCCATCGTGTGATTTCTGCGACGAGAGAACAGCGGTTCTTTATTGTCGTGCTGATTCCGCCAGACTATGTTTATTCTGCGACCAACAAGTTCATTCAGCAAACGCGCTTTCTCTAAAACATGTCCGATCTCAGATCTGTGACAACTGCAGATCTGATTCCGTCGCCGTTCGATGTATTACTGAAAATCTGGTGCTATGCAGTGAATGCGATTCGGATGCTCATGGAAGTTCTACTGTTGGTATTCACGATCTTGAACGTATACAGGGATTCTCTGGTTGTCCTACAGCAACTAAAATTGCTTCAGTTTGTGGAATTGTTCTGAAACATAACACGTCTAGTAAGATTTCAACTTTATCTAGAGATTTTAAGGTAACGAATTTTCATGATTTGATGATGAAAAGTGATAACTCACATGGCGCTAGTTCCCCTAGTGTTCCTTGCTTTGAGATCCAGATGACGCAGAACTCTGGAAATAAGAGTTGTGGGAGATATAAAACTGTGTTCTTTAAACAGTTGGTTGAGTTAGCTAATAGGGAAATTGTGAGATTTGAGGAAGATGAGGTGGAGGTGGAGGAGGAGCTAGGTCCTGGAACACCAAGTGGAAGGGGCCAACCCGAAATGAATTTGGATATTTCCGAGTTTGATAATGGAGAGGAAGAGGAAATGTTGCAGCAACAAACACCCTTTACATCTTTGCTAATGTTTTCTGATCATCCTGTTGAATCATCAAAGGAAGTTAACAATCATTGGACTTGCCACAACTCCCATAATAAGTATCAGGCACCTCAGGTTTGGCTCTAGATTATTGTCATATAGATCATATTCCATATTGCATGCAAGATGAAAGTAGAATACAATTAAGATTGATTGTAAGTTTGTAACCTTTAGTTATCATTGATATACCTTTGCAGATTTGGGATTTTTGTTCACAAAAATCAAGGAATTGTGATCAACCTGGAGACATAGAAATTAGATGTGATGCAAATAATTCTGGTTTTACCATGAATAACTATAATGACATTATGAAGGAAACCAATTTGATGACAAATGCATACGAAATGAACTGTTTGTCTCAGTATTTCAAATCACCTTTGCAGAAGAAGGTATGAGTCATTCAATATCATGATAGAACTTTTGAAGTATGCACTCAGGAGTACTAAGAAGAAGATTTTGTTGTATAGGGTATTGTTGATGTGGGTCAGGAATCAAACACTTTGAGCGATGATAAGTTTGTGTTTGGAGGAGCATTGTCGTCGGATTCAAAGATGGTTGAAATTGAAGCTGATGAACAATCTAAAACTGATACAAATAATCTTAATATGGCAGAGAAAAAAGCTGGGTATAGAGGTAATGCCTTGTTAAGGTATTTGGAGAAGAAGAAAATGAGAAGGTACATAATTATTCTTTCAATTTACCTTAGCTAAACTGTTACATTTTTCATCCTATATATACAATTCTATTTACTTACACAAATGTTTAATTCGTTTTTTTTTTTTTACATTTCATAGATTTGACAAACACATTAGGTATGAGTCGAGGAAGGCAAGAGCTGATACTAGAAAAAGGGTTAAAGGTCGGTTTGTAAAAGCCCTTAATGATGATGCTGATGAAGATGATGATGATGAAAAGAGCTTAGTTTATTAATTAATTTGCCCACAGATATATATAGCTGGATGATCTTATTCATTTCTCTTGTACATAAAAACAAAAACATCAAAATATGCTTTTTGTGTAAGTTTGTTTGAATATGGAGAAGAGATATGTTTTTCCTTGTGTACTTTGATTTGAATAAAACGATGATCTTTTCATCAAGATTTTGTTTCTGTGAACTAAAGGGAACCATGATTGATTGTTTATCCAATCCTTTTATATGGCCTTTTATGATTTGTGAAGGTTTTTGCTTTTACTGAATAATTATTATTATTATTTCTTAATTTTAAGAAGTGGACCAAATTCTCATAATCATTAAACTTCACTTTAACTTAAATATGATTTTAGTAAAAATTGAACTTGAAACTAAACTCTTAATTTCACTTGTATGGATTCAAAATGAAGATAAGTTTTATTACCCAATCATGGGCTAGAGAAATCGTCTCTTAAATCAATTATTAACAACAATCACTTGCCTTTGACTCTCGGTCACCAAGAGCTTGTTTGATGTTGCTTATTTTTAGAATTTTTTTTAGAATTTTGTCCAAAAAATTTATTTTATAAAAATCTAAGTTAATTTAGGTTTTTAATTAATTTAATTATTATATTATATTTTTATATTTAAATTTTATAAAAATAAAATAAGACTATTTTAATACTTTAGTCAATGAGAAAAATTTATAAATTATTAGATAAAATCTCAACCAAATCTAAAAAAATAAACATATCAAACAAACTTAAAAAAGTTTGCTAAGAATATTTAGCAATGAATGAGTAAGCAAGAATATTTAATTTTGGGTCTTGAAAGAAATAAGCTGGTTCAATTGAAATTTCTCACTGGGCTCAAACTCAAGTTCTGGTGATGGATATAAATTTAAAAACCCACAAAAAAAAAATGTCAATTTTATCAAATATTTATTTATATTATTTAACTAATTTTGATTCTTTCATAACATTATATTTGAACTTAATATTTATATATGTAATTGGTTAACAAAACATCTAAATTTATTAAATTTTTTGTTAGATGAGATGACACGTGTGATTAATCTGTCATTTTTAAAAAAATTAATATATATATATTATACATTTATTTTTATTCATAATCTTAAATAATAAAACATTTACATTTTCAGATGCATTAACTAAACATCCTTTATATTTTGATAAGCATTAACAATTTCACTCTACTACACATTGTTACCCTAATGTTACCCTAATTCACTAAGCCCAATATTCTTATTCTACGTGGTTTTACTTATGACAGGTTCGATAAGTTTGAGTCAAAAGGAACCGACGGAACACGAGCACGAGTTGGCGAGAGCATTGAGGGAAATTTGAGAGAAGATTCTGATTTCAAATTGTATTTCGCTAGAGATGTTTGGATATTTTTCATTGCATAACCTTGAAGTCTCGTCGCGTCAAATTTTAAAATCCTACCACGACGAACCTTGACGTTTGGCAGAGCCTCGTGACCTCAACTATGCCTTCCTACTTCGACCCATCTCAAATCAAGTTCACAATGAACTCTGATGACAAGTAATGAGGTTTACAAATCTTCATCTGTTTCTTTTTTTAACATAGATAACATCTTCCCCTTTGGTTGTTTGATGTAAAATATAGCTAGCATATTTCATGATCAGATTCTTAGTTAAGCAAAAATAAATATAGATGAATATAATAGAATAGGTATGAGATGAATCTAATTAATTAATTAATTAGAAGAGTACGTACGTTAGAAAGCAAGACATATTAATAATGGACAAATTAACTTGTCATATATATATATATAGAGAGAGAGAGAGGAGACACTGAGAATAATAAAAAGAAAATATTTCATGAATTAAATTTAATTTGAAAAACTTTCATATATGAAGCATGATATAATATGATGAATCACGAACATCATCAGCTAGTTAGCTATAACTGCGCTGCTACGATCTAGTCCTTAACATGAATAACAATTAATAATATGGATATATATATTATAAATAAAAATATAAAATGGGGATCATGATCTGTACGAGTGAGTACGTACGTAGCTAGGTAGTGATATTGATCGATCATAAGCGGAGGGTAAGATCAAGGTTGTGAACTGCATGGTCATGAGAGACGGTGACGGCGTCGGAAGGTGATGTAGCAGGAGTAGAAGCAGAAGGAGAAGAGAGAGTCTGACAATGATGATGATGATGTTGATGATCAACAGGGTTAGTGGTGGTGGTGGTGGTGGCGGTGGCGAGGAGGAGGCGGCAGGCTGCGGCGGAGGGAGTAGGGGAGGTGGAAGGGCGGAGTTGAAAGGGCAGGTGGTCGAACCAGTTGAAAGTAGTAGTACTGGGAATGGGAGTGGGATTAATAATATTATTATAAGTTTGAGGATGGAGTTTAGTGAAGGTACTGTCTGCAGGAGGTTGTGGTGAGGATGAGGATATTGTTGATGAATGGTGGAGGTGCAAATGAGCATTGAAGCGAGCGGCGGCTCTTTCTCTCTTGTGGGCATTCTGGTGGCCGCCCAGAGCTTGGGAAGTGCTGAACTTCCGGGGACAGTATTGACAAGAGAATATTCTTTCTTTTTTCTCTGCACCCACCACCATCTCCAGCCCCGCCCCCACTTCATGATGCTGCTGCTGCTGCAGCCTCCTCCTTTGTTTTAGAAACTCATAAGTGCCGCCGCCGCCTCCTCCTCCTGACTCCGCCATTGTTTTAGCTACCTACCTTTTTATTAAAACAAAAGAAAGAAATAAAGAGAGAGAGAGAAAGAAAACTAAAGAGAATATGCAGGGGGAATTGGTTATTTGGGAATTTCAGGCACCACCGTATAATAATAAGAGAATGTTAACAGCCTGCACCACTACTATATACGAGTACGTACGTACGTACATATATATACGTGTATAAATAAATAAATATATGTATGTATGTGAGGTTTAATAACTAATAATATCAATAATTAAATATATATATATATATATATCTTATAACTTAATTAATTATAAAACTATTATAAAGGTTAACATGTGAGATCTAATTAATTAATTAATTAATTAAAATGATGGATGGAATTTGTAGATAATATGGGAAGGGGAAAGAAAGAATGGGCTGGACTATATAACAGCTGTTATTAATGTCGGCCGGAAACCCTAACGGATAAACTTTGTTCCTTTCTCTTCACAAGAGAGAGAAGATGATGATTTGGACAAATGGAAACTGGACACGTACAGTTATTACACTTGTGCCAAAAACGAATCTCATTTAACTATAACTATATAACCAATATCTCCATCACCTTATATATTCAATTAATTCATTTCATTTCAGCTTTTTTATTGCCAGTTTTTAGGAATCAAAACATTTCATGTGAATTAAAAATATTTTTTCATTTTAAAAACTTTTATTTTATTTAATCACATATTTTAATATTTTTTTTTTTAATAATACTGCGTTTTCTTAATTTTCTTTGCTAAGTAAAGAGTATATGCCCTAGCTAGCTTCTTGGAATGGGAATGTGGCTGGGAGAATTCCAAATTATTATAATTCCAACTCTAACAAATAAAACTACTTTTGTATATTTTGGAGCTTCTTCGTTTGTAATTTGTTTAAATAAACATTAGTTTATTTAAATTATTTTGATTAATTATGAATTTGAAGATGTGAATTTTTTTGGAATGTTTTTAAGGAATATTAATATATAATAATAAAGAATATAGTTTAATCAAGCATAGGTTAGACCAGCTGTTGCATAATGATTTTAAACAAAAATTTCTCATTAGTGAACATTTTACCCTTTCTCAAAATAAAAATACATGCAGTTTTTCCAAAAACTCTAACAAAAAAAAACACCATGGATCATATATATGTTACCAACAACTTCCCTAGCGTTTCATACCAAATTAAAACCCAATACTATATTTACACCTTCCAACATTTTCTTCTCCTCCTCATACTCAATAATATTTTCCAATATCAAAGTATTTTGGATTCTCTGGGTAATCGCATTCCACCTTTAGCTGCGTAAGTAAACAAAAAAGATAAATAATATGTTAGTTCTTCACACAAACAAACAAATGTCAAACAAACAAATGTCAAACAAACCTTTCCCTCATCGGCATCAAAATGGCGTTGTGGGAATACAACCCTCATATCATTGTACATGTAAAATCTCCGCTCCTCCGGTACCCCTTCTTCACTACTATCACTTGTAATAGTAGTAGTAGTTTCCACTCTTCCATTTTTGGATCTCAAGCTTTTCTTAGTCAAAGGAACATTAGTAGTAGGAGGGCATATGAAACGAAGATGAATGGCATAACGTAAAACACCACCGCCACTCGCACCATTCTGATTGTCATTTGCCTTCAAACAAACATCTTCAGTCCTCGTTGTCTTCTCTCTTTTGCCAATATCTCTACCTTTACTTGAAGAAGAAACATTATTGTACTCCTTTTTTGAAACTAATTCACCCGTTATACTACTACTTGTATTCATCTTACAATTCCTTTCATTCAACATATTTTCATCATCAGCTGCACGCGTTCCACTTGCTGCATTTGTTTCACATTTCATCAACTCAGAGATTCTCACAGGTACTGGAGTTGACTGAGATGAATCTAGAGTGACCTTCTGCCTCATGAAGGTCTACATCTCAGGGATAAAAAAAAACACAACAATTACTAACAACAACACACTGATGCCATTTGAAAAACATTTTTTCAAGACACATATTCAAATATTTATAGGCAGTTTCTCATATGGATCCGAATTCAGATCTAAATAGTGTTTCCAAATAAGCCTTCAACGAATAATTTTTCTTCATTTAATTCCTTCCCCCAAATATTGTCATCTATCTAGGCCTCTTCAAGTTATAGGCAGCAACTGCAGCCAAATTTCTTAAAATTTTGTCATATAATCAGTTTTAGTTAGCTAAATAACCATGTGTTGCTACATTATTTATTGAAAGATTGTCACTTGTATACCAATAAATGTTAACTTAATACTTATAACTGACAGATTTATCATAAATAAAGCAGACAGATTAGTGATATGCAAAGATAAAGTACAAACAATAATGACATAGTTACTAGGAAATTTTGTTTCCTAAATCTCTATTTGGATAAGGGTACTCAAGAAAATTTATGTATGCATGCATGATAGCGCTCAATTAGATCACATGGAAAATCGGCGTGAGAATTCATAATCAGCTATCAATGAAAGTTGCAGACCAAAAAATGCACCTATAACTAACTTGGCATATAAGTCTGAACAGAATAACTTTAAGAGCATTAAACTTGCCTTGGTACCAGCAGGCATGTCACTCAAATCATAGCAACAGAAGAAGGTGTGGATAGGTGTTTTTTCTGGGTTACTTAAAACCTGCAAAACCAGTCCAATTATGCCTTAAATTTCCAAACGAATAGTACAAGTAGAGTAGTAGACATATATATGATGCTGAAATCAACACAACAATTTTGTCGTATTTTACAAGAATCAGCAATTTGAATTAGTCCTAACTCCTAATAAAAGATAAGCCACCTTTATGTAACAGTTATAGGCTGAAAAACAAGGCAGTAGATCAATAAAGCTCGGACTAAGTCTGCTTTGACAACCAGGGTTATCCAAAAGATATCCATAGCCATTGCGGAAAAAGAAACCAATTGCATCAACAAACAATTATATGAAGTTAATCTAGATTCGGATTGAAACTTGAAGAAATGCATAACAAGAAAAAAAACAAGTAGTCTTATATTAAATGGAAAAAAGACAAAATCCATCATCATTAATTAATTTTCCAATTCAAGTGTAGTAGGTAAAGTATTACCACAGGTAAAGCATTCTATTGATGTATGAATGAAGAACTCAGGGTAGATCTCATTTCTACTAAAATAATTTGTTATGGACAGTCATAATGAATAGGTGAAATGAGAGGACAAAGATATTACCAGCTGGACGCGCCCTTCATGGGGATACGCATACGACTTTTAGCATCTTGTGAATCATCAGCATCAACGTTCTTTTTCCAATTCGGGACCCTAACAATTGTTGCTTGATGAATGAACTTTCTTCCCAAGTCCTATGGATGCATAGTACAATAAGTAGTTATCTCCATCAATACTTGTAACTGCAAAAGGAAGTTTCTGCGATCTTGGTGAGAAACTACCACCAGTTATGGTTAGTATGGCCAGAAAACCATCAATTTTCTGCAGAATCAGTGTTTGATAGATGTTACAAAGGAGGCTAAAATGTAGGAAATTAACATGGACATATGATTCAGTTGAAAAGGTAATGTAGTGACAACCTGATTGAGCTTCCCACATGACAGACACCAGAAAGAGCGATTCTTCAAATGAACCGACTAATGATCTTCTTATAGGTATTCCCTTGAAACTTTTAATTGACTTGATGCAGCAAGATTTTGGTTCCAAGTCATGGAAAGAAGGCCAACTTTTCCCACCATCTCTATGCAAATTATCAGGATCTTCAATAGATTTTATTGTGCTCCTATATTTCTCTTCATCGGACAAGGGACCGAATAGTGGAGATTCCCCTATTTAATGGCTTCGCCGAATTTCCAAATTCTAGGTCATTCTTTTCCCTTTCTATCACAGAATTATTGTATCCTACCATGGTTTTTATGCTTCCACAAAAATTTGGACCAAGACGAGACAAAAAAAAATGTGATGAGTCCATTTTCTCCAAGGATATGGATCTATCCCCAGTTTGGGTCCTTAGCTTGCTTGATTCTACCGAAGATATAGAAGTAGGAGGTGCCACTTTCGTGTCCTTTGGTAAAGGCCCATCTGTAAGGAAATTTAAGGTCGACTTACTAATATCATACATTTTATCTTTCCTTTCTGAGCAATTAGCTGTAGACCATCTATGAGTTGTAAATTTGTCTTTGCTTCCAATGTTTGCTTTCTTAAATCTTGTGATATGGTAATGTCTCTAGGACCAGGGTTCACTTGAAATTCGCCATCTATAGGGTCACCACTGCAATGATTCTGGATAAGAATACCATCTAATGGTGATAGTAATCTCTTTCTCACCATTGATCCACCAAGTTCTGTCTCATCAGCTGTGATCCCTACAACAGACGAAAAATTTACATAATCAGTAGACATTGTTTGCTCGTGAATATTAAAAAGAGCAGTCAGAGTTTGTTTACCAATAGATGAATCATATGCCATTTGTGAATGTTCATGAGGTCCTTATTTTTGGAAGATCTTCTACTGAGGAACATGCCAAATCTCCACTACCTTCACTTATGCTCCTTACATGCATTCCATCCAATTCAAAACTTCTCACATTAACAAAACCGAGGAGGGTTGCATTGTGGTGTGCTCATACATCTTGTGACCTCCTCAGTGGTCTCACTCGAGGGTATTTGCGGCAAGCCCATAACAAATATACAACACCAGAGAGTTACCCAACCATAACACTCAAGCTAGTTTAAATTCACCACCTTCCTCCTATCTACTGACTGTCCAAACCTCTGCTCATTTCGCAAAGTAAAAAGATTATGTTAGACAAATCATAATATGAAAAAACGACATTAACTATACTCATATCAGTCATGAACTTAACCTCCTTCTAAGCAGCATAAATAATTCTTCCAAGAATTTGATAATACATCTGAGCATATTTAGGTACTATGCCTGCAATCAAATCAGAACAAAGAAATCATCTGTGGGAGCTATTTTCTAGAATTGATATCATAGAACTCATGAATACATACATAAAACTATTCAGTCTACATATCTCACATAATGCTTACTTGTTGAAATAGAGAAATTACAAAGCAATCTACCACGTATTTATCGAACTAACAAAGGATAAGAATAACAAAATCTAAAAGTCTCAGTCTAGAGACAACATTCAGCAAGAAGAAAAGCAAACAATAATAATTCATCGGAATCATCTTTGCGCCTCCAACGACGACATATATATATACATATCTATGTGCTAGATATAGAGAGTACTTAATGAATTGAAGCAGGACAATAACAACTCATCAATGAATTGAGAAATGGTAGTATTGTGTTGAAAGATCATCGGAAGGAAGGAAGTAAATGCGAGTGGATCCTGATGATCAAAGCATCATCATCAGATTATTTTGAAGAAAACGTGAAGATAAATAAGAAAGTATATGCCGCTGAGTGTTCTTCTTCTTCCTCGTGATGAATCTTCTCTTTCTCTCTTTTATCTGTCCGAGCCTGCGTATGCTGTATAATCCTTTTTGCCATTTCAGCGATACAATGAAACCGCCATGTTTACACATCATTGAATTCTTGGAAAGGAAAGGAAAAGGGAAAATGGAAAATGGAAAAAAGGAAAAAATCACTCCTAAAAATAAAATATCCTTTTCGATGCTTCACGAATCTTAGCTTCATCTACATAATTAACAAAAACAAAATTAGTTACCGTGATTTTATCTTTTCCAAATTAATAATTTATTTTTAAATATATTCAGGAATCTAGCTTACAAGATAAAATTAACACGTATTTGTAACTGCAAAAATGTTGACTAGTTTGTCCTTACATTAGTTAATTTTATTTTTTTTGTTATAAGTAAATAAAATTAATAATTAAAAAAGAATTGGTAATGTCGAATCTTTGATCTATATGCATGCTGAATAACTGACACGTAGCACGTCGTGTTAACCCTAGCTTTCTTTAATTTTTCTTTTCTTTTTAAGAATAAGGTAAATTTTCAAATAAAATGAAAAAAAATAAGCTAAAGATAATATTAAAAACTTGGCCCAAAGTTTTTTTATTGTTTTTTTTGTTGAGGTTACCAATCGAGCATAGGGATGATCCCGGATAAGATTTGATTGATTTTTCAATAAAAATTTTCAACATCGTTTTGATATATTTTTAGATATTCGACCTTATAACTTTAATATAATTAACTAAATATAATCTCTTACCAATAATATATATATATATATATATATGATCTTAAGAAATATTAATATAGAAATTTAGAAAATTAAAGTATTAAATATTTGTAAGACTGAATCAATAAGAGTTATAGAATGAATAAGACTGCAAAAGGATTTGAAATTCTAGAATCAATATTTGACAAAGTATAATATTGTATGCTTTTTTTCTTCCAAAAATTCATTAACAAATCATTAATTCCAATATTATTTTGGAGTTATTTTTAAAATGTTTTCAGGACTAACTTGAACTTCCAACCCGTTTATGATTGGTTTCTAATTTATTTTAATTGCAATCTATTCGATATTTTCTTAATTTTTTGGATCGATTAAAAACGGGTAAGGTCAGTTTTTCTAGTCACCCCTAATACGACAACCATTCAACTTTCAACTTAATGAGTGGAGTTTTAATATCACAATCATAAGAATCAACAATAACAAAAAATAAAAATAAAAATCATTGCAAAGTCAAGTATAGCCAAATGAATAAGTGAAGGATGATATATAAATGTTAAAATTCCATAAGCACAAAATTGGAGGAGGACCTGACCACCACCCAACTGGCAAAACATTGATTCACCAAAATACATGAATCTCATATTTACATACAGAGACCCCTCTCTTACAACTAGATCAAATCAAACAAAAGAAAGAAAGAAAGAAAACCCATCAAATCAGCTGACGACCTGCATCAACATATCACCATGATCGTGATCAGATATGCAAGCATCAATCAATTTTTAACCTAGAAACTTAATAATCAGATTTCATTTGGCATGAAGTTTCTGCATATACATACAGTGTTATTTTTATAAACCTATGAAACACTCTTCCCTACTATAATCATCAACTTCTATAAGCAGGAAACCAACACCAAATTCGGTTATTCTGAAATCCACTTAGGCCAGTGTTTCTCAGTACATGATTATTGACGACCAATGTATGCAAATTATTACTAGTTAAGAGAGAATTCACTTACTTCTTCTGAGTTGTTCTTCCCACTGAGAATCTACTTCTGATCCGTATAACAATGGCTTGATTTTCGAAAGAGATATAGGAGTCAACGGAGGTGAACTTACTTCCGCAGCTTTCTCACAGTGTTGAGGAGATTCCAATAGTTTGGCCACGTGAGTTGCCATAGCCCTCTGATTGTTGGAGGGTATTGAGAAGCTACGATGACAGACGGAGGAGGAATTGGCAGAGGGTTTGGATTACTGAAAGCGGTAACATGGCTGCTTTTATTTAGAGG
The DNA here is from genome assembly GCF_907164915.1 of Impatiens glandulifera. Taxonomy (NCBI): domain Eukaryota; kingdom Viridiplantae; phylum Streptophyta; class Magnoliopsida; order Ericales; family Balsaminaceae; genus Impatiens; species Impatiens glandulifera. Next base: position 60,951,799 of record NC_061863.1, read on the forward strand.
AGGTGGCGGTTCTTGATTCTTGAGGATCAACGGACCAGAATACCCACTTAAAGAAGCTACCGGCTTGGGGGGGGACGACCACCACTCCTGATGATTTACCACCACTTGGAGGAGGCCTCGGAAGCTCATGAAGCTCACTTATTTTTGGTGAAGATGCAATCGAGGTGATGAAGCAGGAGATACTTTCGGTGAAATAGAAACAGGTACTCGAGAGAGAAGCATCCCCCCGGAAGTTATTTGGGAGGAAGTTCACTATGGAGATTGGGCCACTTACAGATATAAAGGGTTTTGCACCTGAGGCAGCTTTGTTTGAAAGTGGACCAGAAAAGGCTTGCCTCTTCGGCTTTTTACCATCAGAGGATCCTGGGAGTGAAGGAAACAATACGCTAGGGGGGAGTGTGTATTAACTACTCGCTTTAACTTTTGATTTTGAGTTAACAGAACCTAAGGGGTTGACATCTATGAAATCTTTCCCTTCTTTTTGAGGTTGCTGCAATGGAGATGAGTGCCACTGAGACTGGTGGGAGCTGCCACTAATGTTACTTACTGGCCTTGATTTGGAACTGAGCTATTGCTCTAACCGAATTCTATTTTTTTGCATCATCGGGTGTGGGTAATACATAAGAGTGAGATTTCCTTGCAGGGACTTGAGGCAAGTCTCTGATTTGTATCCCGGATTGAACTTTTTCTCTGGAAATATTGGTGCAGAATAGCTGCTCCACCGAGATTCAACCTTCAAAGGCTGATTTCCCTGGTTTACAACATAAATTCATGTCCAAGAATTAAAAATTTGAGAAACTGATGTTTGTGGACAATACTTGCCAAACTAATAAAAACAAGGCAGCAATATGGGAGAACTTGGGTAGAAGGATACTGATATATTGGTGATAGCCAGTGACAAGAATAGTATCAAAGAAATTCTAGGGCCTTATTTGATGATGAAAGGGTTATTTGGATTAGTCAAATAACCCGTATCACGCCATCATCATCAACTGAAATACCCTTACTTTATTTTAATAACATTTTAAAATATTAAATACAAAGAATAATTAGTCATACAGCCCCAAATATCACTTTTCATCAAACAAGTATTTTTTTTAATCAGATCATTTGAAAGAAAATAAAAATTAAAAACTACATCAAACAAGCTCCTAGAACATAGATGCCTGAAAATTGAAGCTAGAAAATCCAATCATGATGTACAAGTTAAAAGTAGAGCAAACATCTCAAGGGAGCAACTAAGCAACAGTTAGAGTTTTACACAGCACGATGTAACTATTTACACAGATTGTGCATCAACTGTGGACAGGAGAGTTTTTAAGCCCATGGCATGGTCAGACAAACAATATAGCCACTTCATTAGCTAAAACATCTCAAACACTCTTATAATCTTATTAGAAGATGACTTACTTCAGTAGAATTCCTTGATCCAGAAATGGCATCAGATACTTGCTTATTTTCCTCTATAGACAAAACATACTCCTCATCACCATGCTACCATAGCTATTAACATGTACATCGTCCCATTTCCTACATCTTCAAATCCATCAAGTTGATAGTCTATGTGTTGCTTTTTAGTGACTCTATTCAAAAGAGGCTCAATGGCTGTCAAGTGATTTAAGCCCATTCTTAAAGAAACTCATCTGTTAACAATTAGAACGGAAACCATTATAAAAATAATAATACAGACTCACAAGAGAGAAAGAACTTACTTTCTATTAACAAAAATAAATGATCACCTGAGCAGCTGATGACGAGCATGCCTGCGTTAACAAACTGCGCCATTGCCCTTGCTTCAAAGATTTCAATCGAAATATACAACGGATTCCACCTCAGCATATTCATCACGAGCAGCTTTTAATTGTTGTGAAAATACACTCTCCCCTTTTCCACTTCTGGACTTCCCTTTCTCTTGATATTGAGCCACAATATGTTCATATATTTTTCTGGAGATAAATCAACAAGTTATAACAATCCATATCAAACAAACTCAATAGGTTACATTTAACAGCTTATTGATGTCAGCAAATATCAACAATAATATTTCCTATGCAGGTCAAGTCAAATGCCTTCATGGAAGTTACACTACTTTCCTACTGATGCTAGCAAATGTCCCCCAACAATTTTTCCTCAGATTTAAAACTCTGAACAAAGAAGTATCATATTTTACTGTTTCAAGAAGGTGAAGCTAATCCTGAATTAAAGGATTGCACCATCACATGTTCACAGTCCTCAAACATCTAAAACGGAATAAAGAGCAAGATGTCAGAGACATCAAAGTTCATGCAATCCTTCATTTTCTGAACCATGCCTAGAGAAACTACTCTTGTATGTCAAGATACCAACATAATCACTTAGACAAATTCAGGTGAAAACGATCGTTTATTATTGATACAAGATTGTGAAGAGATAATATAAATTGTTCTTGAATTGATTTATCTTAATTGTTTTGTCATAGTGTGCATGTGGGAGCTCTTTTCACAGATGGGAGGAGGGATAGGAAATGGAAGGGAGGAAACTAGGTGTGGTATCAAAATACTTTTATATGAGCACAATAACATATGCTGTTTCAAAATACTTTTTTAAGTAGTATAGCACACAAAATGAGAAGGAAAATAGTAAATAAAAAAAAAAAAATAGCTATCTGCACCTCTAGCTGAACCTGTTTCCAATGGACAATAATTGGTATTAAATCAATATGCTGTGTATTAGGAAACTTGAAATTTGTACCTTTTCTCGTCGCATTGTAGCTTCATCTCCTGAAACAGAAACAATCAACTATCCAATGAGTGATGATTCTATGCTAACACCATAGTTAAATAAAGCAAACTGCAAAATTGTTTAGAACCAAAAAATTAAAAAGAAGTATGAAATTGATGACAATCTAGATAACAACAGCATTTCAAAGATAAAAATCAATATTTACCAACCTCCACTGTTCGAAGGGTCTTTCAGTAGAGACTCTGAGGGGTTGTGATTGGTCAGAAGTAGATGACCACAAGCTAAAATGAAGAAAGGTGTAAATTATTCATCAAGCTGAACCGGAGCCATGAACTGATAATCCAGAAGCAAGAGACATAAAAGACTCACATATCTATCAAAAAGTTTCTGTAGATCAAACTGAGCGTCTCCCAGCATAGATAATAGTTTATCTGGAGGCACAACAACAACAACAGCTTTTCATCCATCCATTAAAATGCAAGTGGTCATGAATACGCACGCTTTCACAATTTACTAATAGTTTGCTCAAATTTTAGAATAGTAAAAATGTTTTTTTTTTCTGAAATTTGAAAATAAAAATACTAGGAAAGAGATTTATTGTGTATATAGATATATCAATTACAACAACTAGAGTAACAACATGTCTCCTGATAAGTCACAACTTTTATTTATTACCAGGTGATGCTTGAACCAATTTGATCCAGATGAAGTATTAGAAGTTCATGGGTGAATAGTTCTTTTGCATGTAAATTTTCAGTTACTAATAAGGAGAGGTGTAATGACCCTTACAGCTTTCATCATCATCATTCAATGCAGGCTTTCCTGCAGAAAACAAGTGCCAATGTCTTGCAGTGACTCCGAAAATTCTGAAAATATAAGTTCAATAGAATAAGATTTAGCAAATCAAAAACATCTATGGCATTAAGTTCATCATGGGAATCTCTGATTAAGATGAAAAGATTTCATCAGCAGCAGGACTGTCATTGAATGTTTTACGTATAGCACATATTCTATCTATGGTTGGTCTGTTGTATTATAATGAAAGAACAGAACATTGAGTTACAGACAGCAACAAAGTCCGTAAGTACCATATACACTATTTGTGGCTGCAGCAGCTGCAGAAAGTAAGTTGTCATAGCAACTTCTCATGTCTTGCATATCCTGGTACAGTAAGAGCTGAAACAGAACCCAAGGAAAGCACACAATAAATTCACCGAATCTATAGCCAGTATGTCCAACGAAATGTAGTAATAGTTTCTGTATTAGCACAAAACACCCGAACCCTATGCCGGGAGAAGGTGCTGCAGTTACAGCGAACAATGTCTACTCATTACTCTTTCACATTTATAGGATAAATATAAAAGAAAGGGTTTAGAAACTATTGGTCTAAACGAGTTTCACCATTCAAACAAAGAAATTGCATCAATAGCCGGTCAATATGATCAATTAACTATTGAAACGGATTCACGAAGATTTCTTATTTGCTACTAGAACTCCAGTCCTCATCCAAATACATTTTTTCCAAATTACAGGAACATAAAATGAAAAGTTACAGAACCTCTAAGACGGCAAGAAGTACCTCATGCGAACCAGAGGGAAATCCTACATTTCTCTTCATCGAAATTAATAAGCCAGTTTGATATTTCTCCCAACTTCGAATTAAGAAGAAATTAAATACATTCCCGAAAGATTTTTGCCAGTTTGAAGCCAAAACCACTGGCATAAAAAATATAAGAACGAGAATTTCAAACATCAATCGTGATCTGGCAGTTTGGTAGCGGACTGTAAAACCCTAAATGTACGTCACTGTGCTTTATCTTCATAATAAACGAGATCCGGAAGCCATTGAAAAAAAGTGAAGAAGAAGAAGAATCAAATGGTCATCACCTGTGAAGCTTGATCGAGCTCATTCAAACGCAACATATGTTGACGCTCCTTCTTCTCCTTGTCATCACTCCTGAGGAGACCAAATTTCCGCAGCTTCCCCAGTGAAGATTTCATTCCGACGAGATTCAAGTCTAACAATTTATATAGAGAGAGAGAAATAGAAACACAGTCTCGCCGGCAATAGTTCAGTTTATTTTCCGATTCGAGTCACGGGGAGAATGAGGAAATGACGGAGACAGGAAAACAAGGTTGAAGGAAGATGAACAGGGCGACTGACTGTTTAATTAGTTTTTTTATATATTTTATTTAATTCATATCTATTTTAAGTTTAAATGAAGTCAAATACCTATATGAAAGAAGGCAAATTCACCATATTTTGATTAAATTAAATTATATATTTATATTATATTGCTATTATTATTATTATTATTATGAGATTCTGAATTACTTAAGAAATTTATCTAAATGACTGAAATTATTCCAACCTGTGACAGCTGTCAGTAAAATATTTTATGCTATTGTTATGGTCAAACATTTATTTTCAGTGACAAAGATTAAAAAGTAAAAAAATGTAAGAAACTTAATTAACAAATTTTACTTTTTTAACCATATATTGTTGAGTTCTACTTTTTGTATGCAATTCACCATGTAATATCTGTTTTTAATATATTTTTAGTCATTGTGTCTTGGTGGGGTCTATTAAATTTGTAAACCGTATTATGTAAACATATTTTGGTAAATTTAGCAAAATGTTTTTGATCAAATCAACAAAAAAAAATATATATATATATATATTGTTTGATATAAAAACAACATATATTTTCATAAAACTATCACTTTTTATTATACTTTAAACCAAACGATTATATTGTAGCCATCAGACCTAGATTATATATTTATAAAATTTAAAATACCCTCATATTTTTATTTTTTATTTTTTCAAATTTCTTTTTATATATATTTTTTTTAAAGATTTCATCTATATATTAAAAATTATCAAAAATCGTTTAAACATAACGACAAAACATGACATGAAAAAAAAATAAAACGTTACTGAATAGGTTATCAAGTTGGTAAGTTCATAAAAAAAACGATTAACTTTCCGACAGACTCTACTAACTTTCAGGAACAAATCTCAAAAAACATTACAAATATAATTATTAATAATACGCATAAACAACTACGATCAATCAAAACTTCTTAACTAGCTAAAATAATGTCACAAAATCAAATTTATACAGTGACTCCAAAACACTCCAACTCTCTTTATTTTTAATGTTATCATTAATTTCATTGTATATATAAATAAACATATTTTATCATTATGATAAAGTATATTATTTATTTTTTTCAAAAATATTTAAATTATCTTTGTGGTATTAAAAAATAACAAGAAAACGGTTGATTAGTGTAATTATAGTATTTTTAAGTTATAAATTTAATTAAAAAGTTAATTGTTTATAAATATATTTTAATATTTACAAATAAATATTACAATGTTAATTATGAATACTAATAAAAAAAAGTTATTTAGCTTCTTAAATTATTTTTAGTCATTTCATTATACATTTATATATATATATTTTATATTCATAGAATAGTTAGTATTGTTCTTTTTATTTTCTTCTGATAATTGGAGATTAATAATTCATGGTTTCACTTTTATCGTTTATTTTGTTTATATTATTTTTGTTTATGGGTAAATATTTTCGTGTTTTACAGATTTTTTTTTATGTTTTTTCACTCATTTTTTTTTTTAATTTTGTGTGTCGTGCTGATTTATATTATTTTGCATGTTATTTTTTTTTTTAAAAAAAAAAACTTACAAAAGTAATGACTATAAGAATGTTTTTAATCTCTTATTGAACTAAATGAGGTGTTCTCCCTTCCCGTTGAATTTAACATCTTGTTCATTAACTTGAAATATCATAAAATTAAACCAACAAAAGTAATAATTTATAAGTGTTGCTTCTAGTCTTGGATAAGCGGTCGCGGGGAGCTCAAGGAAGTCCAAAGTGGACCGGTATAATATTAGGTCAAGTCAAATTTAAGTTTTCACTTTTTTCTAATCTCATTGAACAAGATAATAAAGGCTTAATTAATTATTAGAAGGGAAAAATATTTTTGTAATATTGTAACATATCAATGATATTCTTTTTTTTAATTGATAAAGTTTTCATAAGTAAGGTAAGATTATATCTTTTACGTCAAAAAAAACAAAAGTAGTTACAAGATGATATATAATAAGTTAAGCAAACTAATACTAACTAGAAATTTTTTCGAGTTAGTACACACCCGGATAAAAATATAATTAAATAAATTTAATAATAAAAAAAATAATAATATGTATTTAATGTTTAAATTTTTTAATAAATCACGAATAAAAATAAAACGCTCATATTGCACATTTTATTTCTTAAGGTAAAACAATTTATTTTCTCACATATTTTTTTTAAATGAATATCTCTTATCGTGACCTTACACTCAATCAAATATTTATTCATATTATACATAAGTTAGTTAAAAAGTTTAACTTAAATAGTTAAAATGTCTCACGTTCATCAAATTTGGTGTTAAATTTAAAATATAAAGTTTTATTGACATAGTTGGTTAAATGGTTGTACTTATTTTGTTAGGTTGAAAATTCGAAACACATATAGCATTTTAAATTTTATTTTTAACCGTTTTAAGTATATATGGGCGGGTCAACCCACAATTCGACTCAAGTATCCATTTGCTCTCATATATATATTCAAATTAACCACAGTTCTCAACCTGATAATCCGGACACTTTAAAAATTAAGCATCATTATATATATATATATATATATATATATATATATTAGTTAGTTAAAAAATTGAACTTATATTGTTAAAATGTTCCGCGTTCATTAAATTTGGTGTTGAATTTAAAATATAAAGTGTTATTAGTCTATTTGGTTAAGGGTTATACTTGTTTTTGTTATGTTGCAAGTTCGAAACACACATATAACATTTTAAATTTTATTTTAACCGTTTTAAGTATATATATGAACGCACAATCCGGACACTTTATATATTTTATATATATATATAGAGATTAGTTAGTTAAAAAGTTTAACTTATATTGTTAAAATGTCCTGCGTTCATCAAATTTGGTGTTAATTTAAAATATAAAATGTTATTAACCTAATTAGTTAATGTGTTGTATTGTTTTGTTAGGTTATAAGTTCGAAACACACATGTAACATTTTAAATATTATTTTTAATCGTTTAAGTATATATGGGCAGGTCAACCCACAATCCGACCCAAAATATCCATTTACTCTCACATATATATATCCAAATTAATCACTACTCTCGACCCGTCAATTCGGACACTTTAAAATGAAGCATATATATATAGATATAGATATCATACACCAACTAAACATCAAATTAAGTTAGATCAAATAGGTGTCATATCTTTAACTATAAGCTACCTCTCCTTTGATGTGTTTAAATAATATTTAAAAATTAATCCTTATATCAAATACATTGTTTCACATTTCAATATAAATGATTTTATATATTACATATTTGTAGTATGTGAGTTCCTATATATAATTCTAACTAAGGACAAAAATTTAAAAAGTGTAAGAATAAAATTGCAAAAATAAAATACTTGGATAGAATTAAACCCATCACAAAATATACACTATTTTTTATAAGTTTTAAATGATCTGAATACATAAAAGTTTAATAAATAATAATAAAAAATTAAGCACAATTTAAACAAAATACAATATTTACATAGATCAGATTCGATCCTACTTATATCACTATAAATAATAAATTTCAACCAAAATTAATTTATTTTATACAATAAGGTATAGAAACATTATGATTGGTCAAGTAATTTTCAGTTTACAGTTTTACACTTATTTTGTTTAGATACTTTTTATCCCTCTATCAATAAAATATAGTAATTAGTTTAGTTTATCGATCATTTGGAACCTTTAATAAATAAATGATTTTCAATTAACTTTACTACATGAGTAAAACAAATTAGACTTGATATATCAAGTTATAATAGTATTTTTAGTTGTATAGTGGTTAATATCATGAATAATTTAAATGCAAAGAAATTAATATTAAGGACTAGATAAAAAAAAATAAAGAAATTACATATAACCAATGTAACATTATAATAAATAGCAATTTCAGTTTAAATTGAATTATAAATTAATTTTAAATGCTAATAATTATATAAATTAAATTAAGAGAACCTAAAAAAATGTTAGCCTTTATCTATAATGTTCTTTTACTATATACATATTTCACTTTTGTATTTATTTATTAATAAATTAACACAAATTTTTATTAGACCACCTATTTACTTAAAAGTATTTTTGAAGTATAATCAAATTTGAGTTTTTTAATATAAATCAAATTCGTGACATAATTTATTAAGTAACAATTATAAAATTTAGGTTATGTAGGTACGCTTAATTTATTTGTTAATTTTAGACGATAAATTATATTTCTTTGAAGTAAATAAAATATATTTACGTTTCATATTAAAAATTTAAAAGAATGTGTTTATTTTTTTATTCTCAAATTTCTCCACAATAAATTTACAATTTAATAATTTAGTAAAAAATATTTTTGATTGAGAACACTTTAAAGCAGAGAGGATGTCATGTTTTTTTAGAATATGTTACGTATCTTATCTTAAAAAAATAATTAGATTAAAATAATTTAGGCTTAATTAACATAAAATTATTACACATATTATTCTAACAAAAATAATTAGCACATAACAAATAATAAAGTATTAAAAGAAAATAGTTATGATAAATAAAAAGTAATGTCATATTTGTGGTGGCAAATAGCAATTACGGTACAAAAAAGATCGGGTTTTCTCTAAAAAGGTGGTACCCAGAACGGTTGGATTGGTCGAAACCGTCGGATTCAATTAGTCCATTTTAATCCAAAATTGGATTTTAAACCCTAGCTAGCGTTGGTGCCTGAAATTTGAAAAATGAAAGGCAGATATACGCTGAAGAAGAAATTGGCTGGGCAAACATGTCTCAAGTCTGAACCTGGACGACCTAACTGGGCGGGCGCTGTTGTATCTTTTTCCTTCTCTTCACTCTTCCTCACACCAATCCCCACGGCTATTTAGAAAGAAGAAATTAATAAAAGATCTCCACGGCTACTTTCTATTTCGCCCTTGTCTTCTTCACAACCAGAAATAAAAGGTTGCATATCTCTTCCCAATACTTGGACCTTATCTTAACACCGACGAAAAGGCAATATAATCGAAGCAGCTACTCGTGAATCTCAATTTTCCTTCTACACACAGCTTCCAGCTTCCTTTGGAAATCCTTTCCTTCTCGGGGAAGCGAATTTATTCTTTACGAGGTTTGTTATCGTTTCCTCTCTTTTCATTATCTGGATCATCGTTACTGTTGCTTTTTGTGTTAACTTGCCTAGGTCTTTATTTATTTTAAATTTTTTTCTATTTATTTGAAAACCCTATATTTTATTTCGTTAGGGATGATTCAAGCTCGGTATTTAGGGTTCTTCTCTTAACTTTAATTTTTATTGTTGAAACGTTGCTTCACGATGATAAAGATTCAAAGCTTGAATCTTTACGGGAGGAAAGAGATAACAATGAAGGAAATCTAAATTCGGGAAAATGATTGAATTGGAAAAGAATTACAGCGTATTACAAATTAGGGCTACTAAAACTATAAGCTGGCCCTTCCATTTGTTGAATGTTACAATTGTAAACTCATAGATAAGCTATAATTCTAACTTTCCCTCCTCAAGATGAATCTTGTGAATGTCTTTCATATTCATATTGTCAAGCAATTTGTAAAAATGGGATTTGTATAATGCCTTTGTGGAAAATCCTGCAGCTTATATCTTTTTGTAGACATGTCTTGGTACAATGGATCCCAATTTGAATTGATTTCGTACAATTTGACAGTAGGATGAAAGACTTGATTATGAGTTATGTGTATGTCTGCTTTATTATCACACCAAAGTAGAACCATGAGTGATAGCTCAACTTCATGATATTTTAGAATGTAGGATATCTACTTTTTTTTTTGTTAAATAGTTGATTTCGTACAATTTGGCAGTAGGATGAAAGACTTGATTATGAGTTATGTGTATGTCTGCTTTATTATCACACCAAAGTAGAACCATGAGTGATAGCTCAACTTCATGATATTTTAGAATGTAGGATATCTACTTTTTTTTGTTAAATGGTCCATGTATATTAAAAATGATAAGAATTGTTTAAGCACAACGAATGTAGGATATCTATTGCAGCTCAAAAACTGTGGTTGCCATCCTTGTGAAATTCTGCTTATGTGAGGACCGATATACAATCATCTGTTTCTTGGTATTCCATGATATAAGAGATGTTCCTCATTTTATGCAGTACCCAATAACTGAACTCATGCTGTCGCACTGTCTGCATCTAAGTGTCTTTCCAATTTTACTTAATTGTTTGATGAATATAATATGCCTAATGATGTCTCCCTTTAAGCCATTATCTATCAGATCCTGGCTCTGTTTCTCAGAGTGAAGCAATAATCCGTCTCATGGCCATATCTGTGGTGGAATTTGCTTGTATCGACCCTTGTCTGGGTTCTGCTATCTGAATGAGACCCTTCTTCAGGAGTACTTCGAGAACACTACTCATTGGGACATCCTTAAGGAAAGAAGAATGATTCAAAGGGTTTGAACCATTTTCTATAGAAAGAAGTTTGACCACATGTAAAGATGTGTTCCAGTGAGTTACGTATGGGTCTTGCATATATTGACTGTTGCACACTGAAAACAATCATGCCTTGAAAGTTTAAATATATCAATCTCCCTATTAACCACTTGTACTTTTTCGGTGTCTTGTAGTCTTCACTTTCACTGTTGCTTGACAGAATCATTATTCTTACCTAGGGTGTTTGTGCAGGTTTGACACCAATCAGGCCAGGCCTGTGTCCTTTAAGATGCATAAAATATATTTTCTTTGATTTATTAACATTCCACTCCCATGTGAATATATTTCTAGGCCAAGAGTTTTTTAGCTTTGCCAAAGTCCTTTATTGTGAATAATCCATTTTAAGTAAGTTTTGACTTTATAAGTTTCTTCTAGATCACTTCTAGCTATGTATATCGTTAACATAAACAAGCAAAGTTGTGAAATTTGATGGATTTCTTCTAATGTATAAGCAATTATCATTTGAGGATTGTTGAAACCATATTGAATTGGACATCTAAAGAACTCTGGGCTTGCTTTACATATAGGCTTCCTACTAGCCCACATACTTGTCCAGGTTTTTGATAAGTTTTGAATTAGAATTCAGTGATACTTGGTTCAAGTGTAGGATAGTACCTTAATAATAGCTTGATTACAGATCCTGCATTCTCTTTCATCTCAATAACCCCACCATCCCATCTTACATCCCCTCATTTATCACATCATTCAAATCATCAACCAATCTATTTTTTTCTTGTATTAAATTTCATTATATGTTTATACTCTTAACACAAATACCCCACTTTTTCATAACCCCAAATGAACCAGTTTATTTGGGAATAACCCATAAACGCACAAGGCTATATGTTGTCAACATTTGAAAGATTTTCTCCTTCACTGGTTCTCCAATAAGGTTGAGTTGGGTGCTGATCATGTCACCATGTTCTTGCCTTAGTAGCCAATTAGTTTGAACCAATCTGGGTAGCAAATTAGTTTGAACACACCTCTTGAGTCTGGTCATTTATTCTACAGTGTGAGCACCATAGATTCCTCTTGTTCTTGCCAAAATGTTTTGATCTATTCTTGTTGAAAGGGATGTTCTGATTTCTTAATATCGAGTCTTGTCCCTCCTTTGCAAGCATGGATACATTATCATTTGTAGTCTAATTCCGTACCTCTATTTGCTTCTCAATACTAAGCATCATCATGAAGGCCTTACTTGCAGATGGTGAAGAATCCATTACCAAAATCTGTCCTTTAATATGTTCCCAGCTCTCATTCAGTCCCATTAAACGTTGAATGAGCTTATTAAAGTTTTTTTTCTTATGTTAGTTAACAAGTACATAGTCCAGCATATTGACATTTGCATACAAAAATTGGCATGACAACTTGCCGATATTCCATAACCTTTTTATGGTAGAAAAATATTTTATAATTTCATATCATCTTGGCTAATGGTGTTAATATCACTTTGTGTTTGGAATTTCATAGGAACATTATGTGCTTCATATCTTTCCCAGAGCCTTTTAGTGGTGGTCTTATATATGAAAAATTCATTTCTCTTTTAACATTGAATTTGAATCCAAGATCTCACCAGGTCTACGCACTCCCATTGATCTCGGATTGTTGGATCTTTAGGGCACTGATATCTTATGCCAACGAGTAACTTGAATTTTGGCAATAGTGCTAATTTAAGATAATTCTGACCTGTGAATGCTATGGTAACCAGTACCATTCCTGGATTGTCCGAACTTTGAATCAACAATGAATCTTCATTATACTTCTTTACAACTTCCTCCATTCTCTTCTCTTCTCTTGTTTCCCTCTTGCTTCTTGATGATCAAGATTCAAGCTTTGCATCTTTACTGGAGAGAGGAAACAATGGAGCAAACTAAATTGGGAAATCGATTGAATCAGAATATAACTACGTCTTGTTACAAATTAGGGCTCGCAAATCCTATTTATAACCTTTGGACTAAAAATTAATAGCTGGCCCTTCATTGGCAGAGATAAGTACTTATAATTGTTTTTCGGCGTTTATATGTGGACTTCTGGTGCTTTATAATCAATATATTCCTCTGTTAATGTCATTTTGTTATATACATAAATCAAGGTGTAAGTTTGGTAATCTAATAATAGGGATATACTTGTACTGTTCTAGAAAGATTATGCTTTCATAGGTTTGTTGTGTTTCTATATGATATCTCAGATTATGAAATTCTAAGCACAGTGGCCAGTAAACTAGTTATAATCTTGATAGTTTTATGCAAAGGTCGTAGGTTCGTGACCTGCATAGGTCGTTTTTAACCTTAGAAATATTTTTCTAGTTAACTCTGTTTTCGTGTTTTTTTTTTCCTTCTTTGATTATGTACCTTGTCTATTTCAGCTCATTTTGCACTAATCAAGTGTTCCTCGCTTTCACAAAAAAATCTCTTTAATGAAAAGTTTACCCTTTCTAAAAAAAAAGAGCTGGTTCATCTCTATCCTCAAGCAATTCTAGCATGAGACAAATATGAAAATGTTATATGCCTTCAAGGAAAGATATTTTATATTTACAGTTACTAGCTAGCGACATACTTTTTACCTTACATGTTTCAAATTTCACTCTAACGAAATTGCAAGGTTCTTTAGTTTGATGATAATTCGGATAATTGCTTGGGTTGGAGACTATGCAAAGTTCTCTAGTTTGATGATAATTCAGATAAATTTTTGGAAAGATGGAGACTGTTTCTTTTCCTGGATTTGTCTGACATGGTGACAACTTATTTGGTCTTGTAAAGATATATGTGTTTTACTAGTTACGCTATTTTTTTAGGTCAAAAGTGATATATTTCAAGTGAGAAAACACAAGAATAGTTCACTGTTGGTAAAGAAGACCAAAAAAATGTATCAAAATTCTTAAAGCAAACAGGCCTAAGAAAAACAGATAGTGATGTTATTAATAGCCCGTGAATTTACTGTTGATTTTCTTTTGTTTGTTTTTTTGCTAGGTTGATTCGATTTTGCAGATTGTCTCGTACGGTATTAGCTAGGTGGATTTTGGCAGAATAAAATGGGCAGTACATTCAATACACAGATTTTGGTGGAGAAGCTAGCTAAGCTCAATCCGTCACAGCAAAGCATTGAGAGTATCCTTATTTATATCACATAAGGTCTTGATTTTTGATATATTTTTCAGCCTTTCTCATAGCTAGCTCTAAGATTGATTTGACTTATTATAATTTGATCAATTTCATGACATCCCTTTTTCTCATTCTGATTATATAAATCCTATGGAATAACAAGAATGGCTTGTTCAGATGATATTAAAAGGCCCTGTTTAATGATTGGTCATTTTGATTGAATCCAAATAATCTCTTTATCCCATCATCCATCACTTCATCAATCAAATTACCCTTACTTTATTTCTTATAACATTTTAAATATTTAATACAAAGGATAATTTAGTCATTTAACCCTCAAACAATCCATTTTTCATCAAACAAGCTCGAAGTAAGTTCTCTCATTTCTGTTGCCATATTTTCCTCGTGACTAGTAAATGTTCCTCAAATGCTGTCCTTAATGAGGTGAAGCTCTGTCACATTGGTGCATTTTCCATATGGACAAGGCAAAACAGGTTGTAGAAACATGGGATAGACAGTTCCATTCTTCCCCACATGAGCAGCGATTGCCACTTCTCTATCTTGCCAATGATATTCTACAAAATAGCAGGCGAAAGGGATCAGAGTTTGTTGGCGAGTTTTGGAAAGTTCTCCCAGGTGCACTTCGTGATGTAATCAAGAATGGTGATGAATTTGGAAAAAATGCTGTTTTACGGCTGGTACTTTCTTCTTAATCACGTTGTCATTTGTTTTACAGTGCTGTCTATGGTCTTGTTTGGAGAAATAAGTTGGTTATTTGAGATAATATGACCATTTTACCCTTCCATCTAGAATATTATTAATGGATAATTAGTAAAGAAAAGAGGGGTATGTATTTATTTTAAATGGTATTGAAATAACTTAACGTGGTAATGATTGCATGGATAGATAATCCCACATATTCCTTGGCAAACAAGGCCTTGTTTATCTCCTATTTGATTAATCAAGCTTTCTCATTATTTTGTCCAAGGCCTTGTGCCTTTGAATTGACAATTTTCTGTTATTCTAGAAACTTAATGAGCTAATCCTTACATCATCTTAAGCCTTTCTTAAAAGTATATATTTGCATTTCGAATATCTTTGACATATTCTAATGTGAAGTTCATGTGTCCCATCTAGGAATAAAAGATTTTTCATAGTAGCCCACATTGGTTTTTGTCCCTTACTCCCTTAGAATTTTAACTACTTCCTATCTGTGGGTTATCTGTAATAAGATTTAACATTTTTGCTTATAGCTTTCCATATAAATTTCTCAATGCTGTTGTCATGCTTCTTTTTGCAGATTAACATTTGGGAAGATAGGAAGGTCTTTATCACTAGAGGACAAAGTCTTAAAGAAGAGTTTTTGGGAAGACAATCAGACAATAGTAATACAAATTTGAAAAACTCATCTTTCAAACTGGTTTGTAGCTTCAACTTTGGTTATGATTATTTCCATAAGCATGTCTTTGATCATAGTTCAATTATCAACTTTAGTTCCTTTATTCTTTTTAACAGAGGCCGGCAGCTGGAGATGCCCTGGACAAGATTGTTTCATGTTATCAATCTGTTTATGGAGGATCATTAGATGAAGATGCTTTACTGAGCAAATGCAGCAATGTTATTAGTTTTATGGAGAAAGCAAATAAAGAGATTGGGTCTGATACTGATTCAGGTGTGCCTTGTTTCATCTACTCATAGGCTATCGAGGCAGTTTCTTTGTTTTGTGTTACTTTCAGTCCATGTACATCTTTTTTTTTTGCATGCTGATGTTAATGAAGCATCTAACATGAAAAATATATTTTAGATAAAAATCTAGAACTTGTTTGATATAGGATTTTGCTTTTTAAATTAACACATATTTTGAAAGAAAAAATATTTGTTTGATGAAAAAGTGGATTATATTGGTTAAATGAGTAAAACATCATTTATATTTAATATTAAAATGTTATAAAAAAAAATTTATGGTAATTTGATATTTTGGTTGATGAGATGATTGATGATGGATAAGGGGTTGCTGGATTAAATCCAATTAACCTTTATCAAACAAGGCCTTAGACTTCTGTAAATGTTAAACTTTTATTTGGCGCTAGTATATATTTTCCTGTAATGATTTATCATTCTTGGTTCTATGTTGAATAGGAAAGCCGATTGGATCTGGCATTATTAAGGAGTTTGAAGGACAGCAAACTGTATTAAGAAATTGCATTGATCAGCTCACAATAGTTGAATCATCAAGAGTAAATCTCTTGTCTCAACTGAGGGAAGCTCTTCAAGAGCAGGTTGGTGGGCAACCCCTTAGTTCCCTAACTGTTTAAACCTATCTTATGTAGCCTTTTCTCTGTGTTTTTTATTTTAATGGATTGACCTAATTTTTTGGGTTTTAGGAGATTAAGCTGGAGCAAACACGCCATCAAATTCAGGTAACTTCCATTGTGTTTAGTACATGTCTACTGTTATTACCTAGTTTTGAAGGCTTTGGGTTTGCTTGTTTTAAATATGATTTTGTGCATTAATTATAAATTTTCAGGTTGCTCAGTCCCAATTAGAACAAGCAAATAGTATCAGCAGGCTGCTATTGAAAGAAGAAGGGTCTATCGCAAAACCACCTTCTGTTGAGAAATCTTGCGGTGACACCAAATCCACAGCTGCGGCTGTAGCTGCCAAGCTGACTGCATCAACCTCATCGGCTCAGATGCTTACTTACGCCCTTTCTTTCCTCGCATCCGAGGGCGTAATTGGAAATACAGGGAACGAAGCCTCCTCAAGCGATTTTCCTCTAGAAAAGAAACTTAAACTTGATCAAGACCATTCCATTGCTGCTAAACCGCCTCCACCGCCACCTTCATCTCCTCCTCCGATGCCACCATTGCCGCCACCTATGCAGCAGCCCTATCAGGTTCCCCAGTTCATGCAGACTGCCGGACCAATCAACTTCCCATATTCGTATGGCCCTCTCCAGCCCCTCCAACCGCCTGCCTATCCTAGCTCATCGGGAACTCAAGTGGTTAATGCGATCAGTTCAAGTTCCCCTCCAGCAAATGTATACCAAGGATCAGAAGTTGGATATTATGGACAGCAACAATCGACGCCTCCTACAATGGCGCCCATCTCCAGGCAGTAGGGTGTGGCTTCATTTTTTTTACTTCTTTTTTTTTTGGTATTTTTGCCCATAATACAGTATTAGTGGTAGCGACAGCCAGAGTAAATGTTTGTACTAGTAGTAGTAGTAACATGTAATGATTTATGTTGAGGGGTGGGATTTATGGTGTTTTTTTAATGTTGTTGGATGGACACAATTTGTTGAATTTGTGGATGATGGTGTCTTTGTAGTTGACATTAATTATATGCATAGTTTCTTAGCGTCGATTCTGAAACAGACAACTGTGTTTTTCTTTTTCTTTCTAAAAGGTGTTAAGAAGAAGTGATTTCTCCACAGATTTACAAAAGGGTGGAATGAATCGCGATTTAAGCACACCACACCGAGTCATCGCTTGGTAGTGGTATAAGGGAAGAATTTTGTTCTTATGATCATTTAATAAGACCATTATGATACCTTAAGTTCAATCTCTATCTCCTTAATTGGTTATATATGGGATTTTCTTTCTACATCTTATTTGTCAATCATAATATGTATACAAATGTTTGAAAAAGTATATTATGTAAATGAAATAAAGAAATTCACTTAAATTATTTGTTTGGAATTATATATGAGTAAGCTAGTTATAATTTTAGATAAAGTTGGGCAGTTGGAAAACTATCCATGTGGGTGGTACAAGCATGCAAGGACAAGTGGTACTCATGTCCATACATCATGTTACTCAAAAGAAGAAGGCTGCAAAAGATAAAGACCAAATTAAAGGAGCTACCTAGATAGCTAAGCAGGCTTCACAAATACTATTTTCCTATTTATTTATTTATTTATTTATTTATTTATATTAACTAGCTTGGTCAAAAGAAACTTGTCAAGTTCTCCCCACTACAGATTTCATCATTTGGGACTCTCTCCATTTGAACCTGCAGTTCCCATGTGAAGGAATTACTTCAAAACTAGCATCCCACCGACCACCTTTTTTCAATTGGATTGTCCCTTGTCCATCTAAACAAGGTAACAATCTTTTTCTCTTTTCATGAAAAACAATTTTGTTTTTTTTAACCTAAGAAAGCTATCACGACACTCCAAAACAACGACTTTTACTTCCATTTAAAGAGTTACAAGTGGTATCGAATCCGTGACTTTTTTTTGTTCTCTTAATAACTGCTAAAAAAAAAAATAAAAAAATTCATTCCTTTTTTATTTGTGAGTGAAAAATGATGGGATTGCTTTCTAATGGTCTCAAAATTTATGACTTTTAATAAATTTGTCATTTTTACAAGTGGGTCTAGAGAGAGGGGAGAGGATTTGTATTGCAAACAAAACTAGGGTAATTTATAAGTACTGCAGGAAAGTAGGATTCGATGTTCCCCACCCACCAAATTTTTTTATTTAACTTTTGTTATTCTTGGGAAAATGAAAAGTTAGATTAATATATATATTATAACAAATGAATTAGATGCATGCCAGTTGACCAAATTAATAAGATGCATCATAGGATCAATTAACTTACTATTTGCTAAATTAAACACAGTTAAAGGGATCATACTGGCATCCTTTAAATACATTTTTATCACTGTCTCAATAATATCGAAAATCATCAAAACTTAAAAAAGAATAATGAAATCAATTTATTAATTACGTGATCATTAGAAAGACTTTGTTAAAAACAATATAATACAATCAACAGAAACAAATTAAATAGCATACAATTATCCTAAGAGTTTCATGCCTCTTCCGATCAAAGAATCGTAAACACACTCAAAACACATGCAAATGATCAAATTATATTTTTGTTTATTATAATCTAAATTATAGTATATTTTTTATGATTTTTTTCTTATAATAATTAATTTTGTTTTCAGATTACTGTGATTAAAAAATATCTTTTTAGATATGGTTTTATCTAATTAAAAATAGAAACAGCCCAAGGTTTTGTTAATATTGAATTATTTGAGATTATTTTTAAATAACCCCCACATAAGGCTTGTTTGATTTTGGGGTTTTAGGATTTTCATAAGTTATTTGGGATTTTTGTTTGATTAATAATTAAAATGTTTTAAAGAAGGAATACGTGAATCCTGTAATTGGTTGAAAAAATTTTCAGTCAATCATCTCTCTTAAAGTTATTAATCAAAATAATAAATACTATATATATTTGTTTTTCTAAACTATTTTTTATTTGAGTTTTTAAGTTTTTTAAATAATTTATCTAAAATTTAATTATCATCTATCTAATCACCCTTTTCATTCATTAAAATATTAAAATTGTCTTTTATTAATCTCAACTAAAAGAGGGAATATATATATATATACAGTATAAAAATACTTGAGTATATTAACTAAAAAAATATTTTTATTTTAAATTTTTTATCAAACAAGTTTTTATTTTTATAAAACAAAAAAAAAACGAAGATAGTGAAGTCATTTACTCGATCATCTAATACCAAATAACTCACTTTTTGAAACCCAATAACCATGCATATATATATATATAGCTTGAACCAATCCCCAAGATCCCGACAACAACCACAAATCCTAGTACAAAACATTCACCTAATTAACTTCTAATCAAATCTAATTAAGCTATAGTTAACACTCGTCACTCTATACATAGGCACCCACATGCAGACAGTATCTATGTGTGTGTGAGAGAGAAAAGCTTGCGATCAGTATTTTTATGAGGATAAAAAATGGGGAGATAACGTAAAGAAAAGAATGACGTGACATTATGTTATCGAAAAAAACGGAAAAATAAAAGAAAAGAATGACGTAACATTATGTTATTGGATGGTAGAATGAATTAGTGTTAGGAGAAAAATGAGATATAAATTTTATTATTTTTTTAGACAATCAAATTACGCTAATATCAAACTAATTTATTAATTATTTTCTAATATTTTATTGACATTTAAACATAAAGGCCTTGTTCGGATTTTTTTTTTTTTTTTTAAATCTAGAAGAAAAAAAAAATAATGATGGTTAATAATTTTGAGGATGTGGTGATTATTTTTGATAAAAAGACTTAAATTGTATTTATATATATAAATAAAATAAATAAAAAATAATTTAAAATAGATAGTATTTTAGTATTTTGGTTAATGAAATGAGTGATGTGATTGTTGAGAAGTGATTGATTAAAAATTGATTTTGTTTGAGTTATTTTAAAATTCCAAATCAAACAAGGCCAAAATGTGTTTGATTATAAATATGTACGTAAAATTATTGTAGCAAATTATTATTTTATTACATAAACACAAAACTCTACAATCCTAATCAAACATGCCCTAAATGGAAAATAAACAAAAGAAAAGTTTAGTCATCCAAAACTATTTGTCATTCGATTTAATCAATTCTCAGGCATTAAACAAACTAGTCCTTGTCACATAATTGAGTAGATATGTTGAGTGTGTGAAAAAGTAGTCAATAGTGGTGGGGTAGGAAAAAATGATTTATTTATTTAGAGATTGTTCGGGTTTAATTAAATAAATTCTGATTTATTTATATAGTTTTTTTTATGAATAAAAATATTTAAAATTAATTAATTTATAATAATATTTTTAAATAAAAAAGATTTTAATATTTTAATTAATAAATTAAGTAATATAATAAATAAAATAATATTTAGTTATAATTAAATTATTTAATAAAAACCAAACCTAAGCAAACGTCACCAACGAAGATGTAGAGAGTTACCTGTGAAAGAGACAAAAGGCTGAGAATTTGAAATCATATTGTCTTGTTATTTTAGACCTGGGTCCATAGTCTCATATTGTTTTTTTTTTAATTATTAAAAAAAAAAATCTAGTGATTTAATATTGTGTTTTTCTAACACAAGTAAAATTGTGCAACTTTCATTTGCTTTATAATTTTTAGTTTGAGATTGGATTGCAGCAAACTCAATTCAGACATGCATGTTAGAAATGTAATCGACATGTTTTACTCGATGTTTACTTTATATTGTTAATTATAAATTTGTGTTAATTTATAGTATAAAAGTGCCTTCTCTTTTAAAGAATTAAAATTTATAAATAACATTTTTTACCTGATTAAACTATAGTAGTTAATATTCAATCACTAACAATATGAAACTTAAAGTGCCTCAAAAGACCATGTTTATATTCTTTTATGTTCAATTTTTAAAATAAATAAATATTTTTATTTTATTTTTCTCTCTTTAAAAAATGGCATGACATATAAGATTCCTTGTTTTGCTTTTGTTCTCACCTTCATTGCCCCTCTTACTGCCTTTTTATTAATAAAATCCAATATCTTTAAATTTGTACAGTGTAAGCTCTAAATATGGGAACTAGTTCACATTCGAAAAACCAAGAAAAAGGTTTTATCTAAGAGAATTAGATATCTTTTTAAGAAAAAAAAAGGAGACTAAGATTAACCGATCTTGCTCTTTGTTATACTGACTCCTCCTAACTCGACTCAACTCACTAACAAATAAAAACTTCTAAAAAAAAAGTAGGTATCTAATAAAATGTTATTAAAATTTATTCTTTTTTTTTTTGTTACCAACTTAGTTACTAACAAATAAAAACTTCTAAAAAAAAGTAGGTATTCAAAAAATTTATTCTTTTTTTGGTCCAACTAGACTTCCACTAAAACAATTAAATCTCACTGATATTTTTATTCAGAAGATATCAGAAACCTTTATGAAACTCTAAAGTCATGCATTTTGTATCACATTATCAATCTCAAATAAAAAAAATGTTATAACTAATTTATTACATCAACATTATCAAATTAAAAAAATATATCAATTTTGGAAAGCACAATTATAAATTACAAAAATTATATTAATATAATAAACTAAATTAATAAGAGAAATTTTAAACTTAATAAATAATAATAACTATCACACAGAGATTGACCTAAAATTCGGAGATGTGATGGGTTTAAAAAAAAATTTAGAGTGGGCTTGAATAAATAACTATTTTTTTAAACCATTAGGGGTATATTGTAACATTTTTATCATAAAAAAAATATTTTGTATTTGACAGCCCACCCAAGCCTTTACATAGATCTCCCTAATCACACACAAATACATGAGGGGTTGGAGATAATAACTTTTCAATATATATATTTTATTTTATTTTTGGAATGAAGAAAAACTAACATGACACCCCATAGACATGATTTCTGCTTAAACTCAAAACGTTTCCAGATGGAATCGATCGAACTCGTGATCTTTTGGTCTCTTATGCCGACTCTTATCATTGGGCTACCATGGTGGGTTGTATATATATTAGAATTTTTGAAAATAAAATAGTTAAAAATTTAGTTAACTCATTTCATTAATGTCATTTAATATAAAGGCTACCTTGGTGGGTTATATATATATATTAGAATTTTTGAAAATAAAATAGTTAAAAACTTAGTTAACCCATTTCATTAATGTCATTTAATATGTTTATACACTAATTTTGATTGTTAATAAATAATATTTTAATAAATTTATCACAAAATAAAAAATAAATTATTTAACCTACTATTTATAAAAAAATTATAAAATATTTAAATTTAAGAAAATTTTATCATCTCACCAATGTAACTATAATTCTATCATAAAGACCTAGGCTCTTAGATGCTACACCTACAAGAGTAGTGATGACTTGACCTACTTATAATATCATGACTTAATCGTGACGGATCTACAATCCTATGGTGCCTTAACAAGTTTATAAATATTTATTTTTATCAATTATTTATAAATAAAATATAATTCTAATATTTGTTATAAAATAAATAATTATAAACAAATAATAGAATTATTTAATTGGAAATATAGTAAATTTGTAAAAAAATTAATTAATAAAAATATATTTTAATAAATTTATTATGCTGTAATTATATATTAGTAAATTTAGTAAAATTGTTTTTAAATATGATATTATGTTATAAATCAACATTATATAAAGTTTAAAATAATAAAATAAAATTAATATAATCAAATTTCATAATTAATATTTTATACATTTTTGTATTAATAATAATTAATTTACATTTTTTTAAAATTAATTAATTATTTATTAATTTAATATAATACATATATTATTCTAATTTTATAAAATTCACTTTATTATCTTTGTAAATTAAGTTTATTAATATTAATAAAAATTATAAACTAATTTAAAATTAATTTTATTATTAAATATTTAAAAAATAATATTATAAATAAACTTGAATTTAATGAAAAATTAGATAATTAAGTTTATCATCGAAAATAAGAAGAAAATAAAGTGTTTGAGTTATGCCAGAGTCACTTGATGATTGAGTCATTAACTTTGTGAACTCGTGTTTGATATTAATTAAATAAATAAATAAATAATTGTATTTATATTTTTATATTATTTATTTTAGTTTTTAATTTTTCTAAAATACCGATTCTCACTGTAAAAGTTAGATTTTAAAAAATAATAAATAAAATTAATATTTTTATTTTTTAGTTTATTTTGTAAATAAAAAGGTGGAGTTCGCCGCATAGTATTTGGATGCCAGTAGGCACTACTATCTCGCGTGTTATCTGGCCACAGCTTTCAGCTTTGTCTTTTTTTATGTCTTTTTTGATGTCTGGATGATAAGACCCCCACCAAAATTAACAGTTAACATTAGAGTTTGTTTCATGTGTGTGCATGTCTGCATGTGTGTGTGAGAGATTATTAATTAATTACTAATTAAAAGGGAAACAAATGAACTTATTAATAAATAAAGTATGGATGATATTCCAAAACAAGTAAAAACTCTTTTACCTTAAAATAACCATTAAAAGAACTCAATCCGCATGCAGTTACATTTAAATACTTAATTAACTAAAAAAAAATCAAATATTTTTTATTATTAAAAGTGTGTCTCATTCTTTATCGTTTGAGTGCCTGCATCTGCCTCACACACCCACACGTCAGTACGCATGTCTCAAAAAGAAACCATCCCATGATAATTAAAATACAACGGTCTGCACCTGTGGGTTTTTATAAGACTTGTTTGATCTTAGGGTTAGGTTATTTCAAATTTTGTAAGGTAAAAATATTAAAAATTTAATTTATATATAAATTAATAAAATTAGAATAATAATATTTTGTTATTTTAATTAATGAATTTAATAATTTGATACTTAAATGATATTAGAATATATATATTTACAATTAGTTATTTTACCGGTTTTCATACACACTAGCAAGTTATATATTTATTATTGTTACAAAAAATTCTTTTGAATTGGTGGATAACATCTAAAATAACAATTTCTAAACAAAATATAATGTTATGAAGATGGATTCATGTTTCACATTCAAGTTTGCTTTTGACATGATTGAATTTAATTAGTTTGTTGTACTTTTGGGCTTATAAAGTGCTCAAACGATTATTTTCAATTGGTAACACTAGTTTTATACTATAGATAAAGTATATATATGTTGCTATCAGGCTATAAATGGGGCATACTAAGAACCTTTTGGTAGGTTATTTTTTTAAAAAAAAATCACCTATAGTCAAATATTTCATTTATATTCTTATCAATTACATTACACAATATATTAATTAAAATAATAAAATATTCTACAATATTTGTATGTGATCAGACTCCAATTTGGTTTCCATAAGATTAAAGGGAAACTAGAGAATGATCTAGAAAATGACTCAGTCATTAATGGTAATAAGAAGGAAGTTTGAGAGTGAGAGTGAACTATGTGGATGTTTATTGAATAAAAACTTATAATCTAAATGTTGATAATTTTTTTTATTAATAAACAAATGAATATTTTAAGAAAGAACAATAAATATCTAATTTTAAATAGGTTTATTTGTTCTTTCAAAAATAATTTAAATAAAAATTGTAATGAGAAAGTAAGTAATAAATGTTAGTATTTATTTTTTTAATATATTATTATTTAAGCATTTTTACTATTATTCAGATGGATCTACGGGAGTCTCCATCTTCTCCTCACCAGATGGGTAAAATGGTCATATTTTAAAAAATAATAATGTTTTTATCATATTGCCCTTCTATCAGCCTTCTCAATGACAACATTCATTTGTAATTTTTTTATTTTTTTTAACTTAAGAAGATAAACAAAAAAAAAGAGAAAAAAATGATTAATCTATGCATTCTACTCTTTATAGGTTTATGGATGTTTGTAATTGGAGGTGGTGTCTATTTCATGTTTAAAAAATGGTTTTGTAGGTTGATTTACTTTAATATATTTTAATTTAATTAATAAAAAAATTATTAAAATAAATAAATAAACTTATTTTAATTAATAAATAAAGTAATTAAATTGATAAAAAAAAAAGTAGGATAGAGTTTTCCTAAAAAAAATTTCAAAAACAAACAAACATAAAGGGCTTGTTTGATATGTGATTTTTATTAATTAAAATAATAAATTTTTTTAATTAAGAAATAAATTATTTAAGTATTCAATGGGTTGAATTATTATCATTTTATTTATATATAAAAACAAAGTAATGTTATTTAAATGTATTTTTTTATCAATTAAATGATATATTGGTTAATAAAACATGAAAAATATATGAGTTTGAATAAAATTCCTTAAATAATCCCTTCAAAATTACCTCAAAACTAGGGACTTCTTCCTTCTTTTCTTTTCTTTTTTTTTTTTTTTTTTTTTTTTTTTTTTTTTTTTTTTATTTAGGTTTTGATTATTTAAAGAACAAATTTAAAAAATATTATTTAACTTCCCTCATTTATTTTATCATTTAATTCATTAATTAAAATAACATCTATTTTAAATTATTATTTTTTATTTTATTATTATATATTAATATCTTTTAAATATTTTTTATTATCAAAAACATCCTCACGGTCTTTAAACGCATCAATTATTATTACTTTCTAATTAACAAAAAAAAAAATTATATCAATTAGAAAAGAAGACCTAGTTTTGTATTACTGTATCTAATTATTTATTTTTTGATATGTGGATTATATAAGTTTTGAAATAAAGTAATTGTTTTTATAATCAGGTCAAATCAAATGATGGTAAAAAGAAAGAAATATGATCTCCACCCTACATTCTGCGTCACAAAACAAAAGCAACGTTGAAACCCGACAATCCACCACCGCTTGAGGCGTCTTATAAAATTGAACCAAATATACATTTATTAATATATAAACACAGACAGATGTAACAGGCACATCACACCTTTCTGCTTGCACGCGACATGTACTTGCATTCTGTAGTAGGCAATTGCTTTTTTTCCTTTCAAATTAAATTAATCAATTTTATTTATTTCACAATAAAATACTAACTGCTTATAATACCGGTTGCTACTCTATTCCTACAACACTATAAATAAATACTTCAGTCATCATCAATAATATCACCAACATCAAACCATTCATAGTATATGTCTGACGTCATCATGGAAATGCAATACCAAACAGAGTCAAGCTGGCCTACCGATCCTTTCTTGACCAAAGTCGGATCTTCAGGGGACGGGCCGTTGGAGAAGATCGAGAGGCTGGCGGCGGAGAATGCGGTGGTGATATTCAGTTTGAGCACGTGTTGCATGTGTCACGCCATTAAGAGGTTGTTTTGTGGGATGGGTGTTCATCCAACTGTTCATGAGCTGGACGAGGATCCGAAAGGGGAAGAGATGGAGAAAGAGCTGGCTAGACTCATCGGAGACTCGTCGGTGGTCCCGATCGTGTTCATTGGGGGGAAGTTGGTTGGGGCAATGGATCGTGTTATGGCCTCACATATTAATGGCACTCTGGTGCCTCTCCTCAAGGAAGCTGGAGCACTTTGGCTCTAGGTTTTATCATTTTCAATCGGGCAGTAATTTAATAATGAACTGATCAGTACTGGTTCAATTAGCATGCATGTTGTATCTATGTTGTTAGAGTTAGAGGAGTTGGGTTTTAAGCTGCTCAATCTGACTTGATCCTCATGATTAAGTAATCTTTAATGTTTTTGGTACATGATTTGAAGGCTTTTTGGATATGATCACAAATAATTCAAATCAAACTCATAAATCATTATCAATCACAACAAGATTATACAATTAATTAGCCCATTTTGACTTGGGTTTAGACCAAGTCAATTAAAATCAAATTCAGATTTAATTAATTTTTTTTTAATTTTTAAATGTCAAAATATAAAAAATAGAATAGTTTAAGAACTGAAAACAAAATATTCCAACAGAAGAGTTAAAATACAAAAAACAATATAAGGAAAAAGACAATCAGTCTGTGCCACAAAACAACAACAAAAATTACAAGTTTAATTATCCTTACTTAGTAAACTCCTAATTTTTTTTAAAATAAAAGACAATTCTAATTCATCCCTAAGATTTTTAATCTCAAATGTCTTGTTTAAAAGTTTAAAACAATGAATGGTGAATGAAGGGAGGGAGATAGTTCAATACTACTAAACATAATTAAATAAATAATATTACAAATATATTTTTTTATTATTTATATTTTATAAAAATGTTACGTTTTGTTTATAATAATATTAATTTTTAATATATTATAATATACTTTATATATATAAAAAATTATTAATTTTATTTTTTAAAGAATATTGTATAAACGAAATCTATGTCCCTATTTAACAATTGAGTAATGATTAAGACTCGCGCGATAGATGGGAGGTAGTTCTATGGTCTCATTTAGTATAGTGCACGAAAGTTATTCTTAAATATCAATGTTTTTTCGTAAAAGACTTAACACGCGCGATCGAATTAAAAAGTATATGAATATCTCGGATCTCAGTCTTCTTTGTTTGGGAAATGAGGAGACTATTGATCCCATCTTTTTGAGGACTGCCCATTTGTTTCCTTACTTTGGGGTAAGTTCTCCACGTTGAGTCTCCTTAGCTTCCCAAAAGAATGGAATGATATCAAGAAGATGTCAATTATCAAAACAAAGGATAATGACTTTAGTATTTTTTTTGTAAACATTATTTATCATACTTGGATGGAGAGAAACATAAGAGCATTTTCAAGTATTTAAAATGATGTGGAGATTGTTTAGAATGAAATTATCTTTGATGGAAACTCACTCATTCAAATGTGGAGGCAAATTTCCATTAGTGAAAAAATTGGTTGATTTGTCAAATATGCAGCATTGCATGTGAGAAAGTCACTATTATTTCTGATTTTAAAACGCTCTAAGTTTTGTTGTTTGTGTTATTCACTTTTGTTCTCTGGTTGTTTTTTATTTTTCTATTTTCATCTTTGTTCAAACAATCTTGTAATTATTTATTATTTTTTCATGTCTTATTATAATTTAATGACCTAATGTGATTTTTTTAAAAAAAATTAAAAATTTATCCCATTTTTACTTGGGTTTAGACCAAGTCAATTAAAATCAAATTAATATTTAATTATTTTTTAATTTTTAATTTTTAAAAATATAAAAAAGAGAATAGTGGAAAACAAAACATTTCAATAGAAGAATTAAAATACATAAAAACAATCTATGAAAAAAGACAATCATCATGTGCCACAAAACACCAAAAAGTGAATTAAGAGTTTAACTATCCTTAGTAAACTCTTAAATTTTTTAAATAAAAAAAATTCCAATTCATTCATATTGATTTTTAATGCGAAATGTTTTTGTTAAAAATAATTGACTGTGTAATCTGGGACAGTGGACTAAGATTAAACATTAATAAATATAATTAAATATATAATATTATAAATATATTTATTTATTATTGATATTTTATAAAATTGTTAACTTTATTTATAATAATATTAATTTTTAATATATTATAATATATTTTATACAAAAAACAATTTTATTGAAGATTATTTTTATTTATCTTTAAAAAATAATATATAAAATGGAATTCTACCCCTATTATTAAAATAGAGTAATGGTAAGAGTAATAAAGATTTAGATTAGATTCTCTGTTGCTAATTTAACATGTTCCCTCTCACTCACAAGGGGAAGGGGTAATAATAATATAGTAAATAAATAAATAATTTATTTACTATATTACCCCTCCTCTTGTGAGAGAATATGAAAAAATGTTAAGTTGACAATAAAAGATCTCATAAGTAAAGATTTACCTATATATAGCCCTAAAAATTAGGAATTTTCCTCTCTACATTATTTTATTATTAAATTATTAATATTAATTAAAAATATTAAAAATATTATTAAAATATTTTAACTATTTATAATTAAATATATATATATATATATAACCTTTTAAAATTATTAAAATAAACAAAATAAATTATATATGAGTATTGATAAACTCAACGAAAGATTCAACGAAAACATGTCCACGAATTCGACGTGGCCTGTTAGGTGTCTCTACGTCCCAAAAGCGCTTATTTCGGGTCCCGAAACCACTTATTTTGGAAAGAATAATTTTTTTTTTTTGAAATGGCGTTTCAGGTCCCGAAATCACTTATTTTGGGTCTTGAAACCACTCATTTCGGGTCCCAAAACCACTTATTTCGGGAAGAAAAAAATATTTATTTATTTTTTTCCGAAATGGCCATTTCGGGTTCCGAAACTACTCATTTCGGGTACCGAAACGGTTATTTTCGAGAAGAAAAAAAAATTACCGTTTCAAAATGGAATTACCATTTCAGAACATTTAAAAAATTTCTCTCCTACCCGTGTCATGCCTAGTTGATTCGTGAACTTACTTTCATTGAATATTTCATTGAATTTATCATTTTAATATATATATAACTTTTTTAAATTATTAAAATAAACAAAATAAATTATATATATTAATATTCCAATTAACCTCTTATGTGGTGACATCATTACTCTCACATGTTTTTTATTTCTCTCACCAAATCAACCACCAATCTAGATGAATCTTTCGGTTTTGTGACATCACACTTTCACACGCTTCTTATCTCTCGCTAAACCAATCATCAATTCCAATGAATCTCTCTATTTCGTGACATCCCACTTTTATAGGTCATTTATATATCGAAAAACTAACCACTAATTTCAATCACATTTGCACACGCCTCTCTTAACTATTATCAAACCAACCACCAACTTGAATCAACCTCTTATCCCTCGAACTAACCTCCAATTCCAATGTTACCGGTCTTTTATTCATCGGTAAAATAATACAAATCACAATCGATCTCTCGTCTCATAATCTCACAATTTCACACTTAAATGTCTCTAATCGGCAAACCAACCACCAATCACAATCGACCTCTAATCTCGTGCATTTACGATCCTTTGTTATTGACTTTTTTATCCCTTGACAAACCAACCACCAATCCTAATGTTATCCATTGACAAACGAACCACGAATTCAAATCACACTTTCACACGTCTCTTATTTATCGGCAACCCAACCATCAATCTCAATCACACTTTCACACACCTCTTATCCCTCGGCAAACCAACCATCAATTTCAATCGACCTCTAATCTCATCACCTCATGATCAGTTATTATCGGTCTCTTATTCCTTGACAAATCACATCTTAATTACACTTTCACAAGTTTCTTATCTCTCGATAAATTAACCATCAATCTCAATCATACTTTTACACGTTTTTTATCTCTTGAATCATCAATTTCAATCATATTTTCACACGCCTCTTAGCCCTCGGCAAACCAACCATCAATCTCAATCAAATTTTCAAACGCCTCTTATTCCTCAAAAAATCAACCACCAATTTCAATTAACCTCTAATCTCGTAACATCGCGATCCTTTGTTATCAACCTCTTATTTCTCGACAAACCATATCACAATCACGCTTTCACACGTCTCTTATCCCTATGAAAACAAATCACCAATGTCAATCATATTTAACCTCGTGACCTCACACTTTGGTCAATTAAATATTTGATTAAAATTTTATAACAACTCTCATTTATTATCGGTCTATTATTTATCGACAAACCACATCTTAATTACACTTGGTTAAAGAGTTGTATTTATTTTGTTAGGTAAGAGTTATATTTATTTTGTTATGTTAAAAAGTTATATATATATAACATTTTTAATTTTTTTAACCATTTTAAGTTTATGGGCGAGTTAACCCACGATTCGACCAGAGTATATATCTAAATTAACCATTGTTCAAGATCCGACAAACTAAACAAATTCAAATTAAGCATTATTATTATTATTATTATATATTAGAGTTGCAGTAGGTTTAAAAAAAATTAGGATGGTTAAAGAAAATAAAAGAAAAATTATTAATGAATATGAATTTTGCTATTTTGTTTGAATTAAATAATTAAATAATAAACTAAATTAAAAAGATATAAAAAATTAAGAGTAATCTCTATAAAATAAAATTAAGTCACAAAATTAATTATATGAATTTATTTTTTAAATAAACAAATAATTTATTTATAATGTAAAATTTTAATTCACTTTATTTTATAAATTTATCACATGAATTTATAAACTCTAATATAATAGTAAATATAAAATTGTAAGAGTTTAATTATTTTAAAAGTTTATATAAGTTGGTAATTCATTTAGAATCGCCACAATTTAAAACTAATTCAAAATATTAACTTTTTGATTTGAAACTGAAAACATAATATATATATATATCTAATTAAGTCATGCTCATCTAAATCAACATAAAAACTAGTTATTTTTCACCAGAAAAAAGTGTTTAAAAAAAAGCTAATGCCATTTTATCGGCCATTATAACAAACTGGAGAGCAATAGGAGAGTTTTAAGATGTGAACTGGTAAAATGAAGCCTGAATCAAAATAGCCGGAAAAAACAAATGATACATTTTCTATATAGTTTATCCAAAAATGAAACAAATAATCCAGACATATTATCTAACCTAAATAAAATATGTGCAAGGAAGAATTGCACATACTAATAACAAGAGATTTTCTGTCTCATCAGGCCTGACCGCATTTGCTTAGACATGCAATTCCTTCTTCGAGATAATCTTCTCTGCTAATCCAAAACTCAGGGGCATCCTATCAATCAAAGGAAGACAACCATTTCTCCAACTGTCAAGTGAAGCAGATTCGATATTATTATTTCATCGCAAACTCTCACACCTTTACTAACCTTCATAATTCCTGCAAGAACAGCTCCTCCGAGGTAAACCATGTGTTTTCTTCGCGGTGGATCTTCTATCCGCAACCTTAGTTTCTACTCAAACAAAATGTCGCAAAAAAAACATAATGTGGGTACGAAGATAAGAAAATTGCTCAAAAACATTTAATATTCATTTATAAACTACTTAGGAGGCATGTCAATTTTATCCCACCTTCAGTCCATCTTTGTTTCCCTTCAGGACAAATTCAAGGTATCGATCCGAAATTTCCTTCTCCAAGCTGAGCCCAAAAAACAAAAATGAAAATAACTGTATAATATGGAGTTGTCTTTCAAAACTATGTGTTGTGCCTTTCTAAGGGATATGATTTAGCAATATTATCATCAAGAGGGGTTTACGGATATTACCGGCTTGGCAATCCAGGGTACATAGTACTCCCACCACTCAAAACTATGTGTTGATAAAGCTGCAAAAGTTGTAAAACCACAAATACAAGGCTTTTATAAGGTAAAGGAAAACAAAGGAACTTAATTTTTTAGTAATGTAAAAGCAGTGTGCAGCCTACTGACCATCATCCGGTTGTCGATATCCATTTCTTGTATGCATCGAAACACCATGTCTGCCAAACCGTCACCTTCAACATCTATTAGCTCCTATGGATAAAAAAATGATACTTCACATTTTCTTCGGACATAGCTCTTGAACTCCAAAGTATAGGATAAGTAGTGGACAAAGTTTGGTGTATTAATGAATTAAAACTATTTCCCAATTGTTCAATACATGTTGTAGGCTTGTAGCGTGTTATTTATATTGCCTATGGGCCATTTGATGTAAGCCCACTTATATTAGAGAATGGGTATATTAAGGAGGGCAAGAATAGAGGTAGGTTATTATGATGATTGTAGCTGAAAGGTAAACACTAATATTTAAGCGGGCTTACATCGGGAATGTAAATAACACGTGACAACATGTAAAAGTCTAAAAAAGTAACCAAATGTTTTAGGTCAACTTTGATCTAGTTTGAAAATAATGTTTGAAGTTAATGTATATTGTTGGCTATGACTAGTTAGAAACTGCCAATGAATTTTGAGAAACATAACCATTTGGTATAGAAGTCTGGTCAATTTGCTTGTTTCAAATTGGAGACCAACCATTTGGTCACTTCCAAAAAACACAATATTACATTAAATATTAAGCTTTCTAAAATTATTCAAATTTGAAAGAATTATGAATAATATATTATTATTAACAATTACACAACTAGCTAATGCAACCTTCACGTTGACTAAAGATGATGTTCTAATTCCCTAACACTCTCCCTTAAGTTGGAGCAAAGATATTAATCATATCCAACTTACCACAGATGTTTTATTCGATTTTCAAATCTTGTTTAGCTAGTAAACATCCATGTAAGCATGTTACATAAAGATGATGTGTTCATAAATTTCTTCAATGAAATGACAATCTATTTAAATAAGTTTTTGTTAATAACTAAACATGCAAGTCCTACTTTAATTTAAAGCCCCTACAATTTGGTTTCTAGCACACATAGATACTGCACACAATAGAAGCTCTTCTTCTTTCACATGGCAAAACAACAAGAAAAAATACTTACAGGAGTAAACAGTGCCTCCGGAGCCTGGAAACGCTCTGTGCCAACTTTGATTACCCTTCCATCCGGCAACTGATAAGATTAATCTCCCAATAAAGTACGTTCAGAAGACTAATAAAAAGGCTCTTATTAAAAACACTATGAAAGAACTTCTTCCAAGATTTTTAGAAGAATTGGCTCACAGTATAGTTCTTGACAAGTATAGTGGTCTCAAGTCCCAACTGATATTCCCTCTTGTAGTCATAACTGCACGGAACAAGATGTGTGATGCTTAATTATTGACAAAACACTGCAAGAAAAGAAAAGGAACACTAAGAGTATGATAGTACACCTTACGTAGCAAAGTTTCTCCTTGATATCCCTAACAGTCTCAAAGTCGGAAGTTTTGTTCATTGAATATCTTTGGAGAAAATGAAGGTTAATAACCATAAGTTACGTAAGATGAAGTTGTTGGCAAGACAAATGTTGCCCAAATGGGACAAATTTGAATAAAAAAGGAAAGAAGAAAAAGGTAGTATCTCTAACCCTCTACGATGAAGCAACTCAACTAGGTAAGATGTTATGTGCCTCCCAGCTACATTCATTCTCTTTGTAAGATGCGGGAATGAGTAGCCATCAACAACTGGAACCTGTCATCCAATAAATTTAAAAACATATGTATAAAGGAAAGGAGTTAAACCTCAGGTATTTTCCATTCGTATTGAACACATATGTATAATCAAAACATCTGATTCATTTCCGCATGGAGAGATGTTCGATGTTTGACTCCTTCATTCAAGCTCAAAATGTATATATTGCTAGAGATCACGCGAATTTATAGCACATTACCACGTGAGTGACGCCGTCTCCAGAATCAATGACTAGTCCAGTAAGTAGCCCTGTAATTCTGATATTAGCTTACATTATCTAACAAAGTTTATAAAAATTACACCTTTACGAAATCAATATAGAAAATATAACAAAAGAAAGCTTTATGAGTTTTGACCTTGAGCATAAAGCGTTAGAACAGCTTGAATTTGAATGAAGACTCCAGAGAAGTTGTACTTTTCAAACATGGTTTCCACCTGTAATGTAAAAGGCAAACTCATATTAAGATATTTCATCTTGCAACTCAAAAGGACTACTCCATCTAAAAGAAAGATTTAGTCATGGAAAGATCCCATACCATTTTTTCTCGGTTTTTGGAAGGATTAAGTGGTGGATCAGTAAGCAATATTTTACAATCAGCAGGATTAATCTGTCAAAATACAGGATATGAAAGGTGAAAACAAAATATATCATGAGTGAGTAGAAATGACAAAGAATTAAGGTAACATTACAAAAGTATACCTTTAATTCATTATAAAATGCATGGTCCCAGACATGGCCCATATCATCCCAGTTTTGAACAATTCCATTGCTAACTGGATAAGATATATCTAACTGATGCCTCAAGTCAAAGGAGCCTTCTCCCACAACAATATCCTAGAAAGCATAAAGTTCAACATGCTTAAAATTGAGATTTGAATACTAAATCATGCTCAACAAGTAATCCAATTGTAAACATTGATCTGTTTTGGTATGGTGTCTTGTCATCCAAATCATTTAAGATGATCCAGATGTCATATCCAACCACACTACTTTTACCAAATGAACTAGAAAATTTGGATAAATCCTAGTTTCCTAAAATACTCTAGAATGAAAAAGTTGAGGCTTAAAAAATGGGATTGACCTTCAGCTCTTGTTCTACAAGGGATTCTTCATAACGTAGCATTGGCCTCCCAACAACACAAGGGAATACTGAAGTGGGGAAGTTTTCTCCTGCAAACCCGCATTTAACGTACTGCAAAATGCAACAGTATTTCCAAACATGAAATGGCTTGAATAATAAAGCAAGGCATGAGCTATAAACC
The DNA here is from genome assembly GCF_907164915.1 of Impatiens glandulifera. Classification (NCBI taxonomy): domain Eukaryota; kingdom Viridiplantae; phylum Streptophyta; class Magnoliopsida; order Ericales; family Balsaminaceae; genus Impatiens; species Impatiens glandulifera. The sequence continues at coordinate 60,987,863 of NC_061863.1, forward strand.
AACAGAATGAATAAAAATGTAAACTCGAGGTTTATTAAATTCATCGTAAGCAGATTCGATTGCTTGAAACGGAGCAGTAGCAGGTATTTGATCAGAAAATAATTCAGCAGTTTAGAAAAACAGAGAGATGATGCTACCCCAGTGCCATTGTCGCAGACCACAACATTTTTGTTGTTCATTTTACAGAATTATTGACGACTGACTTCTTCTTCTTCTTCTTCGACTTTATTTCATCGACAACTGGCCATGACGATCTTCTCGTCGTTCGAGTGGAGAACGAGCCCCGTGTGTGTGATTTAAGGGCAGCAGATTGTTAAATTTCGGACGATATTGGAGGAGAGTTGGTCGATCTTGATCTTAATCTTGACTGAATCCTGATAACAGAGAGAGAAAGCTTTGTGATACTGATGGATTTCCTTTGAATTGAACTGAATCCTGAAGGCCGCTAGGGGCGAAGCTTGCAGAGATTCAGATCTATTATTTACTTTTTCACCAAAAGAATTGTCTTGTTGATGATGAACAAATCAATGCTCAATTCAGACCGCCAAGTAGTTTCATCATCTAAGGGCTTATTTGGAATTTTTTAAAATAATATTTTTATTATATATATATAATTAATGATGTTTAATTTAAAAATGTTGGAATAGTAAATTAATACTTGGGTCGGATTATAAATAGATCCGTGCATAAATTTAAATTTAAAGCAGATAAATATAAAATACAAAATATTATATGTATATTTTGAATTTGTAACTTAATAAAAATAAATACAACTTTTTAACAAAATTATGTTAATAAACTTTATATTTTAAATTTAACACCAGATGAATGCGAGACATATTTAATAATATAAATTCAATTTTTTAACTAATATATATAATTATGTTTTAATTTTAAAGTGTCGGGATTATTCGAGAATTGTGTTTAATTTGGATATATATATATATATATATATATATATATGAGTAAATTAATACTTGAGTCGAATGGTGGGTTGACCGTTCATAAACTTAAAACGGTTAAAAATAAAAATAAAATTAAAAATATTATAAGTATATTCGGAACTTTCAAGCTAACAAAATTAACTTTAAAAAATATAAATTAAATATTTGATTGACAAAAAAATGTTAAGTCAAAATGTTAAATGTTAAAAAATATATTATAAGATAGGTAAGAAAATGATTTGTTTTACTTAATAAAACGTGGAATAAAAATATTATTTTTTATTTTAATATATTATTTTTCAAATTTTAAACATTGACATATTATTATAATTTATTTTGTTTATAGTTTTTTATGTGTATCCCACAATAATCTTACTAGTTTTTAAAATATATTTATTATTAAATGTTTTTAAATAATAGAAAAGGAGTAGTTGGACTTAATTATTATAATGGGCTTTCTAAGGAGGTCAGGTATACAGATGGATCCAATGGCCCAACATGATGAATAGGGTTATACTATATATTTGTTCCGTCGGCTTCTCCAAACCTAATCCTCCTTTCCAGTTTCTTCAAGGAGCCGACCGGAGCAGCCAGATCTCACAAAAATGGTGAGTACTGAACACTTATGATCGTAAGATTTCCGTTTGGCCGTTTTTGTTTACTCAATTTATCATTCTTTATATTGTTCTATAGGCACCCAAGAAAGGTGTGAAGCCAGTTGCGGCTGCCAAAAAGAAAACGGTAAATGATCTTTATTCGATCCGTATTGAGTGTATGTTTATGGTCAATGCTTATTTCTTCTGCTTCAAATTCATTTTAGGTGAAGATTGATAATCCAGTATTCGAGAAACGCCCAAAACAGTTTGGGATTGGAGGAGCTTTGCCACCAAAGAGGGACCTACACCGGTATGTGAAATGGCCCAAGGTTGTGCGTATTCAAAGGCAGAGGAGAATCTTGAGGCAGCGGTTGAAGGTTCCACCAGCTTTGAACCAGTTCACCAAAACTCTTGACAAGAACCTCGGTTAGTCTTTTAAATTAGGACATGACATTTCATTTTGCAAACAAACCCTATAGACAATGTAATGATGTAGTTAGAATTAGTTATTTGATTTGTCTTCTTATGATCTTGCAGCAACAAACCTGTTTAAGATGCTTCTTAAATACAGACCTGAAGACAAAGCTGCAAAGAAGGAACGTCTTTTGAAAAAGGCTCAAGCTGAGGCTGAAGGGAAGAGTATTGAAACAAAGAAACCTATTGTTGTGAAATATGGTCTTAACCATGTCACCTATCTGATTGAGCAGGTTTATATTACTGCCATTGATCAAATTGAGAAGCTTGTATTAAAATCTTTAATTGACAAATGCTTTTGTAACATCTTTTACGCAGAACAAAGCCCAGCTTGTTGTTATTGCTCACGATGTTGACCCAATTGAATTGGTTGTCTGGCTACCAGCATTGTGCAGGAAGATGGAAATTCCTTACTGCATCGTAAAGGGAAAATCTCGACTGGGAGCGGTAATTTGTTGAGATAACTCAATATTCCTCCAAACAAAATGTTCTTCATCACATGTGCTAATGCATGGTTATTTTTCAGATTGTCCACCAGAAAACTGCATCTGTTTTGTGCTTGACCACTGTTAAGAATGAAGACAAGATGGAATTCAGCAGGATATTGGAGGCTATCAAGGTAATTAAATCGATTTTTTTCCATGATTATTGTGATTCTTAAACAATTCTGTGGTTTGCTAACATGTTCTTGTTTTCAGGCCAACTTCAATGATAAGTTTGAAGAAAATAGGAAGAAGTGGGGTGGTGGTATAATGGGTACTAAATCTCAAGCTAAGACTAAGGCCAAAGAGAAGGTCCTTGCTAAGGAAGCTGCTCAGAGGATGAATTGAGAGGACAAAACATTTGTCATACAAGTTCATTGTTAGTTTTGAGGCTATCTGTTTGAGATATTTATTTTCATCTTTCTGTTTTAGTTAAAATGAATGTTTTTTTCTCTTTTTGTAAAGACAATTTTACCCTTGACTACACTAGGGTGATTATGTCTAATGTTTTGCTGTTGAAACTTGAGTATATTAATTTTGAAATTCAGATATTTCTTCTGTTCTTGCTTTCAATTGATTACAAGTTCTTATAAAGGTAATTGATTTTGGGATTTGTTTTACTGACTGTTATCTAATCTGATGTTAAGATTCAATAGTGTAAACTAAATGTAAAGGTTATTTTGCTAAATTCAATTGGGAATGTTTGGTACATGAACAGATTTGGATTGGGTGTGTGTGTTTAGGATAATGATCTGAACAGATTAAGATTCAATAGTTTCATTAGTGTTGCACCTCTTTTGTAAACATCATAAATATGTTTGTTTTGTGTTTTCAAATGAAGTAAATTGTGTTGATGATGAAGTTCATGACCAGTGATAACCATTACAAAATAACAAATCTGAGGCAATAACTATCAATTCATGTACTTTCAGATTTCAGAATGCCTGTGCTTGATCAATTTGAAACAATTCCAACATAGGTTCATTGTAATCACAAGTTATGGCATCCAACAGAGATGGCGAGGAGTTCTCCCGCATCCACTTCATGTGTTCTCTAGCATATGGAAGCTCGCCTGCTTCGGTTGAAGTTTTCAAATGGCAGTTTGAGGCTGCAATGACTATCCATTCATGTATATTCAGATTTCAGAATGCTCGTGCTTGACCAATTTGAAACAAGTCCAACATAGGTTCATTGTAATCACAAGAGATGGCGAGGAGTTCTCCCGCATCCACTTCAAGTGTTCTCTAGCATATGGAAGCTCGCCTGCTTCAGTTGAAGATTTCAAATGGCAGTTTGAGGCTGCAATGACTATCCATTCATGTATATTCAGATTTCAGAATGCCTGTGCTTGACCAATTTGAAACAAGTCCAACATAGGTTCATTGTAATCACAAGTTATGGCGTCCAACAGAGATGGCGAGGAGTTCTTCCGTATCCACTTCAAGTGTTCTCTAGCATATGGAAGCTCGCCTGCTTCAGTAGAAGCTTTCAGAAACGTCAAATGGCAGTTTGAGGCTGCAATATCAGAAGGAAGGTTGCAAAGTAGGCTAGACGCAACAGTAAAGTAACCTGCAAAATTTGAATTTTTACAATTTAGATTCTTCCAATTGCATATTGAAGAAGAAAAATAAGAAAAGGTTACCTTGTTCACACAGAGATTGGATAAATGTAGGCAGTATACTTTCCTGTTCAATACACTTGTAGAAGAGTTCAATGGCAACTTCAGGCTTTCTTTCTTTGCAAAGTCCTTCAAGAAGGTATTTATATGTCTTTTCGTCTGGTTTTATCCCTTTCTCCATCATTTGGCTATACAGTCTCTGACTATCATCAATCTGACCTATTTCCGAGAATTTATGGATAAGAATATTATATGTTGTCAAATTTCCAGGACATCCATTGGCAAACATTTCATCCCATAATCTTTTAGCAGGACGTAAAAGATCTTCTCTGCAACATGCTTCCATAATGCAATTGTAAAACGACAAATCTGGACTGATTCCCTTCTTCTTCTTCATCTCCTTTATAATCTCATATGCTTCTCTTACCTTCCCAGCTTTGCAGAGAAATGAAACCATCACAAGATAACTCTCCAAGTCAGAAAAGTATTCTTTACTTGATAGCATTTTGAAAATTTCCATCATTTCATCTATTTTTCCATGTTTGCATAGGTTCTTACACAAAATGGTTAGTGTAGCAATGGGTGGAAGTTTCTCCATTGTTATCATAGACTCGAGTAAGAAAACTGAAGAATGGGGATCAACTGTTGAAACTGACTCAATTAAAGAGTTAAGCATACCTTCATCGATTGGGAAATTTCCACTTACAATAATTTGACCCAGTTCATTTGCTTCCTTGATCCGTTTCTCAGATATCAATTCAAGGAGGAACAGTCTGTAATCGTTAGCCCTGGGCGTTACACCTAGCTTACGTTTCCTTTTCAAGACCGTCATCACATCCACCACGTTTCTCTCTTGACGAAACCCTTCTGTAACAATTCTATATGATATGAAGTCAGGTTTACATTCCCTTGTCCTCAACTCTTCTAATATCCAGAAAGCATCTTTTGTCCTGCCTTTCAGACAAAGTCCATGAACAATAAGAGCTGCAACGATCGAACCATTGATTAACGAGTGTTGTCCCTTCCTGGCCTCGTCCAACAAACTAAGAATCTCAACCACATCCGCATTCCCACAGAATTTCCACATGAAAACGCCGAAACCGAGCGTGTTGGTATAAACACCAGCGCGCATCATTTCGTCGAACAGTTGTCGTGCATCAGTAATATTTCCGTCAGAGGCTAAAGCGGCGAGGAGGGAGTTACATGTATCCGGTCCAAGATCGGAATTTTGTGATGTAGCAGTCTTGAAAATGGAGAAAGCGTCGTGGGATTTGTTAGCTTGGAGATTTGTGGAAATAATAGAGCGATAAACGTCGACTTCAAGCTGAATTTCGCGAGCTTTGGCGTCCTTGAGGAGCTTGTGAATGACGTTGAGATGGCGGGAATTGGATAGAGATTTGAGGATTGTTCCGAATGTGAGAGAGTTGTGAGAGAAACGGGGTTGCTGTGAGGCCCAATTGAAGAAGCCGAGTGCGAGAGAGTGGTGGCCTTGGAGAAGCGGATGGATGACTCGAGCTACGAGTGAGTGAGTCAAGGAATGGCGGCAGCCGAGATGGTGTAGGGCTTGTTCAAGCGATGAATTCCATGATCCCGTAGGTCTGGAAGATGAAATCAAAACTCGGCTAATCCGATTTGCTAATTCTGTCAACGGCGGCGACATCGGGCAGAATCCCCTCCGGTGAGTGTCGCAGCTTCTTTCTTTTCATTTTCAATTTTATGTGCTATTTAGAGTTGAGCCGAATATTATGTGATAAGGTCCCTCAATTAATTAGGAACCTCAATTCTGACCTCCTTTATTCATTTTAGACATCAGAAAATTATATTATATATATATTTTTAGAGAACTATAATAATTTAATAATTCATAATCCGGTCTTTCAACGAAATTATTTAGAATTTTTTTTTTTCTAAATTAGTATTAGAAAGATGGAGTTTCTTTCCAAATGTACAATACTTAAAAGAAAATAATAATAATAATAGAAATCGTTTATCTCGATTTGTCATTATATAATTTGGAGCGGGCTCAAAAGATTAACGTTATCATACTAAGGATCAAACAAAAACAAAAACGAGTAGGCAGTTAGAAAGACCAAGGTTCACAAAGGGATTAGTAATAAAGATAAATAGTTATTATTCAAAGAGAAATCTCTACATAAGAGAATCCTCACGTGGGATTTTTAGGTTGTAGAAATGATCCAACATATTTACCCATGATTTCGATCGAGAGTATTTAATAACAGGGGCTTTATTTTTTTTAATTGAAAATTATGGGTAGGAATGGAAGGAACGTTATGTGCTTAATTAGTTTGATAGTTATTCGGGTGAATATAATAAATTTGATAGTGGCCTTGTAAGGTAGAGCTTTGTGCGTATGCATGTATTGATTGCATCATCATTAATATGTTGTATGAGCGAGCCTGTTAAATAGTATGAATAAGGCGCTCCTAAGTAAAGTAATTTATAGATGACATGAATTGGGGGTGGTGGTGTGTGAAATTAAAGGAGATGTGGAGGATAAGAAAGCAACGGCCCTAACAATCAATAATTGAAAACAAAGGTCATTTTTTACTTTATATCTTTAACTTTAATTAATGAGCTAGACTTCTCCAGTATTCTCAATTATATTTAAGGCTTAAAGAAGAGCACCAGAACCATCTTTATATCTTCTTCTTCATCATAAAAGAAAGAAGGAATTAAATGATGAATGGAGGAGGAGGAGGAGGAGGTGGAGATAGAGATTGGGGGCCGGTCGTGGTGGCGGTGGTTTTGTTCATCGTGTTGTCGCCGGGGTTGCTGTTTCAGATTCCGGCAAGGACGAGGGTGGTTGAGTTTGGGAATATGTACACCAGTGGCATATCGATCATAATTCATGCGGTCATCTTTTTTTGTGTATACTCTATACTTGTTCTTGTTATTGGCATCCACGTTCTACGTCCCTCTTAATTTTATTATATTTCTATTTCACTTGCTTTTATTATTATCATTCTACAAGTATTGTGAAAAAGATAAAAATCCAAATCCAGTAGTCAAATAAATAAAACAACAATTAATAATAATAATCAACCCCGTTAAAACAAAACAAAACAAGTAAATTAAGTAGTGAAATTGATGATGAAGTTATAATAAGCTAGCCGGCATAGATATGGATTCCGACAGCTAGCAAGAAGATGGTGATGAGGGCGAAGTAAATGATGGAATGAACCAGGATTGAAAGGCCGCTGGTTTGAAAGTTGCTGAACTCTATGAATCGGTTGGGTCCCGGCACCTGAACCAGCAACCCAGGCGATAAAGCTATGAACAGAACCACACCCACAAACACCGGACCCCAATCCGCTCCTCCTCCTCCGCCCATTTCTTCAATACACTTAATTGAGCTAGCTACGAATCGAATTACAGACAGAGATAGGGGTCATGAGGACTGTTATCATCTCAAGTCTGATATTTATCATTGGGATGGATGGATGGATGGAGATTCGATCTAGCTAATTGCTTCAAGTAATCAAGATTCTTCCAGCATCTCTCATCACCAAGTAACCATTTTTTTTTTAAAGTTTTCTTTTTCTGAATTTAAACAATCCCCAAAGTGAGTTATACACAACAACCAAATGGGATCCCAAAAAATCCATTCTTGATCATCAAATATTGTGACAGAATATGAAACTGCTAGTTGATGAGTTTAAGTTGATAATGGGTGAGTGATTCCAGACTACAACAGTCTTTAAGATAAATAACCATCCTTGAGTTTAAGTTTTTGAATACTTCATAATTTATAGCCAACAAAGTTTTGGCAATTATGTTCCTTTAGTAGGGCAAAAAGAAACAGAACATAACAGAACATAACAGAACAAGACAAAAGCATAACCTAGGACTGACTAGGAGGATCAAAAATCCTCGTCCATCTTGAATACATGAGTATCACCACCGGTTCCATTCAAACTCGACATGACCGAAGCTTTCTGATACTCCCCGACCCTCTTCTCGAAGAAATTCGTCTTCCCCTGTAGCGAGATCAACTCCATCCAATCGAAAGGATTCTGTACATTATACATCTTCTTCGCATATCCAAGAGCATCCAACAGTCTATCCGCCACGAATTCAATGTATACGCTCATCAAATCACCGTTCATACCTACAAGGGCGCAGGGGAGTGCGTCGCACACGAATTCCTTCTCTATCTCCACAGCGTCAGCAACGATTCGCTTAACTCGCTCCTCACTCGGCTTCGTCTTCATCAGCCCATACAGCAAACAGGCGAAATCGCAGTGTAAACCCTCGTCCCGCGAAATTAACTCGTTCGAGAAGGTGAGTCCCGGCATAAGCCCACGCTTTTTAAGCCAGAAAATAGCGCAGAAACTTCCGGAGAAGAAAATACCCTCGACGCAAGCGAAAGCGATCAAACGCTCCGCAAACGATTCAGACCCGTCGATCCAATTCAACGCCCAATTGGCTTTCTTCTGAACACAGGGGATGGTGTCGATTGCGTGAAACAATTTGTTCTTCTCTTGTGAATTCTTGATGTAGGTTTCAAGAAGAAGACTGTACATTTCGGAATGGATATTCTCGATTGCGATTTGAAAACCGTAAAAGGCTCGAGCCTCTGCAACTTGAACATCTTTCATGAAACGGCCGGCGAGATTTTCTAACACGATTCCGTCTGAGGCGGCAAAGAAGGCGAGGATATGAGAGACGAAGTGTTTCTCGCCGGAAGTTAGAGATTCCCAGTGGCGAAGGTCTTGAGATAGATCGACTTCTTCGGCGGTCCAGAAAGAGGCGACGGCTTTCTTATACATTTCCCATATTTGAGGATACTGAATAGGAAACATACTGAACCGGTCTGAGTTCGGTGCCAGCAATGGCTCATCAAGAATCGAAACCATAATTCTTCTCTGTATGTGTTAGTGTGTGTGAGAGAGAGGATAGGTTTTGGTGTGAATTGTGAAGAGATGAAGATGGAGATATTTATGAATGAATAATGAGTTAGGCGGGTGATTTGAAAAGGAAGAAGCTTCCGCAGGACTTAACTTGTAATTTCTAACTTTGTCCTTCTACTATTTCAGTTTCTGTAATTCAGTCTTAAAATTATCTTAATTTTCAATTATCCCTTTTAACCTTTTTTTTCTTTCTTTCTAAATGAACCTATAAACAATTTATTTATTTTCAGAAATTTGGTTCCCGTGTCTCTTTTGGAGGAGAGCAACTATACACAAACATACTTAATTAGGGTAGCAAAATTTGACATTTGACCGACTCGAATTCAAAACTTCAAAACTTTATAAAAGTCTAAATATTCCTATTTTTTTCGTTATGTTATAAAGGATGAACCTGAAAATTTAAACTCATTGTGAATGAGTTTTTTTCTCTTAGTTTTTTAAATAATCATTTTTAATAAAATATATATATGAGTTTCGACATCTAAGAAAAAGAGTTTTTATCTCGCTAACCCATTCAACATTTGTTTGAATAATGAAGAATCTATTGATCACATTCTTCTTTATTGTGACATATGGGCTCTTCTGGATAACCTACTTCAATTTCGATGGGATACAATGAGACGAGCTGCTCGTGAGTTTCCCGCGAGTAGTTCGGTCAAAGCTCGGCTCATTATATAATTGAGCCGAGTTCGAGTAGTTATATATCCGTCTTGAGTACTCATCGAGCTACTCGAGTTTATAATATATATTTTTAACTTTTAATTTATATTTCATATTTAATTTTTATAATAAAAAAATGTATTTAATTATATTCACTCTCCATTCTCAATCCAGTCCATCACTCTATTGTATTCAGTAGTCAATAACAAAGAAAGCTACGATTTCTTTCTAGAATCAGGTCCTTCTCCGTATTCGACGGATCGGCGTCAAGCAGGTTTTTTCTCTTCTCTCCTTAGTCTCCAGAATCCTACCCTTGTTCCGGCTGAAGACAGATCGGGTATAGTAACTATTCCCTGTGTTCTTCTACGTAAATCTTCTTCTTCTTTGACAGATCGGGTTCTTGTTCTTGTTCTTGAAAGTCATATGCTTTTGTGTTTGATCTTTTTTTAGAGAGAAAGTAGATGCATTAATGTTAATGCAGTTTCCCATGGTTAAACGGGTTTGTGTTTGAATTGATTACAATTTTAGTTCATGTTGTTGTTTATATATGAGAAAGAACAGATATATGATAAATTAGTTGCATCAACGACGTGCGAGGAGTATTTTTAGAACACCAACATGATTTTGGTAAATCCATAGTTGTATTTTGGGTGGCTTTTAGACCAATCATGTCCGTAGATGGTGGGTGTGGCTGAAAATTGAGAGCAATAAAGTTCAACAAGATGAAACATTAGGAAGGTTGGAGTTAAATTGTACTAGTGTTGATGGGGAAGAATCATAACAAAATTAAAATAAATAAGAACAAGAGAAAAGTTTTCATATCAATAAAAGAAGAAAAATGTCAACTGTTTGAAATGATTTTGAAACTGTTACGGCGGTGGATGGAAGTGAAAAGACAAAATGCAAGCATTGGTCCTCTTTTTTAACAATATGTAAAGGGTCTACAACAAATCTTTTGAGACACAGTATAAGCTGCATTAAGAAAAAGATAAATTTGAAAGAAGCTGAACAACAAATAAAGTTAAACTTGAGAGAAGTGATTCAGGTTCAAATTCTCTTCCTTATTTACATAATGGAAATTTTGATATGGAACAAATGAGAGACAACAACACACATTATTTCAGCTAGTGAATATCCCACTTTTAATTTGTTTTTTCAAGAAGTTCAAAAAATAAAATCTACCTTGGATGGAAATGTGAATGATGAGGATTCTTTTATCAAAGAATTGTCTTTGAAAATAAAGACAAAAATTTGACAAGTATTGGGGAGATTGCAACTTGTTGATGGCTTTAGCTGCAATTCTAGATCCAACCAAAAAAATGTTAGGAGTTGAGTTTTGTTTTCTAAAACTTTATTCTCATGATGATGCCCAAAGAAATATTTGTAAAGTTAAAAATGCTTTTGCTAGCCTTTATGATGTCTATGTTGCTGAAAATGCTTGTGAAAGGATTTTTTGTTCATTTCATTTGGAAAATCTTGGCTCTTCCAACTCTATTGCGACTCAACGTGGTTCTTCATCCAATTGGGATGACTTTGATGCTTATTGTGCAGAAATTGAGACTTTAGAGTCTTCAAAATCTGAATTATTAGACTATCTTGAAAAGAGTCATTTGAAGAAGACTGAAATTCCCAAAGATTTTTCATGTTTAGATTGGTGGAAAATGAATAGACTACAATATCCAGTGTTATCAAAAATGGCAGCTGATATTTTAGCTATTCCTGTAAGTTCGGTAGCTTCCGAAGCAACATTTAGTGTTGGGACGAGGTCATTGATTCTTATCGTTCATCACTTTCCCCAGAGACGGTGCAAGTTCTTTTATGTGGAGAAGATTGGCTTCGACATTTGCATGGAGTGAAAAAAATACGAAGGCAAGTTAAATTTCAATATTCTTTATTTTACGTTAAAATATATTCTTATTTGAACATTAATTTAACTATATATTGTTTTTTTACATAGAGATAAACTTATCAAGAAATTTGTCTTCCGGTATCCAAATAAGGTGTTATTTTATGTTCGACCGATTTAATATGTTATATTTTTGAACTTTTGAGTTTGGGCTTTAGAATTTGGATTCCGGATTCTAAGTAATGTTTTATGTTGGACTAATTCGATATGTTGTATGTTTGGACTTTGAATATTTTTAGTTGGAATGGTTATGTTTTAAGTGGAATGATTTTAATGTGTAATGTTTATTTTCTATTTGATGGAATGCTTATGTTTTAGGTGAAATGAATGATTTTAGATGTTTATTCATTTTGTTGTGAACTTTTGATATAGTGAAACTATTTTGAGTTGAAATGATTTGATATGTTTTGATTTTATATGTTTTCGAGTTGAGTTTGAGCTCGAACTATAAATCGAACTAATCGAGTCGAGCTCGAGCCCTTGAGCTCGGTTAAATCCAAGTTAATCGAGTCGAGTTCGAGTACTTGTTTTGAGTTCGAGCTTGAGCCTTAACTTGGTATTCGGTCGAGCTCGAATAGTTGGAATTTTTTCGAGCTTGAGTAGACCTCTACTTGAGCTCGGCTCGACTCATTTACAGCTCTTATGATACATCACCAAAAGTCGTTGATTTCTAGATCATATAAAAGAGTTTTCAAAGAAAAAAGTTATGAATAAGAGCATCTTAAAATATTTATGTTACACGTGTTCGTCTCAATCCAGAAAAGAGGGACTTGTACCGGATGTAAATTTTTCGATCTTATTGGTATTTAAATTTTTTTTATTGTTTTCCTTATATTTTGTAACGTTTTAACGCATTTTGCATTTTTTTTAATAATAGTTACATTTTAAAAAAAAAATGATTATATATATATATATAACTTAAATTAATTTAATTACTAAAATAATATTATTTTAAAAACAAATTAAATTTACTAAAAGTATATAGAAAAATTAATTTACAAAATGAATGATTTGATAACTGGAATGATATCCGAGAGGGGATAGCATTTCTCTTCTGCATGTCCATGAAGTTTTGAAAAATCCAAACATCTCCGAGATAGAGAGGTAGGAATTTATCGAGTGAACCGCACTCCTTCGTATACGTCAGGAGTCCATTGATGAATGATAGATATTAATAAAAACTTAAAAAAAAACTCATCTCATAATTATATTCTAATAAATAAATGAAAAAAAGTAGAGGCACGGTATTTATGGTTTTCTCATGATAATTATGTCCACCTCTTCTTTTGGAAGAACTCATACATCTGTCTCTTTTAGGTTCTTCAATCAATCAAATGGAAGAACCAAGCTAGTGAACAAAAACAACATAATACCAGTATCAAACAACTTGACCTAATCTTGCAATTAATGATATATTATTGGTCATCTTATGAAAAAAGAGATCCCCCAAATGGATACCACTACTAGATTCATATATTATTGCCAAAATGTCCAACTTATCGCGGCTGTGGAGGAACATTGGATTTTGCAAATCCAACCCATGCAACAATCCCAACAGCAAGGATTATCCATCCAAAGATGTCGTATTTCAGATCATTGTTCTTCTTAGACGTTGTTGTTGTCTGCACCAGCATAAATACAAACAGGTGGAAATAAGGACAAATAACTTCCTACACATAACAAAACTAAAGATATGTGTGTTCAAAGTATTGATTGTTCATTTTACAGAGAAATTTGTCTGCCACAATAAACTTGTAGTTAATTAATTCTCCTGAACCAAGTGGATGAACTAATTTACTGTTTAAGCATGATCGGGTTGATAAATATATAATTTTGATGGAATTGCTACAATATGAAATTATAACAAAGGGTCTTCACCTTAGTTGTTGAAGACGTGGATGGTCCAGTTGGAGCAGCCTGCTGATTAAGACCATGCTTATGAAGCTCCTTATGCAACTCAGGGGCCTGAAAAAAACATACATACATAATTCTCATAAAAGAACTTAGATCTGTGCAATGCCAACAGTAACAGAACTTAGGTCTTCTGATTATAATGCAGTGGTGGGAAATGAACAATGCATTGAACTTCATGTTTGAATCATATTTTTCCTGCCATTACTTAACTGCCTTTAGACCATCGCAACCTGGCATTAGAATTCATGAACTGAGGTGGCCGAATGATGCTGATGGGAGGCCATACACACAGCTCATATAGAGTAAATAACTTTTACATGCTGAATTTGTGAAACAGGTTTAATATAGAAGTTCTGGGTTAACCATGTCTTTTGATCAGGATGAGTTCAAAATATTGATGTGTGATCATTTGATTGCCCTAAGATGCTCAATAAAATAGAGAAATGTTGAGCTTCCTTAAGTGCAGGTTCCTGCACAGCTCTCATCATTGTGCATTGCTTGCAACAATACAACTTAGGAATCTAGACTAATCGCTTCAGAGACATTTATTTGTCAGTATTATCTAGTGCTCAAATTGCCTTCTATACCCTCCATTTACAATCTTACCATCTATCTACATGTATTTCATTAACCATATATAATACTATTTACAATCCTAACAATACCTTTGAAAAACAAGGGCTGACAAGTATCTCTTACCTTAGCAGAAACTTCAAAGGACTTGCGATAAAGTTCATTCCCCGGCTCCTGCAAACAAATCATACATAACCCTTTTGTCTCGTGTCCAAGACCAAATAGCTGACATTAAATTATCAAATCAAAGTTTACCAGATCAACAGCCTGCTGAAAACAGATGGCTGCCTTGTCAAAATGTTCCTTTGCCTTGTCTTGATCAGGGGTTAGAAAAGCATTGGAAGTGTGAGCATTCCCTAGGCACCAGAGAGCATCATGCTTGGTCGGGTCAACCACCAACGCCTCTTCCAGCTTAGAGACAGCTTCTGCATACACATATTACTTATTAATCGAAATAAAAAGAAACATAGAGTCCTAAAGCTGAGTGAGAGGAAGTGAAAGATATTGTTACCCTCAATAATTTTAATTGCGTCGGTAACATTCTGAAATTGGGATAGCTCAAGCAGCGCGCCTCCCCACCTCGTTAGATTCTGAAAGAAGATGGTTCATAATCAGAAGAAATAGCTCCAAATTGGACATAGAACTAGCGATATTCTGTAGAAAAAGAAATGGAAACAAACCTACCTCTGCATCGAGGGGATTCATGGCGTAAGCAAGTTCGGAGGTCTTACGAGCTTGTTCGAAGAAGATGAGGCGGTCAAAATCACTCTGCATGTCCATGTTGGCAGCTACTTCTCCTTCAAACCGACGACCGTAGAAAGGTATCTATCTATCTCTATTGGTTTTAGGGTTTAAAGTGTTGGGGAAAATATAGAGAAGACGCTGCAGATTACTTTTTTCTTTTTTATTTAAAATAAAATAAAATAAAATAAATTCAATTTCAACCCAAAAAATATTTTTTAAATCATTATCAAATTAGTTATCAGTTATAAATTTGCAATAAATTCGATTTAATTTAAATAATATTAATTATACATTCTTACTCTTTATATATATAATTAAGAATTAATTAATTTAATAAATAAATTACATAAAATATAAAATTTATTTATTTAGATTAGTAATAAGTTATTTTTAAATTTATAAATATAAAATAACTTTATTTATGAAAATAATATAAAAACATAAAATTGAAATAATATATAAACTCTTAAAATTTTAAGATTCAAAATTTAAAATAATAAGGATTTACATAGTTTACCTAAATATGAATTATTGATCTCATTAATAAGATTTTGAGAAAGAAATTTAAATTTGTAAATTTATTTAGTAAAAAGAAATAATTAAATATTTGAAAATACATATTTTTTTTAATGGATTTTCAATTCTGAAAATGTTTATGTACGAAGATTATAAATGAGGATTATTTAAAACCGCAAAAACATTATTAAATTTAAAAAAAAAAATGCATAACACAAAATATATGAAAATAGATATATTTTTAAAATATAAAATTCAATTAATATCACATTTATCAAGACAGACAAATTAAAATACATAAATTCAAATTCAATCAAAATAAATTAATCTGAAAATGAGAGATCGATGAGGAACAATTCATGATCAACATGTCCAAATAAAAACATGAACAACCATAATATGGATATACAGTTGTCCAATATTTGGACATAAATTGCAGAAACGAGTCAATTGTATCAAACTTTATCATCTTGTTCATAATCATGATTCATGAATGGCCTGTAGATGATTTACTCTTAAACCAAACACCAGTCTTCCTGATCATCTTGTTCATCAGTTACATTAATATCATCCTCCGGATGAATATGATCATTATCATCATCATAATATTCGTTAGCCAAATGATCCAAAATCACGGTGCTCGATAACCCATAATTGTTTGAGGATACTCCGTTCGTGATCGACCGGATTTTCTGTGTGCCCTTAGATTTGACCTTGGATTTACAAACTGGGTGAAGGTGACAGCCAGAGCATCTGGGCTTGCCACATTTCCCGGTGAACTTGGAGTGGTTTGTGGGCTTAGTGGAGACCTTAATGAACAAGCCGGCAGTGGGAGGTGAATTGGTGCGGTTGTATCTGGGCTGGGGCCTCCGGTCGAATTCGGATGCACAAAGTGGGTAGGTACGGACTAAACCGTGCTGGCGACCTTCTCTCTTCATCTTTCTTAGTTAACTTGAAGGCTAAAACTGAACTGGTTATGAATCAAATGTATAAACAAACGCATGCTTTTATATGCATTGCTATTGCTATTGCTAATGTGGTTGGAATTCTTGGGAACCAAGCAATCTCCTCCCCTGTTTCGTCAACGCTGCGTGATGGCCAAGTCAGAATCTGTAAAATAAAAAAATTGTCTACTGTCAACTCATTTATTTAATTTTTAATTGGTTTATTTATTAAAATATTTATTAATATATTTATTTATTTTATTTTAAAAAGATCAATTTTTATTTAAAAATTAAATTATATTTTTTCTTTTTAATTGTCCACGGAGAGGAATTAGTTTTCAGTGGTTATACATATTATTGCTAAACTCCATTCAATCAATTTGACCAAGAAGTTAACGATTTTTACACTAGATTTTTGTTAGTGTATCTCATTGAGAATGAGGAGGTTCGACAAAAGAGCTCAAACGCTCTAATCAAGGTCAAAATAAAGAATAATATAATCAATACATTCTTCACTTTTCAATCATTTTTTTTTCTTTAGTTTACTTCATTAATAGGTTCCAAACCAAAAAACGAGAATTTTGATGATTTTTTTTTTATTTCCACGCTTCCTTTAAAAAAATACCGGGATGGAGTCTTTTAGAGGGGAAATTTGAGGAAATGACCCCAAAATAAGGCCAAATAGCCGATGGTGCGGGCCCATGATTTTTATAGCGCTGGTGACCCCCAAATTTTTTAATGACCATTTTACCCATGCGTCACACACCCTCCAGGTGCGTGACGCACCCTGAACCCTATAAAGACTTAATTTTTTTTTCATTTTCGTTTCAGTTTCTCTCTCATCCGTCTTCTCCGCCGTGAAACCCTAATGGTGGCGGAGAAGATTTTCTCTTCTTTTTCAGCGATGAAGAACGAATCGAAGAGGATTTCGAACATATTCAACGGCCTATAGCTTCGAAGAACATCCAATGGAGACGAGTTTGCACAGCGCTGAGGATTTCGAACAAATTGACATTTCATTCGACCATTCCACTATATTGTGTCTTTATTTCGTTATTATTTGTTTTGATTTCCTATTCAGTTCGTGTATATTTCATTTACAGAACGTTCCTCATTGATTCGCTGATTCGTTGAATGCAGGTTGTTTGTTTGGTAGGATGCGTCACGTAGGATGCGTCACGCAGGGTGCGTCAAGATGGATGCGTCAAGAAGGATGCGTCATCTCGGATGCGTCAACTCGGATGCGTCAACTCGGATGCGTCATCTCGGATGCGTCAACTCGGATGCGTCATCTCGGATGCGTCAAGTAGGATACGATGCGTCATCTCGGATGCGTCAACTCGGATGCGTCATCTCGGATGCGTCATCTCGGATGCGTCAAGTAGGATACGATGCGTCATATTTATTTTTATTTTATATAAAAACCCAAATAAGCCTCGACCACTATTCAGGCTCTCTCTCTCTCGCACCCGACGACGCACCTGCCTCGACGACGCACCTGCCTCGACGTCTCTTCCTGCTCGTCTTCGTCTTCATCTTCTCGTTCATTCATTGACTTCATGAGGTTAGTTTTAGTTATGTTCGTTTATGTTCATGTTAGGTTTTAGGGTTGGTTGCTTCTTGTTTGCAAATGGTTCATTCATGGTTTATGTTAGGGTTTGGTTGCTTCTTGTTTGCAAATGGTTCATTCATGGTTTATGTTAGGGTTTAGGGTTGCTACATGCTTGCAAATGCTTCATGCATGTTTTATGTTATGTTTTTAGGGTTGCTTCTTGCTTTCAAAAAGTTCATGCATGTTTTATGTTAGGGTTTTAGGGTAGGTTGCTTCCTGCTTTCAAACGGTTCATGCATGTTTTATGTTAGGAATTAGGGTAGGATGCTTCTTGATTTCAAATGGTTCATGCACGGTTTATGGGTTGCGTCAAGCAGCTGCGTCAAGCAGCTGCTTGACGCATCTGACAGTTGTTTCTAGCTATTTTGACGGTTGCTTTTCTTCTAGTTTGTTTATATTTGTTGTGAAATGTTTTCACAAACATTGTTGTTTTTCTTTTCCCTTTTGTAGATGGCAGACTTCACGGTTCATGATTTTCCTGGTAGGATTTCATTGAAATCTGTCCTAGCCTTGAAAAAAGTATCTGATAGGTTTGAAGCGTTGGGTCTTATGGAGAGGGCTCTAAATTCTCAATTTCAGTATTTATTGAGAGGAGTCTCAGACTTGTTGTTCTCAGGGACCATTTTACATCAGTTGCTGGTTCGGAAGGTGAAGGCCAATTTGAATAGGATGATTTTCAACTTTAATGGGGAGGAATATACTTTTGGTCTGAAAGAGTACGCATTGATTACAGGCCTCAACTTCGACAGATTGCCTGAATACAAAGATGAATGCCGAGGTTGTCCACCCTTGCTGATAAAATATTTCAAAAGGAATACGTCAATTCGAATGATGGATTTGGAATCTATTTTCATGAAATGCACCGATAAGGAAGACGCATGGAAGATCGGGTTGATCTGCTTGATTAACCAGTACCTCTTCTCATATGACCCAAAACGGCTTTTAAATCTCAAAATCATCCATATGGTTGAAGATGTTGAAGATTTCCTCTGATTTCCATGGGGGAAGGTGTCCTTTAGATTCACCATGAGGGGTCTTGACCAGGACATGAAACACCACAGGTCCGTATATATGTCCAGGAAAGGGAGTGGAGTTACTAATTCTTTTGCTTATAACGTGTATGGGTTTGTACTAGCACTACAAGTGTGGAGCTATGAGATCATTCAAAACTTGGTCCCTAAATTCGCCACAAGGAAAGACGTTGATGGCCCTTTTCGCCCAAGGATACTGTTGTATCAATCGAAAAGGAAGAATACATTTCAGGAGATGCAATCTGCCTTTAACAGCGCTGTGTTTTCTAAGATGCAAGAGTCCTCCGAGGAGACGAGTTTGTACAGTGGGGAGGATTTTGAACACATTAACAATTCATACGATGATTTGTTTGAGGGAGTTACTGATGGGGGAAAAAAGAGAAAGGCTGATAAAGATGTTGCTGAAGATGATGATGATGAAGATGTTGATGAAGAACCTACTACTGTCCAACCTTCCAAGAGGAAGAGGAATGTTGAATATGATGATATATCCCCCCCCCCCCCAGCAAAGCAGCCATCAAGCGTCGTAGCCTGCGTAACATGAGTCCCCCATCCGCAACTTCAACACCTCCATCATCACCTCCACGTGAACCTGCACCGGCATCTCATGTTCAGATAAAGGATGCCGAAGTGATAAAGAAGGATGTCGAAGAGATAAAGAAAGATGTCGAAGAAATCAAGAGAGACATAAGAGACATCAAATTGAATCAACAAAACTACTTTACGAGGTTTGAAAAGATGATTCTCAGTTTAAGCAACCAGTTCGCCAGCCATGTCACCAACCAGGTAATTCTGTTAGAGCTTTCTGTTTTTTACTACTTTATGTCTTTGACGCGGCTGCTTGACGCAGCTGCTTGACGCAGCTGATTGTGGTGTATTTGTACTAATGTATATTGAGTACTTGACTGCAGGTCTGAATCTACAAGAAGTGACCTCAAATGAGATGAAAGCTTGGAGAGAAAAGTGGGCAGTGAGGTTATTTCATGGAATTGTAGATCCATAGGTTATTTATGAAACTTTTGTACTGTACTGATATCAAATTTTTGTAATGTTAATCTCAAACCTTTGTAATATGGTTGATTTAATGATATAAAATGTTGTTTATGATATATATGTTATTGTAATTAATTAAATGCCTGAAGTACACAGTTATATAAATCATGTCTTACGGACCTCACCTTGGGATGTCCTACGTTTAGTTTGTGGCCGACCTTTCTTAACCTTCACAGGTGGTTTTAGACACACGCGTTGTTTGATAATATCGGGAAGATCCCAATTCTCTTCATCACCAACCGGATAACATGTCTCCGCATATGCATTCAACCAAGATACAGTTGTATAATACCTATGAGAAGGAAAATAAAACGATTAAAAATAGGTTAAATAAATAAGTTCAAAACGATTAAATACCTTGAGCATAAGTCGTAAGGAACCACATTCCTGTGACGGGCAGCAGGCAGTGCATGTGTACAAGGAAGACCGGAGACTTCAAATACCCTACAAGTGCAGTCCTTGTCCTTCAAATTGACTTTATAATGTGCCTCATTATCATGCACATACAACTCAAATCGGTTAAGGGATGATACGGTATAGAATCTTGCTTTCTCAAAACCATCACATAATAACTTTTCATACGTTGGAGATAAAAATTCTTGGTGGTTGGACGCTTTTTCTCTTCTATCATTAAACCACCCTTGTAATGTTGTTCTTAAAAACTCAAGCATTGCTGAAATTGGATACTTTCTGGCTTCCCTGCACTGACTATTCAAACTCTCTGCATAATTGCTTGTGAGTTGATTGTATCGTTTACCGGGGAAATATGCTCTACTCCATCTTTGAAACCCAATCTCTTCCAAATATGCAGCAATCCTATGATCTTTAACCCTGATCTTGTCAAAAAACCGATTAAATTGGGGGATAGTGTACGCATGAGAAGCCAAATCAAACTCGACATGACAATTATCAGTTTTGAATTTGGCATTAATATTCATCTTTATGTGATATGTGCACGCACCGTGGTCTGCTTCTGGAAAAACAGCACACAAGGCATTGGCTATACTTGGGTGTCTATCGGATACGAAGACGAGATCATCAACTAATCCAATTGCTTCTCTAAGTTTTTGCATGAAATAAGTCCACGAGTTATTATTCTCTGAATCAACAACGCCAAATGCAACAGGATACAGTTGTTCATTGACATCCAATGCAACAACCACCAATAGTTGACCTCCCACCTTGTGCTTGAGAAAACTTGCATCAACACACAATACGGGACGACAGAAGGCTTTGAAACCCCTAATTGAGAGGCCTAGAGACATGAACATATATTTGAAGTGCCCGTGCTCGTCTGTCTGAATATCTGTTATGGTACCCGGATTATTCTTCTCCAACATGTATAGGTATGAAGGCAATTTTCCATAGGAATCCTCTACCGTTCCTCGCACCGCCGTTAAAGCCGTTTCCCTTGCCCTCCAAGCCTTATTATAAGTCAAAAACATCCCATAATCTGACTGCATGTCTTCTATTATTTTTTTAGGCAAGTGGTTATGGTGATGGTCCATGTACTTACCCTTCATGCACTGCCCAATAACCCATGCCGGTGTTTGCATTTTTTTTTTCCGGCCTCGACAAAACTGAGCATGAGTGTTGTCGATTGAATTTCCGAATCTCAAACATCTCGGAAAACTTACCTTTCACAGCACGTAAGCTCCACTTGCATGTCTCATCCATACATTTCACATACCAAAGATGTTTTCGAGACTTTTTCACTTTGAATTCAAAATGATAAGTCATCGCATATTTATATAGCGTCAGTTGAAGTTCTTTTTTAGTATCAAATAACGTACCGACTTCCAATACGGTTTCACTAGTTAACGCCAATGCAAATGAAGGGTCTGTCGGTGATACGTCTGTAGGGTCTGTCGATGGTGTACCCATTGACGCTCTTGCACTAGATGGTGTACCCATTGACGCTCTTGCACTAGATGGTGTACCCATTGACGCTCTTGCACTAGATGGTGTACCCATTGCTCTTGCACTAGATGGTGTACCCATTGGTGTAGGTATTGACCGGTGCGGCGTGCGTGCAACTGCTGATGCAGGACTAGTAGTAGCTTGGAAATCACTAACCCGTTCATAATTAAAGTCAATAACGCGTTCATGATTAATCAGTTCATGATGAGCCCGTTCATCTTCTTCTCCTCCTCCTTCATTATCACTTTCAAATAAAATCTGTTGAGAAACAACTCGAGAAACAACGCCGGGTATACTTTTTTGAGTAATGATTGGTAGTGTAGTATCTTGACTTGGGTACTTCTCTACTAATGAGACACAAAGTGGTGACGAAGACGACGAACTTCGACCCGATATCAACCATGATAAATACATGCCCACATCTTTATCTCCCTCAATAACAACAGGGGGAAGTTTTGCAGAAGGATCATACATGACTTTAATCACTAAATCATATGCAGACTTTTGCACGTTAATCGTCTCATAGATTGTATCAACTAATTGAGCAAATGTAGTACATTGAGGTATATCCATGGTTTTGCATGATTGTGCAGAGAAAGACCTGGTACCATT
The DNA here is from genome assembly GCF_907164915.1 of Impatiens glandulifera. Classification (NCBI taxonomy): domain Eukaryota; kingdom Viridiplantae; phylum Streptophyta; class Magnoliopsida; order Ericales; family Balsaminaceae; genus Impatiens; species Impatiens glandulifera. The sequence continues at coordinate 61,010,393 of NC_061863.1, forward strand.
GGCTGCAATTTGTCACTCTCCATTGTACACAACAAATACGTCAGCAAATACTTCAGCTGCAATTGAAAAAATTATAGTATCAATCGAGAGACACCGTAACAATGAAATGCAAGTAATAGTTATAAATGGTCTGGGGTGCGTTACGCATCTGCGTTACGCAATTACGTGACGCAACTGCGTTACGCAACTACGTGACGCAACTGCGTTACGCACCCGGTTTCCGTCGCGACGGTGGCATTCCACCTACTCATTCCCTAATCACTACACCCTAACAAACAAAGCAATCCAAGAGATAAATGAAGAAGGAGAAGAATACCTGTAGCAGCAGAAAGAGACATGGTGAAGGAAGAGAGGATTCCGCCGTCGTCTTCGTCGGTCGGTGGTTGGGTTTTTTAGAGAGAAGGAGGAGAAGGGAAGTGAAGAAAGAGAAGAAGAAAGAAAGAATGAAAAGAACTGATATTTTTTTTCTTATATAGTAAGGGCATTGTGGACTTTTCACAATGCCCTCAGGTGCGTCACGCAACGGGAGGGTGCGTGACGCAACGGGGGTATTTTCGGCAGAAAAATGTTTGGGGGTCACCAGCGCTATAAAAATCATGGGCCCGCACCATCGGCTATTAGGCCTTATTTTGGGGTCATTTCCTCAAATTTCCCCTTTTAGAGAGATGCATTATAATATAAAATTAAAATAAGAATATTTTAATAAATAAAATGAGCAATTTGATGATGTAATTGAGATAGAATTTTTAAATAACTGTGTAAAATCCCCAAAAATTCATATCAAAATAGCTATAGTTGAATGCGATCTTCTTAAAGAAAGATACATGCAATAGACAGACAGCTTATGTTTTTGCCAAATATCATGGAGTTTTATCCCAAATAGATGATAATGTACTATTTACATTTTAAGTTGCATATAAAAGGAAGAAGACAATTTTCGACAAGTTGCTAAACGTTTTCTGATTGAAGGGAATCAACATCAGAAGGTTTCACGAGCGGCTCAACCTTGCTTTCAGGGGTAAAGTGAGGGGACGAGGAATCAGTTTTTTTTGCCGGATAAAGCACATAATGTTGAAAGATGAAGACCAGATCAAAGAAAATTGAGACCTGCAACATTTACATAAAATTTCATCACAACCACAATCATCTCATTTTACTATTACCAATTCAACTATGCTCATCAAATGACTTATGACCCGACCTCATTTTATGGGTCTAGATCCAAGTCTAGATGAAAACTGTCGATACATTTTTTGTGTGTGTGTGTGTCTAGTATCACATCTGAATGTGGATTGAATGAAATAAAGTTTGAAACAAAGCTAATTCTGTGAGACATGTATTCAGACTTTATTAATGGTTCTAGATCCGGGCCAAAATCCAGAAAGTGTTTCTAAATGGACCTCTAGGTATTAGATTTTTGTCACATTCTAAAAATCCAAAAAATATTCATTGGCTGAAAATGTGTGATCTAAAAGAACGAATAGCTCTTATCTTAAGCCAGCCGGATAGAAGTTTAAAGATGAATAAAGAGAGGCTGGGTGACATCTATAGCAAAATCTAAAATTTCTTCAGCTTTTCACACATTTTACATTAAAAAAGTTCAATTACACTTTCTATACCAAATGCAAACAAAATCACTTTCACTTTTAACAGTTTTCAAAAATAATTTGACAAAATACCATTATCAAAAAAGGCCCAAAGAAACATACCAGAGACAGCAACGTCTTTCCTATATTTCCATAGAAGTTCACCCAAGAATCTGAGGACAATGAGTTCACATACACCAACCATGTCAGTTAGGTTAGGAGGCATTAACGCTCTCAGAATCAAATAGAGTTTGTATAAAGAAGAGGAATAAGAAGAACAGAATATACTCTGATCAATAGATTGCACACTCATTTGTCCATAGTTTGTTAATCCTCCCACTAAATCAAGCAAGATGTTGCCAATACTGAATCCAATTGTACTCTTACGTCGGAAATTCATAACAGCCTACATACAACAGTTGTTACAAGTGAAAAACACCATCTTAGGGTAAGTATTGCTAGCAATAGATACAAATAAGAAGAATCAATAACTGTATATTCTTGCAATCCACAACCATACAGATGAGAAAATCAAAGTAGGTTTAGATTTCTTGCTAAATTTGCTAGAATTCAAACAAAGAAGAATAAGAAGACACAGTCAATTCAAACCTGAGGGATGTACTTGATGACTGTCATAGTAACCTGCAATGTGCTGAAAAAAGGCAATTGTAACCAAACATCAGCTCCATTCACAAGTACAATCATTTCACATCCAGATGAAAATAAAAGTAAAAGTTAAAATAAAAATAGTACTTGAAGCAGGACACTAGCCAAAGCCATGAATGACTTGGCAAAGCTACTAAGCAGCAAACAGCAGCTGCAAACCATGCAACGAAAACAATGGCATAACTAATCTTTGACACCTTCTGGTTTCCACGCTGTTAAAATACAAAACATAAGTTGAAGTTTGCACATAAGGAGGACTGGAAAAGTGTTTAATTACGAAGTCAAACTACAAAACCTCATAAATTGCAATCTGGAACAGGGTAAAGGCAGTAATTAGAACAGCATGTATTGAAAAAGCCACATCATTTGCCGCCACAGGTATCATCTACATTCATGATGCATGAAACCGTAAAAATTCAATTCAAATCAAGGTATGTTTAATTTAGACTAATATTGTTATGTTTAATTTAAAGACTAATAGTGTTATGTTTACCTCTTTGAAGCCATATTTCTCATGGTATTGTCTCTGAACAGCGGAGCTAAAGAAGACGGATGCGTTGTAAATGAGATAAGATGAGTGCTTTGTCAAATTGAGCACCACGAAATCGAAGTTCAGTCCGACCACACTGAGTTTTTGATAAGATCAAAGAAACGATTGGTTTTAAAAGGGAAAACATACAGAGAATACATATGAATAGAGAAAGAGAGGAGGATATATTGACCTTTTCCTTCGGAAATTCAATATGACCTGAGGATAGAAACTGATCGACCAAGCAAAGAAAGCAGTCCATCCTAATACGTTGGACAGAACTTCAAGATGAAAAGAGTTCCAAGCAGATGTCATCTCACTACCGATGGATGGATGGATGGATCGTACTTCTGGAATTCTTCAGTTGTCACTAGATTCAGGGGAAAAAAATCGAATCTTTTGTATGGGCGAAACTGAGAACAAAAATTGGTTGTTTATTTATCAAACGATTATAACAGCGTCTGGCCAAGTTCCTGTAAAATGAACCTAGACCCAACTTAAGGCGACGTTCAACGATGGGAAGGAGGAAGGTTCGGATATGGATTCATACATTTTACAAGTGGAAAAAAATGTAAAACCAATCAAATTGGAAATATTCAAATTGGTAGTTTATGTATTAAAATTTTAGGGTTAATGGAACTAAATATTATAAAATTAAAATTATTATATTTTATATGGATATATTAAAACTATTAATTATGGTTATATGGAATATATATATATATATATATATATATGCAATTAAGAAATTGTGAGGATATTTTTGGATGGATATTTTTCGATGACTAATGAATTGGTTCTTAAATAATTTAAAACTGAATTTTTCTACTGAGATGAAGAACATGGCTAGTTTCTAGAACTTACCAATTGTTTTGCGGGCGACATGAACGAAGTGAGATTTTCGTCTGAAAAAAGGGGTCAATAGGCCTAATAGTCTAATACGCGAGTTCTCAAATACAGTTGAAAAAACTTGAACTTATCGATTTTTCATTAGAGGGTCACATTCATTCTCGTATCGACAAATTTCTAATTAACGAATCAATCTTTCAAAGATTTTCTAATATATTTCAAAAGGTCCTTCCATTCATTGAAATTGTTCAAATCACTGATCGATCTTGATGCCGAAAGATGAGAAGAATATGTTGACCATTTAGATTCGAAATAAATAGTTGATTAAAGAAGACTTTATACCGCGTGTTCAATCATGGTGGGTGAATCAGTCATCGGTTGATTATCTGTTGAGTAATCTCTTTGTGAATTTAAGAACCATGCGTAAACTTCTCAAAAGTTGATTTGTGGGAGATCGTGTTTTATTTTGTGTTAAAATCAATGACTTGTGTAATTAAATTAATGGCATTGACGAGAATCGGGAGATTTGTGAACTCTCCGCTGGGGAGGTTAGTTCTCGGATTTACATTGTTAGCAAGTTACTCGATATGTGTAAGGAAGAAAAAACTAGGGCACGCCAGCGAAGTAAAACTACATGATTAAGAGTCAAAGATAGAAACACCAAGTTTTTTCATGAAATTTCTAACGCGCAAACAAAACATAATGTGATAAAATTTTATCTCGATCGAGGGAAAAGTTTATGATAGTGAACCTGAAATCTCTATGAGTATTTGTCAAATTCTATAAGGGTTTGTTAAAAGAGCCATTTAAGGTTAGGCTTAAATTGAATAGTAATTTTTTATTCAATTAGTAATCCCCTCTTTTATTCTATCGACAATAAAAGTGGATACTAACCCTAAGTTCTTAGGTTTGAGCTCGTCAGGCGGCAAGTTCTGTCTGGTTAAGTGTGTTTGCGGGTTACATATTTAATTCGTTGTCTCATTTATTTTCCCCCCAAAAATTGAATAGTAATTTTTTATTCAATTAATACAACGCAAAAAGATATGTTGGAGACTCTTTTTACGTTGGAGGAGGTTAAAGAGGCCATTAAGGGGTGTGGAAGTGATAAAACGCTAAGATGCGATGAATTTACTTCTTTTTTTAACAAGGCGTGGCCTTTCCTTAGAACTGGAATTATGGAATCAATTAATCATTTTTTTTATCGATTTTCTTAATTTGATAAAAATTGAAACTCTAAATTCACAGTTTCAATTATATAAATTCACCGTCTCAATATTCTAAATTGTGGAAGCAATTTTTTCTTGAGTATTGCAATCCTCTAAATTCATAATTTCATCCATTGTAAGTTTACGGAGAAAATGAAACCTAACATTTATGTGTTTGCTTCGTCAATGCATCACATAATTTTTGATAGTTTGATTGTTGAATTATTGTCACATAATACAATGGTAACACCAACATGAACATGTTTTACTTTCTCAAAAAATATTCTTAGTCTTATAGCTTGACAAACACATGATGCAACTGCAATGAATTTACCTTTAGTGGAGGACAATGATACTACTGACTGTTTCTCTAAAGACCAAGATACTACTCAAGAACAAAACATAAACGCATATCTAGAAGTACTTTTCCTATCACTTAGGTCCCCTGCATAATCACTATTAGTATATACAATTAAATTTTGATGTCCTCTTGACTTGTAAAAAATACCAAAGTCTACTGTTCTTTTTAAATACTGAGTACTCACTTTGCTGTAGTAAAATGTGATTTAGTAGGACAATCCATGAATTTAGTAAGAAGACTTATCACAAACATAATATTTGGTCTAATAGCTGTTAAATACATCATACTTCCCGGTTCCCACTATCTGTCTATAAGTAATATTATCTACCTTATTTTATTCTTCTGTTTTTCCAAGTTTACAACCTGGAACAATAGGATTTAGAACTATTGGATTACTTTGATCCATATTGAATCTCTCCAAACTCTCGTGTGTATTTCTTCTACCCAATAAAAATGTAATATTGCCTCTGTAATACCTCAATTCTAAGAAAGAATCTCATGTTTCATTGATTTTTTAAAATCAATAAACATACATTCATTGTTTCCAATAAATATAAGATTATTCACATAAACACATACAATTAACAACATACATTTGTCTCGAGTCTTGATGAAAATAGTGTGTTCATATTGACATCTCTTAAAACCTTTGTTTGTTGAAATAAGTTATTAATGAGGCAGGCTAAAATATTTAAAGGTAAAAAATTATTTATTTCACGCTATTAATAGCACGCTATTAGAAACCATTCTAAATACCGTTCTGCATCTATTGGTTCAAATCATCTAGCAATTGTCGAAATTCTTTCTTTTATTAACCCCTAATACTTTTTGGATCGAAGGAAGTTCTCCATTAACATACATCAATGCTCATAGTGATCATTCAACTTCGATATTGAAGCTTGAACAAAATTATTTTCGGTTGACATGGATGACTTCACTTTTTTTCTTCGTTGCATCGTAGAAGTCCTTGCTCTAATACCAATTGTCAAATTAAATAAAAAAAATTATAGAAGATAAATGACCAAATTTATTGAAGGAATAAAAGATTATATATAGCCATCATTTTACATTAAAAAAAATAAAATAAACAGCCATAAACTAACTAATAACTACGATAAGAACAACTACTCACCGCTAACTAACTAGATAAGAACAAGGATTTATGCATCTTTCTTTTTCAACATATTTTTTTTTTTTCAGATGACAAAACTTAACAAAGCACAAACAATTGTAGAATAAAAAGTTGAATCACCAATATATGAATTATTATTCCCAAAACCTATCAACTAGTCATTAAAAGTTATAAACAATATCAAGTGAAAGTAAAAGTAAAAGATGAACCGATGTGGATGGCACAAAAAAAGATAATTTATTTTACCCTATAAATGATGTTCCAAAAGCAAATGGGGACATTAAATAATGTCATGAAAGTTGACCATATCAAGAGTCTGGTAATAACAATTAGATGCCTTGTTGAAATAATCCTTGGCTTGGTTTTGATCGGGGATTAAAAAAGCATGGGCAGTGTAAGCATTCCCCAGGCACCATAACGCATTGTGCTTGTTCGGGTCAACCACCAACGCCTCTTTCAGCTTAGAAACAGCTTCTGCATTAATTCATTATTAATTATACCCATTATTATTATTAATGGAATAAAAAGAATCTTTGAGATTGATTGATTTGTGTACCCTCAATAATTTTAATTGCTTCGAAAGTATTATCATTATGAAATTGGGATAGCTCAAGCAGGGCGTTTCCCCACTTGGTTAGATTCTGAAATAAGATGCATGCATGGTTGTTCATATCATAATCAGAAACAATTAATAATATATAGCTAAATCATGCTCTAGATCGATGATAAAACAAACATACATCTGCATCGAGAGGATTCTCTGCGTAAGCAACTTCGGAGGTCTTACGAGCGTCTTCTAAAAAGAGGAGACGATCAAAGGTGTTACGAGGTTCTTCCAAGAAGAGGAGACGATCAAAATCACTTTGTTTATCCATGAAAAGGTTCTTAGGGTTTCAAGAGGTAGTAGGAGAAAAGTGGGTTTTGTTGCCCAACCCAATTACCAAATAATATTCAAAAAGATTTTGGACTTTATTTCAAAATATTTCTCTTCTAGAATCACTATAAAAATGGTGTAATATTTTATTTTTCTAACATTTACCATAAATATATATATTAAGTATCTCAGTTACAATTAAATTTGTCAAATTAAAAAAATTCATTTAATAAATTTAATACATAATTTAAAAAATTGAATTATTAGTTCTCGATTAAACTCGATTTTAGTTGTGGTGTGCTGGTTTTTATAAATATATTAAGGAAAACCATATTTTGAATTCATTTTACAAAAAACTATATTTATCCTCTAATGCATCTAATAATTTTAGTATTAGGTATTTGTCTGGTTTAAGAACAAATGAGACTTAAGTGACCATGAACATTTTTAATTTTAATATCAATTTATTCGTAAAAATAAAATAAAATTACAAATTAAATAATTTTATAATAAGTAATATTATTTTCAAATTATTCTAGTTTATAAAATAAATTATATGTAATTAATAAAACTTATAATAATTATAAAAATAATACAAATTCAACAACAAAAAAAAAATTAAGTATAAAATTAATATTAATTTGAAAAAAAAAGTATAAATAAAAATATATTCATTTTAAACAAAAACAAAATATAATAACAATGTAGAAAAGTGTGAAAAACCTATTTCTAAAATTTAAAATCCACATGAAAAAAGAGAAATCATTATTTTGAAGGTTATATTTCAATGTTCTTAATCTTTACCCATCAAAGTCTCAATTTTTCACCAACTAAATGAGTCATATTTTTTCTACACCTTAACTGAGTTCACTCCACAAATTTATTCTCCCTTTTATCCCTCTTTCGTTGAATATAATATTTGCATATATGATTTTTTATTCAGAAATAAGAAAGAAAATAAATATTCACTCTTTCAAATACACGTAAGGATTTAAAAAAAAAAAAAAAAAAAAAAAACTACAATGAATCTATATTAATTGATGCAACAACTTATTGATAAACTTAAAAAAGTTTTTCTCTGTCCAAAATAAATATAGAAAAATGTATCTATGTTTATTGGTTTGATCAAGAATTAAAATTTATTACACCAAGTGCCCTATTAAACTATTATTTTGAAAGTTTATATATGTTTATAAATAAAAAGCAACATTTAAGGGTGATCAGGTATATCTCATTATTTATATATTTTTATTTAACTTAATTTAAATTTATAATATAATTAGTTTTATATATAATAATTTGCACTTTCTCAATCTACTATTTCAAATAGACAATAGATAAGGATTTACAAATAATGAATTTATATTAATGGATGCAACAACTTATTGATAAACTTAATTATGGTTTTATTCTCCTAACTAAATAAACATAGAAAAAAGTGGATCTATATTTATTGGTTTGACAAGGAATTAAAATTTATTCAGTAAGTGTTAGATTATAATCAACATTTAAGTTGATATTTTGATAAAATAAATGAAGAATTATGATTCATGTGCATATCAACAAAAGTTTAATTCGGGAATGAGGATGTGCTAAAGTTTACTATATATACAATATAAAGACTTTTGTGTATCAATGACATAAGACTTTTGTGTATCAAAGACATTTGTGTAATATTAATTTAATTTTCTAAGATTAAACTATTTTATTATATTCTAACAAAAAGTTATGATAATTTGTGATTTAGGTTATCAAGTACAATAAATACTAAATAGAAAGACACGGAAGAAACATATTTCGGTTAAAGCATTTGTCTCTACTGGTTCATAAAAGTTGGCTAAACAAGTGATGTGACTAAATTATAGCTAGACTAAATTATAGCTATTGAAATTTATAAGTTTGCAAAATGAATTGCACATATAAAATTCTTTGTATTTCCTATAAAACCCTCTTTTCAAGAAATCAAAAATAAAATATTTTTAAATAATTAGATAAATTAATATTTTTAATAAAATAATTTATTATTTTTAATAATTAATTAAAATATTTAAATTTATAAAATTAATAATTTAAAATATTATTATTAGATTATTTGGTTGTAGCGTTATTTATAGTAAATGATATGTTATATTATGTCTAGTCGTATGAATCACGAATAGATTGAATGAAATTATTTGCTCGAGTCTTCGAGTAGTTGTAAAGAAGTTTAGATTGATGTGCCTAATATGTCAGACCTACATATTTGAGTTACATCCCAATTATTTTTTGGTTGATTATCTGATTGAGAAATAAATCTTTGAATATTTAATGATTCTCGTGTTCAATATGTATCATTTGTAATACTATTATTATTAAGTACTTTTTCTTCTTATTTTCGTCATTTAATGTCTAAACGGTTTTTTTTCTATTTTTAATATAAATAACTTTAAAAAAATAAAATTTATTATTATTTATAATATATTAATTATAACCATTTTAATAAATATATATATTGATTTGAATTAATATATATCATTTTTATATTTTTAATATTATAATATATAATAGTTTAATTTTATAATTATAAGTAATTAGTATATTAATAAGTTTTTATTATTTTATTTTTTAATTAAGATCTAATTTTTGTTTAAATGGTGAAAAATGTTTTTTAAGTAAAATATTAATTTCAAAAAATTATTTAAAAAGTTTTACTTTTAATAATTTAATTTGAAAATTTAACTTTATTTTATTAAATTATCAAAATATAACATGAAAATAAATTGAAATTTTATAATCACACAAGTTAAATAAAAAAATAAAAAATAAAAAATTTCCTAAATCATTAGATAAATTAATATATTTTTATCATAAAATGTTTTAATAAAATAATTTATTATTTTAACTAATTAATTAAATATTTAAATATATAAAATGAATAATTTAAAATCTTATTATTTATAATATATTATTACCAACCATTTTAATAAATTTATATTTTATTTGAATTTATATATATATACTAATTTTTTATATTTTATTCTTATAATATATAATAATTTAATTTTATAATTATAAGTTATTAATATATTAATAAGTTATTATTATTTTTATATTTATTTAAAAAATCTAAAAAAAAAATAATTGTAGAAAAATGTTTTAAGTAAAATATTAATTTAGAAATTTTATTTAAAAAGTTTTAATTTAATTTGAAATTTTAACATTTTTTTAATTATTCAAATATATGTAAATATAACATAATTTTTAAAAATATTATTATTTTCTATATTAAGAATTTATAAATTAAAATTTTATTTATAATATATTATTAAAATTATTGATGATTATTTTTTAATATTATGAAAATTATTTTATTTACAATATATTATTAAAATTATTGATGATTATTTTTTAATATTATGAAAATTATAATTTTTAAATTAATTATAATAAGTTAATAATATTAAACAAGACTATATCTTTTAATAATATATTATAAATAATATATATTTTAGAATTATTAATAATATATTTTAAAATAAATTTATTTTTATTAGATATTTATTTAATTAATATTTTATATATTTTTATTTTTAATGATTGATTTATCATGATAAAATTTATATACTTAAAAATTAATTTTAATTTATAATAATTAGTAATAATATTATTTACACTATATAATTCATCGGATCTATGCAAGTATCAACAATAATATATATTTTAATAATATTATTATTTTATAATAATATAATTATATTTAAATCTTATTTATAATTACATAATTAATAATATATTTTTCAAATATATAATATAAGGTTTAATATTTACACATATAACATTTTTTGTTTTTAAATATATGATAATAATAAAATTTATAAATATAAATATCATAAATAATTTGTATCTAATAATAAATTTATAAATATATATATTTATTATAAAAATTGTGAATAATATATCATAAATATTAGTATTTTTAATTATTTATTTTATAAATTTAAATATATTATTTAAGAAAGATTATATTTTAAATAATTATTTAAAAAATATTTATTTTTTTTAAAACTATATTATTTTGTTATTATTATTATATTAAGTCTATTATATATATATATATATATATATATATATATTTAATATATATTGGTTAAGTTATTACTTTTATTTATAAATAAAATAAATTAAAAATTTATTATTTATTTTTCTGTATTAATATTTTATTATTATTATTTGAATGATATTTTTTAATAATATTGTGGATAATGTTTTAAAAACCAATTATTAATTAAATATATATATATATATATATATATATATATATATATATATATATATATATATATATATATGAAAAAATAAATGATTTAGTAATAAAATATTATATATTTTTAGAGGAGTGATAGAGGGAGGGAATTCGGTGAGGGAATTTGGTGAGGGAATGACTTGGCATCACCTTCATTGGTTGAAAAATGTAAAAGTGGGAGGAAAGAGAAAAATAGAGAAATTATTTGATTTTTTCAGCGAATAAAATTATGCCACGTCATTCCCTTACCAAATTCCCTCACAAAATTCCCTCACCTAATCATTTCTCATATTTTTATTATATAAAAAATAAAGTAAAAATATATTTGATATTAAATATAAATTGTAAAGTTATAAATAATAAAATAATATTAATTTAATATTCTGATTTTTTTTATACTTATAACAACTATTTATTATTAGTTTTTTTTAATAAAATCAAATTTATAATATATTTATTTTTTAAAATATAATTTTAAAATTTCAAAATAATAATTTTTTTTATATTTTGAAAATAAATATAATATTTAGAATTTATACTTTTGTTATATAATTTAAAATTATTGGAATTTGAATTGGAGAGAACGGATAAAAAGAAAAATATAGAATATACTATTATATATGTATAAAATTGAGACAATATAATTATTATTTTTTTTTTATCGCAAATACAACTTTATAATTTTTAATATAAAATCAGATTTTCTTAAGGTTAGGGTTTTATTCTAATAAATATATATAGGGAGCCATTTATATATTTGTTCTGTATAAAAAAAAATTTGAAGTTCACGAAATAAATTTATGTACTTCTTTTTCCTTTATATATAAATTCACCGACTGAGAAATAGCCGATATGGAGCCGGAGGGATCTGATCGACTCATCGTAGAGAGTCAAGTTTCTACTAGGAACAGCAAACTCGACGAGATTCAGTCTCTTCTCCGTTGAGCCGGACGATTATGGCGAGACCACTGAAGGGTTTTTCTTCTACATCATCATCAACTTCTTCCTTAACCAAGAGACCTGTCCTCTTCCCTCTTCTCTGTGCTGCTGCCATTTTCTCGCTCCTCGTTTTGGCCATCCAATACTCTCTCTTCACCGGTCTGTTTCCATTTCTTCTTCGTCATCTTTCTACCCTTAACACATTCATTTCAGTTCTGACATTTAAAATTTTCAGGCTCCAAGAAGCTCGATCCAAACGCAGATGAAATCCGCGTCTTGTTAGATTTTCAGTCCGGCGTTCAGCAGTGCGTGGTTAGCTTCAATTTTTCTTTACAAACTCTGCAAAGATCATATTTATTTATGGAGATAATGCTATGTTTCATGATAAATCGAATTGAATGATACTTTTTACATCGTCTATGTTTGAGAAATCTAGTTGGTTTGATTTGATTTGACAAACTCTGTCATACAGAAAGAAAGAATAAAACAGTTCAGTGCAAGATCTGCTATTGTAGAGAGGGTATTTCCTTAACAGAAAGACTTTTTATGCAGGCAAACAGGGGCTTTGGACTAACTGCTACTGTGATTGATCACTGCAATTTAATTCTCAAGTTTCCTAAAGATACTAATAGTTCTTGGGTACACTCTCTTTCACACATTCCGACCTACAAAAAGAGTTGGACCTGATTTAGTACCAGTTTGCTTACAAAGTGACAATGGTTTTTCTTTGCAGTATAATGAGCAGTTTAAAACCTATGAACCTCTGGAGTACAAGTATGATGTTTGCGAGGCTATTCTCTTATGGGAACAGGTTAATTAGTTACTATGTTATTAGCTTCGCTGTGGTCGTTGTGTTGCAACTTATGCTAAATCACTGTCTGACTGTAATCCAGTATCGGAACATGACGACTGTCTTGACTAGAGAATACCTAGATGCTCGACCTGATGGTTGGATAGATTATGCAGCAAAGAGGATAGCCCAATTGTATGTTCATTTCTTCACCCATCTTGACATTTTATGTAACACTTTTCTTTTTGCTGTTTGGCTATGTCATTTTATGGCTAACAGTTTCTTTTTCTTTTTTTACACTTTAGAGGTTCTGACAAATGCTACAATCGTTCTCTTTGTGAGGAGCATCTTAATTTAATTTTACCTGCCAAACCACCCTTCCATCCGAGACAGTTTAGGACATGTGCGGTTGTTGGAAATTCAGGGGATCTTCTAAAAACCGAGTTTGGAAAAGAAATTGATAGCCATGATGCAGTTATAAGAGACAATGAAGCCCCAGTGATAGAGGTGAAGAAGTTGATATTAGTCTTCTTCTGTTCTCAAGCATTTGAATGAATTTTAACCAATGATGGACCACCCTTAGCAATTTTAGTGTACTTTCTCGGTTCCATTGAAAAAATAACTGGAGCTTCTTGTGAAAAAATTACTGGAATACTCATTACAATTTCTGCATTCCTTAAACAGAAATATGCCAAACATGTTGGCTTGAAGAGGGATTTTCGTTTAGTAGTTAGAGGTGCTGCTCGGAACATGGTTGCTATTCTTAATGGTTCAGGCAAGTACTTATTTTTGCACAATGTTTCCATTTGGAAAACACTTATTGTTTATGTTTCTGTATCTAGACACGTTTCCACATACAGAAATGTTTGGAAACTATTTTTTGTCGGTGCCAGATTAAAAAGAAATACACTGTTTCTGTATTTGGAGATGGAGCCAGAGACAAATTCAGTAAGTCTGGAAACGGTTCCATATACAAAAACATAAACAATAAGTGGTTCCAAATGGTGCATCAAAATGTACCTCTTCTATCGCTCACACTGTAATGAACTAGACATTTCCTTGTGCTTAATTTTCTTTGTTGCAGATGATGAGGTGCTAATTATTAAGAGCTTGACCCACAAAGATTTCAATGCTATGATTAAGGTATATTTAGTATATTCGATTCATCATATATTTAAGATTGGTTTTCTAACATCTTGTTTGCCTGTTACCAGACTCTTCCAAATCCTATCTATCTCTTTCAAGGTATTGTCCTACGAAGAGGGGCCAAGGGAACTGGGATGAAATCTATAGAGTTGGCTCTTTCTATGTGTGATATTGTTGATATATATGGATTCACGGTTGACCCTGGCTACACTGAATGGTTATTTCTGTTCTCAACACTCTTAGAGCTTATTTGATGAAGTTTTATTTTAAATAATCCTTTCTTATAAAAATGATAACCCTTGTTTGATGCAGAAGTGAACAATTTAGGTACTAAAATATCCTTTGTATTATATTTTAAAATGATAAAATTCTAGGCTATTTAGTATTTTAGTTTATGATTTGATTCTGATTGATGATGGGATAAGAGATTATCTATATATTATTTGATGTGGGTTATTTGAGATTAATTTCAAGTAACCTACTATCCAATCAACAATTACTCATCAGCCATTAGAGAACTTATATTTTCATTACATATTTATATAGCTAATGTCTTTTTACCTTAAATAACCTGTTTTTCAGTAACCTACCAAACAAGGTTATTCAAAAATAACCACTTGGTCATATTCAAATAACCCTAGATCAAGCAATGCCTTAGTGCACAAGTGAAGCTGTTTCACTTAGATTATATGATATTTTAATTAATTCTTTCAAGTCTTGATGTTTCCATTTGGTTTCATGTTCTGCATAGGACCCGATACTTCTCTGCCCCAAGAAAAGGGCACAACCCACTTCAAGGAAGAGCATACTACCAGCTTCTCGAGTGCCTTGGTGTATGTAGAATTTCATTCACATTTGTATACAATAGTAAATAATCACTTTTTTTTAACAGTGCCAACTTTTCATTAAAAAGAACGTAAGTCGCGTATAATAGCTCAAGTTATATTTTGATGATGAATAAATCATCGCAATATACCAAACTTGGCTAGCTCAAGTTGTACATAGTGCTTAACTAAGAGGCTGAGACCATAGATCAATTCTCATTAAGAACGATCTGAATGAAATGGGGTCACGACAGTTGGGATGTTGTGTGAGCTCCCTTCCATAGAAAAATCATGATCTAAAAAGTTGTAGTATCAGTTTTAAGTTAACATGCTTAATGGCAACATCCAGGTAATCAGGATCCACTCACCAATGCGAGCAGAGCGAAAGGAAGACTGGTCAGATGTGCCGACTAGAGAAATGATAAGCAGAGCTCAAGCAGCAGCCTTGCAATTGAAGCGGAGTCGAACTGGTCAAGGCGGAGGTATTGGGCAATTTGGTAACTGTAAGGTATGGGGTAAAGTGGGTCCCGATGATGTTGGGCCGATTTCTGGGTCTCCCGACATGACTGGTGCAAGAAAGTACTCGAATTATAGCAAATGGGAAACCATGCCTTTCGAGAGTCTAAGGAAGGAAACTCGGGATCATTATAACCAGATGGAAGATGTGTCGCTTTACAAAATGGATGGAAACAAGTTGGATGATTTGGTTTGTGTCAAACACACCCTTAGATCGGAAGAAAAGTAAAATTTTATTGTTGCATTGATTCAAGATTTCTAGACATTTTGAGGGTATATGAGAATGAAACTACACATTTTGTATGAGCAAGCCCGTTGTATTAAAACAGTTGTAAAGAAAGAAATGGTCAATTATGTAATTTCATTGTAATATTTTATGCCATATGTTATTCAAGTATACAAGTGTAGAAACAGGAGATGAAATAATTTGTATACTAAATAAAATATAATAAAATTAATAATAAAAAATCAGAAATAAATTTGAGTTTGTCAATTTTCAAATGATTGAAATAAGAAAATATCAGTTTAAAACAGGCTCATAGATTGATTCCAAATAAGGAAAGTAGAGGCACCAATGTCCTCCAATTACCATCCAATCAAACATGATCTAATAAAGAGTAGAAATCAATCTAAGTTTCAAAAAGGAAACAATCTATTGTTACACAAAAAAGGTGGCAGTCTTAGAGGGGGCAAAACAAATCAACGGCCATTTGATGACACTAGGGTGGAGCCATTCTCGAGAGATTCACATTGTAAAACCAGCTCCGGCTGGTCATTCTCGAAGAAGGCCAAGTGAAGAGCTCTTACACATTGTTCTGCTTCACTGTCATTTACTATCATCGAAATGTTTACCTGCAATGGAATCCGGTAATAGTGTCCCAATAAGCTTTTAAGTATTTTTTCGACAATAGTGTTAAATTTTGTCAAACCAAAGTACTTAAAATTTGTATATTTTCAATATTTATTTTGGAGAGTCGTGAACACTATTAATATACTGCCTAACTCAAAGACGTATGCATGTTTCATTACCTTAGATGCTCCTTGAGAGATCATCTGAACATTGACTCCATTGGTTCGGAGAACACGGAAAGCCTGTAAAAAATTGCAGTCATAGGAAAATTACATCATCACTCCTTCATTCAAATCATCAATTGAAATACTAAAATATCTTCACTTTTACATTAAACAATAACTTTTTGGAAAAATAATTGCAAGAAATTTTACATCAAGCAAGCTCCAATAGAAAATGTTACCTTCTCCAGTATCAATGAAGATCTTTGGACATTGCCTATAAGAGATATGATTGATCGGTGTTGAAGAAGATTTACAACTGCAATTTTTTCAAGTTCCTCCACAACATGATCAAGTTCCTGTTAAGAGAATAATCTTATTATTAGCCACTCCCGATGTGTTTGGGATCGTGTAGCCTACTAAATTAAACAGATACCGTACTCTTGCCTGTTGTATCAATTCTCTGCTCCAGAGTTTTGATGGATCCAAGGTCAACGAAATACTGACTTCGCTAGTCGCTACAACATCAACAGATATACCCAAATCCTCAAAGATGGAGAACACCTGCACATATTGAGATATAATCATCGATAAAAAACTGAACCGAGAAGAAAATGAGTCAATTAGTTACTCCATCAGCCTTTCTTTACCTTGGCAAGAAAACCATACTGGCCGAGCATGCGAGTACTTGCAATATCCAACATGGTAACATTCCGTTTCAACACAATGCTGGTTAGTACTGCCTGTAATTATTTTTGAAGGATGAAAAAAGAATATGAGAGCTCTGAAATCATTTTTATTTTACTGCCCACTATAGAACAAGGATAATAAGGGTTAAGAAACCTTGCTCATATCTCTTTTCTTGGTGATAAGTGTTCCTGGAGCCTTTGGGTTATAAGAATTTTTAACTCTCACAGGGATATCACCTTCTCTTGCCGGTCTCATGGATTGTGGATGCAGGACCTGCAAAAAGTACATTAAGAATCACTAAAAGAAAATTTGTGATAAACCCAAGAGAATGGAAATATGAGCTAAAAGAAAAAAAACAAGAGAGGACATTTATTTATTTTATTAAAAAAGATAAAAGTATTATTTACGTAAAAAGATTCAAGAGCACAAAATACATGTCCAGATAGGATGAACTTAGTCTAACTCAATGAGAAATTTAACCGCGGTTTCTTATCTTGATCTAAAAGTGTTACCAAATAGGGTCATTTCACCCACCCAAGGTAGCTCAAATGGTAAGAACCTTAAGAGATTGAGGTATCGGGTTCGATTCCACTGACGACATCTTGATTGAAGTGGGAGGTCAAAACAAAATTTTGCTCTATAAAAAATAATAATATTAATAGGGTCATCCCTTTCTTATCCAATCGAAATACTCATTCAAAATTCACTCCATTTTCACACACCCTACCACACTCTAGATTTCTACTACTATCAAAATGCTACCATCATCCTAACCAACAACTATATGTCAAAGAATTTCACAAAGAAATGAGGAATTTGGCAAAAGATATCAATTTAAGCATAAGCTAATGAATAATAGTGGCTAAACAATAATGTAGAACAAGATACATATAAGATTTAGATACCTGTGCACCAAAATAGGCAAGTTCTGCTGCCTCGTCAAATGTAAGGTATGGGACAGGTTGCGAGGATGAGTATATGTTAGGATCACATGTTAAGACGCCGTCAACATCCTTCCACACCTGCAAATGAATAGAAGTGAGATTTATCTACAAACATTTCACTGATAAATATTAATATAGAGTTATGCACTAACCTGAATCTCACGCAAACCCAAGGCTTTACCAATGGTTGTGGCAGTCAGATCACTACCACCCCTTCCCAATGTAGTAACGGCACCAGATTTCCATCCCTAATATTATTATAGTTTTGCATAGTAAAAAACTATTGTTAATAACTAAAACAGTTATTTCTAAGAGGTAACTTCACTGAAAGACAGACCTTTCCAAGAAAACCAGTTACGATAGGTAATGCAGGATTAGCAGTCCAATCACCATGTAACCTCTTTGCAACAGCAGGATAAGTTGCCTCCAAAATGTCAGCATTGGCGAAGTCATCAGTTGTTATGAAACCAATTTCAAAAGCATCATACTGTTACATGGAATGACCGTTTGTTATTAGCAAAAAGAATCATCAGGCATATATACACTTGGGCGAAGATTGTAACAACATACTTGGCGAGCTTTGATGCCAATTTTGTTTAAATATGCAGAAAAGATTCTTGTTGACATGCATTCGCCAAACGAGACTAGATAGTCTTTGGTACGAAGAGTCAACTCTTTCACTTGAGCAATTCCCTTCAATAACTGCTCCAGTTCCTCAAGGAGTGCTGTGAAATTTACATAACAAAACTTGACAATAAAAACATGCCCAAGAATTTTAAAAAAAAAGAATAGTTCTATTGAGCACAAGTCTCTATTACTTGAAACTGTAGAAATGTCAATTCCGAGCTCATCCATTGTTCTAAATGTCACAACACAGTAAAAGAAGACTTATTAGTGTTATTTAAGAGACATAGAATAGAAAGAAAAGTAGTAAAGGCCTTCACCACCCACCTAAAATGCAGATCTTTAACAAACGCCAATTCATCAAGATAGGAAACATTGGAAATGCCACAAGTGACTGATTTCTCCCCAGCCTGATCGATATACATTACATATTCAAGTCATTTCATTCTAGAAATGAAAACAAAAGTACTACTGTAAGTTTATATGTTTACCAGTAAGAGCTTGTTGGTGGTCTTGCCCATTGCAGACAGAACAACAACAGGTCTTTCTTGAGGGAAGCTGAGAATAAGATCGGCAATTTCTCTCATCCTTTCGGCCGAAGCAACTGAGGAACCACCGAATTTCATTACGCATGTCAACTCATTTGGAACCCCATCAAGATTCTGAATTGCAGGTTTACTCATTTCATGGCCATCAAGATTACTCTTTTGATAACAAGTGACTCCGGAAACTCTCTTCTTATTGGAACGCTCGTAGGTTGTGCAGAGAGAGGGCGCCGACTTAGGATTACAGAGCCGCTCACGCGCCGCCGCCTTGAGAAGTTTCTGATAGTTCACAGATTTCCTCTCAGGAGAAAGGTGAAAAGGTTTAACTCCAAAAACTTGCAGTTCAGCCGCCATTCTTGTTAAAAAAATGTTCAGCAGGAGAGATTTGCAGCAGAAATTTCAAGAGCAAAAAGAGAAAGAGGTGGTATCAGAAACTAATGAATCCAGAATCCCGTTGCTGCTGCTGCTGCTAATAAGTGTTATTGATTGTGCTCTCAGAGGCCGAATCAAAGAAGAATCAATGGAATGCAGCTCTTGTTCCGATTCTGATGTGGGTTTTGAAGCTGAGAAAGTTGATTCTTCCTTGGCGGCGGCGCGCGAGCTTATAGAAATGGAGCTGCTGCTGCTGGTGTCTATTGCAAAAGAACAAGGATACTGGAGTAATATAGTCTCGTTTGGACATCGTGGCTGTCTACTACTGGTTAGGTCGATTTTTCTTATTAAAATTATATTATCTATAAACTAAACCGGTCCAGTCCATTTGTTTGAATGTTATTTTGGATTTTTTTTATAATTATTCAAAATTCAATAAAATTGTAAAAAATATTAATTTCTATGCAACATCTAAAATTGGAATTCCTCCATAATTATATTAAACTAGCATTTAGCCCGTGCATTTGCACGATTAATAATATAAATCTAGCGTTTTTAATTTTATTTTTAACCGTTTTAAATTTAAAGGCGGGTCAACCCACAATCCGACCCAAGTATCCAAATTAACCACAGCTCTCGACCAGGCAATCCGGACACTTTAAAAATTAAGCATCATTATATATATATAGATTAGTTAGTTAAAAAGTTGAACTTATATTAATATTAAAATGTCCCGCGTTTATAAAATTTGGTATTGAATTTAAAATATAAAGTCTTTGTAGCTTAGTTGGTTAAAGAGTTGTACTTGTTTTGTTAGGTTGCAAGTTCGAAACATACCTCTAACATTTTTAATTTTATTTTTAACCGTTTTAAATTTAAAGGCGGGTCAACCCACAATCCGACCCAAGTATCCAAATTAACCACAGCTCTCGACCAGGCAATCCGGACACTTTAAAAATTAAGCATCATTATATATATAGAGATTAGTTAGTTAAAAAGTTGAACTTATATTAATATTAAAATGTCCCGCGTTTATAAAATTTGGTATTGAATTTAAAATATAAAGTCTTTGTAGCTTAGTTGGTTAAAGAGTTGTACTTGTTTTGTTAGGTTGCAAGTTCAAAACATACCTCTAACATTTTTAATTTTATTTTTAACCGTTTTAAATTTAAAGGCGGGTCAACTCACAATCCGACCCAAGTATCCAAATTAACCACAGCTCTCGACCCGGCAATCCGGACACTTTAAAAATTAAGCATCATTATATATATATAGATTAGTTAGTTAAAAAGTTGAACTTATATTAATATTAAAACGTCCCACGTTTATCAAATTTGGTGTTGAATTTAAAATATAAAGTCTTTGTAGCCTAGTTTGTTAAAGAGTTGTACTTGTTTTGTTAGGTTGCAAGTTCGAAACACACCTCTAGCATTTTTAATTTTATTTTTAACCGTTTTAAATTTAAAGGCGGGTCAACCCACAATCCGACCCAAGTATCCAAATTAACCACAGCTCTCGACCCGGCAATCCGGACACTTTAAAAATTAAGCATCATTATATATATATAGATTACAATTTCATTTTTATATTTATATTTAAAAATATTATAAAAATTTAATTTAATTATAATTTTTATATTTAAAAAAATAAATAATAAAAATTATTTAAATATATATTATTTATATTATTAAGATATTAATTTGACCCAACATATTAAAATAATTAATGTGTTCAAAACTTTGTCTAAAAGTCGATTCTTATTA
Organism: Impatiens glandulifera; assembly: GCF_907164915.1. Classification (NCBI taxonomy): domain Eukaryota; kingdom Viridiplantae; phylum Streptophyta; class Magnoliopsida; order Ericales; family Balsaminaceae; genus Impatiens; species Impatiens glandulifera. The sequence goes on from NC_061863.1 coordinate 61,032,041, forward strand.
ATTAATTTACAAAAAAAAATATATTAATTCGGTAAGTTTAATTTTTAAAATTCAAAAAATATATATCTTAATTTTAAAAAAATTATATTAATTCAAAATATTAAATTACTAAATTTTTAAATAATGTATATATTATATTTAAATTTTATAAATTCAAAAAAATATGTTTTATAAATAATAAATAATAAAAAAATAATTATTTAGAAACACAGAAAAATAAACTCTCATATTTCAATTCCATAGTTCAAATATACCACTAAGTGAATTATGAAAATAAATTCAATAAAAAGTTCAAACGAAAAAAAATTATAATATTAAAAAAATGTTAATAAATATTAAAAATAAATTAGAGTAAAATATTATAAAAATAAATAATTATAATTTTAAAAAATAAGTATACAAATAAAATGAGTAAATAATTAACATTAAAATAAAATATAATGATTTTAAAACATTTTCACCAATTAAATATGTTTTTATATTGTATATTAATTAAAAATAAGTATACCACATGCAAATTGGTTTGTTTTGCTTATATGTTTAAATTATGCTCTTCAATATCATCATCATCATCATATTTGAGCATCTTATATGTTTCCTGTGACTAAAGATATACATATCTTTTAACATCATCCATCATATTAAAAATGCTGTAAAGAAAACTACAAAGTCCATAACTTTGCACCCAGTGACCATGTTTCAGTTAAATAGAGGTTGTATCTGTTTACACTTGAACCATATATGCCTGGTGAAACATGCTCAGCAGATTGATCGCCGCTCTCTTCATTGTGCAAATCATTCTCGAGGAAGCTTTTGCCAGCAATCACAATTTTTGACCCATCATGCTAATCCTTCCTGTGGATGAAATGGGAACTACGTCAATTATGTATATGAATCCAGATCGGGATGAGAAACCTCCAAATTTCAGTTTTCAAACGTAATCTATATCTATATACAAGAAATATGACCCAAAAACGAATGATATCATCTGGATCCATACAGAAAAAATAAAAAAAAAAGTATTTCCAAATCTAAATGGTTCACAAAAAGATGATAAAAGGGTTAGGCATGTATGTACCTACTAAAAGATGAAGACAATTCAAGTATTTGCAACATCTTCACCACTCCATAGTTTCTTTCTTGCTATTAGAACTCTCTCCTCATTAAGAGATAGGGAATCAATCCTTGGTTCAACCTCCAATGACCATCCATCCCATTTCAGGATAGGCAAGTATTTTCTTATTACACTCACAATGGAGGGCCTATCCCTTATTATGACAAACCCATTAGGCCTGAGCAAGCGGTCCATCTCAATCAACAAATCCTCCAAACTACATCCGCGTGCCTCAATTTCTGAGAAAACTGTCCATGCATGAAGAAGATCATATGTGCGTGGATATGTAGAGAACGATTCACACCTGCATGATTTCAACAACTCAATATAAAAAAAAAAAAACAATAAGTTTTTGAATCTAGGTCAGTTCAGGCATACCAGTCATGAACAGTGCCAATCAACCCACGGTCATAAACAATCTTTAATCTGGATGAAGAATTGACTGGAGCAACATTCATCACCCAAACATCTTCGTCTTTGAGGGCAGCAGCAAACCCACCTAGATTCGAATTCATATCCATAACATTTCTAAAGGAAGCATTAATCATAACAGGTCTAATCTGCTTCCAGTAGTCAGTTATTCTATAATGCCATATATTCTGCAAAAATTAAGACTGCTTCAGAAACTTGGACAATTTACCCCAAGGTTACATGAAATAAATAAGAACTTACAGTGTCCTCTTCAAATTCATTAGGACTAACATGAATCTCTTCAAGCCGTGGAGGTGGCACTGTAAGCCTCCTAGGCCATGGTGCAAGTCCACTCCCTTTTTCTCTGTGCATTTCTGGTTATTACAGAGAATGACCAGAATCAAGACATAAATAAATTAAGCCTTGTTTGATGAAGGGTCACATCAATCCCACATCATGTCATTATCAACTAAAATATTAAATAATTAAAATAATCTTACTTTATTTTTTACAATATTTTAAAATATTATATACAAAAGGATATTTTAGTCACTTAACCCTAAATAATCTACTTTTTCAACAAACAAGATTTGTTTTCTTTTATATAACCCTACATCAAACCAACTCTTAAGAGTGGTGAAATAATTAACCATTTGTTATCACATTTTATAATCCTATCATATCTAAAACAAATCTTGACAACAATCACAATAATCTAGAAAATTATATGGATAATGATACAAAAAAAATCACACTAGAATCTAACAACAAACGGAAAAAATGATATATCAGTCCCCAAATAGGTTCAATGTTTCTGAAAGAAGGCGACTTACTTGTTGAGTAGGCAGTGATACATGGCTTCATAAGCATATTCCAGCTAGCATCCGGATCATCACTAGAACTACACAATAGAGGGTGGATTCCTGAATTTCTTTTCAAGTAACAGCTATTGCTGAGTGGCTTAGCCCATATAACAGTCTGCTCTTTCCTAGAGACAACTCTCCAGCACATTCTTCTCAAAAGATCATACATAGCATTCCAAATCCTTCTGTTCTCGGGATCATGTGCATATGCTTCAGGAGAGGAGTACACGAAATATCCTCCTGGTCTCAAAAGCCTATCTAGTTCCAACAAGAGAATTCCATCCCTTTGAAGCCAGTCAATCCGACACCGAGAACAATGAGCAAGTTCAAATGATCTGCTTGGAAACGGGAGCCTTTTTGTACTCAAGACACCAAGGGTGGATGGAATCCCCCTCTCTAATGCAAACTGTATTTGGTTTTGGTGAACATCGTTAGGAGCAAGAGACATGGATATAATGTCTAGAGAAAGAAGATAAGCCCCGAAACTTGCAACTCCACAACCCACATCAAGCACATTCCGAATATTTCCTCTGTTATTGAGATTGTCAGCTGGGAACTTTAGCATCTGTTCAGGGCAGGCATAATAATAATGATGATTTAAGTGAAATGAACAAGCAAAATTGTTGATTAGAGCATCTAGGGTTTGGGAGAAATGAGAAAAGTACCCCAGCAATAGAACTTATGTACTTGTCCGCTCCGTAATGAAAATGTGTTCCTCCGCCGGGGAATTTGATTTTATCTCCGTTTACAACCATCCAATTCTGATCAGATTTCTCTTGAGCTAGATGCGTGTGTGGTATATTTGATTTCCATACCTCATCTCTGCTAGCCGGCCATCTAATAGGGATCTGGAATTCTAAAATTCATACTATTGTGACTAGGAATCAACCGAAACTCTTTACATGTGAAAATGGAAAGCAATGAACATACTCCACTGACCTTGTAACCGGTTGGAGGAGGAATAAGACAATTGTAACGCCTTTCAGATGGGGGACAATGCCTTTCGTAGTGCTCCATTAGCGTCAGATTGAGCTTCAATTTTAGCTGATATATCAGATTTCTATCCAAGCAAGGGATTAATTCTGAGTGCTTCATATCGCATATCTGTGAATGAACAAGAAGAAGAAAGAAGCACATTCTCAAACAATTGAAAATCATTAGTAAAACACAGTTCATCACATACGGGAATACTCTTGGAGATTTGGAAGTTATGAATCTTGTCTGGCAACGCTTCGTAGGCGAGGTCTTCTTGTCCCGAAGCAAATCTCCTGATAACGGGATCGGTCCCCTCGTTGGCAGCGGCGGCGTAGTCGTCCACCAGTGAGCCAGGAGTGAAAAAGGAATTGTAGTGTAGACAAATGAGTCCCAAGAACACGATCAATCCGAAAAGAGTGTATTTGAGCTTCTTGGGATTGACAATAATCTCACTAGTCTGCTTCATCTTTGTGTGGGCGCCCCCTAGTCAAAACACTAGTCTCAATATTTTCTTGCGAATGAAAGAGAGAAAGAGAGATTGAACGGGTTTCCTAACTCCAATCAATCTAGTCGTAGGATCTGGATTAGGTTCCTGTAAAAGCTCTATCTGGATTACAATTCAAAACTCAAATGTACTCTAGAGAGAGACGACGACGGCGTTGGGGCATGGTTCTTGTGCTGGAGTGTGGAGAGAGACAGAGTTCTTTCTTTCTTCTGCCATTACTGTAATCCAAAATACAGTGTTTTTCTCCTTGCGTAACGCTAGCTGTTAAGTCTCTAATTTATTTAATTAATATTTAATTAATTCATTAAATCTCGAAATCTATGTCCCTGATTATAGTAATTATTCACCGCTCAAAATTGAATTGATGTTATGTTTCTTCAACACTTCATTCTATTTATTCAGATTAAATTTGTCTTCTCGAATTTTTATAATTCGAATAATACTATCAATATTATCAATATTTGGTGGATTGTACGATACTTATATTCTCCAATCGTGTTTATGAGTTTATTGTTATTTTGACTATATTCCAAAAATAATCAATTATTATTTGGTAAAAAATTTTTTAGAGTTACTTATCCACCCTCTAACACAGACAAATTTCACTTTTCAAAATTTTATTGTAGAAATTCGTCCAACGTCAGGTTAGTGTCTTCGGAATCACCTTAAAAAAATTGTATTATTGTTGAATAATTAGAATTTTAGTTTTGAACCTCCATTATATTTTAATATTTGCAAATTAATGTTCTATTTTTTCTGCAGAAAAAAAAGCTATAATGTTGAAAATGCACGGATGCGATTCTTAATAGTTCACTATTGGCGGAAGCCAACATCCCGGGTTCCGGGGACTCATTCGGACTGAAACAAGGGACGGGTCTTTACTAACTTTTTAATATTCTATTTTTGGGAGCAAAAAAAGACAAACGCCTCTATAGATAGAGCTTTATTTCAAACTCTTTTTAAGACTATATATATATATATTTGCGCTCAAGCAAGCGAAAAAAAAAAAAAAAAAAGCAAGAAAGACCTTTTACTAATCTTATTATAATAGAAGGTAAGGCTGGCTTGAGAGTTATAGCTTTAAGACTCTCAAAACTCTCAAAGCCAACCTTTAGATAGTTCATTATTTGTATAAGTTTTTATAGGTGGGCGCATTTTCCCTTCTTATGAGTATGGTTTTCAAAAAGTGTCGATTAAGGCAAAACTAGAGTGTAATGGTGGGCAGTGACTTTACTAATAAGATATCCTTTTCTCACTTGTTAGAAAAGTTTGTTATAACTCTTATTTGATTTAATTATAATTAATTTTTATCAAAAAAAAAAAAAATCATTAAAACTGACCTTGTTTGGAATAAAAATACACATAAATACTCACTTTTAAGTTTTAACGTTTCAATCTCTACTTCTATGAATTTGATAATCTTGCAAATTTATTAACTCTTGACTCTAATGTCTCAAAGGTTCAATTTAAAGGTATCACATTTGATCAAAATCAGATGATAATTTCAACAATTAATATGTCTACTACTACTACTCTATCTTATAAAAAGTTGCATTAATTTTTCTTTCAAAACAACAAAACTCCAACAATTTATGATTTTATGTATTGTTTTATCATTCATCTATCACGATTCATTCTAAGCAAGAATCCCCCGATGGAAAAGTATTTATTGTCTTAAATCTGAAATAGAAATATAGAATGAATGATGATAATGGTCATTTCAGCAATCTGAAAGAGCAATAAGTTGATCAACCACACTAGGATCTGAAAGTGTGCTTATATCTCCCAGCTCATCCAATTCCCTTGAAGCAATTTTTCTCAAAATTCTCCTCATTATCTTTCCACTCCTTGTCTTCGGAAGACCAGGCGCCCAATGAATTTTATCAGGGGCCGCAAATGCTCCAATCTGAAGAAAAATAATAACATTTGTTTATAAAAAAAGAACACAGAGAACAAACAGGATGAAGATTATCTAAGAAAAATGCACCTGGTTTCTCACAGTAAGTATGAGGCTCTTTCGAAGTTCTTCACTAAAGGCAATCCCATCAACCAAGGTAACAAAGGCATAAATGCCCTGCCCTTTCACCTTAAGGACAAACAAAAATAGTTTAAATTGAAATGCAACTATTTTACCAAAATGAGCATTAATTATTAAGTTCTAAATCTACCTCATGCTCATAACCAACAACTGCAGCTTCAGCACACTGAGGATGCGAAACTAACGCAGATTCCACTTCAGCAGTACCAATTCTATGTCCACTTCATGTATTTGAAACAAAAACTAAACAATTGGAAAAACCCTTCAAAAACTTTGACAAAACATCTGATAGATTTGAGATTTACCTGACATTAATGACGTCGTCAACTCTTCCTGTAAGCCAGTAATACCCATCCTTGTCCCTTTGTTGAAAATTTCAAAAACCCATGTTAAAAAGAAGATGTTAACCTTTTTTGTATGAAAGAGATAAAATAAAAAATACCTGCTGCAACCATCACCGCTAAAATAATATCCAGGAAATGGCTTGAAATAAGTAGTTTCATATCTCTCATGATCACCATAAAGGGACCTGAATGCCCCAGGCCATGATCCTTTCACACACAAGTACCCGTTGCATTCACCTTTAATCTCAACACCTTTATCGTCTACTATAACAGTCTGAATCCATATAACAAAGAAGTTCTTAACCAGAAAAAGAGTAAAGGAAAAACAAATTTATACTGCATAAGTTTGCAACAAATATGACCTGAACTCCAAAGAAAGGGAAAGTAGCAGAACCAGGCTTCAATGGCCATGCACCTGGTAAAGGAGTAATCTGTTTGCAACAAAAATCATTATATATCATTCATACCGAACATAACGGAATGAAGTCATATTTACCAAAAAGCCACCAGTCTCTGTTTGCCACCAAGTGTCAGATATAGGACATCTCGTATCTCCTACTACATTGTAAAACCACCTAATGACACAATTAGCAATAAATTTAAGAAATCAACGTCTGAAATTTCTAGTAAAAGTAATCTGTACTAGAGATAAACCTCCATGATTTTGGATTTATAGGCTCGCCAACACTTCCAAGTACTCTCAACGATTTCCTTGAATATCGTCTAACATACTGCACAATTAACAAAATTAAATGGAAAACTAAATTCTACAAATCTAAGGAATGACTGAAATTCTTACCTCATCTCCAGCACGCATGAGAGACCGCACCAGAGTGGGAGCAGTGTAGAATATTGTTACCTTGTACTTATCAACAATGTCCCAACATCTTCCAGAATCTGGATAATTTGGAGCCTGTCATGAAAACAAAATTAGACATGTCATCAAGTTGCCTGGTTATAATGTTAGTTATAAGTGGTTAAAAATAGTTATGTTAGCAGTTACTAGTTAACTAGGTAGTTATTTTCAGTTACAATTAAGTAGTATAAATAAGTAATTGTAATGTGTAATGGTAATATCAAATTGTTATTCAATGAACTTAAAATAGTTCGGTTTCTCTACCCCTTCATATATAACAACTGTTGCTCCATTAAGAAGAGGACCATAAGTAACATAACTGTGACCAGTAATCCACCCACAATCTGCTGTACACCTAAAATAACAGAAAAAATAAGTTAATAAATAATCCTAGATGATCCAAAATATGCATTCGATAATTAATCAGATGTTTTCTTTACCAGTATATATCCGATTCCCTATAGTCAAACGCATATTTGAAGGTTGTCGCAGTATAGACCATATAGCCCCCGGTTGTATGAAGAACACCTTTAGGATTCCCAGTGCTTCCACTAGTATAAAGCAAAAACAATGGATCCTCGGCTTCCACCCATTCAACATTACACGATGTAGGGAACGTGTCTACGACATCCTGTAAGGAAAAAAGAACATCCATCAAGAAAATAGCAACCTTATTAGTTCGCTTATTATAGTAATAGAGAACCTGCCACCAGATATCTTTTCCCATATTCCACTTTGTATCTTCCCTTTTCATAGCTGATTGATTTTCAAATACCAAACAAGTATCAACTGTAATTCCATTTTGAGCCAATTCAATAACCGCAGTATCAACTATGTCTTTTAAATGGATAACTTTGGATCCTCTCATAACAGCATTGCAGGTTATTAAAACTCGAGGTTTGCAATCCATTATTCTTTGGGAGAGAGATTCCGAAGAAAATCCAGCAAACACGACCTTTAAGTGACAGAAATATGATTTTACAAACAGAAACAAGAAGACTGGTCGATAAATCAATAATGGGGTTTTATAGTACCGAGTGGACAGCGCCAATTCGAGAGCAAGCAAGCATTGCAATTGGAAGTTCCATGAGCATCGGTAAATAGATGACAACAGCATCTCCTTTTTTAACACCAATATGTTTTAAGTAATTTGCAAGCTGAACAAAAGACGAGACAATAAAAAATAATCAAACCTAACAAAGTCTTCCATCCTGACAATCTTTAAGAAAGAATCAAACCTGACAAACTCTCTCAAGGAGCTGTTTATATGTTAAGTTGCTATCTTTCCCAATCTCATTTCCTTCCCAATAAAGAGCGATTTTGTCGCCATTGCCTGATTCGATGTTTCTGTCCAAACAGTTGAAGCAAATATTGGTCACCCCACCCTTAAACCACTGATCAAATAAGACAAAAAGGACAATGATAATGTTATATGATCATATACAGATTCAAAAACATTGGAGAAAACAAGGTTTAGGTAATGACCTCAATCTTAACATCCCCTTTTCTGATATCCAGATTCTCGGAGTATACGTCTTGCCCCCATTTCCTTTTCCAAAAGAACTCCGACGCAATATCAGACCAGAATCCGGCAGGATCCTCTATTGATCTTCTGTACATCTCTAGATACTGATAGTGTAACTAACTCTCAGTGATAAAACGATACTCAAAATCTAAAGAAGGAAGTGTTACTTAATAAAACAGACCTTCTGGATAGAAGAAACAGTCGCCTGTTGAGAAAATCCATTGCTTGGCAAGATGAGATCATCTTCCTCAGAAGCAAGCGACTCTCCTAGAACAATGGCATTGTTCAACAAGTGATTCGTTGTTGCCTGAGTACCCTCCATTTCCAACACCAGCTCATTTCGGCCAGCACCGGCACCAATCCGTGATGATGGAGACTTTACCTTTCCGGTGACATGAATAGAAGAAGAAAATGGACGGGAATTTCTATGATCCAATGTGGTGGATAGCCTATTGTTTGAAACAGGGGATGATGATGTAGGGGATGAAGGGTGATCAGATCTTACAAGCAATGAAGAAGAAGGAGCAATAGCAGTTCCATGAAGAAGAAGACAATCCTTCTTCGTAGTAGTAAACCAGAAGGAAGGAAGGGCCACCATCTTCATCCAGTTTGACCATTTCTTAATCATTATTACTCACTCCATATATAATAATAATAATAATGGGATCATGATTACATGATTGAGAAGCATTCGCATTCCATAGTCAACACACCTATGCATGAGACCAGATATATATATCCATTGGGAACCGGAAGAATACAATATTTTTTTTAAGGCTTTATTTATTTTTTTATTTATTGCACGTGCTAATATATAATTCTTTTAATCCTAAAAATTATTTTTTAATAAACTTACTTCATTTTTAAATAGATTAATTAATAAAAAAAAATTAATAAAGACATCTTGAATCTCTTGCTACATTGTAAAACCAACTAGAGCTGTACTAGTTTTTTTTTTTTTTTTTTACAAAAATCCACTTTATCACATATTATTTCCTTTTCATTTAATCACTTAATATCAACCAAAATACTAAATACCCCTATATTATCCTTCAATATTAAATACAAAATGACATTATAGTAACTCAATTCATTAATAACCCAAATAACCTACTTTTTCATCAAAACAATATTTTTCTAAAAAAACCCAATTAAAACCCCCAATAACCCAACAACAAACAAGCTCTTATTGACACAATAAGCACAAAATTTAAGAAATCAATGTCTGAAATTTCTAGTAAATGTAATCTGTACAGAACCTCCAAGATTTTAGATTTATAAGCTCGCCAACACTTCCAAGTACTTTGACTAACATACTGCACAATTAACAGATTTAAACGAAAAGTAAATTCTACGAATCTAAAGGTAAACAGGAAGACTGAAACTCTGCCCATGAAAACAAGATTAGATCTGTCATCAAGTTGTCTGGGATAATAAGCTGTTTAAAGTAATTAGAGGTAGTTATGTTAATAATTACTTGTTAATTAGTTAGTTATTTTCAGTTATTATTAGCACGCTAGTAGTATAAATAAGTAACTGTACTATGTGTAATGTAAATGTTGAATTATTATTGAATGAACTATTTACCCCTTCATATATAACAACTGTTGCTCCATTAAGCAGAGCCTGTAAGTCGCATAACTGTGACCAGTAATCCACCCACAATCTGCAGTACACCTAAAATAACAGAAAAAAAAAGTTAATAATCCTAGACGGTCCAAATATGCATTCGAGAAACAATCAGATGTTTTCTTTACCACTATATATTATTCAAGCGCATATTTGAAAGTTGTCACAAACTATAGACCATAAAGCCCTCAGTTGTATGAAGAACACACTTAGGCTTACCAGTGCTTCCACTAGTATAAAGCAAGAATAGTGAATCCTCGTAATCAACCCATTCGACATTACACAATGTAGGGAAAGAACATATATCAAGCAAATAACCAAACACAACCTTAATAGTTCGCTATTATTGTAATGGAGAACCTGCCACCAAATACCTTTTCATAGCTGAATGGTTTTTCAAGTGCCAAACAAGTATCAACTGTAATTCCATTTTGAGTCGATTCATTAATCGCAGTATCAACTATGTCTTTGAGATTAATAACTTTGGATTCATTCTTCATAACAGCATTGCACCTGACCAGAACTTGAGGTTTGCAGTCCATTATTCTTTGAGAAATCCAGCAAACACAACCTGAAGTAACAGAAAAGAAAAACCAGAATCATATTATATGATATACAAACAGAAACAAGAAGATTGATCGCACCAATTCGAGCACAAGCAAGCATTGCAATTGGAAGTTCCATCAACAATGGTATTGAATTATTATTTATTTTTCTCTTTGGTTGAGATTTAAACTTCTAATAACACAGTCCTGAAATTGAATGAATTAAGCACTTCTGTTATAGCAAAACTTACAAAAGTAGGTGTGAATGTATTATCTTATAATTATTCTTATAACAATCAATAGCACTGGTTATTTGGTTTGTGTACAAAACGCAATAAACAAGCCCTATTTCCTGAATTGATCATAAAATAATAATCTAATGGGAAGATTTAGCGAGCCAAAATTGCACCCAACCACCATTAACTCAAACCCGGTTAACTCATCAGAAGAAGAATAGACCGCTAACAAATATGACTTTCAATGCATTTCCATCATTATGTGCCGTCGCAGGAGCAGGACCAAACGTGTATTTTGGGTCCCTCTAAGGCTTTCAATGTCAGTCAATTCCTTGTGAAAGAATCAAATTACAACTTGGTTAACCTATCTATCTCTCCAAGCAGGGGCGGTTTCAGTAGTAGCATTAGGAAGAAGCCCATCTCTTGCCATTTGAGTTAGAGTATCCAACACAGCAGACATGTTCCCTTCTTTATGATTTACTCTAACCAACTCTTTCGCCACCTCAGCATCATGAACCTTACAGTTACACAGTGTATTCTCTACAACCCGACTCGTCTCCTCCGCTCTCCCCTGTTTGTACAGTTCTTTAATCAAAGCAATGACAGTAACCGCATGTGGCATGAATCCTAAACCAATCATTTCATAGTATAAACCACAAGCCCTGTCTAAATTGCCCTTCACTGAATGCCCGTGTATCATAATATTGTAAACCGCTTCGCTTGGTTTGCAGCTTCTTTCGATCATGGCTTCCAACACCTTGTCCGCTTCATTCATCAATCCTTTCATACAAAATCCTTTTATTAGAGCTGCAGCGTTCTTAAAGTCCGAGCTGCTGCAACCATCCATCAGCCTCTTGTAAGACATCAAATCTTCAAATGGAATAGATAACTTGAAAAGGGCTTGTTTGGCCTCCTTTTCTCGTGCTTCCTTGTTTAGACCGTTTATTAGCACGCTGTAGGTCACGACATCTGGAAGCAAGCCTTCCCGGATCATCTGATCATGCAAATGAAGGGCGCCCTCGATTTCACCTTCTGTACAGTAACCATTTATGAGCGTTGTGTATGTACATTCATCGGGTTGCAATCCCATTCTCCACATCTCCTGCAGAAAGTGGAAAGCGTCTGGCAATCTTCCCTCCAGACATAAGCCACGAATCAGTGTTGAATATGTAACAGCATCGGGTATGATTCCTCGGTTCATCATCTCTTGTTTCATCTGAAAAGCTAAGCCTATCTCCATTTTCCTACAATACCCGGATATAATCGTGCTGTAACTTACCACATCTGGAGATAATCCCTTTCCCATCATGTCCTTCATGATACCCAAAGCGTCTTCCATCTTTCCCACAAGGCAATATCCATTTATTAGAGTATTGTGCGTTATAATTGAAGGGTGGAATCCAGATTCAACCATTTTGCTCAGGATTTCTTGAGCTTTATCCAACAATCCCCGTTGTGAGAAGCCGTCGATCAGTGTTGTGTATGTTCTCTCATTTGGAAAGAGACCTCTAACATGCATTTCATCAAACAGCTGGAGTGCGCGATTCAAGTTGCCTGCTTTACACATGCTATTGATCAGAGATGTGTATGTGACAACATTGGGAGAGAGACCATTACCAACCATTTCCTTGTGCAAGACAAGTGCTTGGTGGAAATCACCGGTTTTGCAGTACCCATTGACGAGGGTATTGTATGTCACCTCATCTGGGAGGTAACTCATCCATTTCATCTTCTCAAGAACTTCACATGTTTCCTTCATCCTACCCTCCCTACACAAACCATTGATTATCACATTAAACGTGATCAAGTTCGGGTCCAAGCCTTTCTCTTGCATTGAATTCATTAAACCAAAGGCATCGTCAATCCTCCTTAACTTACAGTAACCATCTATTAAGGTGTTACAGGTGACAACATTGGGCAAACACCCATTCTTTTGCATCTCATTGAAAAGCCATAAGCCCCTATCCAATTCCTTAATACGACAGAGACCCCAAATCAGTATATTATAAGTGAAAACATTTGGGGAAACGCGATTTCGTAGCATATTATCGTACATTTCTTCAGCCAATTCAACAGACCCGTGAGTTCTGACAATCGCATCGATGACTGCATTGTAAGACAGAACAGTGGGCATGAGACCACTTTTTTTAGCCAAACTAATGATGTTAATAGCTTTTTGAATCATTCTAACGCGAGAGAAACCCTTTACCACAAGATCAACAACTGCTGAACTCGAATTGCAAAGATGGTAAGACTCCTCGAGGCAACGGAATACCATCTCCCCGGACTCATCCTCCGCGGCAGCAGCGTCATTGACTGCAAAATCCTCCACGAGGGATTGTGCGACCTTGTACTGCCTAAACCTGGTTAGAATGTGAACGGCCTGACATTTACATTGGAGGTCCAAGAAAGGGCGATTCTTGGCCCAGTTGACAAAATGAAGGATGAGATTCTGGTTGTTCTGGGAATGGAGGAGTAAATAGGAAGCGGACAAGGGAGTGAACTGGGAAGAAAGAGAATCGAGAAGGGATATAGAATTGCTCTTGAGGAAGGAGATAGCCCTATCGACGAGAATAGTATCGGGGACGGAAGAGGAGGAGAGTGTCCGAAGAGTGAGGTTGTGGAGAGCGGCGGTCGGTCGTCGGGGTTTAACGATGAACATATCGTCGAGATTGATAATTGGTGGGTACTAACTATCGAACGACGCAGAGAATTGGTGGGATATTGCAGACTCCGGCGCCGGCAACATTGAACTGAACTGAGACCGCTCTTGCATACTACTGATGGATGGCGGCGTCATTTCAAATTCTTCTCTAAATATATTATAAAATAAGTTAAACCTGTTTGTTTAAATACGCGTTTTATTTATATAATAACTATTTTAATTTTTTATTGGTATAATAAACTAATTAAAATTTAAATAAATAAATAAGGGGATGAATATATAGGTTTAAATACAATTATATTAAAAAAAATAGAAAGGAATGAAAAAAAAAAGTAAAAAAAATTATAAAGAGTAAAAAAATGAATAAAGAAAAAAAAAATAAAAATGATAAGAGATAAGCAAATGTTAGGACTCACGCATAATTTTGTCACCACAATATCTGGAAGATTAGAAAGAAAGTTTTAAATGATTTATGACAAATAAACTTTAATATTCACGCATAATTAAGTGAAAATTTGAAATTCCTTGGATTCAACTTTTCAGCCTTTCTTACAAGTCCTAAGAAAGTCCAAAGATATGTGACCGTTAGCTGCATTGTGGACATTTAAAGGAATTCATGTTTTCTATGATAATGAACAGCAGTAAAAGCAAGTTTTCAGAAAAACTCTCAAATTGCTTCTACCTTCCAGGCAAAGACTTGGTTCCTTTTGGGATGAAAGTATGCACAAAAGGCAGGAATACTTGGTCAAATAGTTTCAAACTTTCTCAACCAAAGTTAGGTTTAGTTCATTACAATTGCAGTCTCTGTCAAATAGAGATATCACCAGTTTCAGGGTGCATATCTACTACATTAGGCTTTCATCTCCCTTTCCTTCTCCATTCCATGTATGATTTGAGAGTAAGAAAAGTCATTTAAAGAGTTGAGATACTGCAAACACAAATTTACAAGTCAAACAAATTCATAAACCATACAATTGCATCATATTTTCACTCATTCAGAAATCCCATGAACATTGTAAGGTAGAGTTATTTGAACTATTGGATTCTATAGAATGAACTACCCTAGTGGACATATGCATTGTTATCATGGGTTGAACCTCCTAAAATCTGATATTCATTGTTTTATTGTATTCTCAATTGTTTCATGGAAATGATGCACAAAACATTAAGCCTCACTTTGAATCACTTCAGATTTTCCTCAAAGTTTCATCATTGTGGGGGAGGGGAATCAATTGTCCATAAGATTTGGCATCAAACAATCCTACAATCAGTTTATTATCCAACAGCAGTATAAAATCTGCAAATTCAAAGATCTTTTACAATAGAACTACTCTGAATTTCATTCCAGGTGAAAACGAAAAAACTGAACTCAAAATCAGTATCACTGAAGTTCCTTTGTAACACAAACACCGATTACTTCTTAAGAGGAGACAAATGAAAGAACCCTTTACCTTGTTATCTTCTCAAAGAAAAAGAAAACTTTTTCCGGAAGTGATGACAATAATCTCTGTCTACATTACTCCCTCCTCGAAAGCTTTTCACCTTGAACCACCCAAATGAAGAACCCGCAGCAATGACATACTTAATATTATTACAATTACTTATTCCCACATCGGAAGATACAAGAATTGGTTTGTAATGCACCACAATATAAAATGATGGGCCTGGGTACTGAATAACATACTTACCTGGACGGGGTCTTTGGGCGATCAAGAAGGCCCATGGCCTAGGTCAGTGACTTTCATTGCACATAGAAAGGGTGCTTACTTAAGATCAGCCCATTGTGGTTGAATCTACGTCATAATTTGTTGCTGAGGGGGCCTGCGTTCGCGCGGCCCCTACCTATTCTTTAAGTCAAAAGATTACTTTATTTTGTTTGTGTTAATCTTATGTTTATTACTATAAATTTATATATTTTATGAATCAAAAATAATTTTAATATTTTAAATTTGTCCCTTCTAATAAGACCTATTAATATGTAGGATTTTCTTTTTAAAATAATTAATAAGTAGGATTTAGAACTATGGTCTATAATTTGGTAAAAAAAACATTTCAATTACACCAATTGGCTCTTCATTTTTTTTATATAAGAAACAAATGATATTTACAATGTGATCAATTGAATTGTTTAAAAATTAATTGATTTGTTTTTGTTAATTTTATGCTTATTTTCATCATCCAGAGCTATTTAAATTCGTATTGCAATTAAAACGAAATTGTTAGATTTTATGACAGAAAGAAAAGGTAGAGATAGGAGAATAAAAAAATAAACAAGAATATAAATAGAGTTAACAGAAAATTTATTCTCTTAGACAACTATAGCAGCTATTTGTCTAATAATAATAATCACAAATAAAGGTCTTGTAATAAAATGTCTTCCTTTCTGTCTTGTGACTAAAGAAAGATACACAACTCAAGCTTTTGTCATATTGTCTAAAGCTTGTGACTTTAACTTTCTCCTCCTCTTCTTGCTCACTAAACATCTTTGAGCAACCAATTCATTTTTATTCTTTTCGCAAGTCATCATTGTTACAAAATATTTTCAGTACTATCTTTGAAACAAAAATAAACAGATTCTTTTAGGGTTTGCGGCTGTTTCTCAGTGGAATAAGGGCAGTACACCCCACTGATGAAGAAAACCCTCCCCGGTGGTGACTTCCAAGACCAAAAGGACAACAACTGCCAACATTGCCGCTCTACCATTCCATGTCTCTGCACTTTTAGTCCATCCCCATTCCCAAAACGTCACTGGTGTTGGAAGCTCTCTCCGTTGGGAGTCGTATGCTGCCAATAGCTCCTCTATACTTCCAAGTGGCACCAGAGACTGCATATAAAAACTTTTCGCTGTCACCAAAGCATACCATAAAAGCTAAATTGAAAACTTTTATCAACATTTAATCCCCTGTTCTTGTTCCAAAAAGAAATCATAATTCCTGCAGAGTTAGTTAGAATCAGACCTGTCGAGCTTCCAGATTTGAAACCGCCATTGCTCCAACATATGGGAGACTTTCAATCACAGCATCAGCTAGATCAGATATGAAGGTGGGTTCACAACCTAGAGCAGGAACACGACCCCAGTTCTCAATACCAGATTCTAAAGCCAATTCTTTGTACTCAACATCAATTTCCTCTAGTGTTTCAATATGCTCGCTCACAAAACTGACAGCAAAAAATAAATGCCTCAAATTTTACCCCAGGTAATCGATTGTGAAATATTAATTTTATGCTAGAATAATATGATCAACAGCGAAGAATCAATCTCAAACACATTATTATTTTGATGAAACAGACACAGTAATACCTAATGGGGACTGCTAAAAGACTTTTTACACCTTTCTTCCCAAGCTCAACGATAGTGTCATCAGTGTACGGCTTCAACCATTCCACTGGTCCAACTCTACTCTGTACCATGGTCAATAGGAATGTCAAAACTAAACCTTTTTTAACAATAACAACTATCCAAGGAATAAAACACAACCAAAAGCAAATAATTAGACAAGTGGGGGAAAGAACATCCAATTATTTTAGAATATAAATTCTCTTCAGAATAAAATAATTATGGGATTAATTGATAGACAAGCTATACACATAATCCCTCTAGTTCGGTAGAAAACTCTCCTAGAATTTTACAGGTATTTACACATTATATTATGCTCTATACAAGGAAATAAATCAATGATACCGGATGTTACTATTGATTACTGAGATGTTACCAGATGTTGATATTCCAAATATATAATTAGTTCACTTTCCATGAATGATTACAAAAACAACCACTGTTACCTAAAAAATATTGACAAAACAACTCAACCTTCTTCCAATTACATTCAAACAGCTATGTGAGCCCTAACTCCATCGTCGCAAAAGAAACAACAGGTCTTTAACAACTAAGGACAAAAAATTTCATGCATAAAACAGGCCCTTTGTCAAGATTGTTACCTTGTAAAATAAAAGGCATTAAGAGCATAAAAGCAAACATCACACAGAAGAAAAGAAAGAGATCAGAGATAGTTGTATAATCTATTTCCAGAAACTCTAAAAAATAAACAACATTGAAACATAAATCTAGAAATTTGATAACAACATTACGAATATACAAAATAATTGTCGGGGATGTAGCTCAAATGGTAGAGCGCTCGCTTTGCATGCGAGAGGCACGGGGTTCGATCCCCCGCATCTCCACTTAATCTATTTAATTTTTTTGCTAATAAAGGATTAGGCAATCTGGGTCGAGATGATTTAAAGAATATCATTAGGACATTATGGAGAAACATAGAAGTGTGGAACACTTTAGGAGAATAGGAACATAATGCTCAATGAAAAGATACTTAACAACAAAAAAGATGCCCAATGGATGGCAACAGAGGTGATGGGAAGTGGTATTTAGCGACAGTGAAGTGAGAAGCGAATGAAAAATTACAATGGAAAGTTGGTGAAATATTTCCATAGAAACAGAAAGGAAAATTAGAGATGGTTGGCAACTCTAATCAATGGAGATAGTGGTGGTTTGCAACAGTAGACTATAGAGACTTAGCAGCTTTCATTAATTACCCCCTAAACAGAACCAAGATTATTCTACTTCTGCTGGGCAAATGATTCAACAATCAAACAACATACGTAACCAGCCAGCCAGTCAACTCCATAGCACACTGTTAAACTAACTTGATTAGGTTAACACTAGAGTGACTACCACAAGATAGTGACTACTTTAACATGGGCAAAGGCTTGATATTGCTGAAGTCATCATTGCATATTACATCAGTTATTGGTGATTTTATCCAATTCTAAACCACATCAACATAAGGACTTCATATATTGCACTCCATTTGAGAGATACGTAATATAGGGAGTATATAGTCATACAGAAATGTAGAAAGAGAAACCTGATAAGCAAGCGTGTATGCATTATTTAATTTTCTCTTTTCAAGCTCTTCCATGATCAAATCAACACATTCCTCCATCTCAGCCTTATACGGATCACCAGCTTCCTCCACATATGCAAGAGGCACCCCATGAGCACTATAAAAAATCATCACCTACAATAAAACCAAAGAGTAAGATTAAATGCGTGCATTTAAGTTGAATAATATATTAAATAAATGAGTAAGATGTACTTATTTCATGACTAAAACTGTAACACATGCATTTAAAGATGAATAATATTACAAGGTCAGTCAATACCTTATCTGGAATGTCAAACTTTAGCAACTCCTTTTCAATAAGGTCTGCCATCGCCTTTATATATCCTTCGCGTTGGTACCATGAAGGTATGACAGTGTGTTGCATGTTCACAAGGTATTCATCCTCCCTGAGAACTCAGTCTGTTTTACCATCACTAATGCTGGATGCAACTTGACATTCATAAGAAGAAGACAAGAGATTTCTCACCGGAATATACTTTCTAACAATCTAAGGCTTGAACCACTTGTGGATATGGAAAACTGTGGATATAGAGGAAGCACAACCAGCTTTGTAATTCCGTCTTTTTTTATCTACACAAGAAATCGATCAAACAAAAAACTTATATATAAGTGTTCATATCCTTGTATGCATCTTCTTCACGCATGTCTCTTTTTCCCCGTGAAAACAGGTGATTATTAGTATACTATGCAAACAAAGAAATAAATCTACTAGACAGGTTTCTTCACTATAAATCAATCAATAACAACATGAAAGTTTAACTGGGGAGATTCTTCTACCTGTTCAATAGCTTCCTCAGTAAAAGGATGCCAATAACGCATGCCAACATAAACCTCAGCGGGCACATTTTTAGAACAAAGGGACTTCCTCAACTCTTCTGCCTACACAAAGCAGAGTCAACAAAGAGATCACAACGTAGGCTCCCAATAAAAGGAGGGTGCTTATAATGCTGGCTAGCTCTTTTATAACACGCAAAACAAAAACTTTAGATAAAAACTCCACTACAGCTTGAGAAAGACTAATCATATTGCAAGAAAGATTCTTATCAAGTTCACTATAGTATTATTGACAAAACTAACTTAGATATTGCTAACTTTTTCCATCTGCACTTAAGCCAGGATCTTTTTGATAATCCCCCAGAATGGACAGCAGAGAAAAGAAGCATATTATCTGCCTGCCTACTTCAAAAAGCCTTCTGTAGGAATAATATAAGTAAACAGGCTTCCATAAACTATAGCTTCACCTAGTGCTATGACCAGTGAGGTATGTTGTGCAGAAGACATAAATGAGAAAAGGACCTTGAAGATAGGTTATCATGTTAAAGACCACTTCAACAAGTCAGCTACCAGGAAATATAAAAACAAAAGTGATTGTGATGCGACTTCTTTTTGTCAATCAAAGCTTTTATTTTTAAACAAAAAAACTATTATATCAAAGCTGAAGTACAGTCTCTTATTTGTGTGCTCATGTTATACAAACAAAACAATAGAATAATATATATTCAGTTCCTAAGCACAATATAAGGCTAGTCTCTGACAAAAGCTCGGCCCAAGGGACCAAACATTAGGATTTTGGAGATAATTAACATGTTCATAATAATAGACAGAACTAGCCTGACATCAGAAGCTTACTTTATCTTTATCCTTCATAATTCGCCTAATTTGGGAACACCTACAGGCTTACTTTAGCCTCTGCTACACACTGCCCTCATGACATATGATGATTTCCATATATAGTCTAGTTCTAGATTTTGGATATAAATCCCTCCACTTTTCCTTGAAATCTACTCCATATTCATTGTCAAGGTTATTAAAAGTATAATATCCATCACATCTATGCATTCAAAGTTTTAGCAAACTTCTGTTTAACCAAGCATTATCCTACCAAAGGAGTCTTAATGAGTTTTTGAGTACACCACAGGGACTGCAGGAATTAATGAACTCTTTTTCAATAAGCAAAGAAGAAACTTCAAACAGAACAAAACTGCAGAACATATCATTCTTCGTCCTCAAGATGCAAGTCATATAACACAGCTTACAACCACAATAACAGATTTATTACACAGATAATCAAAATGGTAAATAAGGAATTTATAAAGCAACATTTTAATGAACATTCAAAACATCACACGGAAAACAAACTTCAATTGATATTCAGAATCATGCCTGTGAATCAGTTATCTGCCGAAGGGGTGAGCCACCACCAATTGAAGCATAACCCTCTTTGCTCTTCGGTGCCCTTAGAACAGATATGAATTGTGCTAATGGCTTTTGAAGAAATCGAAACAATTTTGGCAGTCGAATGATATCCTGTTTAATTGTTAAAGTGAGAAAGATCATAAGGTAAAGACATGAAGAATTAATATTCATAAACCATGCCGCCTCACTACTTTACTAGGTCTTAAATTAAATAAGCATTCCTCAACTACACCAGGAAAATCAAAATCTTGTATATCAACTGGATGATGTCCATACATGCAATCTTTGCTTGCTGCTTTTAATACACACACTTCAGGTTTAAGGAATCGTATTAGTTCCAGAATAAACTACATACTTTCAAATGATGTCATGACGGCAATGATACTTGAATAAAAGATAATGTGAGTGAATGAAAATTACCGGGTCAGCAAAAAGATTAAACAAGAAAGGTTGCACATCATCCAGAGTTTCTGGACCACCCAGGTTCAGCAACAAGACTCCTATCTTATCATCACCGGTAAGAGATGAAGTGGATTTATCCTGAGTGGTAGATGTCAGCAATGCTCCCATAGACATTGAATGTCTGCTGAGTGAACCCTTTGGTAGTGACGGCACAGTTTCCGACCACCATCCTGAAGAACCAGCAAAAAGTTTTGGAAGGTATGAATAACTGTTGTTACTACTACTCCAAGCCTCCTTTTGCAATCCAGAGCAACAGTATGACCTTCGACGAGTATATATTACATTTTGCAACCTGTAGAAACACCAAAATTGTATAATTGATTCAATCCAAGATGAAGAATGCAAGCAAAGAGAGTGAAGAAATAAGACCGACCCAGCAAGGTTAACTGGAGACGATAATAGGGACTCCATCCTTGGTACAACAGACAGACAGACAGACAGTAATCTAGTACGTGCAGTCGAGTCTCTTATTGAATCCCAAAGTGACGATGCTCCTTCAATGGTGGTCTTCCGACCCTTACCATTAAAGCTCTACTTGTTTATCTCCGTCCGTCCAGTTTACTCTCCACAAAAACTCGCCACCACTCGTGCGAAAACAACCCTTGTTGTGTGGATCATTTCTTGCACACCTTACACCATAAACCCAAAATGAGTGAAAGTGTAAATTTTAGGGTCAACATCTTCTACTATATTCATCTGCACCGTTGAATTCATAGATCATATCTAAATGTAAATTTTCAGTCAATAAACCTATCTTCTAGGGTTACAGTTGAAAAGTTCATTCCAACTAGTTTTCCAAAAACTTCAACAGTTAGTTGGCGAAGAATGGTCAACTGTGATTTAGATTCATTCAAATATGGATTATGAGTAAGTTTTAATCATCTCATAACTTAATTAGTTTAAATATTCAATTTTCTAAGTTAATTAAAATAATTGACAATTTATCTTTTTATTTTAAATAAAAACTATATCCTATAAGATCTTGATTATTTGAGTATTTATTTATTTTTAATTGGGTGTGTTTTTGGCTAGAAAAAATTTATTTATTAAAGAAAATAAATTATTTGAGTTTTTAATTAATTAATTATTAAAATAATTTTTTATTTAAAATTTAAATTTATTAAAAATAAAATATTAATATTTTAATTGATGACATAAATTATTTAATAGCTGGAATAATATTAATATAATATAGAGATATTTTTTTAAAAATTGAATAAAATATATTCAAATTATAAATTATTTATCATTTTTATATAAAAAGATAATTGAACTATATTTTTCTTTGTTTGTGAGAAATATAAAAGATATATCTTAAAAGACAATTGAACTAGTTGTTTTCCTTAAGTTTATACAATATGTTAAAAAAAATACTATAAAATTTTAATTTTAATATAATATAAAGAGGATAATATATTATAAATTTATATTAACTCTTATAAAATATATAAAAATAAATAAATCATATATTTAATTGTGTTTATTTTTTAATTTTGATCCAACAAATATAATTGACTAACTATATCTTTACCAACAACATTGCGGAAACCAATTTTCTTCTTAATGTAAATAAATAAAGAAATATAAGAGTTCAAAAAGAAAAATTAGGATACAATCTAACCAAAGAAGTCTCAAAGAAAATTGGTACGAGATGTAAGTTTTTCGAATTTATTGACATTTAACATTCTCCGGTTGTAGTTTATTATTTTTTTATTTTTTTCCTTTGTTAAAACATTAACATTTAAAAAAAATATTTATTTAATTGTATTTATTAGTATTCAGAGCTAAGTAATTGGAGACACAAATATCATCTCTACTTCATTTCGATCAACTATCAATCAAACAAGAAGAAGAAAAAAAAGGTCATAAACGGAATAATTCAAATTAAATTGGAATGAATTATAAATTGTCATTTTATCCTAAATTTAAACATAGAAGTTAATTTAATTAACTTCTTTCTCTCCTTTAATAGAAGCATAATATTTCACTTCTTTCTCTCCTTCTCTAATCAAAACATGAAATTCCATATTAGTTTATTTGACACTTTAAATCACATTTGTAAATAAATATAGTATATCATTTCAATTTTAATGACTCATAGTTCATAATTTTATAGGACAATACGGTTAAGTACACCATTCAAATTAATATATACATATATAAATATCAATCCAAAGTATTTCACAGTTAAATTGACATTTTTCTGATTGTTTAATTCATAATAAGAGGTTATGCATTTTATCAATCTTTTATTTACACTATTTATATACCAGTGTAACGTTTGAGAAAGAAAATTAATATGACTATTATTAATCTATTGATTTCGTATACACAATGAACTATTTTTTATACTTTTTTCCTTTTGAATTATAATTCACAAATATATTTATTATATTTACTAAAATTCACAATAATTAAAAAAAAATTAAGAATAATTTAGACAAATGTTTTTTTTTATTAAATAGAACAAAAGTGTAACAAAATTATTCAAAAAATATTATTTGCATCAATATGAAAAATTCATTCTATAATCTGGATCATTATTCATAACAAATCTTATTCTAAACTAAAAGAATACTTATAAATTTTAACTTTAAAGATTTTAAATGAGATCAACCATAATATAATATTTTTTAAATTACAAATATAAATTTTATAATTTTTTAAGTTGAAAAGTTACTAACTTTAATACTTAATTAAGTCTTAAGTTAATATTAGTATAAGCATAAGGGGGAAAATGTATAAGCATAAAGACTATTTAGAACTCAATTTTTTTCCAAGGTAATTCTTTTGATTTCGTATACCCAATCTGTTGTTTTTTTTATACATTTTGTTTCTTTTGAATTAATTCCCAAAAAATATATTTGTTAAAATTTACAATAGTTTAAAATTAAATTTTAATAGTGATTTAGAAAGAAAGAAATTTATTAAATAAAATAATAAATTTACACAATAATACATATAATTATTATTTGTATCAAATAAAATAGATTTTTCAACGAGATCTTATTAATAATTACTAGCATATATCCTATGCATTTGTACAAGTACTAATATAAAAAATTGTGAAAAAAATATTATGGTAAAAATGTGGTAACATCTTTAATTTTATTTTTAACCATTTTAAGTTTATGGGCGAGGCAACCCACAATCCGACTCAAGTATCCATTTATTATCACATTGCAGAACGATCTCTAAAACAATTGATACAGTTTGATTCTTCAACTCATTTAGTTTGACCTCTAAAGTCCACTTCTTCCCTATATTACGAGTTTAAGGAAAAATGTAAAGACTACCATTAAAGTAGCATAGACGAGACTTACTATATACATATTAATTATGTTCCCTATCTCTATAAATATGACGGAATTCTTTTATTATTGCTCACTAATAATAGTGAAATCTATAGTACGGAGTCAAAAAAGAATTATCATCGATTAAAAACTATTGATGAACCACCGCGTTCATCAAATTTGGTGTTGAATTTAAAATATAAAGTGTTATTAGCCTGGTTAAAGGGTTGACTTATTTTGTTATGTTGTAACTTTAAACCATACCTATAGCATTTTTAATTTTATTTTTAACCGTTTTAAATTTATGGGCGGTGTGAACCCAAAATCCAACCCAAGTATTTAATTACTCTCACATATATATCCAAATTAACCACAGCTCTCGACCCGGCAATCCGGACACTTTAAAAATAAACATCATTATATATATAGAGATTAGTTAGTTAAAAAGTTGAACTTTTATTGTTAAAATGTCCCCGCATTCATCAAATTTGATGTTAAATTTAAAATATAATGTGTTATTAGCCTAGTTGGTTAAAAATTTGTACTTGTTTTTGTTAAGTTGCAAGTTTGAACCATACAAATAATATTTTTAATTTTATTTTTAACCGTTTTAAGTTTATGGGACAGTCAAACCACAATCCAACCCAAATATTTATTTACTCTCACATATATATCAAAATTAACCACGGCTCTCGACCCGACAATCCGGACACTTTAAAGTTTAAGCATCATTTTATATATATATATATATATATATATATATATATATATATATAAATAAATTTTTTTGATAAAATAATAGTTTTTAATTAAAAGTATAAGTTTGAAAAAAAAATATAAAGTTAAAAATTAACTTTAATACTTAATTAGGTCTTAAATTAATATAATTAGTATACTTTAAAATCTCAATCTTTCCAAGGTAAATCTTCTATGAGATTCATGAGTTATTTTTTCACATGATGGTGAAGAGTCAAGACCTCTTCAACAATTGTGGATAGTTTGTTTTCAAATTCCTTAAATTTTTGTTGATTGCTGGTTAAATAACTTTTATATTCAATCATAATAGTCTATTATAATATATTAATATCTAATATTAAATGAAGTGCTATCAAATATTTGGTAAGTTTTATATATATTTTTTCAAATATAATATTTTATATAAATATGTTTAAAATATAAAAAGTAATTATTTTGGGTAATAAATGAAAAATTAACTAAAAGTGGTTGTTAATATTGAATTTGACTTTTTTAGGACTAAAATGAGTGGGACCAGGCAAAACGCCAGTTAGGCGTGTACACATCAAATTTCCATTTTTTCCCTCCCTTCTCTCTCTATAATCGTAACCGTAATAAATAAAGAAACTCACAATAATCCTCACTTATACACGCTTTCGTATACCTTCGTCTTCATCGCTCTCTCTCTCTCTCTCTGCAAATGCAGCAATTCCATGTCGAAATCCTCATTATTCTTTCACCGATCTATTAGCAACGAAGCTGACAGGAAGAAGAATTCATGAAACTCCTTTCTTTGCGAATCATTTCATCTTTTCTTCCCCTTGTAAGCCGATCGATTTCCTTATCAAGAATGCTGAGGCGCCACCCTGCTTCTAGGGTTTACTTCTTCTTGTTTCTAACGCTACAGATTTTACTATTATTATCATCATGCATTCGAGTTACTTGTCAGTCCAGTGCGAGTGATGCCGATGTAATGCAGGACCTGAAAACCAGCCTCGGCTTGTCAGGATCGCTTACATGGACCGACTCAGACCCATGCAAATGGGCTCTAGTCAGTTGTTCCAATGATAAACGAGTTATCAGCATCCAAATTGGTAAACGAGAACTCAAAGGCTCTCTCCCTTCCAGTCTTTCTAAACTCACCGCATTGCAGCGATTCGAAGTCAGGGACAACGAGCTCACCGGTCCTCTACCGAGTCTCGCCGGACTTTCATCGCTTCAGAATCTTTTACTCAACAACAACAATTTCTCCTCCATTCCGTCAGACTTCTTCTCTGGAATGTCTTCGCTACAATTTGTATACCTCGACTATAATCCCTTCTCTGCGTGGCAAATTCCAGAAAGCCTCAGCGTTGCTTCATCTTTAAAGCTTTTCTCTGCAATCTCTGCAAACATTGTAGGAAATATTCCCGATTTTTTTGGCGGAGTCACATTCCCGGTCCTCACGGACCTTCGGTTGTCCTTCAACAGTCTATCCGGCGAACTACCAAGAAATTTCTCCCATTCTTACATTCAGAACCTGTGGTTGAATAGTCAACGAGGAAGTTCTCCACTAAATGGCTCCCTCTCTGTGCTGCAGAACATGACTCAACTGACTCAGGTTTGGTTGCATGGTAATTCATTCTCAGGTCCATTGCCAGATTTTTCTCAGTTAAATAGTTTGCAGGATCTCAGTCTTAGGGACAATAGATTAACAGGTCTGGTTCCTGATTCTCTGGTAAATCTTCAATCGCTCAAGGTTGTGAACTTGACCAATAATATGTTACAAGGTCCAAGGCCAATGTTCAATCCCAAAGTTGCTCTTGATTTGGTAAAGAACACCAATAGTTTCTGTTTGGATGATCTTGAATCTTCTTGCGATCCAATTGTAGATACATTGCTTTCAATTGCAAAATCTGTAGGCTATCCAGTTGTATTTGCGTCGAGCTGGAAGGGAAATGATCCTTGTAAGTCCTGGGCAGGACTTACATGCTTAAATGTTAATATCACCGTCGTCAATTTTCAGAAAATGGGTCTTATTGGTACCATATCTTCAAATTTCTCATTGATTCATTCCTTGCAGAGATTGATTCTTTCCAATAATAATCTCAGCGGTACCATTCCAGTTGAGCTCGCTACTTTGCCTAACCTAAAATACTTGGATCTTTCCAACAATAACTTGCATGGCCTTGTTCCACCTTTTAGAAGCAACGTTGTTGTTAAACGGGATGGTAATCCTGATATAGGGAATGATGCAAGTCCTACCCCAAGTGGGAAACCACCCTCCAGTAGTGATGCAACAAGCAAGACTTCTTTGGTCTGGTTAGTTGTCGGATTAGTAATTGCTGTTTTATTATTGATTGTTGCTGGAGTGTTCTGTGTATACAAGTCTAAACAGAAACGGTCCAATAGAGTTCAGAGTCCAAATGATAATGGTATGGAGATTACTCTCGCGAACAGTGGACCGAGTAAGATTCACATTGACATTGGAACCATGTCAATTGGCGAATTAAGAAGAATGACAAACAATTTCAGCCAGGAAAATATACTAGGGAGAGGTGGGTTTGGAACTGTTTACAAAGGGGTACTTAATGATGGGACAAATATTGCAGTCAAAAGGATGGAATCTGGAGTTATGGGGGAGAAGGGGTTCGACGAGTTCAAATCTGAGATTGCTGTTCTTACCAAGGTCAGGCACAGACACTTGGTTAGTCTTCTAGGATATTGTTTGGAAGGAAATGAGAGGCTGCTTGTTTACGAATACATGGATAAGGGGCCCCTTAGCAAGTACCTTTTCAACTGGAAAGAGGAAGGGGTGGAACCTCTTGGGTGGTCAAGACGACTGATCATTGCTCTCGATGTGGCCAGAGGCGTTGAATATCTGCACGGCCTAGCTCGACAGAGCTTCATTCATAGAGATCTTAAACCGTCAAACATTCTCTTAGGGGTTGATATGAGAGCCAAAGTTTCTGATTTTGGCCTTGTTCGAAATGCTCCAGATAAAATGGCTTCTCTTGCTACTAAACTCGCTGGAACTTTTGGATACCTTGCACCAGAATATGCAGGTAGAGCTTATTTGATCTTGTTTTTTCTCTTTAATAATCTCTGTTGAATATTTAAAATGTTTGATCTTGGGTTATTTCAAGATAATCTGTTATTTGGTTAAAAAGACATTAGTTTTGATGTTGCGTTTTTGTTCACTTGTGATTACACAACAGCAACTGGAAGAATAACAACGAAAGTAGATGTATACAGCTTTGGAGTGATTCTGATGGAACTTATAATGGGGCAGATGGCATTGGACAATACAAGGCATGAGGCACAACTAGTCCACTGGTTTGATAAACTGTTAGCAAACAAGGACACCTTCGTGAAGGCTATAGACCCAACAATTGATCTTAACCAGGATGATGAGACACTTTCCAACATCAGCATTGTGGCCGAGCTAGCAGGGCACTGCTCTTCAAGGGATCCCTACCGAAGGCCAGAAATGAGTCACGTAGTCAATGTGCTTTCGTCTCTTGCAGAGCAGTGGAAACCAACAATAAATAATGATCAAAACGACAATTTTGGTATCAATTTTGGTGGCAGGTCATTGTCTGAGGAATTATTGAATTGGCAAGCGTATGAAGGAATGCCGAGCGCTGAGCTTTCGCGACTCCTTCATGGTTATGATAATACCCAAACCAACATAATACATACTAGAGCAGCATCATCATCATCTGGGCTTTGAGATTTTGACATTATTAAGAGCTATTGTTGCACCAGATTAGTAGTTTGGAGACCTTATTATGGTCATTTGATTGATTTGGTTTGTTGAAATTCATTTTATTTCCTATCCTAATTAGGAGTTACTTACTGCTAATACTTGATGGCCTTTATGATGATTTTCATAGTAAAAAAGGAATTAAGAGATTGCTTGTCCTGCCATTAATCATCACTTCCTACTAAATTTCTCTTTAATTTCAACATTTTAAAATATAAAAATTATTTGGGTCATTTTATCTAATTAGTATGTCAATTTTGTAATTTATCTTTTTATTCCATAGATAATAAATTTATTAGAATTATTTTTTTCTTTTATAAAATTAATTACTCAATCCCATTTAACTATTCTTATATTTTTTCAATCCAAAAAAATAAATCAAAACTATTATTTTTAAGAATTTTGACTGCCCTTTGTGAAATTATGCTGGGATGGTCTAGCTAAAAACATCTGATGTAAATGTCTAAATGATTGAAATTACAATTTGATCTTGCCACTAAATTTGTGACTAAGATATTCATATTTTTGTAAACATAAATTTTACTTTTATTAATTTATTTTGAAGATTATATAATTGATATTTTTATTAAGATTATTTTTTGCAAATAAAAATATTATTTATGACGTTGATATAACAAATATCTAATATTTGGTTTTCTATCTATTATAATTTATTTTTGAAGAAAATAAATTAGTATTGTTCAAAATTCATTATTTCTACTTCAATTTAAATTGTTTTAACACAATATTACCTCTGATATTTAATTGTTTAGATATAAACCATTCACTTGAGTTCGATTTTTTTATAATATTATTTGATAAAATAAAATGTTTAAACAAACCAATATTATATAAGTCTATTTGAAATTTTAATAATTATTATGTTTGTATAGGGAATTAATAAAATCAAGTGAATAATAATTTAAAAATAAAAAATAATGATTGAGAAATGAATATAAAAATCAAATAATTATGAAATGAATCTAAAAATTACATATAAATTATGATTAAAAAATAACATTTATATCAAATAAATCTAAAAATTACACATTTTAAATTATAATTAAAAAACTAAATACCCAATTAATTTAAAACCATTTTCAACAAGATCATGATGATTATTGTGAAAAAACCCCTCCATATTGAAATTAGAAACTCAAATTGATTTAAAATGGCAATGTTTAAAAGACAACCTTTGTTTCATTTCTGAAAGACGCTAACTCTGAAGCTCCACAAGCAGCGGGGTTTGAAGCTCGCCGGAGACCAAGCAAGCCCCTCCGCTCCCGCTAAAATTCCAACGTGGACTTCAGTCCTTGTAAGAAACCCTAATAAACACTTGCAACTGATTTCATCAAAATTACTTGCAAATCAGTCCTATTTCTTCACCAAAATTCAGTAATGGCTCCCGGTATCCGAGGGCGGAAGCTATCATTCGAAATTCTCAGCACCAATACCTCCGGTCTCGATGAAGAAACCATTTTCCACAGATCCAATTCCGATCCTTCCATTCAGGTAAATGTCGACTCACTGGCGTCTGAATCCAAGCCCACTCAACGAAAACGCAAGAACAAATATTCGAGGAACAAGAAGAAGAAGAATTTCTTTGATTCTGCGATTTCAGAGGATTCAATAGACCAAACTAGCTTAGATTTGAGTCACTCTGTTCAACAGAAACTCGCTGCCTTGGAGAACGGCAACTGTACAGGACTGGAAGAGAGTTGGAGAAATTGCAGGGTCTCCACAGTTGTCTGCGATCAAATTTGTATACCAGAGGAGAACGGTTCTTCTTCATCACTGCATTCACTTGGAGAAGTATCAGGGCATCAGAATTTGCAAAATTCTGATGGCTACATGGTTGCGGAGCTGAGGCAGAGGAATGTGTCTGCAATTTGGAACGGCGAGGTTTTAGGAACACAGGATGATGATCAGAATGTGCCTCTGTCACAAGAGAGCGGCACTGGTGCTGAGGAAGACCAAGACAATCTTTTATCAAGTAAACTTCAATCTGAACACAATGGTCCAACTAGGAAGTTAGATACTTCAGAATCACTTGATTGGAAGAAACTGCTGGAACAAGATGCAAACTGTGAGTCAATCAAATTATTATTGCTTTTAAATTTTATCACCTGTTTTTATTGGTTTACTCTATCTATCTATCTATCTATCTATTGTGTACCTCAAGATGTCTAAAATATTTCCTGGAGAAAAAAAAAGTGTTATTATTAGGTAAGATTGAAATGAGGACAAACAAAAACAAGACAAATTGGACAAAAGAAGAAAAAAATTATCAAAACATCTAGTGTGGCTGTTTCTTTGATGTGTATTGTTCTTATTACAGTTAATTTTGCTTTCAGATTCACCATTAGTGGAGAAATCACCACTGAAGTACTTCATGGAAGAAATGTCTGGTGGAAATTCATTAAGGAGCACAACAACTTCTGGCAATGATAAAGAACGAGAAAGAGTATATGATACAATGTTTCGGTTGCCATGGCGATGTGAACTGGTAATATTTGTGGAGAGTTTAAAGTGTTCTTACCAAGAGAAAATCATAGTAATATAAGTCAGTCAACCATTTGTTAGCTTATGTGCTTATGGCATGTTTTTTTTGGGGAATAGTAGTGGTAGTGGGCGAATTATTCCGCGGAAAATATGATTTGAGCTACAATTGTGGCAGCTCAGCAACTACTAGTGCTAGGTCTGTTTGGTGAGTGCATAGCAGATTGGTCTAATAGAAAATTGATTTGAAGTGATTGATGTGAAATTGATATGATACAAAATCATTTGAAATTATTGAAATATAATATATTTGTTACAAAGAAGAATCATAATTTCCCTTTGTTTAGCCCATTAACTGGGTGTCAAATCTATCATTAAATTCAAAATCTTGCTCTCCTCTACCTAGGTAGGCGCATTAAAATGTGTTCTTCAAAGAAAATTATGGTGGCAACTAAACAAAGCGAAAACCTTAGCATGGGCTATTTTAATTATTTGATTCTATATCATGATCCATCTTATTTGTACCAGCCTTAGTTTGGGGGGAGCTACATTTGACTTTCATGATGATAAATGTGCATGACCCGACACATGTTTTGTGAAAACGTGGTATTGCAGTATTGCAGTATTAGGGTTTAGGGGATTGAGTATTTACCTATTGCACCATTACTAATCCATTGTTACATTCTTAACTTGGTAATGTTTTGCAGCTTATAGATTTTGGCTTCCTTGTCTGCTTGGATTCTTTTTTGTCTTTGTTGACAATCATGCCTATAAGGATGCTTGTGAGCTTCTGGAGATTTTTTAAATTAAGGTTTGATCTGTTGTTTCTCTGGCGAACTTTTTTTAAAAATATGACACAGTTTTACATTACATGAAGCTTGTGAACCTTGTTGTCTTTGCTTGTTAACATTGTAGTGTCCTACATCAGTGGAGAAGTTATTTAAGTAGTTTATAAGTGTATGATTTTAGAGTTTTCTCTCTTAGGTATGGGTGTTGAATTATATTATTCAAATTAAGGTTTGATCTGTTGTTTTTCTGGCACTTTTTTTTCAAGTATGACACAGTTTTACCTTACATGTAGCTTGTCAACCTTGTTGGCTTTGCTTGTTAACATTGCAGTGTCCTACATCAGTGGGAGAAGTGATTTATGAAGTATTAAGTGCTTTTTTTATATGTGATTATGGGCTTTGAATACCTTGATGGATTTCACTTTGGGGATTGGTTTTTAATGGCTCAGTTGGTTACAGGAAGTTCGAGAGGCCTTCTGTGGCAGAGCTATCAGATTTTGGTTGTTTTATTGCACTTGTTTGTGGAGTTGGTCTTTTACAGCAGACAGGTATGGAAATGCTAGCATCATTATCCCTGATTTTTTATACTTTCCTTATCAAACTAGCTTTTTTTTTGTTGATATTCTTTCCTCAGATATCAGCCTGATATATCACATGATCCGTGGTCAAGGAACAGTCAAACTTTATGTTGTTTACAATATTTTAGAGGTGAGATAATATAGTCAGACTGAAATAGTTGGAAAGTCTTATGACAAATATTCAGCCTGCAAATCTCCCAAAATTTATCACAGTAAGATGGGTTACATCACATGGCGTGAAAATGATTTGTGTTTGGTTAATAATGAGGACGAACCTCCCTTTTATTTGATCAGTCAACTGACTCAGTTGACTCACATGCCCGAGATTCGCGCTGTAATGCTTTAATTAGTGTCCATGGTGCTCCATTGGTTAATGCTTCTATACTGAAATAAGGTATATCTCTTTCTTCTTTTTCTGACAGATTTTTGATAAATTATGTCAAAGTTTTGGGGGAGAGGTTCTGCAAACATTGTTTAATTCTGCGGAAGGACTGGCAAACTGCCCTTCAGAAAACATGGGCTACTGGACATGGAGATTCATCCTCGATGAGACACTAACTTTGCTCTCTTCTAATATCCTTATCCATTGCTAAATTATTCTTCCTTAATGCACTCTTAGCTCTTATTGCATTTTGGTTCCTTAACTATTTGTACTTGTTCATTCTTTTATTTTATTAGCTCAGGCCATTACATTGTCAACCTGTATTGTAGCTCACAATAATGCCTTGCTAGCTTTGCTGGTGTCCAACAATTTTGCTGAGATAAAAAGTAATGTGTTTAAACGTTTTAGCAAGGATAATATTCAGAGCATGGTCTATTATGGTGAGTGATTTTATTATCAAGTGGGTTGTAGTTGTCAATCTTATCCAACTGTTCAATTTTGAAGTTTATATCACTAGCAATTGTCAAAGTAATTAGATATGAATTTGGACTACTCTAGTTTATGATAGTTTTGATGTTACCACAGTTGTATGCTTTATTTTCTGGAAAAACAACTGCATCTGTTGGACCATGCCTTAGTTTTGGTTTTGTTTTATCTTGTCTCCTTTCCTTTGATATATTTTCAGTTGTTTGCTTTATTCTACTTGTCGTACAATGTATTTATGTCAATTTAACTACTTGTGATTGCTTTGAATGGCCAAAATTGCCCCTGAAAGTTTGATTGTTCTTTATTTCAGATTCAGTGGAGAGGTTCCACATTTTGGCATTTTTGTTATTTGTGTTGGCTCAGAATATCCTGGAAGCTGAGGGCCCCTGGTTTGAAACTTTCGTTTCTGTAAGTGTCATCAAAATATCCTGAAACTGGAATGTTAAACATAATACCTGGAATAGAAGAAGGAAACTGATTGGCTTTATATGTGTCCCAAGTCCCATTTTGTTTTTTCTCTATAACTTCAAACTTATATTTGCTGCTAATTAGACAGCACAAAATCAGAAACTACCCATGAGTTGAATCATGATAGTTTTATCTTACGATGCTTCATTTGCTTAAATAATTCTAAACACTTATAGATTATCACTTTTTTCCCCTGCCAAAGGCAATTACATTTTCTTATTCCAATAATCAAACCACACATGATAGGACACATTAAATGGAATGGAAGGAGTAAGTAACTGTTAATTGTCCTCTCTTTAATTGTAAGTTTGAATTTTGCAGAATGCTCTAACGGTTTATTTCTGTGAGGTGATTATTGATATAATAAAACATTCTTTTATTGCTAAATTCAATGATATCAAGCCCATTACATATTCGGAGTTTCTTGAAGATCTATGTAAACAGGTACATCCTGACACCTTTTGTCCTTGTAGTCAACAGACAAGTATAACTTCTTAGCACCAGCTACTTACATTTCATTAAGAAATGTTAATTTATGTGTTTCCCTTCCAAACATGGCATTAGTAAAAGTGAAATTGTTTATGAGAAATTAAGAAGTGGAATAACTTATTTGTGTAGGAATAATTTGTAACAGTGTAGGGTTAGGGTGAAATAAAAGCCATTGACACTAAGCTCACGAGCATTGCAACATTTGGAAAATCTGAAGCAGATGAGTGAAGGAGAGGAGAATTTACAATATCAGTGATTTTACAGATTCTAGCCAACACAATCATTAAGTAGTGATTCTTCAGTGGTAAACCGAATACTTTTTCTTTTGAATGTTGGAAGTTAGCTTGACCCCCCACAGTCATGACTTCCACTTCAACTTAAGGCGTTGCAAGTAGGAATTGAACCCGTGACATTTGGTCTCTTAGGCACCGACTCTTGCCACTTGAGCTTCCCTTGTGGGTTTGTGGTAAGCCGAATATTGTAGGAAGGTTTCTCCTTTTGTGTGTGTGTGTGAAAACGGCAGGTTTCTCCTAATTGGAACATGGTTTTATGGAAGCAAATTATGGTTTATAGCAATCCTATTGCTTCCTTTTACCATTTTTTCTAATGCAGCCTTTCATTTAACAATAATATTCATAATCAAATCCATGAACATGTTATATTAACTCATTAGTCCGGGAATGTAGTTCTGTCTATCCATGCTTTACATGCAAAATGGGCTTAGTCGTTAGTATTCACAAAAATTGAGGACCTATTTCAATTTTCTTTTAGGAGTTAAGTGAATCACAATTTATCATTCTTGGTAGCATATCTTCCTTGGAAGTTTAGTTCCCAACTATATTATTTGAAATGAATTTCTATTTTTGTCTTTATCTTTGACAGACTCTAAACATTCCAGCGGAAAATGAGAAGAGAAGTCTCACCTTTATACCACTGGCACCCGCTTGCGTGGTAAGAAAAAGTGCTACTCATTTCCTGGCATATTATTGGTTTTATTTACATATCCTAATTATGTTGGAAAATCTTGTACAATTCTTAAGATGCAAATATCACAGCTGAATTACGATAAGTTGCTGGTTTTCCTGAGATTTCATGTTGTTTTGAACATCGACATCTCTTACCCAAAAATAAAATTATATCATTAGTACCATATTAATTCTGTCACCCTGCGGTATCTAATACATACATGTGAATAATACTTTGTTTTCTTCAAAAAATGCACTAAGAAAATTTAGTGTCTTGGAGCAAAATTTATTTATATTTTGAACATGTGAGACTAATCTTAATCCTATTGAATATGTGAGAACTTAATATTGCACATCATTGTTCTTATTTTTCCAATGAGTACTTGTTGGGTTAGCTATTGGTCTCGTCTTCTTCTTTTTTGTAAAGGAGGTAAATTTTAATTGATAAGATTTTTGAATGCTAAGTGCCTTTGTTTTACAGTCAAAGGAAAGACAAAAAAAAGTAGAAAGACATAAACAATAAAAGGAAAAGTTAGATTCCCATCAACTAAAAAATTCACATCCTGTGCAAATTCCTCCTTTCTGGATTGAAGCGAACTTGTGTAGGAAGAAGCCCTTGAT
Source organism: Impatiens glandulifera (assembly GCF_907164915.1). Taxonomy (NCBI): domain Eukaryota; kingdom Viridiplantae; phylum Streptophyta; class Magnoliopsida; order Ericales; family Balsaminaceae; genus Impatiens; species Impatiens glandulifera. The sequence continues at coordinate 61,068,376 of NC_061863.1, forward strand.
CCTCTCTATTCATAGTAAAACTAGATAAGTAATCTGGCTAAAAAACTCACAGATTAAATAGATAATTTCAGTGATTGATGGTGTGCAATTTGGAAATAAGGTAAAATTGTCTAAGATCATAATAAAAGATGGACATGGATCTAATATTTTTTTTGTTGCTGAATATGTAATTTATGGATCAAATTCCAAACTTCAGTACATCTCTACAAATTTGTAGAGAAGACAGGATTATTATTTATTTTTAAAATGATCATAAAGTCTTGAACCCTTGACCTTGTGGCCATTTTAGTCACGAGTTCTACCACTGATCTAAACAAGCCCTGATCTAAACAAGTCTTCAGAAGACAAGATTATTCTATATGCACCTATATACTTGTAGATGTTCTTTTATGATTTCCAATATGATGCAATCTCTTTTCTTTGTATATCTAGATGCTCATTTGTTTGTGCTACTAGAAATAATGGAAACTGCTTCTTGACTGTTGTTACGTTTATCAGTCCCAATAGTTTTTTCATCTGTTGCGGGAATTTCTCAATGATTTTTTATGTTATTTTTTGTGGATAGGTGATCAGAGTGGTAAGTCCTGTATATGCTGCTCACCTTCCTTATGGTCCGTTTGCATGGAGGGTATTTTGGATGTTGATTTTATCTGGCATGACTTTTGTGATGCTTGTGACACTTAAAATAATGATTGGCATGGGCCTTGAGAGACATGCCAGATGGTACATAAAGAGGTGCCAGAAGAGAAAACTTCACTCAGACTGACTGACGACTAAGCGCTGCCCCGCCCCCAAATCACATTTTTAATTTTATCTGCACAAGATCGGTTGGCTTGAACTGGAGAAGCTAAAGTCGGTTGTGCTCATGAAAATGTCACACCCAAAGTAAATAGGAAAAACCTTGATTCATTACTTACTTGGTGAAAACTCATTTTTGACTCTTCCCATATATATTTTTTTCGATTATCAGAACAACCAACAATCATGTGTCCTGTGTCATTTCTCTTATTAGTGTACCTTCTTTTTCATACTAGTACAATTGGAAGAATCTTATTGGAGAAACTTAGGATTAAAAAGTTAGGGTTTTCTTACAAGGTTCATTTTGTTGACACTGGAGTGGAACTTGCTTCAAGAGGAGAACAAAGAGAACCAAATGGGAGGATCTCCTTTCAATTTTTGGCTCAAATGGAAAATGGAAAGATACCACCTAAGGCTCCAGCTCAATGTTTAATTCTCAAAACAGATATTAAATTTAATTGAATTCTTTTAGTTATTTTACTGTTGTTTTTATTAATAACAGGGTATTATTTTCCAACAATAATTATTGTTTTGCAAAAGTTGTGTTCAAAAGATAAATATCACTAATTCGATTCTCACTAAAAAGGGCACATCTTTTATGAATAAGTATAACTAAAAACAAAATTCTCTAAAATCTTGTATATCATCTCTATCTCATCTTCAATGATCCATGAGTGTAGCATTCAATTTTTTGTTTTTTCATACATTGATTTTACTGTTTCTGATTTATTCTTGTCCTCACCCTGATTCTACATAGACTGTTTTAATTATTAGAACGGTTTACAAGTCAGTCTTTGTCATAAAATGTTTCTCACCGGAATAAGTTTATTGTTTTTCTCTATGCTACGTTATTCAAGCTCGATAAACACATAATTCATCAACTACTTAAAGATGAGTTTTAGGTATGTCTTGATTATGCCTGATGAGTTTCCACATTATTTGTTACCATTAAAAATGTTGATCTCAATTTAATTATCCTAATCAAAGTTTATATATTTGTTTCTGACTTTTTTTAGTTTTGCTTTAAATAAACTAAAATGAATCATCTTAAACAAGTTTAAATTCAATATAAGTTTTTAGGACTTAAATTTCTCAATCAATATAATATATAATATGTTCAAAGCTTGGAAAGACATTTTTTCTTGGCCTCTCTAATGGTTTTTTAGCATTGGAAAGTGTCCTGTTTTTCTTTCCAGCACTTACATTTGAGTTAATGTTGTATTTTGTTCGATGCGGCATCTTATTTTTAACCAGATCAAATTTTTATTCGGGATTTTTGTGATCCGACTATTTCTTCCAATTTTCAGTGAATCGATTGCTGCTTATATATTCCGATTGTGTTTGTGATATTTTATGTCCTTGTCCGTCCTCTTTTTAGCAGTAAAAGAGATGATAAAATCGGATTTGGAGTTCTTTTTCTTTTTTCTAATAAAGAGTCAATGAATAAGATCTTTCACTCGGACTCTCATTATTTTTACGGGTTTCTCACTTTTTTGACCATATATATAGATGGTCAGTTATCACTTGGCATGACATTTTTCGGCGTTGTTTACCAACACTCGGTTAAGGACGAAATTCATTGTCAATCGAATATTTTGTAGAGATTCTTCCGACACCGTTTAATTAATTTGTTCGACTTGCTTTATTTCATCACTCATCATTATAGATCTTTGGAGTCACCATTAAGAAATTATAAGATTGTTCGATTTTCATCATTAAAATTTTAATTATTGTAAATATGTCATATTAATTAACACATAAATTTTTATTTAATTGTTTTGATTTTATTGACATTATTCTGTAATTTAATTTTTAATATTTAACTCTTTATTTGAATTAATAAAAATAATTTTTTTTAAAAGACTAAAAAAAGCGATGAAGTTCATTTCTTTTTATAAATGTATGTATGAATATATAATTTATATAACTAAATTATATATATATATATATATATTATTAGAAATGGACAAACGTTTATCAATTTTAAGTTGATTTTAAAATATAAGGTGGTATTTTGCCTAGTTGGCTAAAATGTTAAATTTATATTTTAAAATTGCAGGTTCAAAACTTGTGTATATCACACTTTTTATTTATCTTTTCAAGTCTATAGGTGGGCGGGTCAACCTACAACCCAATCCAATTATCCATTACTCTCACATATAGGGATGACAATGGGCGGTTCAGGACGGGGAATGCAATTACCATTCCCGCCCCATTTTAATTTCGGCGATTTTTTTAATACCATCCCCGCCTCGTTCGGTTTTTTTCGGTTTCAGGGAATCCCGCGGGTCACCGTTAATAATTTTAAAAAAAGTAAATAAAAATTATACAATAAAATTATATAAACGAATTTCTTAATATAATATATATTGTAATATATTAAAATTTTATATAAAGAAATAATTTTAATACTCTTATAAAATATAGTAAATAAATAAACATATTGGTGATTTAATATATTTAATTATATTTATGGTATTCGGGGCAGAATCGGGGTGAAATCGGGGCGGGGGACACAAATACCATCTCCGTCCCATCCTTGTTCGGTTTCGGGGAAAAACCGTCTCAAACGGGGCAATTCGGTTCGGTTTTCGCGGGGCGGTTTCAAATTGTCATCCTTACTCACATACATATCCAAATTAACCAAAATATTTCGATCGATAATTTGGATACTTTAAAAATTAAGCATTATTATATATATATATATATATATATATATATATTAAATTAATTTTGTTGTGATTAAATAACTTTTATTTCTCATTATATGAATCGTTTCAGGAAAAAATAATTTTGGCTTAAAAATATATATTCATATTATATTAAAAATTAATTAGTGTAAAAAAAAATAATGTTAGAAATTAGCATTATCCTTACATTCATTATTTTTATTTTTTTAATTAAAATAAAACTAGGATAACACCCCACAGTAATGATCCCTGCTTAAACTTAAAGCGCTTATATATAGAATTGAAGTCGTAAATTTTTGGTCTCTTAACCTGACTTTTACTACTGTGCTATCTTGGTGGAGTTCACATTTTTACCTTAATTTCAATTTAAAGCGTTATACTTGTTCTCAAATGTATTATTTATTGTAAAAATGAAAAATAACAATGATGTTTTATTTGTACATTCCATCTCATTTAGAAACACTTTGGACTCTTGTTTGGTAATGAGTTATTTAAATAATTTAAAATTATTTGAAAATGTATAATTGGTGATAATTTTGAAAAAAAATATTTTGATAAAAGAAAATTAAAGAGTATTAATATATAATAATAAATAAAATTAAAATAAAATGTATTTTAATATTATGGTGAATGAATTGAATAATATCATGAACACATGTTTAATTAAGTTAGAATTATTTAAAACATAGTTTTAAAGCACGGTCATCAATCCAGTGAAGAGACTGGGTCATATAATAATAAAATAATATAAAATAGAAAAATATTATCAATTTGTTTATACAATATTGGTCAAAGTAGTGATGAAAATTCAAAATATTGTTTCGCAATTACAATATATTCATTATTTCTATTAGAGACAACACAATTAAAATAAACACAAATTCTTAAATAATGAATTAACATGATTAAAATAAATATCAACTACTAATTAACACAACTATTAGCTTGTCATTCTCAGTATTAAAATAAATATCAACTACTAATTTGTCATTCTCCATATCTAGAACTATAAATCGGTAATTAACCCATATGGAACTAGAAATAAGTAAACACAATAGGAAAAAAAAAAAAGAGGAACTAAGAGAGTGATAAATGAGAAAGAAAGTGACTTTTTTTTTATAAATATGATAAACCTGTTAGTTTAATCCGGACTGATGGATTTCCGGTCCAACCGGCGGGTTAACCGAGTTTAATTGAGTTGATTGTATTTCCAATTTTTTTATCAATCAAATTCACCGGGTTTGCCGATTCAACCGACAAGCCAAGCCGAGTTTCATAACTATGATTTAAATAGCCATGTCTGTCCTATCTGAAATACTAAATCATTTTTAATATGTTTTTAAAGATCTTTAATATAAAAAATTACAATTAAATCAAATAAGTTTGAAATAATTGTTGGAATTTAAAAACAATTTTGTAAGGTATATACAATCATTTACAAGAATAAATTAAGTCGAACAATTCTCGAAGGTGAGATGGTGAGTCTAAGTTTGGATTATATATATATATATATATATATATATATATATATATATATATATATATTTAGAAGGTTAGGGAGGACAATGAAGAAGACTTGTCAAACTCACGGACATATAGCCTATAAACTCACTCAACCAAAACCAATGTAAGAAGACTTGTCAAACTAGGGAGGACAATTGATATATACATGTATATCCGATATATGTGAGTACCCGATGATCGGGTTCGAATTTAAGGATGAAGAGGATACAAAACCCAAACCTCATACCAACTATATTATTTTTTGTTAAGACTTAGGGTGACTTTTTACATGTCACGTCATTACCATAAATGTATATTATTTATTTTTATTTGTATCCACACTTCACGTCAATATCATTTTTCTAATTACTCAATTGTTATTTAAGCTCACACTTGTATTTTTTTCATCATATAAGGCTCGGGCTTTAAATTGTGCCTAAGGAGCTTGAACTTTTTAAAGTAAAATATTTACGCATTTTAATTTGTTAAACTTGGTTTGGGTGACTAAAAATTTGTATAATTTATGAAAAAAATTAATTTTTTTGAATAAAGATAGATTTTTATTTATTTTTTAAAAATTTATAAAGACATAACTTTGTGTATAGTTTATCAATCTGAATGTATTTGTGTTTTAAATTAAATTTATTTTTTGAAATATACACATTTAAAAATGGTGAATAAGGTTTGAATGTCTTACAAAAATGTGTAACATGTAAGAATAATTAAAAAAAAAATACTCTTATTTTTATCGATGTAATAAATTAATTTAAAAAATAAAAATACTTTGTTAAAATAAGAGTAGGGTGTTTGAAAAGTGGTAAATAATTAAAATTGGTTTAATCAAGAGGTGGGCACTTTATTAATAAAAATAATATTATTTCTCTACTCTTCGTCTTCTCTTATTTTAATATTTATGTCTTCTCACTCATCTTCATCTTCAAAACGTTACTTCTTAATTTCTTTGTTCAAGCTTTATTCTCACTAACTTTTTATTCAACAAGAATTAAATATAATAGACAAAGTATATTACAGCTTAAATACCATAATATAAGAGAGCTTAAGGTATTTATTTTTTGCTTTAGTATTAAAAAATTTATTTTATACTTGAGATATCCGTACATTGATATGTAAAATAAAAATTAGGTTTGGGATAAGTATTTTACTGGTCACTAGGGCTATGTAAAAAAAATCGAAAAACTAAAATCGAACAGATAGCCTACCGATTTTATTTTACCGATTTATCGGTTAACTGGTTTTAAAGCTTCCGTTTACTAGCTGATAATAATTTAATTATATATTTTATAATTTATATTATTTTTTTAAATATTAAATATATTATAAATAATATTTAATAATCTATATATATATATATATTAATTTTTGTAAAATTTTAAATTATAATTAGTATAGAATTATTTTTTAAAAATAATTATAATTTATATATATATATATATATATATTAATAGAGACTCTTAACATATATTATATTATTATAATAATAATATAATATATTATATAATAATAATATATATATATATTATTAATAATAATATAAAAAAGAAAAATATAGAATAGCTAGCATAATATATGGGAGAAATAATAATTTTGAAATATAGTAATTTAATAAATTTAATATTTAATTTAAGAAATTAAATTATTAATTTTTAGTTAACTGCACGAAACGGGTAAAACCGATAAAAAAAAAAATAGTCATTAACTGATTTGTAAAATAGAAGTTTACCGATACCAAAAACAGTCAATATTAAACAGTCTATTAACTAATTTGTATAATAGAAGGTAAAACTGAACCAATTGACCGGTGGGTTGAACACCCTAGGCCTTAGGATATCCAACTAACTGAATAGTATGATATAGCTAGCAGACGTCAAACTTGACTATTCAACATGTGACATGTGTGATGTGTATAGTAATTAATAACGAATTGTTTCATATAAAGTATAATTGATTAAATAATTATACATATTGATTAATTAGTGTTTGCATCATCGTGGGATGGAATATGGATGGTGTGAAAAGAAGTAGGCTAGCTAGCTAGCTAGCGGGTCATCTCAGATTCAACTTGAGGAGGAGGAGGAAGAGGAAGAGGGGGTTTGGAATTGGAATTGGATCCAGTACTAGTGTTGTTGGCGGTCATGGCCAGTCCCTCGTCTCTGTCGACATTGTCCTGCCATCCTAGGGGCAGGTCGAATCCCCTGTTTTGAAGCTCGCGATACTCCTGGCAGAGGGCGCAATGTTCACAGAAGCAGTGGACGCAGCAATCGCAGCAGGGGCTTTCCTTTAGCATGTACTGCTGTCTCATCTTCGCCCTGTAGAAGCACGAGTACAAGCACCAACAACCTGTTACGCATCCTATCACCGTATATACCGCTCCACTCGTACCACAAGCTGTACCCAATTTCAGATTCAGATTCAGATTCATTCATTCATCAATCAATTAATCAACATCAAATAATTAAGTACTCTTACGTACAAGTAGATCCTTTGTCAATTATCTCAGCCACCTGTCCGAATGTTATACAGGGACACCAGCACGTTATGCAACCTGCAGCAGCAAACAAATCAATACTATCAAACTAAACAACACCCAGCAGCTAGCTTTATTATTATTTATTTACAATTGGAGACGTCATCGAAACAATCAAACAGCCCAGTTGACCAAGGGTCACGAGTCTTTATCAGCCTCCGAATCGGCGGCTCTGCCGAACCTTCCCCGCTACCGCTCGGCCACAGTTCTGAAGTCACGTCCACGGACTTATTATCTTGCTCCGGATCTTCCGCGTTACCGTTTGGCGATGCCTCTGCAGTGAAGCTAACGGACTTACCTTGCGGTTGCGGCGGCTCAGAAGGAAGCGGCGATGGCGGAGCCGGCGAGCCTGAGAATCTCTGGTATTCGGTTGAGTTATTAGATGTGGAGGAATACATTATTACTATTATTATGATTGATGCGAAAGAGTTGAAGACCATAAAACACTAATAAATAATAATAATAATAATAATGAACCACGAGCCAGTTGACTCGTTGATGGCTTGACTTTTGAGAATTATTATTATTTGCTAATATTTTATGGGTAAAGCCATCAGAAATGTTAAAGTTGGATTTTTTTTTTTTAAATTAGAAATGTTTTGGTTATGATTACAAACAAATATATTTTTGTTTAAACAGGATTAATATATATAAATAAAATATTTGTTTTTAAAGAAATATAAGATATTTGCTAAAGAATTGATTAATGTAATCGAGAATAAAGAATAAATGAAATTATGTTTGATTTGTATATTTTTAAAAACTCAACTAATATTAATTTATAATGATAATTTTTTTTAAATATAGAATATTTTAATTAATGAATAATATGATTAAATAAAATAAATATTTAATTATTGAAAAAAAATAACTGATCAAGACTTAAAAAGTTTTCTAAGTCAATTTGCCCCTCAAATCACGGATTCATTAGTCATTACTATATATCCTATCAAGAAATAGGTAGATAAATTTAAATTTAAAAAAAAAAATTATTGACGAGGATGGTAAACAAAATCTGATAAAATGATTTAAAATAATAATATATAATGATAAATAACATTTATTTAAAAATAATAATTAATCAATTGAGTAATATAATTAATAATATAAAGAGTAAAATAATATTTTATTATAATAAAATTATTTTAAAATTTTAGTATTAATAAAAAAAATTGAGTTGTATTACAATTACATATTAAAAAAAAAATCCAAACAGCCTACTATGATGGCATGAGTTATTTACTTTTAACTAAATACCTTCAAAACATATAATCAAATTCTAAATAATTCCAATCATATATAACCCAAAATATTATAATAAATAACCAAAAAATATCTCAACTACCCAAAACCAACACACCATCAATGCTTTAACACCAGTCCTATTGATATTATTTGAAATATCTAAAATGCATAAAGGAATTGTGACAAATAACATAAAATCCGAGTACAACAAAATATCAATAATCTCTGCCAAAAAGAAACATCTCCAAAATTGCATGATGCATATCATGCAATTGTGTCTTGTCCTGTCCTGTTCACTAGCATTCATTAGCCATCAAGATAACATCAATAATACCAAATACAACATAGATAGAAACCCGAAAGCTCTGTAGATGCAAATCATATATGTCCTCCAAAGTTAGGTTTCTTAGAGCCTGCCTTAATGTTGCTGCTGCTCGTATATCTGCATGTAAGTTTCTGACAAAGCAACCATCTGAGGAAGAGTTTCAGATACATGCAAATCTTGTATCTCATACCTGAGACAAACAAAATCAACATCAACAAAGTACACAAACCCATTTTAAGTTTGACCAATATGTCTTTCATAGTTAGCTTAAAGGGGTAATAACAACAAATTACCATAGTTCTTCAGACTTCCGCTGAACAAAAACTCTGTAAGAACCTTCGCCTGGTTTACCATCATGAACAATATTCGCAATCAAATCATACTTTGTGCATATCTTTTCCTTCTCTTTAGGGGTAGGTAATGGAATATAATCCTTCAGCTCCAAATTCTTCACAGGAAAGTTGACTACACATGGAATTATTAATAATAAGAACCGTAACACTCCATACATCTCATCTTTTAATAGAACTGGATTCAGCCAAGGCAATTTTTATAACATAACTTGTTTAAATAATTAAATGCTTATTTGAATTAAGTTCATTTGATAACACTATTATCTAAAATTACTTAATTATTTTTATATGCAACTAAAATTAAGCTAAATAACTTAAAAGCAAAAATATTTAGTTTAATTGGGTAAGATAACTCAACTGAGCAGTCTAGTAAAAGCATACAAAAGACAACTTTAACCCATGTAAATGAATCAAATTGTTTTTTTAAGGGTAAAACAGTCTTTCAAAACTTTCTCGACGTTAGTTCAAAATTTTATCAAATTAACTTGCATATCAAAAACTTAAAATTCAGATATTTTTATTTGTTTTGTCCAACTTTTTTTTTTCAAACACTTAATTTTTTTCAGTTTTATCCAACACACCTAATTACCCTAAAGCTTATATCAATGTTGATATGTCTCAAATTGTAGATGAAATCAATGGTAATTAATACTCACCAAGGGTTGGGTTTTTTTCTACAAAGAAATTGTTCTTTGTGAATCTTCGCATGTGGATAATCATATAACGAGGCAGTTTAGTGACCCTGTATCTCATCCTTGCAATATGAGGACGCACGACCTCAGTCACATATTCACCGTCAAACTTCTTCAATATGTTGAACAAGGGAACCTATTTGCCAAGCAAGAGAAACAAAACATGGTCAAAGAGCAATTACATGTCTCATTGTACACCTGAAATTACATTCTTTTTAGACCTACCAGAGTTCTTTTATGTCTAGGTTTCCTGGGCTAAAATTATTAAAAAGACTAGTACAAACTGACACTCAATCTGAATAGGAGTATTAAACTGGCCAAAATATGTGTAAATCAATACTCACTCAACTTGAGTATAAATCTTCCCAACACTCACATTTGGATAATGCAGTATTGTTCCATGACACGCAAATAATGGAAAAAGTAAATGCAAACAGTGTTCAGATGATTTTCCTTTTTAGATTCTAGTGATGCTTACAAACATGCAACTAGTATAATACCTCTTAGGCTCTTACAGATGAATTATTAATCAAACAAACTTCAGATAACTTTAACAGACCTGTGGGATAATATTTTTCTCCATAACATCTTTAAACAAAGGCGGTGGAGGTAAATCAAGTCCAAGCATCAAGAATGGCATCCTGCTTGTTTCTGTGACAACACCATCGATTTCTTTTCGATCTACATTGCCATTGTTCAGTTCTTCCCCGCCTTCTTTCTTTTCTGAGAATCGTTTTCCATGTATCTCTTTCACAACCTCCAGTTCTCCCTGTAGAACAAAACAAATATGCCATGAAACTAAACTTCCAAACTATTCAAGCTAATATGAGAAGGAAACAATATTGCTGGGTGGATGAGTGAAGAAATATGTGCGCAGAAAAGATGGAGAGCTGTTACCCAAACCCACAGGACCATAGCCCATCTCAGAGATACCCAAGAAAGTGACCATAAGTTCATAAACCATAATAACACTTATAAGCCGTTAATCATTCTCAATGTGAGATAATACAAGCCCATTCACACAAAAACAAGTCACCAACCTGAAAACATTGGTGAATAATACTGCGACCTTTCTTTGAGTGTTTAAGATCTTCGTGAAGGGTATTAAGAAGCCAAGAGATAAATTCAACTGGATCTGACTGCACACCTATTCGAAATCGCTTCTTACTTGACTTCATAACAGCCTGAAGAAACTCATGAGGGCTAACCTGCATGGCAATAAGAAACTTAGAAATACAACAAATATTTGACACTAGGGCAACATAAAAAGTCGCAAGAAGCAACCTGCCCTTTGAAGTTCCTAGCATGCCAAATCTTTCTTGTCAGCTCTCCATAGCGAAGAACAAGGGGAGATTTGCAGTTTTCATAGTTCTCAGGGATGAGAAAGAAATTTCTAAGTGGGGTTACTCTCATCAGAGATTGAATTGTGACATTGACAAAATCTGTCTCCTTAATGTTATTCAAGCCAACCTACAAAATTACCAGACCAGTGATAAAAATGAACACTATAACGACTGCACATGAAAGAGAGATGAACTATGGAAAGAGAAGGTCACCATTCCAGGAAGGTAATCAGAGCCATCAAGGGCCCTAGACCATTGCTTATTCCTATCAATCTCTGCAACTTGTTCTCTCGCGAACCTGTTAAGATACAACAAGAATAACAATTACTAATAAACAATAAATGTTGCTGGCAGTAAATACTAATAATTAAGGATACACAGGTCAAACACAAGATATGTAAATAAAGGCATAAAATGTTAAGCCAAATAAATGAAAATTAAAAAACTCAGCTACCTTGGATTTAAAACATGCCGAATGTCCTCCAGTGATGGATCGTTAATTTCATATCCATCAGGAAGGCAATAAACTTTCTCTGTCCGAAGATTGATGTAAACATGGTGATCTTCTTCAAGGCTGTGTGTGTAGGCATGAGACTTTTGCCCTCTTCCTTGATAATATTTCCCACAGACCAAACATGCATACACATTCAAGTTTGACAAAGAGACTGAACAAAATCTCTCAAAATCAAAGTCAAGTACCTGAAAATGTAGATAATCAACTAATCATTTAGCCATCAACAAAACAACTAAAGAAAATTATTCTAAATTCCAGGACTATGTCCACATAATTCATGGCTGCCTAGATACTCCTTCAAGTAACTAAATTCAACACTTTCATCTCTTCAAACAAGTATTGAGAACTGTAGATTCAACTCAATGACCATCCAAACAACATTATATCCGGAAGAAGCATCAAAATGGTTGGTTTTACTGATGTTATAATCAATAAAAATCGGAAACCAGCATATAGACAAAAATAATATAGAGAAACAGTTAATGGAAATGTGTAGATGAAAGAAATGGGTAAACCAATATGTCTCACCAAAATTCACAACATAGAGGTGCATAAGATAAAACAAAATTAGCAATGAAACAACACATTTTGTCTCTATTTTCAACCACCACACTTATTGAGAATGGTAATAATTTTCCTGGAAACCTAACTATCAGACTAGTTTATGCAGGCACAAATCAAAATCCTAGCAATGAAATATTCAACCATATAAAATAGAACAATTAAAAAAGAAGACTAAGAGAGATTAATACCTGCCGATTCACTGTATCAAGGTAAGGACAGTCCTTCCTTAGTTCAATTACCCTATTGCTCTTCCTCTGACCTTGTGCCTCACTCAAGGTATCTTCTTCATCATAATCATCATAAGAAGTTGTGTTATTTTTCCCATTTTGGTCTATGTTCCTGTCACTGTCTTTGCCTATACCATCAATTCCTCTGTCATCCTCATCTTCTTCGTCATCATAAGATGCAAGTGGAAGAAGTGAATTTCCAGATTCAAGTTGCGGCGGCAAAGAAGACAACGTAGAAGATTGTTCAAAGACTCTCTGCCTCTTTACTCGTTCCTCATGCTCTGTATCCTCGTCTTCTCTTGTCATCTTCACCCTTTTATCGTACAATTATTATTTGACTGCTCAACATGAAAATCCGTTAAAAGTAATCATGGAAGCAGCATAAACATATATCCAGCTACAGTAACTTGAATTAGAAAATCTAACAGTCAATCCTATAAGGCCAATCATGGATATGGAACTCAAAATACTCATCAACATTCATTCAGAAATACTTCAACAAATGTTGCTACAAAGTTAAACATAAAACAACTCATAATCTCCTGTATTTGCAGCAAAACTAATCAAAGATAACATCCTCCACCCACACCCCAAACAAACAAATAAGCAAAAGTTCTCCCAATGGAAGACAATATGACAGACAACAAAGTATCATACACACGCTTGACTTAGATTCAGATAGGGGAAAATACACTCCACTATAAGAAGTTAGAGTTACTACACAGAACTTATCCGTCTTGTATACGCGCAGAAGCTCAGGTAGATTTCTAGACCTAAATATGAACATTTAGTGATATATATATATAGAGAGAGAGAGAGACCTGCTGAAATGAGATCGATGAATTGACCACGACCGGCGAGGTGGAAGTGGCAGAGTTCTCACCGGCGGCGAGTGAACGGGGATGCAATGCAATTCTTCCTGTCACCGACTTCCTAGCCCTGATTTGGGACAGATGTTTTCACTATATTTTTTCTGTTTAAACTTTAAAGTGATGGAAGAGAAAAAAAAAAATTAAGATTATAAATGATTTTTTTAATCATAATTTATTTTATTTGTTTAAAGAAGCGTACAATACTAACATTTTCTTTAATTATTATGATCTCTTATTTAAATTAAAATTAGAGGGTGTTTGATAGCCCTGGAATTGGCATTGGAATTGGAATTGGAAGGTCCAATTCCAATTCTTATGTTTGTTAGACACTTTAATATTAAGAATTGGAATTGGAATTAGAATTCCAATGGAATTCAATACAGTGTAATTTGATAGTTCTCAATTCCTATCTTTTTAGGTCGGAATTGTAATTCCAAATTAACACGTTTTTTATGTTTTTGAAATGTTTAACACGTTTTTCACACATTAAACACGTTTTACACGTTTTTAACACGTTTAACATATTTTCATAATTTGACACGTTTAACACGTTTTTGGCACGTTTAATACGTTTTTGGCACGTTTAACACGTTTTTGACACATTTAACACGTTTTTCACGTTCTTGACACGTCTAACACGTTTAACATGATTTTCACGTTTTTAACACGTTTAACACGTTTTTGGCACGTTTAACACGTTTTTGTCACGTTTAACACGTTTTGACACATTTAACACGTTTTTCACGTCCTTGACATGTTTAACACGTTTTTGACACATTTAACACGTTTTTCACGTCTTTGACACGTTTAACACGTTTTTGACACGTTTAACATGATTTTCACGTTTTTAACACGTTTTTGACACGTTTGACACGTTTTTTGTGTTTTGGCACATTTTGCACGTTTTGGCACGTTTAACAAGTTTTTCACATATTTAACACGTTTTTGACGCGTTTAACACGTTTTTACGTTTTTGACACATGTAACACGTTTTTTTACGTTTTTGACATGTTTAACGCATTTTCACATTTTTGACACATTTAACACGTTTTTTTACGTTTTTGACACGTTTACTACATTTTTGACACGTTTTACACGTTTTTTACGTTTTGGCACGTTTAACAAGTTTTTCACATATTTAACACGTTTAACACGTTTTCACGTTTTTGACACATTTAACACATTTTTTTACGTTTTTGACACGTTTACCACATTTTTGACACGTTTAACACGTTTTGGCACATTTAACAAGTTTTTCACATGTTTAACACGTTTTGACGCGTTTAACACGTTTTCACGTTTTTGACACATTTAACACATTTTTTACGTTTTTGACACATTTAACATGTTTTCACGTTTTTAACACATTTAACATTTTTTTACGTTTTTGACACGCTTACCACATTTTTGACACGTTTAACACGTTTTTCACGTTTTGGCATGTTTAACACGTTTTTCACATGTTTGGAACGTTTAACACGTTTTTGACACGTTTTCATGTTTTTAACACGTTTAAAATATTTTTAACACGTTGTTGACACGTTTCACATGTTTTTTACGTTTTTGACACGTTTGACACATTTTTAACACATTTAACACGTTTAACATGTTTTAACACGTTTAACACGTGAAAAACGTGTTAAAACGTGTGAAAAACGTGAAAACGTGAAAAACGTGTGAATATGTGTGAAAAACGTGAAAAACGTGTGAAGAACGTGAAAAACGTGTTAAAACGTGTAAAAAACGTGAAAATGTTTGAAAACGTGAAAACGTGTTAAAACGTGTGAAAAACATGAAAAACGTGAAAAACATGAAAAACGTGAAAAAAGTGAAAAACGTGTAAAACGTGAAAAACGTGTAAAACGTGAAAAAAGTGTTAAAACGTGTGAAAAACGTGAAAATGTGAAAAACGTGTGAATAATGTGTGAAAAACGTGAAAAACGTGTTGTAATATGTGAAAAACGTGAAAACGTATTAAAACGTGTAAAAAACGTGAAAACGTGTGAAAACGTGTAAAAAACGTGTGAAAACGTGAAAAATGTGTTAAAACGTGTGAAAAACGTGAAAACGTGAAAAACGTGTGAAAAACGTGAAAAACATGTGAAAAACGTGAAAAACGTTTAAAAAAACGTAAAAATCGTGTGAAAAACGTGAAAATGTGTGGAAAATGTGAAAAACGTGTGAAAAACGTGAAAAACGTGTGAAAATGTGAAAAAATGTCAAAAACGTATTAAACGTGCCAAAACGTCAAAACATATTTTAAAAGTTAACATTTTGAACCGATATTTTATTTTTTACAAACATTGGAATTATAATTGAATTACAATTTTATCATTTTCCCAAACATAGGAATTGGAATTAAATTACAATTCTATCATTTTTCCAAACATAGGAATTGAATTGTAATTCAATGCCAATTCTCATAATTCTCATGGAATTGGAATTAGAATTCCAATGCCAATTCCAATTCCAATTCCCCATCATCAAACACACCCTTAAAGAATTTGCTTAAGTTAATTCGATAGGTTAAAAATGTATTACAAACGAATTTAAAGGGATATAAAATTTGAAACATTTATTAGTAGATTTATGGTTCCCATTTAAAAACTCTTCATTTTTTATTATTATATAAAAATATAAATAAATTTTGAGGATAATACTGTTTTGATCCACCTTGGGGTAAAGTAAATATATACATATTATTTGAGGATAATACTGTTTTGATGTGGAGTAATTTGCTTCATTTGAAAAGTATCAATGTTTGTAAACGTTTCCAAATGAACCAGCCACAATTAACAAAATATAGATAATATAGATACAGTGGTGAAATATTGGGTATATAAATGTTGCTTGATCTTTCACATTAACTATTTGATAAAAAAAAAATCAACATTTGAAAAGGGGATAATTAAATTATTTTATCAATAAACAGTTTAATTGGTTTAATATAAACAAAATAAAAAATATTGATATATTAAAAATATATGTATATCGTATTTATTATTATAATAGAAAAATAATATTCACACTTATAATAATATATATATACGAGGAGTGATAGAGAGAGAATTTAGTGAGGGAATGACTTGACATCACCTTTCATTTGTTGATTGAAAAATGTAAAAATGAGAGAAAAAAGAGAAATTATTTGATTTTTTCAACGAATAAGATCATTCCCTCACCAAATTTACTCCCCTAATCATTTATATATATATATATATATATATATATAAATATTATAAATTTTAGAATTCTTCATAACAATGACATCAATTTTAATTTAAAACCTATAAATCAAATCTTTCTTTTTTTTATATACCCTGTGGGTTTTATAATATATTAATTAATATAATATATATATATAATAAATTTAAGAAATAGTATTTTGAAATATTAAAGATTGTAAATTTTATTTTTGCTTAATAGTTGAATATTAATTGGTTATTATTATTATAATAATTTATTATTTTAAATTTGAAAAGAAATATGTATATGAATAAAAAAAATTGTTATCGAGTTGTTGAATGTTTTATTATTACATGGATCATATAATTTTAATTAATTATTTTGTGTACTTTTGTTTTTTAACTATTTTTTTCTTTTTTATTTATTGATAAATATATTTTTTAAATAATTATTATTTATTACTGTTAATTATACTTGTTTTTTATGTTTTTATTACAAATTTGTTTGAAATTGTATTATATTACATTTTTTTATTGTTTTGATATAATTCATTATCATAAAATTTAAAAAAATAGTAAATATAATTATTAGATGAATATGATAGATATTTAAAAAAATATCCAAACTGACTATATATTCAATTTGCAAGATATATGTTCAGTTTATAGGATAACTATTTATAAGAGCTGATAAAATTATAAAAAATGAAAAATAAACTCAAAAGAATATATAAGGAATTTGATAAAATATTTAATTATTTGTATAACATCAAACAAATCAAACATGATTAGCCCCGAAAACTATCGAGATTTTGGGTTCTATCCAAATTTAAATTTTTGGGCCTCTAAAATAATATTTTTTTTAATTTTAATTAATAAAATAAAATATAAATAATTAATATATTATAATACGAGACTTTTAAAAAAATTATTTTTATAATATATATTTAATATTAAAAGAGAAAAAAAGAAGAAAAAATAATATTAATAATATAATATTATTAAATATAAAAAAATAAAAACCTATTGCCTTATCCTAGGATTGGCCTGAACATGGAACAGAATTCCTGTTCTATCCTTCTTTTAAACAACTTTTCCCAAACTACCCACCTTTTCATTCACTTTCCCAAACTACCCACATTTCTCTCTCTAAATCATTAATTATCTTTTTAATTACATATCTTCCACATTAATCCATTAATTACTATATTTTATAAATATATATAATTAAAATTAATAATACATATATTAAATAAATTATATTACATTAATATTAAAATAATATATATATATATATATATTATTTTTACTTATTTATAAATATAATATATAATTAAAAATAATACATAGTATTTGATTTTATAAATATAATATATATAATTAAAATTAAATATATTAAATTAAATAATTAAAATAAATATTATAAACTAAAATAGAATATATAACATAAACCTAAAATAAAAGAAATTAAATTAACTAAACTTTAAAATATTTATAAAAGTAATCAATTTAAAAAATCTTAAAATAAAATAAATTATATAAATTTTAAAATATTTACAATATTTTACACATTTGTAAAATATAAGTCTTATTTTAATATTTATGTAATATATGTATTATTTTAATATTTATATAATATAATATATTTATTTTAATATATAATATTAAAATTTTATATAATGTATTTTATTTAGTATATAATATTTTATTTTAGTTTATAATATTTATTTGAATTATTTAATTTATAATGTTTAATATTAATTATATATATTATATTTATAAAATTAAGTAAAAATAAAATAGGTGTGTTATTTTAATATTTATGTAATATATGTGTTATTTTAATATATAATATTAGAAGTTTATGTAATATATTTTATTTTAGTGTATAATATTTATTTAAATTATTTAATTTATAATTTATAATTTTAATTATATGTTATATTTATATATATATATATATATATGTGTTATTTTAATATTAATGTAATATATTTTATTTAATAAATGTATTATTAATTTAATTATATATATTTATATTTATAAAATAGAGTAATGAGTGGATTAGTGTGGAAGATGTGTAACTAAAAGAATAATTAATGATTTAGAGAGAGAAAGGTAGGTAGTTTGGGAAAGTGAATGAAAATGTAGGTAATTTGGAAAAAATTGTTTAAAAAGTGGGTAAGACAGGAATTGGTTACCTGAACATAAACTTAAATAATCATCCATTCTCCGCCATCTACGGCGACAATTGGTGATATTGGATCAGGCACGGGTCCAATACATTCTTAAAATGATTGAGGCTTTTTGACTAAATTAAACATAAAGTTGCAGCTTGTTTGGTTTGAGATTTTATTTTTCTTTACAAATAATTAGAATTTGTATAAAATAACCTATGTCACACTCTAGAATATGGAATTAATAAACTGGCTCTGCCTGAATATCACAAAAAAAAAAGAACTTTGCATAAAATGAATTATAATAAACAAAACAAATAAATAAATCTTACAAAATAATTTAACAAGGCCTATTTTTTATTTATTTATTTATTTATTTCTAATTTTATTGTGGAAAAAATGAGAAGAGAAAAAAGAGAAAGAAAAAAAAGAAAAAGGAATTTGGGATAAAAATGATAGAAAAAGGACTTAACATTAGCTCATTGGTTAAAAAAATAAAAAGTATGAAAAAATAAGTGACACTTATACACAAAAGTTAAGCATCATTTCTATCATTGGTTGATTTTGTTTTCTTTGTACATGTGGCGTTTTCTTAGTGGATACATGCACTATATGTACGGTTAGCATGGAACGAGATAAGATAGATAAATTATTTGATTTTTTCAGCTAATCAGATTATGCCATTTTATTCCCTCTATTATTCTTTGCCCAAATTCCCATCTCAGATTTGCTGTTCCAAGTTTGATGTTCTACCCTGCACCATCTTCACAAAATATGTTACTTTTTATTCTCTCTCCTCATTAGTTTTGATTTATTCTATAAACTAACCAATTTTTGTGAAGGTTAGGTAGGGTAAAACACCAAATCTATAACAGCATTTGATTTACCTATTATTTCTAAAAAAATAAAATAAAAAAAATCTCAGTTTCAAATATTTTTATTATTTATTCCTTTTGAATTTTATAACCCCACATTAATGTCCCACTTAAATATTTTTCCTAAATAATCAAATTTCATATTGGTCATTTTATCATCTCAATTTTCAAAAATATTTAGGATATGTATGTTCTTAGAGTTCCTAATACCAGTCTATAGTTAGGTTATGTATTTTTCTCAATTTAATTTTTTTTTTTTAATAAAAAGCTCATAAAGTGAATGCCAAATGTCTTTGACTAGTCTGGTGGCTGGTGGTGGGCACGCGTTACATTTAAAATCTTATATCTTATGTTGATTGATTATTTAAATAATTTAGTGGAATGAAAATGATTGTATAATATAACAAATAAAAAAGAAATGACATATAAGGCAATCCAAACAAGGATTGAGTAATTTACAATGGCGAGTCTCAAAAGACGAGACACTCCAATTATTCATATGCTTCGGATTCGAAATTGGAAATGATATCGACGTGCTTTCCTTCTTCATGATGAATGATCATGGCCTCCTTTTCTTCTTCTTCTCCTTCCTGTCTCGATCAGTATTTGTATTTGTGCCAGTCTTCTTCCCTCTCCGTCAAGCAAAACGAATCGGCGTATTTAAGTCGAATTCCGAGTGGTCCAGCAGCAATCTATCTTGCTTCAGAGTTACCACTGCCACTGCGCACCTTTATCATCTCAACAGAACGAAAGAAGAATAAAAACAGGTTCGAAGATGGAAGGTTTTCAAATGATATGCTTTTGGTGCTTTTAAGGAATGAAAATTAATGCAACATTGATTTTCGTGATATTTCTTCCAGTCGTATTGTTGAAGATTGAGACATAATGACTCTTTCTTGATAAACGAGCCTGCATTCTTATCGCTTTAAACTGTTGAAGTACCAATGCTCATTGGACGTTTAGGATTTCTATGATTCTCCTTTCAGTTCCGATATTCTTGCCAAAAAGGCGTTTGAAGAAGATCTAATTGTCTGTCTTAAATCTTAATTTCCAATCTGAACTTTGGATGAACAGATAGCTTTGATTATGATGATGATGATGATGGAACCAGCAAATTATGATGAAATCTCTATGCGGCAGAGCATTCGTTTTTCTGACAGTTTGAAGGTAGGTTATAGGTTGTAGAAATCAAATAATTAAGTGTCATTTTGATTTTCATGAGTTTCTTTTCATATCATCCCTATTGTTGTATACTGGTTCAATTGTTACAGGACTTGAAGAATTTGAGAGCACAACTGTACTCAGCTGCAGACTACTTTGAAACATCATACAAAAATGATAACCAAAAACAGATGTAAGTTTTTTTCTTCCTTAGTTAACATTAATTGTTGGTTTAATAGGAGATCTTTGTTTTTGCTAAATTTGTCTCTGAAAAATTTCAGAGTATTAAACGCAGTAAAAGATTATGCAACCAAAGCTGTGGTGAGCACGGTTGATCATTTAGGTTCCATGACATTCAGAGTTAACGATATCTTAAACAACAAGATTGATGAATTATCAGGAACAGATCTCCGAATATCTTGTATTCAACAGGTATGCCGATAATTAGTTCTGTTTAAAGACTTTATAGAAAGACAAGTGTGATCCTCCTTCAACTGTGTTTGTGTTATAGAGAGTTGAGAATTGCCAGAAGTTCATTGATGATGAGGGACTTTTTCAGCAATCGTTTCAAATGTCTGCCCCGAAATACCATAAACGCTACATTCTTCCAGGTAAAACTCGAATAAACCTACTGTTTTTGTTTGTTTTGATTATGATTTATGTCTGATATGGAGTGATTGCAGTTGGGGAGAGGATTGATGTTGGTATAAGGTTCAAATCAAAGTATGAAGGATGTAGCTTGGATGATGAAGACGATTGGCATCAACTAAGGAATGGTAATTGCTATTAAAAACTTACTATTCTGAATTCTGATTGGTTCGATGTTTGTTCAAATCGTTTCCTTTTTCGTGTCCTCAAAGCTGTTCGAGCTTCAATTGCTGAAACTCAGCAGCCTTCTTCTGTCAGGTACAAATACAATTCAAAAAAACAAAAACTCATGCTGCAGCATTTTGAAAAAGATCTGAACTCAATATTTTTTGTTGTATGATAGAATGGTGCCATCATCATTACCATTACCATCACCTTCGAGGTCTATTCGCCAACCTGGAATGTTTACTTTCATGGGGAGTGTTTCAAGTAGAGAGCTCGGTCTGTAAACATTTCAAACTCTCTATATATATGTTTGAATAAATAATATTCATGTTTTGGTTTAAAATTCAGAAAAAAGGGCTGTTTCACCACAATACCGGTTTCCACTACTTCGTCATGGATCTCTCTCGAGCCGCTCAACAACTCCGAATTCAAGTAGGCCGACGACTCCAAATCCAAGTAGACCTATAACTCCAAATTCAAGAAAGCCACGGGTTAGTTAGTTACTTAAGGTGTTAGTTGAAATGAATTGTGATTGTCATTGATTGATCTGTTGTGGTCCATGCATGCAGGGTCCATCTGAGCCGTTAAAATCTGTGTCGATGAGGCTCAATCCTGAAATGGATGGTTCGTATGAACAAATACCAAGCAAGAGCAAGCGTTTACTCAAAGCTCTGCTTAGCCGTCGCAAATCAAAGAAGGATGACACGTTGTATGCTTATCTGGACGAGTACTCATAGGAATTTTGGAGAGGAATTTAATTATTATTATTATTACTAGTTTAATTTTTGGAGAGTCTAATAAAACTTATGATTGTTAGTAACCTCTAATCAAATTAAAGTGTTATGTGTGATTATTGAATGTGAGAACTCGGTCTTTTATATCATATTATAATTATGTTTCATATTAGTGAAATTATAATTATGTTTCAATTATTCAAAATCTAAATTATAAAGAAATTTCTGTAATTTATATTGTAATAAATTTGAACTTGAATATGTTCTTGAAGATTAATCCTAAACATACAGATATTTTAAAAAGAATGCAATAACAAGATATGAATATGAGACAATGATATATATCAACATAATATTTATTTTTTTAATTATATTATTTGTTAATTTTAATATAAGAATATTAATTATATATTTTTAAACCTAAAAAAAAATAAAAACAAATTTTTTACATCCCTAAACCATGTCATGACCATGGACTCGTAGTTTATGATATTTTTTACATCCATAAACTTAATTATAATCTGATTTATTTGTTATAAAATCTAATAATTCCTTTTTTTTACTTTTTTTTTTAGTTCATATTTTGTGTTATATTATTATTATATTAGTGTGCCTTTGATTTTATTTATTTTTATTAATTTTTATTTATTTATTTTTATTTTTTTAAGAGATGAGATATGCGAATCTGAATTTTTTTTTTCTTATCATTTTTTTTCATCTGAAATCTTTTACGTGTATCTTCTAATGACTTTTTTTTACGAGTTTTTGGTTATTTTGACTATATTTATAGATAGTTAGTTATCATTTGACATATTTTTTATCAACATTGTTTATCAACCCTCAGACAAATATAAATTTCATTGCTTCGCATCGTTTTGGATAAAAAAAATTCCGTTTGTTCGGTTTTTATTTCTTTTAAATGTTCATGTATATTAAAAATGAAAAAATTTCGTTTAAACGCAACGACAAAACATGAAATAAAATTTAAAAAATAAGAAAAAACGATACTTAATAAGTTATCGAGCTCGTAAATTCTCGAGAAAAACGATTAATTATCCGACAGACTCTACTGACTTTCCTAAACGAATCTCAGAAATCATCATAATAATAGTATTGTGAATGATACGCATCGGACGACTACGATCATTGAAAGTTCGACGATTTCTCTCTGACCAGATAGTCCATCAAAAAATAATTGGGATGGTAACCCAAATATGTAGGTCTGACATAACAGCCGCATCAATACAAACTTCCCAACAACTACCTACAGACTCGGGCATCACTCAATGAATCTCAGTAAATACTCCACAAAAGGTTTCAAGTACTAGTCACCCCTCGATAATGTAAAAGTAAGTGAGTTGGTGATTCAACATTTTTTTGGCACACACGACAATGATTAACTATAATACAATATTTTTTGATGCACATCTGAATCGTTTGTTCAGTTTACTTTTCTTCTATCGCTCATTGTTATTGAATCTATGAAGTTATCTTAAAAAAAAAAAAATGTAATTGATAAATTAGTTCAATTATAATTTCAATCTTTTATTAGTAATCAAAAACTTTATTTAGTTCATTTGATTTTTTTAATTTTTAATAAAAAAAATATTTTTTTTCCTCGGACATATAGCCATTAAGTGAATGAATCCAGCAGTTTCTTAGGTGGCATAATCATGGCGATATATATGAAGTGAAAGTGATACCTCGTTTCGATTGGTGGGTTTTACACTTAATTCTTTCAAAACCCACCCTAGCTAGCTTGAAGTTGGGACCGCCACGAGACTCATAAAAGTTGCGTCGATCACTCTCCCTTTCCCTTTCTAGTATTACTACTAATTGCTTTTAGTTGCAAGTTCACTTGACGAATCCAAGATGGGTTTGAGATCAAATTGGATCCATGAAATTGAATCAGCACCCGTTTTTCATTTCTCTCATGCATCGTTTGTGTACTTCTCTTCTCTTCTAGCTACGATTGATTACGGAATTCGTAAGACCTAGTTCTGGATTCGGTGAATTTGTAAGACCTTCTTGATCGGGCGGAGCGGAACTGTATTTCTCATCTATAATTTGGTGACCCCATAAGAGTCACCCTCTTGTGTTTAATTAGTGAAAATGACAGTGATCATCGTGGTCCTCGTGAGTAAGTAGCAAGCAGTAAAGGGTTAATTGCTTAAATCATGTAAATGAAGAAAAGTAGCGCTTGATTTTTTTTCTTTAGGTGGGTTTCCACCATATGCATTTGTAGCCACTCAAGACAGGCTTTCTTGCTCGATTTAGAATAAAACTCTTCATTTTTGTTTAGAATTCATTTCATCTCTCTTCTCTTATATGGTTAGCTTTTGCTTATATATATACATAACAGCGGTATAGACTTTGCTAAAAGCATCAAGTGGGTCATCCTTTCTCTGAAAACCAGGGAATGAATTTATCTTTCCTTAAGTTACTGTTATGAGCCTTTTTAGCTCTTCTTTTATTTTCATTTTTCTGATGGGTTATGTCAGCTAATGTACACAAAACTCTCATCTACTGCATGTTTTCTGTACTTTTTGTTGGAAATTCCTCTGAAATTCCAGATCTCTGACTCTCTCCCTCCTTTAAACCTTTCATTCTTGTAAGTTCTGTCATCGTATTTGATAGGTTTTGAGTTGGATAATGAATTAGGATTAGCAGTGAATCCATAATTGGAATGATGATGGATGATGAAAAGAGTGGTTTGGGATCATCTGTGATTGCTTTTGAAGAGAAAAATGATAGCTTATCTGCAATGTTATTTGGAGCTTCTTGTGCTTTTTTCGCTTTAAGGATCATAATGAATCCTGAAATTGATGATGACAAATGGTCGATAGTAAAGGACAGGCTACATCAAGGATGTACTTATCTATTGGGTTTACTTGTTTGGAGAGTTCAAAAAGAAAGGTTGAATCTTGAAGATGCAGAAATAGAGATTGAAGAGTTGAAGAGGAGAAGAAGAGAAGACGGGAAGGCTAACGAGAAGGTAATGGGCATAATATCTACTCGAGAACAGAGGTGGTTGTCTGAGAAGAAGAAGTTTCGTAGGAAAATTGGAGATCTCTTGCACGAATTGAGGGTTGTTCATAAGAAAAGTGGTGAAGCTATATCTGAACTGCAGTTGTTGAAGGATGAAGAGCAGAAGAGGATTGAATTGGAAGCTAAATTGAAGGCAGCTGAAGCCATGGTTGAGGAATTAAGAGAGGCATCCAACCGTAAAGATCAAGATCATTGTACAGAGATTTGGAAACACAAAACGGCTTTCTTTGAGGTTGTTTCCAATCAGAGACAGCTTGAGGCAGAGATGGGCCGGGCTTTAAGACAAGCCAAAGCTTCAAAGCAAGAGCTTGACTCTGTTTCAATGCAAAAAGAGGAATCCATCTTAATGGTTCAGAAGCTTTCAATGGAATTGATGAAAATACGCAAGGATTTAGAACAAAAGGACAACATTTTGTCAGTTATGCTAAGGAAATCAAAACTGGACACAACTGAAAAACAACTTCTCTTGAATGAAGTGAAGCTGTCAAAGTCCAAACCGAAGCAAGCCGAGCTAGAGACTGAACTGTTTTCCCCAGTGTGTTTTCCCGAAGGAAAAGAGGAACTGTGTAAGTTTATCCAATGTCCATTCTCCTTAATGTGTATTATTAAGAATTTAAAATCCTATTAACTAGACTAATCCATCACTCTCGAATCTGGATTGCGAAGTTTTTGCAGCTGACATTAAGCAACTTGAAGGATGGGTTTGCTCTCAGGCTAAGAAATACATCGATGTGGTTGAACGACAGCATCAGTTAGAAATAGATGCTTTTGCAGAACAAATGAGACTTAAAGACGAGAAACTCGAAGCCTGTCGATGGCGTTTAATGAGCATGGATCTAGAATCAAAGAGATTACATGCCCATATCGAAGGACTTGACTACGATCTATCCCAGCTTCGTCAAGACAATATGAAACTAGAAGCTTCCTTGTTAGATCGAGAATCATTACTAAGATCCTTTAAGAAACAGATGGGATTGGGTTTGTGTTTGGAATTCCCAAATACAAAAGAAGTTGCTATTACAACCGTTCAATCTCCAGAGAGCTTTTATCCTGTCCACGAGGTGAAACCCGACAATTCCAATTCCAATTCTTCATCATCTTCTTCGCCCAGCACTTATAATGCAAAGGGTGTTACTGGTTCATGGAAGATGGATCTTCATGCTCTTGGAGTTTCTTACAAGATCAAGAGACTAAAGCATCAAATGAACATGCTAGAAATGTTAACCCGGAAGCAATTAGAATGTCCCGGGATGCTTGAACTTCACACCCTTATGTCATTATTGAACAAACAAGTGAATCGTTACGAGTCTCTTCAGGCAAAGGTTGATGATCTTTGCAAGCGTATGGTAAGTAATTCCAACATCTTTTAATGAGATTACGTTTGAACACAACTTAATAAGTTTATTGACGGTATCTGATTTGGAAATGCAGAATGAGAAAAATATGTGCATGATGAGAAAAGGAGAATGGAACATAACAAAGACAAAAGAGGAAACAAAGAGTTTGGAGCAGTTGTTGGAGGAAACGTTTCAGCTGCAGAGATACATTGTTTCGACAGGACAAAGGTTGATTGAAATACAATCGAAGATTGGGTCTGAATTTGTTGTTAAGAATACATGGGAGGTCGGTGCTAGTGGCTTCGACGCCAAGAGGTTTGCTGAAAACTTAAGAAGCCTTTTTCTCGAAGTTCAAAGGGGTATTGAAGTTAGGATTTCTCAAGTTATCGGTGATTTAGAAGGCACCCTTGCTCGAGATGGGATGATGCGGCTCACTTTAAAATAAAATAAAAAATATTCCTATCTAGCTAGAGATATTAAACCATGATCTATATGTATATTTTGATCCTCCTCAAGTTGAGGAGAAACCTTAGAAATATTTTAATGTTTGACTATGATGATAAGACAATTGTATTAGTTACTATATATATATATATAGTAAGTTTCTAAGTCAGAATGAACACTCTGTTCAGAATTAGTTAGTCAAAAAATATTTAGTTGGTTGAAATTTAATAATTAAATTAATGATATTAATATTTATTTATTTATAAATGACTTATAAATAATAAATTAACTGCATTTAAAATTATCTCAACCTAATTTTATATAATTTTAATAAGAAAAACTTAAATTATGATTTTTGAAAAAAAAAATCTAAATCTCATTTTATTCCTAATAATGAACCTTCAATTTATCCATTAATATAAATATATAAAAAAATTGCAAACTAAAACAACCCATTCTCACTCTTTTTCTAACTTTTAAAACTCTATAATATCAATCAATTAATTTCTACCAAACGAATAGACCTAAAGTGAAAATAATTATAGTTAATATATTAGTAAATTTGACAAATAAAATCAAATTTTATATGAAAGTGTGTTCTTTATTAAATATTATTTTCAAGCAACCAAAGTGTTTGTTCTTTAGCGACGGTTGGCAGAAAAGTCGGTTTCGATTGGTAGGAAGGTTTAGAAGATAGGTCCCACAAGTTCAACTATTACTTGTACCAGCAATTTCCAGAGAGGAAGATTCGTGGTTCACATATTGGGCATATTCTCTCTCTCAAAAAAAAAAAGTATCATCTTGCTTCTCTCTGTTTCATTCCAAATCTTCTTCTTCATCACTTCATTGTAGTAACTAAAGTAATACACTTCAAAGGATTAAACCCCTTTTCTACTTCAAATTTACACACACGTTCATGCCTGTTTGTGTCCATCCGGCAGCTTCTCTTCTTAGCTAAGCATATGCATCGATGATACTCCTCCAGGTTATCTTTCCATGGGCGATCATTCATATTAATTACTAGATAATCTGGATTTTATTGCTGACCCTTTACAGTATGTTATAATATGTCAGATTAGATGTTAATTTTTGTAAATCAATTGCAAACTTACTTTTTATATTGATTGGTACATGGATGTTATGAAGCTTAAATGGTTTCTAATTGTGAAATTTTATACATATTCAGTATTAGGGTTTCATCCTACTTTGGATTCACAAAAAGTTCTTACAGACAGGCAGTCATTAAGTCAATGACTGCCAAAGAACTTATGAGTCTCAAAAGGTCATCAAACTCAGCTAGAACCCTAGAGGGTGTGAATGGGGTGCATCTAGCAGCTCATTCACCTTTTCAATTGGAGGAGATCAACTTACATGGTGATTCTAATCAGTCGACTATTCAAAGTTTATCCGTTAGAGCTACCCAACATCTTATGGTCAAGTGAGTAGAAACAAATTAAGGATAGTTTTAATTATCATAAACTTCTCTGGTAATTATATATATATCTGTAAATTACCTTACAGGAGGGTATGGGAGCAAAGACCAGCATTCCTGAGGCCAATTCACTGTAACTGTAATGGTACTGAATATTTTTTCACTAATTTGAAGATGGTTTTATCTGTACAAACGTGTCTTTGACTCAATTCTGTTTTATTTTAGGTGATAAGAACCTTGCTGAAACAGTTGCAAATGTGGTCACTTCAATTCCTTTTGTTGCTCTCGGAATCCAAGCACCAAAGTATGGCATCTCGGTTCATTTTCTCTTAATGTGTGTAGTTATTGTTCACTTCGAGTCTGATTCTTTCTTCCCCGTGATGAATCAGGAAAAATCTGAACTGCCGACTCTATGCGAGCTCATTGATTGGCGTAGGAATAGCATCAAGTTTGTACCATTCATCGAGAGGAAAATGGAGGAAATATCTGAGATGGGCAGACTATATTATGATTGCCACCTCAACAGTGGTATCTATCATATGAGCAATATTAATAAACATAAGGTAATGAAATATTGTTAGGCTTTTAATGGTGAATTGTGATCATGCAGTGTTTGTCAATGGCACTAAGGTCTGAGAATCCAAAGTTGTTAATGGCGGCGTCTGCTGTGTTTCTTCCGGTTCAGCCACTAATGGTTTCAGCTGTTCATACTGGAATGATGGAGGTACATACATATATATATTGACTATGGATCGTATGATCATGTTTAATGATTCTATAGAAAATATCCTAAAAAAAATTAAAGAGAATTGATACAAGTTGGTAACTTGGTGCAGGTAGCATTTGCGAAACGAGCAGTTGAAGATCCAAATCTAAGAGTGGCTCATAATGTGCACAAGATGTCATCGCTACTTGGAGGTGCACTTTTCATTGCAGATGAAGTATATCCACAAGCCCCGTTTGTTCACGCTGCTTGGCATCTCGCTGCTGCTGTTGGAGTAGGAACATGTAACAAGCTTCTTGAGCCCTAATAGTGTGTCAAGGTTAGTGGCTAGCTCTCATTCTGTTGTAACCTATTCTTTGTAGGCAAATCTCATGACATTGCCATAGCTAGATGCACCAATTGATCAAAAGAAAAGACCTAATGTTTCATGAATATTGATCATATTATTGTTAAACAAGTGATTCGGTAACTAGTGAATCATTTGGCCATTTGAATCTTACTTATTGAATATACATATATTTGTGTATAAAAAGACATCCAGAGAGAAACTTGTATGTTATTAGCACAATTAGTAACAATGTGTCAAGATTCTAACTCATAAATATATCAAAGAATGAAATTTGTTGTTAATTAAGGACATATGATATAATCATCATTAGGGGGAGGAGGAGGAGGAAGAAGATCAGGATAATTAGCTTGATCATCATTAATATGAAAAGGTCTGAGCTTGTTATGGCAAAGGGATGGCCCTGAAGGAGGAACAGGTCCTCTCATGAACTTGTTACCAAACAACTGAGCCCAATTCTTCTTCCTCACCACTATTTCTTCTTCTTCTTCTAGTTCTCTTTTGCTGCAACAAGCCAATATGCAAGCCATTAGAATCACCAAAACAATAACAGCTGATGAAGACGAACCCATCCACACACCAAAGAAGAAGATGAAGAAGATTCCCCTTAATTTGTTTTGGCTTGCAGCTAGGTATATATTTGTTTGTTTGTTTGTATATATATATATATATTGGATGAGATGGGTATGAAGAAGACATCATAGATCACTAGTAGTTGAATGAAGAATGCAACAGCAGCCATTTTAGAAATTCGGTCTCCATTATAGATGTGGCGGTGAATGTGGGACCGGAAAACCCACAAATCAACTCACTTTGATTATTTGCCGGTCAGCCTTTAGACTTTCATTAACAGCACTGTTCCAAATGAAGAATCACTCAAATGTCTTACATGACTGACTGACACTTGTATTCAAAATCATTATATTTTATTAAGATATTATGGGATATTAAATATCTATAACATGATGTCCACACTTGGATAGTTTGAACTAGTTTTGTTAACAAAATCGAAAAATTAGAAGAACTAAATCATTATAAACGTTTAGATAATAAAAAACTGATAGTTTAATTGACCACATATATACTTATTTTAATTTATTTATGGGTATGATTAAGGGTAGGAATTTTTCTTTTTTAATCTTATTTTTAATTTAGTTAATATAACTTATCTTCTTTTAAGTTAAATAATTATTTTATTACATAATTTATTAGAATTTTATTTATAAGAATGTTTCTCAATTAAAATTTTCTTTCTTTAATTTAATTTATTATATTATATATATTTATTAATTCTTCAACGGTTAAGCTGATAAATCGACAAAATCAAACTTTTAACCATCGACAAGATTTTGAAAAATCAACGCCTACAATTTTTCGATCGAAAAAACAATATTTTTTGGGGAGAAATAAAAGAAAACTAGCATTACACCCCACACAATGACACTTAAGCTCAAAGTACTCCTAGATTGAATCGAACTCGTGACTTTTTGGTATTTTAAATCGACTCTTACCACTAGAGTAACAAAGGTATTTAAAAAAAATGTTAGAATTTAAAAACTTGTGTTCACATGCTAAGGGTTTGATTTTTTCCAAAAGAAAAGTTGTAACTTAATTAAGAATGTTTTTGCTGGTCTACAAATGAAATATGAATATCAATTTATATAAAAATCTATAAGTTAGTTGGAGTGGTTTTAACCAAATATCACAAGTTTAATTCTTCCTTAAATTATAAACTAACTAATTAGATCAATGAATTAATGTTGTAAGCAAAAAGAGATTAAAGTAATTATTTACAAAAAGCTGAAATGAAGTCTTTAAAAAAGTTAGCATTATTGTTATAACCTCATTTTAATTTTAATTTTAATTTTATATATATATATATATATATATATATATATATATATATATATATATATATATATATATATATATATATATATATATATATATATATATATATATATATATATATATATATATTAGTGAGAAAAAAAGTATACTTTTAGAAAACAATTTTTTTAGTTATTTTTTAATTTATAAGGCCTAAAAGTCACAACCATGCCTTCAATTTGATGTATTTCAATTTTATTTTATAACTTTTAATTTTTGATTTTCTTAAGCAACAAAAGTTGTATAGCACCTAACAATAATATTTAAAAGTAAAGCAGCAGGTTTCTTTTTCAATCAACAAAAGTTGAATATTGAAAAATATTTTCTTGTTATGGATTAAATAAATTATTTCTTTATAATGGTATGAACACTTAACATAGAAAAGATGCTGATTATTTTTTATTATTTTTATCAATTTTACACACACGTAGTCTTATTAGAGATACCCATGAAATATTTTCAAGCATTCACAAGGCTAATATTGAGAATCTTAATAAATAAATAAATGAAAAATATTGTATTTATCAACAAATAAGAATTAATATATAGTTAACACTTATTTTTTTTTAGAGTATCACTATATTTCATAAAAGATTTAGAATTAATTGTATTTCATACACTATTTTGGTTGGAGTGTATTTCACAATGTAATTTGTTTGGTTTTAATAAACATTTGTATTCACTCTCTTGATATTTCTATCTTAATATATCTATATTTTCATTCTCATTTCCAAACAATTCAATAATAAAATAATTTAAAATTTTCGCTTAGAATTCGAATTGAAATAAATAGTTAAAAAAGTGATAATTTGAAAAAGATTGTATTTTGTAATGTTTGAAGACGATCGTTATTAATATTTTTTTGGGGGGAAATAGGACAATGGATTAAATATGTAATCCGCAAACACATTTAATCATTTAATTATGCACAAACTTGTCGCATTACGGACTCAAACTCAAGAACTTATGGTTAATATTCACCTCTTATTGTCATTAGGCTAAAAGAGGAAATCGTTATTAATATTGAATGTATAGTAATATATTTTATTTTTATAATTATTTAGGTGGTGTAGTCGGTTATCACGCTAGTCTCACACAATGAGTTCAAACATTTTAATATACACGTACCATTTAAAAGAAAAAATTATTCAAGCCAAGTGTTGGACCTCATATTTTATATAGCTTGCAAAGTTAAAAACAAATTGTCATAACACTACCACATTAATAATTATAACAAAAAAATCAATCACATTTAGTCAAGGTATTGCATTTGTCAAAACTCATTCCAAAAATCTTTTGCAACCATCTTTGTCTATAACTATTTTTTAAAATCATACTCCATTTGTTCATCTTTTCGATCATCATACTTACCCTGTTTTCATCGTCGCCTTCCACGGTCTCCATTCCTTTCTTTTAATCAGAAAAGAGCTCCTAGCTCACGCTTAATTTGACTTGAGTTCGAACTTAAGTTTGAAAATTTAATTTTAATTCAAACTTTTCGAGGAAGCTTAAATTTATAAATTCATTGGAACTCGAGTTTAAATAAGTCAATAAAAATTTAAAAATTGAATTGAGCCGAACTTGAAATCGACTTGGATCATTTGATGCCTAAATATAACACAAAATGGATCACTAAAAGACCACCCTTTACTTAATTACTAATTCATAATGAAATTAAGATTTGAAAGATTATATATATATATATATATATATATGAACTCTTCTTATTGTTGAGTTGAGTGGGCCGTGCACATTAATCATTTTATACACGTGGGCGCTTATAAGTGCTTTAACAGAACTTTTTTTTAAAATTTTAATTATAATTTTTAATTTAATAATAACCTTGTTAGATTTTGTTTTGAAACTATTGAGGTTAGAAATCATAGTCTCGGATTTGATTTCCATTACTAACCACTTAAATTGAACATAGAACAAATCATAGTTAAGTAGGACCAGAGTCGGCCCTGAGGTTTGGGTTGTCTTAGCCTCGGTAAAAAAAATTGAATATATTTTTTTTGTTGCCCTAAATCTAGTTTACAAAATTGATAAAAAAAATTTGTTTTTTTTTTAGATTTGAACCCATGACCACATTAAAACTTAAACCACTGAGCTACTAACATGTATGTTTAAAATTTCAATAAATATATCTAAATATTTTGATATTTTTAACAAATGGGCTGCTTGGGGAGTGGGCTGCCCTAGTCCGAGGGTTTGCCGGGCTTACCCCAGGGTCGACACCGGGTAGGACCAGGCCAAATACGGTCATGAATGTTTATAATGGTTTAGCTTGGTACCATCATATGATTTAAAAATGTATTAGTCCTATTTTTTTATAAAATTCTTAGAATGACAAATACTGGTGCTGTGATATAGTTTGTAACATATATATAAATCTTCAGGATGAAAAATTAAAAAATAAACATGATATATGTATATATATAGTGTAGGGAAAAGAAGAATTTTCAAAAACACGTTGTTAAGAAAATTCTTTATTTACATGAATTAATTAATCCTTCCATCGGACATGCCTAGAATTCCCGCCGTCCACCACCACCTTTTCCGGCGATCCCCTAATAACTCTCTTATTTTCCATGTACAATCCAGCAATCTTCTCCGCCGCCTCCGCCTCATTTTCACTTTCCCTCATCAATTTCTCCACCTCAGCCTTCGGTAGCCACACCTTCACCCTCATCCCCGCTGCCGCCGGCCCACCTTCCGTCGTCTCCGGCACCACCACTTCTCTATGATGGCGCGTCACCATAAGATCCGAAGAAGATCTTCTCGAAAGCATTAATGTCTCTAACCGATCCTTAGCACTCATATGAATTACCGATCGAACCCTCCTCGTTTCCGGCCGAACCGAGTTCTCTGCCGCCACCGTCGCCGGCGGCAACTCGACTAGGAAATAAAGCTTCTTGGGTTTTAACTCTTGCCACGGGTCCAACGGTCTGGCACGAATCCCCAAATTCTTAACGGATTCAGCATCCAAAACAACGTAACTGTCTGGATAGTCTTTAAGTACTTTTCCGGCTTGTACCGGAGTTCTGTATTTGGTTATCTCGCCGTTAAGTTTCATAACCTTGGCACTTCTCTTACGAATTATTAAGCTGTTGCCCATTTCGATATTAATAAACTAATTAATATTTGTGAAGGAGGAAGAAGATGAATTGGATTTGGTCGTATATATATGGAGAAGAGATCGGGTGTGATCGGAGTTTGATACCGTTGGTAGGGTCAAGTAAGAGAGAGTTGTTGAATGGATGAAAGTTTCAAATAAAGAGGATAAGTACTGTTTGTTTGACAAATTAAATTATGAAACAATTATATATGGGGCCAACTTTCAAGAAACTACCAGATCTATCGACCCCATGCAATTTGTTTGAATATTAATTTATTGTCGTGAAAAAAATGATTGAGAGGTTAATATTAATATATTATCCATGCAAGTTTTAATTTCGTGATTGAATGAAAAGATAATGATGATATTATATAAGTGGGGTTCAATTGTTTAATTGTAGTAAGGAAAGTGATGGGATGAAGGTGTAAATCCAAGAATTTTTGAAATGATTCTGTCGACAGGATAACCTTTGACTTGGCATCCATTGTCCAAATATATCAACATTTTTTTTTTGTCAATTCAATTTATTTGACAATTAATCTCAGCTGCATATGCTAAAATTGAACATATTTTAAAGTTATGTATCAATTGGGTAAGGAGATGTTTGATTGCTATATTTGTCTTGCCAATATATATATGTAAATTTTTTTTTTGAGTTGCCCATATTAGGGGTGACCCTATCCAAGGGCCAACCTTTGTGTGGGGGAAGGGCTGCTACGGAACCTAAAGGCATACCATGTTGATGTTGGTGGGTTCAAAAGAGGAAGTTAAAGAATGTGTGACATAAAATCTTCAAAGTTATGAGATTGAGTTTTCACCCTCATTTAAAATTAAAAAAAAATGTGACATGTATGTACAAGAAAGGTCCCCCGCATACATTTAGAGGCTTGTTACCAAAATAGAAATCCCAATGGAAAATTGGAAACATGTGGTCAATTCCGACATACAATGAAATTTATAGTTTCGGTGGTGTAATTAAATATGTTAACATTTTGCCCGTAAAAGACGCTTATGTCTTAGTAGTTAGGTAGCCGACCCTCACTCCTATGGATCAGGAATGGGTAGTGGAGAAGTACCTATTGAGTTTGGGGTTGGATATGGAGTATACAAAACCCAAATCAAACCAGATACCTAATATATATATATATATATTTATTTTTTTGTTTCCTCATTATATAATCATAATAATTTCATCATTTGAATTTATTCATTCAGACTTCATTTTTATCTACAATTTACACAATTTCTTTTTCTAATACAAAAATATTATTTATTTTTCATAATATTCTAGTTGAAGATGATATATATTTTATCACTCTTCTTCCATATCTATACAAGTAATGTTTTTATTTTAACTAGTATGAAACCCTACG
This sequence comes from Impatiens glandulifera, assembly GCF_907164915.1. Taxonomy (NCBI): domain Eukaryota; kingdom Viridiplantae; phylum Streptophyta; class Magnoliopsida; order Ericales; family Balsaminaceae; genus Impatiens; species Impatiens glandulifera. The sequence continues at coordinate 61,104,704 of NC_061863.1, forward strand.
TTGTACGGTAAAAATATAAACGAAATTTTTATAAAATATTTAATTTAATAAAAGAGAATATATTTATACGAAGAGAAAATATATAATATATATATATATATATAATTAGAGAAAAAAATAGAAAAAATAATTATTATTAATTGTTTCATAATATAAGTAAATTGTATAAAAATAAATAATAAACAAATAATATATAAATAATTGTGGAAAAATTATGTAAGGAAAAATATATTTATATAAAATTAATTATGAAATATATACCTGATGTGAGAAAAAAAAATGATTGATTAAAACTGAAAATAATAATAATACAATACAAACCAAAAGGCTTGATTTAATTTAAACTATTGAAAGCAAAATAAAAATTTAAGTTAACACAATATTAAACAACCATTCATAAAAAAAAATGTATAACTCTAGTATAATTTAAGATATCCTATATTATAATAATAGTTAATAATGTATACTAATAAAAAAACAACTTCCATAAAATGAAATTAAAAAATTGTAAAATAAAAAATAAAAACTAAATTTTTTGTCTTTTTTGTCTTATCTCTTCAACAACTTTGTTTGTTGCTCCTCCCTAATATATATATATATTAGTTAGTTAAAAAGTTGAACTTATATTAATATTAAAACGTCCCGCGTTTATCAAATTTGGTGTTGAATTTAAAATATAAAGTCTTTGTAGCATAGTTGGTTAAAGAGTTGTACTTGTTTTGTTAGGTTGCAAGTTCGAAACATACCTCTAGCATTTTTAATTTTATTTTTAACCGTTTTAAATTTAAAAACGGGTAAACCTACAATCCGACCCAAGTATCCAAATTAACCACAGCTCTCGACCCGACAATCCGGACACTTTAAAAATTAAGCATCATTATATATATATAGATTAGTTAGTTAAAAAGTTGAACTTATATTAATGTTAAAACGTCCCGCGTTTATCAAATTTGGTGTTGAATTTAAAATATAAAGTCTTTGTAGCCTAGTTGGTTAAAGAGTTGTACTTGTTTTGTTATGTTACAAGTTCGAAACATACCTCTAGCATTTTTTATTTTATTTTTAACCGTTTTAAATTTAAAAACGGGTAAACCCACAATCCGACCCAAGTATCCAAATTAACCACAACTCTCGACCCGGCAATCCGGACACTTTAAAAATTAAGCATCATTATATATATATATATATATATATATATATATATATATATATATATATATATATATATATATATATATATATATATATATATATATATATATATTAGTTAGTTAAAAAATTGAACTTATATTAATGTTAAAACGTCCCGCGTTTATCAAATTTGGTGCTGAATTTAAAATATAAAGTCTTTGTAGCTTAGTTGGTTAAAGAGTTGTATTTGTTTTGTTAGGTTGCAAGTTCGAAACATACCTCTAGCATTTTTAATTTTATTTTTAACCGTTTTAAATTTAAAAACGGGTAAACCCACAATCTGACCCAAGTATCCAAATTAACCACAGCTCTCGACCCGGCAATCCGGACACTTTAAAAATTAAGCATCATTATATATATATAGATTCAAGTTAAAAAGTTGAACTTATATTAATGTTAAAACGTCCCGCGTTTATCAAATTTGGTGTTGAATTTAAAATATAAAGTCTTTGTAGCATAGTTGGTTAAAGAGTTGTACTTGTTTTGTTAGGTTGCAAGTTCGAAACATACCTCTAGCATTTTTAATTTTATTTTTAACCGTTTTAAATTTAAAAACGGGTAAACCGACAATCCGACCCAAGTATCCAAATTAACCACAGCTCTCGACCCGGCAATCCGGACACTTTAAAAATTAAGCATCATTATATATATATAGATTAGTTAGTTAAAAAGTTGAACTTATATTAATGTTAAAACGTCCCGCGTTTATCAAATTTGGTGTTGAATTTAAAATATAAAGTCTTTGTAGCCTAGTTGGTTAAAGAGTTGTACTTGTTTTATTAGGTTGCAAGTTCGAAACATACCTCTAGCATTTTTAATTTTATTTTTAACCGTTTTAAATTTAAAAACGGGTAAACCCACAATCCGACCCAAGTATCCAAATTAACCACAGCTCTCGACCCGGCAATCCGGACACTTTAAAAATTAAGCATCATTATATATATATCTATAGATTAGTTAGTTAAAAAGTTGAACTTATATTAATGTTAAAACGTCCCGCGTTTATCAAATTTGGTGCTGAATTTAAAAAATAAAGTCTTTGTAGCCTAGTTGGTTAAAAAGTTGTACTTGTTTTGTTAGGTTGCAAGTTCGAAACATACCTCTAGCATTTTTAATTTTATTTTTAACCGTTTTAAATTTAAAAACGGGTAAACCCACAATCCGACCCAAGTATCCAAATTAACCACAGCTCTCGACCCGGCAATCCGGACACTTTAAAAATTAAGCATCATTATATATATATAGATTAGTTAGTTAAAAAGTTGAACTTATATTAATGTTAAAACGTCCCGCGTTTATCAAATTTGGTGTTGAATTAAAAATATTAAGTCTTTGTAGCCTAGTTGGTTAAAGAGTTGTACTTGTTTTGTTAGGTTGCAAGTTCGAAACATACCTCTAGCATTTTTAATTTTATTTTTAACCGTTTTAAATTTAAAAACGGGTAAACCCACAATCCGACCCAAGTATCCAAATTAACCACAGCTCTGGACCCGACAATCCGGACACTTTAAAAATTAAGCATCATTATATATATATAGATTATGAAGGACTAACATTATATTTATAGTCATGATCCTTCACTTTTATTGAAAACGAAATTTCATTATATTTGTTTTATTTTTTTATTTTTAATATTTCTAGTTATAAAGTATTTATTATTTAGTTATTCTTAGATCTTTACTTTTTAACTGTTTTTTAATAAATATATAAATTCACATTTTAATTTTGTAATAGGTGACGACAGTGATAAACATAGATATCCATAAATTTGAATAGTAAAATAAAAATTGAGTTCAATGATTATTATTTTACTACCTGACAAATAAAAATAAAAGTCGGATTCAATGATGGGTATTTTATTAACCGTTGTTATGCTGCTTTGTATCCCGTTGCAGTATAAACTAATCATAAATTAAATATTGTTCTTTATCATGCAAACAATAGTGCAAAATATAATGCCATCTTAATTGATGAGCAATTATTATAAGGAAGCAACGTCATAATAAAAAGGAAAATCAAGGTAGGCTTGACTTTTAACTAATTTTGCACCGAAAAAACATGTTATAGTGTCAACTTGTCATAGACAACATTGAAAAAAAATTGGCAAAAATATAAGGTGATTGTTAATTGTAATTGTCAAAAATCAATCCACCTACTGTATTTATTTCTTAAAAAATTACCACATTTAAAGCATTAAACACAAGAAAGAAAGAAAATATTCAAAGATAAAAATCTTATTTAACTCCACCTTCTTCGATCTTCTTCCTCATCTACTGGAGTATACCAAGAAGGTCGTAGTTTCGAGTTACTGAGTCTGTAATTGAGAAGCACTTCCTCTCCACAAAGTTTCCTCGTTGCCACAAGTACAATACTCTTAAGACTCGGAGGAGGAGGAGCATCCGAACCACCACCACCCCAAGACTTAAACCAGAAAGTACCATACTTCTTCATTTTTACTTCTTCTCTGCCGCCACCAAACGCTACATTTGGTATATAAGGCCTCATCTTCACCTCACTTAACGGGAAATCATAAGAACAAACCATTACATTTGGGCTCATATCTTTTCCAGGGTGGTTCGCAAAGTGAGCAAATGCAAGAGGATTTCGAAGCTCCAGAATATCACCAGCACCTGTTGTTCGTGTCGGGTCCAGAGGCTTACTGAGCATCTTCCATATTCGGTCAGACCCTTTCATATCATTGTTGTCTTTTGATACTGGAAACGAGCTGGTTGACCAATCCCATAGCTCACGAGATTCACCACCAACCCCCCATGGCTGGGCATTAATCACATTTCCATCGTAGCGTGTGATAAGGTAAGAATTGTTTGCATTAACTCTTGGATATCCAGGAATATAACGGTAATAAGCTGGAGAGTAAACTAGACCAGGGTAAAATGCTATTACATCTCCCACGTCAGCTTCACCATCTACAAATAAACCTAGGCCGGCTTCCTTATGTGGAATTTCAGATGGCTTTATCACAACATTGTAGCCTACCAAATCCTTTAATCTCTTTGACAGTTCCTCACGTTTCAGAGGCTTTGTATCAGCTACAGCTGTGCTGGAAATTCACTATAATTAGACTAGGAAATGTTAGTGAGTTTCACCAAAAAAAACAAAACTACGCATTTCTCACAAATTCTGCAAATCGAGAGATTATTTCTACTGATCAAAAGTTATTCTGCATGTAAATAAGGCACATACTTACTAGGTCTATGACCTGGCGCAATGCTTGGATGTCTGCCAACAGCAAGACTAAGACCACTACGAATCGGAGCAGTATTTGTCTGTGAATCAAGAGGAGCGTTCTTGCCCTTGTGATCAGGAAGAAGAATGTCATCCATTCGCGTACAAAACGCGTTAACCTGAGAATGAATATTTTCCTGAACTTGCTTCTGTTGATCAGTGAAAGGTGCCTTCTTAGTCATATCTATGATCTCATCTATGTCTGCTTCACTAGCATCTCTTCCTAGCCGATTGTAACTGGAAAATGGAGCATTTTTACAATTTAATAGTTCGACATGTTAACCAATATGTTGTTAAACTCGCAAACCTCTCTTAGTTTATGAGTTGATTTATATATAAAACGAGTCATCGAGCAAACTCAGAAATAATTAGAACGGAAATGTAAATAGGAAGACATTCTATAGTATAAAGGAAGAAGATACTCAGCAATAGTATAAACATATTATTAAATTTCATCATTTAATAAATAAGACACATTTCTAGGTCTTTAATTTTTATATTGGTATAATTCTATCCATTTTACCTTACCTTATTTAGTTGATTAGATTGATATACATCTATATGTAGCTCTTATAATCATGAGTAACTCACATACATCTATAGAGAATCCTTTAACCTTTTCTATCATTTAGTTGCATAACTAAAGAGCATGCCGTTTCTTTCTTTTATGCATATCATATATTTCAAGAACTTGAGATGAAGAGATTATTGGTAAGGGTCTTGAATCAAATGGCCTATAAGTATTGGATACAACCCTAATGTCCAATTGAGTGTGGAAATGCCATGTCTTCAATCGAACTCCATTATCTTTGGCATTTTTAGGGATGTTGAAATTATCATATCCAGGTTTATGAGGTAGGGATTCTTCTGCGAAAGGAGCAATGCAAGTTTCATGTGATAACCAAGTCACCATCCATATCACATTCAATCTTGTATTCCATGAGCACAGAAAACATATTGAAGTAGACTGTCATTTCATTCAAGACAACTTAAGAAGACATCACTTCTATAAAATATGCAATCTTGAGTGATCAACTTGCTAGTATTATCAGAAACCAAAAAAAAAAGACATTTATAGCAAGTTGGAAATGATTGAATATTTTATCCAACTTAAGGGCCGGGGAGGAGGATAAAGGAATTAGAATATCAACTTAAGGAACTGAAAATCAAGATAGAAGGAATCAAAGATTGTAGATATTCTTCCCATTTCACGTTACTTTATTTAGCTCTACATACATGTACATCTATATATAACTGTTAGCAATTGATATACAAACTCTTACGAAAGGATTTATCTCTTATGTTCTGCGTCTGTTATACACCCTAAGGTGCTTCTAAATGGATTTCGTTCTGTAATGTCATTTATGTTTTCTCTAGTTACTCATCTACAACAGATGCATGTACTTAAAAACTAACCACCTTGACTGTATATGAAAAGGGATTCTGACCTGGTATACAGAAAAAGCCTATTTATATCTGCTTCAAATTGAAGGTGCCTTGGATCCCTAGAAATTGAACGATTCTTTGCAAGAGCTTTTACTGCCTGAAACATTGATCAAAAGTAAAACACAAATTAGAACCTAACCATAACACATAAATAAAGACAGATTCGTATCAGTTTTATAACCTGAAGTCTATCCAATTCTGTCCGAATGATAGGACACTAGAGTTGGATGTACTCTACAGGGAATAAGATTAAGCATAGAAAAATGAGTTACAGGTAGTTGGTGGTCTTTTCTTTTGCTTCATAAACAGAAACTCTCTTCTTAAGCGAATAAGTGGAATAACTGTCTCATTTTCTCCCAAGTTTCAGCAATAAAAATTGAATCAGGCCACAATGGTTGAAGCACTTAGAAGCTTCAATATAGGATGAATCAACCAAATATTTCATATCTAAGATGACAAGATGTTCCATTAATTTTCTATAACTTTTCTAAGTCTTTCTCATTTTATTGTGTTGGGGGAATTCTTTCGATTATGGGAATTTGTTGCGTGAACCCTAATGTTGAGCCTTAATGATTGTTAAATTCTTTAGAGAATGGAAGTTCAGACTACAAAAGCGTAAAAAAAAAGTAGTGTATTGGAAATGGAACATGGTTGAATGATAGTCAGATGCTGTGACTTATCAACTCACCCAGGAAGATCCACCCACAGTGATGCAGATTATCTCCCTTGACAAATTGTGAATGAAGACGAAGACGGTCTTGTTGTGTGAAATTGGCATAAGAACTCATTTGTTTTCCTTTATTAGGCTCTAATAAACCAACTGAGAGCCAACGAAGACCGAAACCCACCCAAGAGCAACCTTATATTAAACCTTTCTATCTGGTAATAATAGTCCAAAGATGATTCTTGGGTAGTAGAGAACTACTAATACTACATCCTTTTAGTAAAAATACAACCTTTTTTGGTTGCAACTCTCTACCTAAAGTCATTTAAGAACACCACACTCTCAGTAGTTCTAGAGAAACTAGGTGTAGTTCAAATAAGAAAGATCGGGAAAACCTGCAATAAAGAATACTAATGTGGTCGGAAGAATGGGAGAATCAGAGAAAGTACCTCCTGAAATTTCCGAAAAAGGAAAGCCATGGTGAAGCAGCCTAAATCAGCTTCTCCCTGCTCGAGATATGTCTCTCTCGTCCGGTGAAGCAACCCCCGACACAACACAAGGGTTTAGAACTCTGACCTAGGTGGGTGCCGGATCTTTTTGACCCGATCCGTGACAGTCAGATCATGCAAACCGCAAACCGGTGTTAATTTGTGTTTAAACTCCAAACTAGCAACTCTCAATTCACCATATCTCCTTTCAAGCAGACTTTTTATTTTTCAATGCATTGGATAATAGTAGATAGTTAATTAAATAATTTTTTATTATATTTAAAATTTCAATTTAATTATTTTATTATATACAAAAAATATATATATAAATAAATTGTAAAATCATATAAATTATTAAAAAAATTAATTAATTAAATCTAAATAAATAATGAAAAAACATATTCAAACTCGTCATGTGATATGCATAGTTTAGAATTTACAAATGTCTAAAGTCATTCTTTCTAGCAATTTTCATCAACTAACTCCAAATCATTCTTCAAAAATGATTTTTCATTGTTTTCCATTGATAACAACTATTAGAGAATAAATTCTTAATTTTTGTTTTGATGGCAGAAACAAATTGATTTTTCAGAGTCACGTCAATAATAGACTTTGTAATATTTGTAGCACTTTCATATTTAACTTTATATTCAGTGAATTTCATGTAAAAGGTTTGAAAAAATTACTATTTTGTTTTTGTTTTTTTAAATGGATAAATATAACATATTTTATGAATAAATGTAATATTTTTGGTAAATAAGCATATTGGACAGTTTTAATCAAATTCATGAGTAAATATGATATTCTTCTGATTTTGTAACTAGTCCAACAAATAAAAATAAAAATTAAGCACCTAATCCGTGTTAGACAAGAATTTGAAAAAAAAAATAATAATTTATTTGTAGACATAATTTTTTATATGCATTTTAGTCGAATATTGATTTAGATAAGATAATATTATTTTAATATATATAATAATAAATATTTTTGTCACGAAACGCAACGTCTGAGACATTGGTTTAAAACTCTGACCCAAATTGGTGTTGACCTTTTTTACCCTACCAAATCCGTGACAGTCGATAATGCAAACAATAAAACTAGATGTGGTTTCTTAAAGTAAAAACAAAAATATTGAACCTAAACATGGATTCTGTAACTAAGCCAACGAATTTAAAAAAAAACTTTGTTTATAAAGACTAGTACCATTTGAAAAAAATTATATAAATTTATTTGAAAACATTAATTATTGATAAGTATCCTATTTCAATATTAGTTTAAATGAGATAATATTATACAATATTATATAATATATCATAATTAAATATATTAAAATTTTTAATATATATATATAGAGAGAGAGAGATTGTTTAATCTAATTCATTTTGAAGATATTGAGAATACTAATGTAGGCCATTAGAACTCTGACCTAGGTGGGTGTAGACCTTTTTTAATTCTTTAAGTACAACGCAAGAAATTAAAATTAAAAAAAAATATATTTGTAAACAACCAATCTAAATTTCATTTTTTTTTTTTATAAATTTATTTGAATTTTACTTTTTTAAATATAGTATAATATATTATAATTATATATATTAACAATTAATAAAACTTGTTAACAAAAATAAACTTATAATTTTTAATATATTTTTAAACAAGACTCTTTACACTTAAAATACAAGTCAGATAAATTACTTTTGTTATAATTTTCATTTATGCAAATCATAAAAAATAAAAATAAAAATAAAAACTTGAAATGTAACTAGGGTGGGGAGAAGCTATTAGTGAAAATATAATAAGAGCACTATGAAGGAAGAATACTTGTTCAATTGTTGGATTTAGTTTGAATTCAAATCAAAGAATGACTTCCTCGTCCAATGACATTTGGACCATTCAATAGTCTTCTTCTAAAGTGTAAACAAAAGGTACAAGTTCTGGGATTTCTCCCATCCAACTGCTAGCAGCCCAGTCCAGGCCAGGCCACACCTTGACGACTGTAACATACAGATTGAGCTCAATCAGGCGAACTCTCCCAAATCCGTGCATAACCCAAAAACAATATCGTGAAGAAGGCTAACATGTTACATCACTTGCATTGATTCGACTGCGAACTCCAGTCATCAAGAAGTCCTGTTATGGAATCCTGAAACTTCTTAGACTGAGGACCCGGTTTCAATACATTCACATCACCCCACTGTGAGCAAGGATCTACCCACCAGCTATTTCTCCCGCCGCACCAAGCACCCCGGGCAACCCTGTTTCGGCCACGTTTCAGGATCTTCTCATCAACCATGTCCAAAACTGGATCGTCTTTTTGGAATTGTCTGGCAAACGCTGCTCCACTCTGAACCATTTGATTATAATCGGACGCTACTAGAAAATGAGGCTCCATCTTTGGCGGATTGTCCCACATCATGTATCGTAGATCACTGTTGACTGTCGTGTTCTTAAACTCTGGGGAATTGCAAATGACTGTATGAAAATATACTTCTTGAGGCAAAATTGCGTTGTTGAAGTACATTAAGAGAGTTCGAGGGAGATTATCCCAACCCACAACACAGTATTCCAAGAATGACCGACTTAAAACCACCCATGGAGAACCTGAAATTTCAAAGGGGATTACCATTTTACAGTAATAATTCTTGAAAAGCCCATAACAGCTGGAGCTTGTTTGATGTAGGATTTATTTGAAATAATCAGATTAATTGTTTTTTATTTTAATAAAAGGTAAAGCAAGGATATTTTAATTGATTATTTAAATACTGATGGGATAAGGCCCATAAAGGGTTATTGGATTAAATCCAAATAACCCTTTTCATCAAACAAGGCCAAAGAGATTGAAGGATTTTACCCGTGAAAACTTTGAAAGCGTCTGGAGTTGGCCTCTTTTCTGTCGCACGAAAGATCTGGGTTCTCCTGGCTAAGTAAATCCCAGGATCAACCACAATTGGCTGGATCCTTTGGTCCCTGCAGCAACAACACATTGACAGGTCAATGCAACTCAAAAAATAATATTCAATTCATTGGCCAGCTAGAGATATGCTTACTCTTTCCATCCAAGATCACTGGTGTGATCAATGAAGTTGACACCTCTCTGGACAGAGGAGAACACATGGGCCAAGTCTGCCATTATAAATAATTAACAAAAAAATTATCAGAAGTGAAACAATGATCAACGTGAAAAAACCCAACTCTAAATACAAAAGAAAGAGAAGACGCAAAACATTATTGTATAAAAAACACTTTATATTCTCAATGAACAGTCATTTCTTACTGCATTTCATGTGATCAGTAACCAGATTCAGCCTTTCAGAGCTCTTAGAACTAAGTGTAGATCATAATAATACACAGAGTAGCAAAAAATCACTTAGTTGCAGCATGAGTGAGGATAGAACACAGATCTAATGATAGCCAGCAAGAGGGGAAATTCATCATAGTGCACTGATGCCACAAATATCATAATAAGCCTATTTGAAAACTGTTATTTTGTTACAATGTCTCATGATTCCACTGGCCAATTGTCGAAGTTAAAATTGAAAGCTTTTTTTTTTTCATTTCCGGCTTCATTTGGTAAAGAAAATCTTCTAGATCATGATTCAGATAATTTGCGACGCTTGGCTTCATTTCATATGGAAATTTTTATGTTCTAGATCATGATCCATACTATTTCTACATCACAATCCATATAATAATCTCATTAATTGTGACATAACAAATGCTTGGTAGTTTTAACAAAGTTATCTTTTTAAAAAGGGAAAAAGATTTGTGTAAGAAATATCATACTATTTCACATCAAGGATCTTGATCCAACTAGATAACAATTGACAGCTATCACTATCACCATAGAGGCACATGTACCATTATCTTAAACTGTGGAAAGCACATGTTCCACTATCTTGAACTATCAAAAAAAATATTCCATTCAGCACATTGTTCAGGTATACACCCTCCATTCTCTATAGGATGCTTGGTTTCCCCTTTTTATGTAGCAAGAGAAAAATGGAATATCAAAGCATTTCAAATCTTAACTAAAAAGGGAAATCATTAACAAAGTGAATTGTATAGAATTTTTACATTTCTCAACAAAAAAAATCAATGGGCTTATATGTTATCACATTTTATGACCATGATCAGGAAACTACATTTATTAAATTTAAAAAAAAAAATAACAGTGATCAAGAAAATAGTAACCAATAAACCTCATAATTAAGATGTTTGCAAGGCATCTACACATTATAGGTTCAACCTCAAGCCCATATTACTACAATTAGTAGCATATAGTCCATGACAAGTTAATAGAAAAGAGTATTATTTCAGAACATATCCATGATTGGTCTCAACCTGAGAAGCTATCAATTAGGTAAATATTCAAAATAAAATCTCTTCCAAGCTCTTTATTTCTGGTTTCTAATTATCATACAGTCCAACAATTATATCCCTAAGTTGCAGGAATTTCTCTAAAGATCAATTTTCTTAACTTAATTAAAGCAGAAACTGAAAGAAAAATCAGTAAATCCAAAATTAACAGAAAGCAGAGATACCAAAGAGGCAAGACAAGGAGTTACATACCATCTTGAGTAAGCAAAGGATAATCGGCTGCATTCAAAGTAATGAACCAATCCCAACCAGTATCAACCTTCAACAGTATAGCTGCAGCGTGCAATGGAGCAACAATATTAGTTGCACCCATGTAAGTAACCGGATCAGGGTTCCCCACAATATCCACATTCCCAAAAGACTGAATTGCAGGCACAGACTTAACCAAAATTGCCAACCTTCGTCTCTCATTATCCGATCCATCTTTCCCTATGTGAAGCAGATAACGGTTACGCGGGTGATACACTGCAAGCAACAAGCGGAATAAGCGGTCAACATCGCCGCTTCCGCCGGAAATATAGTAGGCAAAGGCAGGAGGGTAGGCACGGCCGCGGCTGATAGTAGAGGCAAAGGGGCGATTGGGACTATAAGAATAGTAGGAGGCGCTAAACCCAGAGATCGATGAGAGAAAGAGCATGACAGAAACGAATGCGGCGGAGAAGAGAGCAAAGATCCATTTTTTATCAGCTCCCATGGCGACACACAGTGTAGTGATGAAGCATGGAGTAAGCGGAAATTTAGAGAGTGAGATTCGGGTAAGAATTGAGAATAGAGGATCGGATCTAGTAAGGAAGATGGAAGTTGGGATTTCAATAGAGATTTAGCAGGTCGACCGGTAATATCATTTGAAGAGAAGAGAGTAGTGGCTGACTTTGTTATTTGAACGGAGAGGAGAAGAGAGGGGAACTTACTTAGGGTTGTGTTTTGCAAAAATGATCAGAGAAGGAGAATCTCAAACATGATGATGATGATGATGAGAAGAGGGCGGTTAGCGGTGGCGATGACGGTGGCGGTGGACGTATATGTGTGTGGGACTTCTCGGTCTCATTTCGATACCCCACCTAACACACTATGGCTGCCTGCTTATTCATTTTCACTATTGTACTTGTAAACTTCAACAAAGTGTGTTTGATCCAAATTCAAATAATAAATGGTTGGATTTAAATATTTCATCCAAAATCTTGTTTTTATAGAACGATATTCATGTTAAAAATATTATGGATAATACGTAGGTTAAAAAATGTTGTATTATAGTTAGCGAGGGATGACTAGTATATTATTAAATTTTTTGTTAGAGTATTATTGTGATTAATTAATTGATGCTCGAGTCTTTGGTTAGTTGCTAAGAAGTTTGGATTGATATACCTCATATGACATACTACATATTTGAGTTAGCATCCCAATTAATTTTTGGTGAACTATCTGATTTGAGAGGAATCGTCGAACTTTTAATTATCGTAGTCGTCCGATGCGTATTATTTATAATGTTATTATTATAACACTTTCTGAGTTTCTGAAAAATCGGAACTTAGGAGTTCGATAACTTATTGAATAACGTTTTTTTTTTTTCATGTCATATTTTATCGTTGTGATTAAACGATTTTTATCATTTTAATATACATAGATAGTTTTCAGTTTTCGTAAAAATCTCATATCAAACCAGCCCTTAACATTCTACTACATACAAAAGACTCGAGATTGACTATTATGTGTAAACAGATTTAGAAATTTTATTTTTTATATTTTTGATTGTTTTTGTTATCAAAATCAGGTTACTTTTTAACGTTTATATATTTAAAGGGTTATTTTTGAATTTATTTGTATGAGAAATAAATAAGTTTTACTATTACAGTTGGCTTATTCTCTAAATTGGAAGTGTACGTTACTTTAAATACTTTTATTTTTTTACTTCTTTAGGGTTTGTCTCTGGTCCAAATAAATCATTATATATTTATTTCTATTGAATAACTCAAATCTAGTCAATTCAAATCTTGAGAATTAAAATGGAGACTCTTAATTTAGTAAACATAAAATTGAAAAATAAATTAAGGAAGAGTAAGGATGAAAACTCAAATTTGTGGTTTTATGCTGTATTGATTCCTTCTTCATTTCATTCATAGGATTCTCAGGTCATTTATAAGCTTCCTAAAGTAATAATAATTGGGCTTAGTTCAAACATTTAATTCCAATTAATTTAATATTGTACAATAATAATAATTCAAATTCTTCAACTGCAAGGGTCAATCAAAGTCGTGGAGATTTGAGAACCACATAATATTTAATATATATAATTAGGATGTAAATAAATAGTTGAATAAATTTGACAATTTCCTTAATAACAAAGTTTCTAAAAGCCAACCCTAAAATGGATGTGAATATGGGATATTGGAATTAATTTAATTTTTTTATATATTTATATATAGTTAGAATTTATGTAAGTAGTTGAATAAATTTGACAAATTCCTTAAAAACAAAGTTTCTACGAACCAACCTTGAAATAGATGTGAATATGGGATAATTAATTTAATATATTGTTTCTTTATCATAATAAAATTTAAACCTTTTTCAAAGGTAAAGTTAAAAGCTTAATTAGACATTTATATTTTGTGCGGGTATAATTAGATATATTTACTATTTCATTAATGGAATAAATAGTAAATAATAAATAAGTATATTAGTATTAATTTTATATAGATAGCTTATGTATTAAGTAAATCTCATCTTACGAAATATATAAGAACAGTAAAGAAGTTATCAATAGAAATTTGAAATATTTAATTTTCACGTTAACGATATCAATCGATTCATTAGAGATTTAGAAATAGAATATTCTATACCAATTTGAGATTCAACTAACATTTTCATTAGTCTTCTTTATTATGCTTGTATGATTCAACAATTTAAAATGATTTCATATATTTATGCAATTTTTTTCTAACAGTTAAATTATTGTAGAAAATATAACATTAATACATATTATTGGTAAGTGTACAATCGATAAATTAGACTCCTCCCTGTATAGTAAACCAGATGAACTCAGGATTCGGTGGTGGGTGGACTTAAATAAATAATGAGAAAATTTTAGATAAAACGAATAATTAAATGTAAGTTTTACTATTTTTTTAATGATTAAATAAATAAAATAATAAATTATATTAAAAAAAATTAAAAATTAGAGGATACCATCACATCTTAATCTTAACGGTAAAAAAAATTAGAATGGACGAAGTACTTATATAGATTTTTCTCTGATAATAAGAGTACATATTATGATATTAATTAGTTACTAATAATAACAATTTAATGGTTATAAGTGTCAATATTTTATTTTTAATAGTTGTTTACTATAACTTTTAACATCAAACAAACAAATCCTAAGCTTTAGGTCATGTTTTGTTTTGGTGGTCTTTTTTTTCTCCAAAAGTTAAAGATAATACTCATGACTCATCATATTATTTAACAAATAATCTTTTTCAATTATTTGTGGGTACCAGTAATAAAAATTAGTTAATAATATAAATCATATAACTAACACATGACATATGATAAACTTAATTATTAAAAATGTGAGTTATTCCTAAATCTAATTTTGTAATATATGATGGGAGGAATGGCCTAGAAAATGGTTATGTAGTTTAAATATATGTTTTTATAAGAGAATATAATGTTATGGTAGATTTCAGTCTTAATTTAAGAAACGTATACGTTACTTATAAAAGTGATTAAGATTTCCTGTATTAGATTAAATCATTATTCTAAACTTGGGGCAATTTGAGGATCCTTTGTTTTTTCCATGAAAAGGCTTGCAAATAAATAAATATTTAAAAACAAAATTTAGTAAAAAACAAAAGCATCAATTTATTTATGTTATAATTTTTGTTAATAAAACATCAAACTTCATTCATAACATATTATTTAAACCTGCCAGAAAAATAAAATAATTTAAACTATTACATAAAAGAAACAAAAACTAGAAAGTATAAAACATATTGTTACAAATATGTTAATTAAACAATAAATATACAACCACACAAGTATCGGGGTCATGTAATAGATGTGAAACCGCAGTCATCAGATCTGACCGATAAACAAACAAACAAGACAGTCTCACTCCACTTTGATCTGGATAAAACATTCTACTGGAAAAATCTTTAATCTGTTAGTAGATAGATCTGATCCTCTTGAGAAGAATGAAAAAACCTAAATAAAGAAAAACAAATAGATCTCAAAATAAAGAGAATCGAAGAAAAAAGAAATAAGCCTAATACAGTTCTTTAATGTTAACGGAATTAGATAAACATTATATAGATTTCGTCACATGATAAAATTTTATTTTTAATAGGACGCAAACAAATGTCACAGTCTGAAGTCTGAACAAGATGTTATATGTTGACATTATATTGATAGTTTTCATATGAGACATTGATACAAGTTGTTCATTAAGATGATTCAATATAATTTTTGTTAAAATAATTTTGAGAGTCAAAAATTTCATTCAAGATCTCGTTATTTGAATATAACGTGTTATTCATGGTGAAATTATAACTAGTTATATGCGCATGAAAAATGCATTTACTTTTGAATTGTCGAGAGATGACTAGTATTTGGAGTCTTTTGTGGAGTATTATTGTTATTCATTGGGTAATAATGCCCAAGTCTTTAGGCAGTTACTGATAAGTTTGAATTGATACAGCTGATATGATATGACATACCTACATAGTTGAGTTATCATCTTATTTATTTTTTGATTTTTGATGGACTATCTAGCTGAAGAAAAATCGTCAAATTTTCAATGATCGTAGTCCTCTAATGCGTATCATTCATAATACTATTATTATGACGTTTTTTGAGATTTGTTCAGGAAAATTAGTAGAGTCTATCTAGGAGTTAATCGTCTTTCTCGAGTAATTTTTTTTTTTTTAAATTATGTCATACTTTGTCGTAAAACTTAAATGATTTTTTTTTTAATTTTAATATATGAATTTAAAAAAAAAACAATTTACTTAATGATTAAGTTGTAATAAATAAATTATTATTTTGTTTCATAAATAAAAGTAAAAAAGTAGCGGAAATTTTGGAGACAGTAAAATGCATAAGTTTAGGCTTTTGGTTCTTCTTCGGAGAGACACTATAATTATATACAATTCATTCATTCACATTTCACTCACTAAGGTCGGTCCAGTCGAGTCCAGTCAGTCAAGTCGTTCACACAACTTTTATTCGCTCATCGTCATCTTCCTCCTCCATGTGAATTCTGATCTCTCTCGCGGTGTTGATTTACATGTGAAGATACATACATACATACGCTCCTTAATTAAACAGAGGATCCCGAGATGGTTACAGACTTCAGGATATCATCCCCTGCTGCTGCTTCACTGTCTCAAAGTCAATAAATGCGACCCCCCCTTCCACACTAGAACGGATCAGAATCTGGGTTTCATTCCATCCCCCCCTCCTTCCTTCCTAACTTCATTATTACTCCTTCTTCTTCTTCTTCGCACTTGACATGTTTACAAACTCAGGCCGGAGATGAAAATTCTTATCCTCGAGTCTCGCTTTCTTCTCCTCCTCCTTTTCTTTACTCTCTTTTCTTCCTCCTATGTCCAATCAAAAGACCCCATCAAGTCCATTTTAGGTCTCTTCTTTATATTTCATTTTCTTCTTCTTCTTGTCTCCTTTCTTGGTGCATTTTTTTGATTTCTTGATTGTTTCTTTCTTTCAACTGTTATTTCAGGTGATGAGAATTTTGGTACTGGGAGAAATGACATCTTCAATGGAGTTGCAGAGGCGCCAGGTCCTGCAAGCAATGGGTGGAATACCCTTGTTCTAGCAGCAAACAGAACTAAGAGACCCGATATTCTTCGTCATCTTAAGCCATATAGAGCTGGATGGGACATTGCCAATAAACACTACTGGGCTGTAAGCATTACTTTTACTCCTCCTCCTCCTTTTACTAAATTAGGATGCAAGATCTTGACTCAACAGCTGGCTAAGATCTGCTGTTTTCTGTACTTTAAATAAATTATAATTCATAAGATTTCGAAACTGGGAAATGCTTTAACAGCTGTTGCATATGAATCTAATTCAATGGGAAAAAAAATATAGTAAATTTCTCTTCTTTTTTTTATCTGTAGTCTGTAGGATTTACAGGTTCTTTCGGTTTCATTCTTGCTGCTCTGTGGTTTGTCTCCTTCGGTTTGGCTCTCGTTCTACATCACTGCTGTGAATGGAGAATAAAGTTCAAAGGAAAAGGGTCAAGTTTCTTGCGAAGGATCTCCCTACTTTTGCTCATCATCTTCACGTGTTCTGCAGCGTAATAGATTTAATTTTGCACTTCTTTTCAGTTTTCAGTTGTCCTCTTTGGCTGACATGTTGTATATTCCTTTTATCGTTCCTCAGAATTGGGAGTCTTCTTCTTTCGATTGGACAGAATAAGTTTCACGGTGAAGCAATGCATACCCTTGATTATGTTGTGAACCAATCGAGCTACACTGTTGAGACTTTGAGAAATGTAACTGAGTACCTATCACTTGCAAAGACTATTAACATCGCCCAGGTGTTCCTTCCTTCCGATGTAAAAGATAACATAGACAAGTTGAATGTTGATTTAAAAACTGCAGCAGACACTCTCGGCCAAAAAACCAGTGAAAATTCAACAAAGATTCAGAGAGTTTTCAGTTTGGTGTATGTGCTCTTAACCTTGGTGTTGTGTGTGATCAGTTTTTCTTTCGTTTATTCAGAAGTTTGAACACTAATTGCAGGAGGTTGTCGTTGATTCTTATCGCTGCACTGATGCTTGTTCTGTCACTTCTTGGTCTTTGTGAGTTCTTCTGCTTCATAATGCTTTTTCCATCTTTGTTTCCGGTCTGTTCTTTAATTCTTGTATCGTTTTGCAGTCCTATCGCTTCTGGGACACAAGCATGCCATTCACTTGTGAGATTTTGCTCCCATTTCTTTTGAATTTACCAATTTTCAAGGTCTCGATTTAATATTTGATTCAACTCATAATGCTTCTGCAGATTCATTGTTAGTGGATGGTTTCTCGTGGCGATCACTTTCACTCTTTGGGGAGTTTTTGTTATACTCAACAAGTAAGACCTTGTTTGATACTCTTTTTCGGGTTATTTTGGTTAAATGGTTGAATTGATAGTAGTGGGTTATTCAAAATTAATTCCATACAACCCACATCAAACAAGGCATATGGCATTTTGCAGCATTCTAATTGAAGAAGAAATGTCACAAATATCATTTGCAGTACAATTTCAGATACCTGCATGGCTATGGGTGAATGGGTCGATAATCCCCATGCAGCAACTGCCCTTAGCGACATTCTTCCCTGTGTCGATCAGAGAACCACAAACCAGACATTGGTTCAGAGTAAGCAGGTCGTAACCGACATTGTAAATATCGTCAACCAATTTGTATACACTGTTGCGAACTCGAATCTTTCTTCCAATAATCCCAGTTTCTACAACCAATCTGGGCCACCAATGCCCCCTCTTTGTTACCCATTTGACGATAGGTTGCAAGATCGACAGTGTACCATGCAAGAAGTTTCTATGCAGAATGCTTCTCTGGTTCGGTTTAAATCCTTTTCCTTTTTTTTTTGGAAAAAATCTTGTTCCATGAAAAAGTGGATTCTAGAATTCTGAGTTTGTTTGTTATACAGGTTTGGGGGGAGTTGATTTGTAGGGTATCAGAATCGGGATTATGCATAAGCTCGGGAAGGATAAAACCGGAAATGTACATACAGTTGGTGGATGCAGTCAACATAAGCCTGGCTCTACAACTTTACGCCCCTCCATTACTTAGCTTCCAAGATTGCAACTTTGTTCGTGCAACATTCTGGAATATAACAGTAGCTCATTGCCCGCCTTTGAGGCATCATCTGCGGTTGGTCAATGCAGGTCTTGCTCTCATTTCTGTCGGAGTCATGCTTTGCCTTGTTGTCTGGTTACTCTATGCAAACCGCCCCCAAAGGGAGGAAGTGTTTGCAAAACTTTCATCAATAATAAGAAGTAGCTACAAAAAAGGTTGCCTCAAGAAGGATGTTTCTTCTGGAAGAGTTCCTTCAGTTTAATGTCTAGATAGAACATATTATATTGAATAAATAACCAAGATGGAGCAAAGCACCATCTTTTTTTTTACCAATTTTCCTGCTTATGGTATATGATTCAAAGAAAATTACTATTTCTTAACAACAATAGAAGTCTGAACAATTTAATCCATAAGCCAGGAAGAGTTCAAAGATGAGGATGCTACACAACAGAATTCAGATGCAATTACATGTTACTAGTAGATTTATACACATCCTAAACAACAATTCACAGCCTACTACTTCACGAGTTTGCTTGCAGGTTACAAATATACCAACGGAAAACAGTGATCTACAAACTGAAGCTTGGAGTCGAACGGGGGCTTTGTTTGTATTGAGCTACACTGTACAAAAAAACCCATCTCTCCCAAAAGTTCATATGTCCATATCATTGAAAATCTCTTCATCGTCATCCTCATCATCGTTAGAATATCCATCTGTGATGAAACCCAAATTGCTGCAAAAAGGATAGCTGGTTGTAAGAAGTCAAAGCCATGCAGGGTTTAACAGGAAGAGAATACAAGAAAAATGATATAGAACCAATTCCTCATCATGAGCTGTTTAAATATCATAATACTACTAAAAGGGTACCAAGGCTAATTTTCTAAAGACTAGTTATTGTTAACCAGTTATAGAAAGATCACCTCAAACAGCTGAAACGGAAGGTAACAATTCGTTTGAGCTTCCTGTTGTAGAAGAAAAAAGTGAAAGACCATCTGAAAAAGGATAGATCACTTGTCATCATCACAAAGATCTGGCCCCATGTAACAGTCATGAGGCTATTTGGAAACTTGTATTTTGTTGTGTAGAAATATTTATTTTTACACCTTGTCATCATCACAAAGACTAATTATTGTTAGTGTTTTCATAATAACTTACATAGCTCCTCTTTCCAGAAAAGGGCCAGTATCTGAGTCTGGATTGTAGCTGTAAATTTCACATTCAGATAGATTGACAACCTGCATTTGTTGTCATCAATTAGTTGCCAAGATATATATGCTGCTAAACCGAAGGAAATGCCAAAAGGTACTTTCTTGGCACACATACCTCATCTAAAGCCTTGTACAATGTAGCAAGTAAAGGATTGCCTTCATTTGTCCCCATCCATTCCTGAAATTTGGAGAAAATATTGAAAGTAGACAGAAATATATCAGACAGAAAACCAAAATAAGCACATCATTACAATCTTTAAAGAATCACTCAATACAGCCATATGAACTGCAAAGTGCTATTAACGATTCACAGAATCCCCGGTTAGGTTAGCAAACAAAATAGAGAAGATAGAAAATACCTTTGAGGCTTCAAACATGTAGGTATCAAAAATCTGCTTAAAACTGTCCCAGCTTTCATCTGTGAAAAACTCATGGGCTCTCACTGCACTGGTAAATTGAGAAAGGATGGGTAATATGCACCGTTTGGGGAAATTGGATCCATGACAAGAAGAGACCATCAACATACCAGATATTGGGATATTTGGATCATAAAATGAAAACCAAAATATGGATGAAATAATTATGAGAAAACTGTTTTGACTTTGGGATGGAGAGACTTGAACTCTCAGCTCCATTAGGAGCGACAGTCCGAAACTGTCTGTCAAACCTTCTGACAACACCCCCAAATTTGTTTGAAGAGGATTATACATTGGGTTGTCACGTCGCCCAAAAAGCTGACAGTGCCATTACCCATAACCCTCTTTTTCAGCTCAGTTTAACCCATGCATTTTAAAACACAAAAGACACTGTTTACCTGAAGTCATAATCGGGATACATGTGATAGAGAGTGAGGACCAAGTAAATCAATGTTTTCCGGCTGAAAAAAAAAGAATGGTTAAAAAATAATGAAAGCCTGTTCTCAGATGAACAAATGGGAGCACGCCAATGCTTTATAACCTGGACCGGCTACACAAACTATCAACTGGTGAAGAAGAGTCTGTATCAGATGACTTTCCAATGTAATCAAGGATCTGTTGAATGGAAAAATAGATGCATCGAGAAAACACATATTCAGATATAATATACTTCAATGACGAGCTGTGTATAAATAGCATCAAGAAGCTATTAGAAGTGACTTTTAGCTAGAATCCTGTTATAAATCTCAGATTTCCAAATTCACAAGGTCATTGTAAATATGGAAAATCCAAAAAAATAAGCACTTCTAACCTTGATCCTGCTAGTTAGATTGAAAGTGCAAACAAATAACTCAATCAAAACTACAACAATATTCAATTTCAAGAACAAAAACAAAAACTCATCCTAGATAACAACTTTAAGCCATTCTTCACAAATTTCCACTCTTTTTCACAACATTTTCCAAATTCTCCATTTTCTTACTTTTGCTCTGTGACTATTGAGAAACTCATGCGACAAAGAAGAGATATATCTTGCCTGGTAAGATAACCGATAGCAAAAGGCTAGACTATAGACAAAACTGAATATGCACAGGTATAAAACAAGAGTTCTGCCTACCTCATGCTCCAAACTGAAAGACAACCTCTTATCAGGTCCAGTATGTTTACCTAGAAAGAAGAAAAAAGTGAACAAGGTACAAGTCAACATGAAATCATGGGAAACACTTGCTGAATCATGTGTTGTCATACATGAGTAAGCTTCTAGGCATCCCTTGATCATACGCTCTCCAAGATTGACATGGCATAAGAAATTGTTTAACCTGAGAAACATGTATCATAAGTGATCCAAAAGCAAGAAAACTCAAAACTAAAATGCAAAAGATTTTAAAGCTTCAATATTTCTGAGAGGAAAATATTTCTGTTAACTGATCAAGATCAATATGTACCTATCAAGAGGAGTGTACTCCAAATATTTCATGGTAGAAGACCAAAAGGGTAATCACAACAATGTTGATGCTTTACAGAAGAAACTACTTCCTTAAATCCTGCATTAAAGCAAAACATATCGACCATAAGAGATAATCTACCAGATCCATCTCGAATAATAAGATTAAACACATCACCAAACACCTTATCACCAATAAAAAAACACCCATATCGCAACCAGACAACAACGACTAATGTTAAGTTACTAGATCTGTTGATATATACTTAGTAGAATTGTTATATAAACATTTTTTTGTGCTGAACAAACCACCGTATGCTCCATATAGGATTTAAACATCAAGAAGATAGATAGTATAAGGGGGAACTCAGACAAACCACTGACCTGTGAATTCTGACCAGTGAAATTGAAAGAGGAGGAGACAGACGTCGATGCGTAGGCACCGTATATTATTATTATCCAAGGAATGAAATGAATCGAGGCGATCTGCAACTATTTGTTGTATTTTGGAATGCCTGAACGGGAGAACATTTGGAACCCTAAATTCGCATATTCGGCTGTCTATCTACTATACCCACAAATCGGTATTTATTTATTTATTTATTTATTTATTTGAGGCGTGTCAAAACTACACTACTACATTAATAATAAAATAAAACTAATTAATACACAATAAACGCACGCTAAACTTATTATAAAACTCGCATAAACATTAATAAATTAATTTATTTTTTTATTAATCGTATTTATTTTTTTAATCATTGTAATTAAAATATATATATATATTATTTGGAAAAAAAAATGATGTTTATTAATAAAATGTTTTCAAACTTTTGTTAGATGAACAGATCCTACGTATAATGTGTACAGGAGTAGTTTCTGATATAAAAAAATAAGGAATAATTGTCTATGGGGGTAAGTTTTGTTTAACTAGTCAATTCAAAACATATCGCGGATTTTATGTTAGGAAACTATACTTCATATTTGTAATCTACATTTTTTAACTATATTTGACCACCACTTATCTCACTCTTTATTTATATATTAAAGATAATAAAAAGGTTACAATATAAACGCACAATATTTAAATATGGAGTACACGAATGAACAACCACCTCGTGGTCGTTATAATCTCTCTGAAAATGGAACAACACAAATTCATTATTTTAGTTTGAAAATTAAATTAAAAAAGTTATTAGAATAAAAAGTTAAATGTTTACATAAATATGATTTTAAAAAATGATATATGATATAATTAGAGAAATGAAGGTTTATATAAGTTAAACACAAATTAACAATTTTATAACCTTTTAAATGATTTAAATATTTAAAAATGTAAATTTAAACAAAAATAAATAAATTTATAAGATTCAATTTTAAATAAGAATAAATGTATAAAGAATAATTTAGAATTAATTAAATATTCTCAATCCCAATAATTTACCTAACTCGATACTATTATTCTACACTACATTTACACACGCAATGAAAGATAGGATTTAGACTATTCAATAATTGTATCCAACGTAGGCTTTTTTGATCTACAGATGAATATTCCCGCACCATGATGAGATCTCTCAATCCCGTCTAAACTCAATCTTGGTTCTTGGACCGCGCATTCGATTTCTGGCGACACTTTGGTCGTATTATTCTTAAGCCTAGACGAAGAGGACATAAAACGGATTGCAACATCGGCGGCAGTAACTAGGGAGTGAACCCTCTTCATAGGGAAAAAGACATAAATGTTTGGGGGTTCCAAGTATTGGTCGGCGGTTAGAGGTTGGAATCTCTTGCCAATGTTAATGGAACGAAGGTTGACCAAGAAGAAATTGGGAAAGTCAAGCATGAGCTCGGCGGCATTTATGGGTTCCCTGTATTGCTCGATTTCGCCGCCGGGGAAGATCACTCTAGCAGCAGCAGCTGACTTTGATGATTTGGTCATCTTCATGGTTAAGTTGTAAGTGCAAGAGGATGCATAGTTGCCCATTCTTCTTATTTCTTAGAGTTAATTGAGATGCGATTCTTATTTGAAAATGAATGAAATAGGGATTTTGCTTTTTATACACATTTTCTTAGAATCAAAACACGCAAAAATTGGTCAATTAAGATAAGAGTTAAGGGACTGACTGACTGCCAGTGTACGCGTGTGTGCGTGTGTTTCCACTACCACTACCACTGACTTTCATTTATTTAATATCTATTTATTTTTAATACTATTATTTATTACTCAAAAATTAAAATCAAAACCAAAATCAAAATACGCGCTTCACAAAGTTGACTACCCTTCCACAGTTCCACTCTTGCCGCCCCACTTTATTTATTTATTTATTTTCATCAGAATCGTCATCATCGTTGTCATCATATTTGGAAGTTAGGATCTGCTTTATGCTCGTTATACAAATACCTAATTTCCATTTCAGCCAATGAATAACGACCATTTATATATATATATATATATATATATATAGTATATATTTAAATATTAAATTAAAATAATTAATAATATTATAATTTTTATATTTATAATATTATATAGTATATATATAAAATGTTATATATATATATATATATTAATTAATTTTAAATATAATAAATAATTTAAATTAAAAATAATATATTTGAAAATAAAATATATTAATATATTCATTTTATAAATTTTAGTTAATATATAATTTTAAATATTAATAAATGGATAAATTAAAAAATAATATATTTTAAAATAAATGATATGAATAAATTATTTTTAATTTAAATAAGTTGATCATAGTTAATAAATAAAATTAATTTATTATTATATGTTTGATTCATCTCAGTTCTAATAAATATTTTAAATAATTATTAAGTTTAGTTTAATTTTTAAAATTATAATTATAAATTAAAAAAATAACAATACTTTAGATTTTTGCTTAATTATTTTATATATTAAGATACATATTTTTATATATTAAGATACATAATACTATATATTATAATATAAATAAACAAAAATATTAAATGTATATTTTATTATTATAATAATAGGAAATTTTCATAAGATATAAGCAGATAAAAATAAAAACAAAATAAATTAAAAAAATTATAATAATATTTATTCAATGTTTAAAATTATTAAAATAAACAATATAACGCTCTCATTTCACATTTTATTCACTTCGATAAAACAACTTATTTTTTCACATGTTTCACCACATATTTCTTATGAATGAATCTCTTATCTCGTGACTTTACACTTTCACTTTGTCAACCAAATATTTGATTCACATATTTTAATAATTAACATCGTGATCTTACACTTTGGTTAATCAAATATTTGATTCATATTTGTTTAACCACTTTCAAATGATACTAGTCTATTATCCATCGGCAAACCACATCTCAATCACACTTGGTTAAATGTAGTACTTGTTTTGTTATGTTATAAGTTCGAAACACACAAATAACATTTTTAATTTTATTTTTAACCGTTTTAAATTTATGGGCGGGTCAACCCACAATCCGACCCAAGTATCAATTTACTCTCAAATAAACAACCAAATTAACCATAACTCTCGACCTGAAAATCCGGACACTTTAAAAATTAAGCATCATTATATATATATATATATAAATTAGTTAGTTAAAAATTTAAACTTTTATTGTTAAAATGTCTCGCGTTTTCAAAATTAGTATTAAATTTTAAATACAAATTGTTGTTAGCCTAATTGGTTAAATAGTTGTATTTGTTTTTGTTAGGTTGTAAGTTCGAAACATATAAATAACATTTTTTATTTTATTTTTAACCGTTTTAAGTTTATGAGCGGATCAACGCACAATCCGACCCAAATATCCATTTACTCTCACATAAATATCCAAATTAATCATATCTCTCGACCCGACAATTCGGACACTTTAAAAATTAAGCATCATTATATATATATATTTTATATAAATATATAAAAGTATTAAAAATAGATAGAATAAATGAGAGAAAATGAATAAAAATGATTAAAAATAGATTAAATAAATGAAAAAATAAATAAAATAATTAAATATGAATGAAATATGAAAGTGATATTATAAGTTTAAAAAGTTGAATAGGGAAATAGAGAGAAAAAATAAATTTAATCTCAAGGTGTTTCACTATAATTTTTTTTTTCTTCAAATGAGTGTATTAAGCAAACCGCAAACACTTTATATATAATTTTTTAAACAAACCGTTGACACTCAATTCATGATTTTGAAATTTGGAAACGAGATAAAAAAAATATATTTCTATTTAAGCTATTTTAACAAACATTTTTTATAAAATATTTAAAATAATGAATTAAAGTGATATGATCGATAAAATAATGTTTAATTAGGTTGAAATTATTTAACTTTTTCTTATTTATCTTTTTAAAAAATTTAAAATAATTAAACATTATCTCACTTGTCTTATCTTCATATCATTACTCAATTCATTAACTAAAATATTGTATATTATTTTTAAAATTGATTTATCATTATATATTAATATCCTTTAATTATTTTTATTAAAAAAATACATTCTTCAAAATTACAATACTTCAACATATTTTAAATAATTCATAATTGTTTAATTAAATTAGGCCTAGTTTGAATTTTAAATTAAATTATTAACATAATTATTGAAGAAATTGAATTAATATTATTGATATCGCATTCATAAATTATTACTATTACTTTTCTGTATTAGTTCCGAAAACGTAAAATTAATCGAAAAAATAGTTTTTCTCGAAGACCTAAAACTCGATAAATTATTGAATATTTATTTTTTTATGTCATGATTTCTTAATATACATTGTTTTTTAAAAATAATGTGATTATTTATCAAACAAAATAATTCTAAATATACATAGATCAAATATGATTAATTATCAAACAAAATAATTCTACATATACATGGGCCAAATATGATAATTTATCAAACAAAATAATTATAGAGAGACAATTTAATTTGAATTAATCGAAATACCAAATCAAACCGCTAAATTAAACGACCTTCTAAGAAAAAAATCAAAAAAATAAACGACCTTTAATGTCCCCAAGAAGGTGACGTAATTGGACTCTCTATTACCGGCAGTTACTTTTTCCGGTCAACGCATAATAGCGTTGATAAGGAGCAGACTTTGCTGTAGAAGAAACTACAAACCCTACCTTCTCGCATTCTGGTTTCTAGCAAAGAGTAGACACACTCTCCATTCTCCACCAAGCTACAATGGCTTCTCGGAGGCTGTTGTCGTCTCTGCTCCGGTCATCCAATCTCCGCCCGCCGGCGAGATCCGCTCTTAGATCTCCTTCTCCATGTCCTTCACACAGGTCTTCTCCCAAGGGCTTCATCCTCAATCGCGTAATGGATTATGCTACCTCCGCCGCCGCTCCGTCGCAGCCGACGCCTCCTCCACCTAACTCCACCGTTCCATCTGGAAAGATTACCGACGATTTCACAGGCGCTGGATCGATCGGAAAGGTCTGTCAGGTAATTGGAGCTGTCGTCGACGTCAGGTTTGACGAGGGATTACCTCCGATTCTAACGGCATTGGAGGTGATGAACCACTCGATCAGACTGGTGCTTGAGGTTGCTCAGCATTTGGGAGAGAATATGGTCAGGACTATCGCTATGGACGGAACTGAAGGGCTCGTCAGAGGACAAGGAGTGCTCAACACTGGCTCTCCCATCACTGTAAGTCCTTAAATTTATACTTGAATTAGATCTATGTATCTATCTGTTTGATATCGTTCAATTGTAGGTACCTGTTGGAAGGTCCACCCTTGGTCGTATCATCAATGTTATTGGAGAACCTATTGATGAAAGAGGGGATATCAGTAAGCAATACTATTGATTGATTTTACATTCTCATATCACCATTCTGTATCGACACTGATTGACATGTTTCACTTGAATTTTGCTTCAGGTACTGATCATTATTTGCCCATTCATCGAGAAGCTCCATCATTTGTTGATCAAGCTACTGAACAAGAGATTCTGGTTACTGGAATAAAAGTAATCGAGTTGTCAAACATTTTCATTTAGATGCTCCCTTTCTCATATTGTTATTGATAGAGAACTTTGATTGCCCCGTCTATCCCTTTCTTAAGGTTGTTGATCTTCTTGCACCATATCAAAGAGGTGGAAAAATTGGTCTTTTTGGTGGTGCTGGTGTTGGAAAAACTGTGCTCATTATGGAACTCATTAACAATGTTGCTAAGGCCCATGGTTTGTCTTGATCATACGATCTTTACCATATACCTAAGAACTGCCATTCTTACTGCTTACCATTATTTTTCCTTGAACAGGTGGTTTCTCTGTGTTTGCTGGTGTTGGCGAGCGTACTCGTGAGGGAAATGACTTGTACAGGGAAATGATTGAAAGTGGTGTTATTAAGCTTGGTGATAAACAGGTTAATGCAAAATTTGTTTGCTTTGTTGTTTCGTAACTTTATTTTCAAGTCTGTTAGTTATATGAAAAGTCCTATTAATCAGGCTGAGAGCAAGTGTGCTTTGGTTTATGGACAAATGAATGAGCCCCCTGGTGCTCGTGCCCGTGTTGGACTCACTGGATTAACTGTGGCAGAGCACTTCCGAGATGCAGAAGGGCAAGACGTGTTGCTCTTCATTGACAACATCTTCCGTTTCACCCAGGTTAGTATGCAACTAGTATGTCTGTTGGTTAATACTTGATATTGTTGTCTGTTTCCATTCATATAAATATATATACACACAAACATTACATTTCAAATTATGTCATTGTGTTCTGTTGATGCCAACAGGCCAACTCAGAGGTGTCTGCTTTGCTTGGCCGTATTCCATCTGCTGTGGGTTACCAACCAACTTTAGCTACCGATCTTGGAGGTCTTCAAGAGCGTATCACTACCACCAAGAAGGGTTCAATTACCTCTGTCCAAGCCATTTATGTGCCTGCTGATGACTTGACGGATCCTGCCCCTGCAACCACCTTTGCTCACTTGGATGCAACAACTGTGCTATCACGGCAGGTATGTTTTTTTCTTTTCTTTTCTTATCTCTGCTTTTAGATGAGCTTATTGTTTGGGCTTTGCTTGATCTAGGGTTAACTAAGTGGTTATTTCCTAATAACTCTGTTTGATGTGAGTTATTGAAAATAAAGTTATTTGGGTAGAAAGACATTATTAAGAATACAAATATACAAATATATATATATATATATATATATATTAATTATTTAAATATGGGTGTTTTAGTTGATGATTTGAACGATGTGATTAATGATGGGGCAGTGTTATTTGAAATTAAGGCCAGTATATCTCAAGTTGATGAGTCTTTAAGGCCAGTGCATCTCAAGTTGACGAGTCTTGGTAACCTTGATTAAAGTTTGGAGTCATGGAGGGATATTGTTGTGCTAGCCTCGTCCAATAATGAATAACAAAAGAGAGTTCTTGAATGAATGATGCAGTTACTTGTCACTTCAATCTTTTTTTTTCTTTTTATTATGATAACAGATATCAGAACTTGGTATCTATCCGGCTGTTGATCCTCTTGACTCAACATCTCGTATGCTTTCACCTCACATACTGGGAGAGGAACACTACACTACTGCTCGTGATGTGCAGAAGGTTCTACAAAACTACAAGAATCTTCAAGATATTATTGCTATTCTAGGAATGGATGAGCTAAGTGAAGATGACAAGTTGACAGTTGCCCGGGCTCGTAAAATTCAAAGGTTCCTTAGCCAGCCGTTCCACGTAGCAGAAGTTTTCACAGGTGCTCCTGGTAAATACGTGGAGCTCAAAGAGAGCATTGCCAGTTTCCAGGTAATTATGCTTCGGAATTCTATCAACTTTTAAATTATTCCATTGTGAAAAGCCTGATTGAATTGCTTATGTTTGATATCATCATCAGGGAGTGTTGGATGGAAAATACGACGACCTTTCTGAGCAGGCGTTTTACATGGTTGGAGGGATCGAGGAAGTGATTGCAAAGGCAGAGAAGATTGCTAAGGAATCTGCATAGTAATAATAATAATAATCACAAGTTCTTTCGTCGGTTCATTCATTCAATCCAACCATCCTGAAAATAATCTTGAGTCATTTCTGAGACAAGTATATTTTGAATCAGAGAGTTTTGTATTGAATAATAATATTTTCATGTAAGTTTGCAGAGGGCAATATCTCAAACCCCTGCATGTTTTATGTTGAAAATAATGGGGAAGTGTATTATACACATCTATCTCATCCTTAGTTATTACTCTTTCTTTTAGACTTAATCATTTTATTTCGCTTAAACCCTAATCCCAAATCTGACCTAGAAATAGAAACAAACAAATGATCAGCAACATGAAGAAGAAGAAGCAACCATTACCCAACAAATTGCATAATACTATTGGAGGAAAGTTAAAATTTAAATCAATTCAACATGTTTAGTTAGGCATAGTATACCCTTTCAAATAAATGTATCATGTTTATAAATTAGCAAATTTAAAACCATAACTTTATATATATAATCAGCACAATTAGCACAAATATGATCATAATAAAAGCTACACTATCTATTTATGATGAAGAAGAGTTGGATTGATTCGGTATCTTTTTCAAAATTATTATTTGATGAAAAATAATTAATTATATTAATAATTAATATATATATATATATATATTTAAAACATTATAAATAAAAATACATAAAAGTGGCATATTAATGGAGAACAATTTATAATTGAAACTGGTCTATAATTTGAGTCATAAACACATGGGCATTTGGTCTAGTGGTATGATTCTTGCTTAGGGTGCAAGAGGTCCCGAGTTCAATTCTCGGAATGCCCCCAATTTTTGTTTATATGGTATCTTGTAACATTTGTTTTATTGAATGATTTTTTGGCTTTAAAATGAAGAATACAATTATATATTTGAATGTCATTGAAAAAGCCTGCAAAATTGATCACTAGCAATTGTTTTTACAAACAATATAGCATTCTATTAATGACTTGAAGATATTGAATGTAATATTTGTAATTCATTTCCCATAAGATTAAAATGATTGAAGAAGAGTAATAAATACATTGTTTCTAGTACATATCTTGATTATATACATATTTGAATTATGTTTGTAAGTATTATTCTGATTTTAAAGATAAATGAAAAAGAAGTATTTGAAAGGTATAAGAGTCTCTAAGATATATTAAATCTCACTAAAATAAATGTTTTAAAATTTTAATATAAAATATGATTGTGTGATATTTGTAAGCCATGCCATGTCCATGTTCATTATTGTTTGTTAAGGTGGTTACTAGTTATGCGACATCAGGTGAATGATGTGACTGTGAGGTAATGTTAGGTTTTACGAATTATTTATATCTTACTTTTCCTCTTTTTGTCTTCCTTTTAATCGCTTTATTTTATAACTTTTTAAAAGTGAGATGATTATAATATTATTATTAGGAAATATTGAAGATATTTTTTAGTTTAAATTATTTAAATAATTTTAACTTAACTTAAATATTATTTTATTTTTATTTTATTTAAATGACTTAATTTTTTTAACTAAAATAATATATATTTAAAAAAAATAGTTTAGCATTATAAAACCAAACTTAAACGTAGGATATCAAACACTAATTCATTTCTAATCCAAAAATTTATTTCCAAATTCGAATATTTATTTTTTACACTAATTTTTTAACTTTATTAATATTATCTATATATTTATCAACTTTATATATTTAATCCCAATATTTTTTCATTTATATAATAAAATTAAGATAAAATTAATTATATATCAATAATTCATACACAACAAAATAAACATTACTAACAATAAATTATATAAACAAGATTAAAATATAAATAAATTATATAAAAAAAAAACAAATTAAACCTATAACTTTAAACTCAATTTATAAATATTAAAAAAAAGTAAAGACTGAAATATATATAAAATTATCTTTTGCAATAAAAATAGATATATATATATATATAATAAAATTAAGATAAAATTAATTATATAACAATAATTCATACACAACAAAATAAACATTACTAACAATAAATTATATAAACAAGATTAAAATATAAATAAATTATATAAAAAAAAACAAATTAAACCTATAACTTTAAACTCAATTTATAAATATTAAAAAAAATTAAAGACTGAAATATATATAAAATTATCTTTTGCAATAAAAATAGATATATACGTTTTCGGAGAGAAAAATAAATCAAATATCGTTATGCAGATGAATTTGATTTGATGTTGAGTTGGAGACCGTCCAAGTTTTTAAATAAAAAATCTTGCATCCTCAAAAATCAACATCAACCCTAACTTTTTAAATATCCCATAACTATTTAAATAACACACTACCCAACAAAGCCTTATCTTGTTTCTTTCAACTTTCATCATATAGCTTTGAAGATGTGTTTGTTCTATTTTATTTAATACATTTTTATAAATATCTCAAAATTAACTACTATTGTAATATTTTCGATTAACTTCTTGCATTTCAAGGAGAAAAAGATTGTGTATAATAATTCAAAAACTTATAATAACTAACCAAAGATTGATATTAAAAAATAATTTGGAGAAATTTTAAATGGAATTAAATTTAAAAAGCTAACCCAACTAGGAATGATCGTAGCAATAAATGCATCTATCATTTTAGTTTCAGTAATTGTTGTGGAACACTTTATATCATATTAAAACAAAGTTATTATTATTTTTTTTTATAAAATTATATAAATATATTTTTGTAATATTATTATATATTACAAATTTATATTATTATAACATATTTAATTGTATTTATTAAGCTAATATCAGAAAGAGTCGAGATGAAACACAAATACATCCTCGTTCTTCATCAAACCGGAGTATAAACGACCTAACATAACTATTTCAGATTAAAAACTGCGGGTTTGTAATTTTATTATTCTATTGTTATTTGTATGTATAAAATGGGATTAGTTTAACCTTGGGATGGGGTCAAACAATCCTTTTGGTCTTATAATAATCGGCGGTCCGGCAGGGATTGGAAAAGCACTCTGCGACTCACGTAGTTGTATTTTTCATTCATTCTTTCTCTCTCAAGAAACCATAACAGAGAATCATCATTCAAGAAACGAAAATGGAAGAGTTGTTGTTAAAACAGAGAAAGGAGGAAGAGACAGACAAAGTACGTGGAGTCTTAACATGGGGTGTTTTCGGTCAGGAAATGAACCGACTTGGCCGATTGGCTGCACCATTGGTAGCCGTGACTCTATCACAGTTCCTCTTGCAAGTGATATCCCTAATGATGGTTGGACATCTAGGTTCTCTATCTCTTTCTAGCACCGCCATAGCCACCTCCCTCGCCAGCGTCACTGGTTTCAGCCTCCTCGTAAGTGTATCTGTTTCAAAAACTCATCTTCATGCACTTCTGTTCTTTTACTATATACTCTATTGGTGTTTGTTAATCAGATCAATATCAAGCTGAACTAGAATTCAGCTAGCACATTTTTTTTTGGAATTTAAGTTCCTTTTGATTATTCTTGTTGTAGTATGAATCGACCTTACAAGCTGCTTAATACAATTTTGAACATATCTTATTCTTTCTGCTGTTTTCTTCTGAACCCTACAGCTTAAATTAGTTGTAAGTACATTGTGATGTTGTTTCTTCCCATTCAAAGCATATAGATAAGTAGTGATTCTCATTTTATTTTCTCAATTGTGTGAGAAACAAAGATATCCCAGTTGACAAGTTTCATAAATGCTCAAACTGTTTGAAAACCTCGATTCTCGAGGATTGATTGCGCGAATATCCTTGGTTTATGATGTGTGATGTGAGCTATTGATATTGAGTTGGTGATTTCATTGAATTCGTGATTTTAGTTGATTCCTATTATTGTATTTCTCGACTACGAGAGATTATGATTTTATTTACACAAGTTCTTAATATCTCAAACTAAAAATGCCCAAACTGGTCTGAGGCTAATGATGACCTAAAGCAGAGTTCAATACAAATATCTTGGTGAACAAGTTAAATCATGGAAGCATTATAGATCATAGTCTTGATGAAGAATATTAAAATAGTTCCAAGTGGTTGTTCATTTTGTCTTTTGATTGGAATTTTCTATGGGAAGTCACCTTTCTCGTGGAAAGATCTCAAAATTTATTTATTACTATTGTCACAGTGATTGTGACTACAGGATTACTTAATTATTTTGATCAATAAAGCTAGCTGCCATTGTGGACTAAAATTCATTTGTGATGGATGTAGTAAGTGACATGAAATGTATCATTTGAGAAGATGCTGTTCTCTATTCATCCTTGTCTTTTTCTTTCTAAACTTTTCAGATGACTAATTAAAAAAATCAATTTTGTTTTGACGATTTGAATCCAAATAAACCTTTAATAATAAACTTTTTCATCTAACAAGGATTTTTACCTAAAAAAAAATAACACATCTAACAAGCTCTTAGTTTCCCAATATTGTTGCGGTCGACACATATCATATTTTTTCAAGATAATAATGTAGAAACTAGATTTTGAAAGTTGTTTACTGTCTACAATACTTTGTTAGAAGGGAAACAATCCATCTTTATTAGTCTGATTTTTATTTGTATGCATCCAATCAGTTAGGTCTGGCTAGTGCACTGGAAACACTTTGTGGGCAGGCTTATGGAGCAAAGCAATACTACAAACTCGGAACTCAAACCTACACAGCCATATTCTGCCTCATCATTGCTTGTATCCCTCTTTCTTTATTGTGGCTATATATGGGAGATTTACTCATTTTTATTGGCCAAGACAGATTGATTTCTCAGGAGGCTGGCAAATTTATAACATGGCTTATTCCATCCCTCTTTGCTAGTTCTATACTTCAACCACTTTTCCGATATTTTCAAATGCAAAGCTTGACAATACCCATGTTCTTAAGCACATGTTTTACTCTTCTTCTCCACATTCCCCTCTGCTGGTTGTTAGTATTTAAATCTGGACTGCATAATCTGGGAGCTGCACTAGCAATGGACATTTCCTATTGGTTGAATGCCATCTTCCTTTTAGTGTACATGAGGTTTTCTTCTGCTTGTGCCAAAACGCGTGTCCCCTTATCCATGGATGTTTTACGTGGAGTTGGAGAATTCTTTCGCTTTGCGATTCCTTCCTCCATTATGATCTGGTATGATTGTTCATTTTATTTTAAATTTGGACGGAAAAAAAACTTTGTCCTTGTCATGACGTTGCTTGATGTTGATGGACTCTGCAGTTTGGAGTGGTGGTCATTTGAACTAGTTATACTGCTGTCTGGGCTTTTGCCAAATCCCCAGCTCGAAACTTCAGTTCTTTCTGTTTGGTATGATCATCCCTTTACCTCAAATTTCATTGTTTTAAGCTGGACATCTCTTGATTTTTATGCCTGTCTGTCAACAGTCTCAATACCATTTCAACGCTCTATTCTATACCCTATGGGCTTGGTTCTGCTGCCAGGTATGTGTTTCTATCTAAAACAAGAACTTGTGAGGCTAAGGTTTCATGTTTGATTCCCACTGAGAACACCATGATTGAATTGGGGGTCACGGTGGTTTGATGTTGTGTTAGCCTCCTTTAAGGGAAAAAATGGTCTCAAAAAGAAAAGGAAAACTCTTCATTATTACTGATTTTTATTATTTCAGCACTAGGGTTTCAAATGAATTAGGAGCGGGGAACCCGCAAGGAGCTCGAACAGCTGTATTTGCAGTGGTTCTCTTCGCAATAGGGGAGGCTAGCATAGCATCTGCAGTGCTCTTCAGCACTCGATACGTTTTTGGCTACATGTTTAGCAATGAGAAAGAAGTGGTGTCTTATGTTACATCTATGGCTCCTCTGATTTGCTTATCTGTTGTAATAGACAGCATACAAGGAGTTCTTTCAGGTCAAGAATCTATGAAGACAGTACTTTTGTCTCTGTTAAATTGCATTATGGCTAAGGATAACTGAATTAACCGAATTAACTGAATCAGGTGTCGCTAGAGGATGCGGATGGCAGCACATTGGGGCTTATGTAAACTTGGGAGCATTTTACCTTTTGGGGATTCCTTTAGCTGCTACATTGGGTTTCTGGGGGCAAATGAGAGGAAGGGGGCTATGGATTGGCATACAAGCTGGAGCTTTTGCACAGTCGGTTATGTTTTTTACAATAACTAGTTGCACAAACTGGGAAAGACAGGTTAATCATTTTCAATCAAAATCTTAGATTTTTTATTTTTTTATCTTTAGTGATAAATAAATTCAGGTTTAGAGAAATGAATGCGTATCTTGTTTGTTGTTCTTTTGGATGATGTTTGCAGGCAACAAAAGCGAGAGAGAGGGTACTTGGTGGAATATCACCAGAAGAAGAGAATGGAATTGTTGTATAAATGCCATATGTCCAAGCCAACGTGAAATCTTCATTTGATGGAGTATTCTTGTTTTCGCGCTTCTTCGATATTGAGCAATTTTGGGATATTATTTAGATTTTCTCTTCTAAGGTTCCAATCAAGTTTCTATCTGATAAATAGAGGAAATGTATTTGTAACTGTGTTTGTACTCTATGTTCAAATATCTAATGACTAATTTTTGGTTTATCAAGATAATTTGTTGAAAATTTTGAACTATTGCAGAGATCTCTTCTAAACTATATAATAAAACGCTCTATTACCAGTAATAATATTTTTATTGTTATCTTCATCTCATTTTTACTGTTCTCATCAGGTTATCCTGGGATTTTAGAACACTTCATTTCAGCCATCATAGTTTCTTTAAAGTACATGAATTCAAATAAGTAACTTTCTCCTGAATTTTCAAACTTCCACAGACCACCTGAAATTGCAATCGGAATTCCCTAGCATCTCAACCACAGGCCTCGCGTAGTTTTTATTCCGAAAATGTGTTAATGTTTTCCTTTCAATCTAGATTTCTAAGACTCTTTATGTAACACTATCTGTCAACAAAAACCATGTTTTTCTAGCAATAGGAAAAAAACTTAAAGATTGTTCTGGTTAGAATCTAACCTATTTTATTTCATGTATCAGTTATGTTCTTTTCTTCATTTCCCTCCTTAGGAAGGTTTGTCAGTTAACAAAAAAAGAAAAGAAAAAATAGTGATTTAGATTGGGTAATAATTTGCGAGCTGTTAAGAAAATATTAGTACATTCTTATTTTACAAGATAAGAAAAAAAATGATTTTCCTACACAAAGGCTACTCACAAACAACTTTTTGATCAAATTCAAGATTGGACATTCGAGTATCTATATCTTTTCTCTTCATTTCCCTCTAACTGAAGAGTCTGCTTACTGATGGCAGTCTTGATGAACTAACTATACTTCTTGGAAGAAGGTACAATACTTACTAAAGCAAAAGATTCAAGAGCGAATGGAATCACCTGCCTGTAAACTTGACCACCCAAGCGCCCCCAAAGTAAAGACCAAGAAGGGGTGCCGCTAGAAGCACCTGAGTTAAGGGATCTGTCGATGGAGTAACCACCGCAGCTGCAACCACCGCACCAACCACCACATATCTCCAAATCGACAACATTTGATCGCCCGTTACTAAACCTACTTGACCAAGCAGAATCTGTATAACTGGAACCTACATACACACACAAACACAGACAAGTAAAAAACACAAAATTCATTTGAAATCTATCTGATTCTGATTATTACCTGGAAAGACAGCCCAGTGCTGAACATGAGCACAAGAACAAACTCAAAGTATTGATCAATAGACCACAGAGATTCTACAACCCCTTCTGCATATGTTACAAAGAAATTCAAGGCTGCCGGAGTCAGAACCATGTACGAGAATATTATTCCAGCATAGAAAAGGACCGATGAACCTAAAACTATCGGACCCAGAAATCTTCTTTCTGCCTTGGTTAAACCTGGAAGAACAAACGCTATGATCTCATAAAGAATAATAGGGCTACCCACCAGAAGCCCACAATAACCTGACACCTGCATCATCCAAATTTCAATTCTCAAATTTCTTACAGATTGAACACTAATGTATAATGTTTAGAGAGAAAAAAAACTAACTAACCTTCAAAGTTGTAAAGAAAAATTCACCAGGAGCAAGTTGCAGAAAGCGAACGCCCTGTGTTTTGACAGGAGCTTCAAGGACCCTTATTAAGTCCTTTGAGAATACAAAGCATCCAAGGATAGCAGCTCCAACTGCCAAAACTGACACGAAAATCCTCTGCCGTAGCTCTTCTAGATGGTCAAATAAACTCATTTCTGTATCATCTGGAAGCAGTTCTTTACTAGGGTATAGGAAATTGTAGAGAGGGCCTTGTCCATCAGATGTATTCTCCAGTGAAGTATCATCATATTCACCTATTTGTATCCCACAAATAAAAATATACTATCAGTTGATTCTCTACTACATATATTGTTTAGTTTAGAGATCCAACAAGAAAAAGCAAAAGAGGAGATGATTTAGAGCTTAAGGGTTAATCCATTCAATTGACCTTGATTATCTACGAAAGAATCTATCAATTTAGAAAGTGTTAATCAGAAAAGAGATGTACTTGCTGCAGGCCTATCTTCAAGAGCTGAACCAACGGAACTGCCACCGCTCAATTCCAGCTTCTCCGTAACATCATCTCCTTCAAGAGCAAAACGGGTAAATCTGTCCCTTCTCCTTATGGATAGTTGAACATGGGATTTCCTTGGGCCGAACTGAAGAGAAGTTGGTTCATTTCTGATAGAACTGAAGCATCTGAAGAAGTTGGTGTTACGAAGCTGTAGATGAGATGCGAGAGCGTTGGCGCTTACCATCTCCTCTTGAATCCTGTGACCCAAAAGCCTTCTTCGCTCCTCGAAAAATCTTCCTCAAATCATATCAATGAACGAGCGAGAATCATAAGTGGGTCCGTTTGATAAGAAAAGATCATTTCTTTCGTTTGGAGTGAAATTAAATCTCTTAAAATTCTTATCATCTTCAATTTATTTTAAATATAAATACATTCTATTCAATAACTATGAAAATTCAATCAAATTGATTTATAATTAAAAATCTTACTCTACCGTTAAAACTTTTTTAGATCAAAATTTATTCTTTAAATAAACACACATTCACTCACTCTAACAAAAATTTTGGTTTATCTTGTCACCGTATATAACAAAATTAACCATTAAGAACAAAATTAAAACAAAAATCAAAATGACGACTAACTAACAAAAAAAAAATAATAAAAAAAAAAAATAACATAAAATCAATCTATAATGAGTTAAGAGATTCTAGAAAAAAATTAATCCGCCTACATCAATTTTTTTCAAAAGAACATCAGCATTATAGAGTAAATGCATCGGTCGACCGCAATCAATGAACGTCCACCAGAAAATAATCGTGATGAAACACATAGACTCAATCCGATCGAACTCGCGATTCCTGTCTAGACATCCCAACAATCGATGATTGATTCAGACACCGCTCATTCAATGTCAATCATATTTCAAAATAAACTCTAAATTACCGTCACTCTTTTGCAATGTACAAGTGAAGTTTCGTCTCCACATTTTCACAACACATTTTATAACGACTCACCATAATCATTATTTTTTATTCATTTATCGTCCGTCAAGATCCTTTAATGCATGACATCCCATAAAAAAACGAATTTAAAAAAAATAAAAAAAATCACAAACTTCTCTTAGGGTGAATTTTTATTCAAATAGAAGATCATAGATCCGTAAAAATACTAAATCAAAAAGCAATCATTTATATTAAATATTGATCATTTGTAAACTATAATTTACTTACAATTATAAGAGTTTATTTTGAGAAAAAGATTAATTATATATTAATATTATTATTTAGATTAATTTTAGATATAAATAATAATAATAAACCAATTTTAATTAAAAAAAATGATAGTTACCCAATCAATTAATAATCACTTATTTATTGATCAATTAATTATATTATTTTAATTTCTAAAAATAAAATTATTTTATTTTTATAAAATCATATGATCTAAATAATCTATAAAATTGTAAAATATTAAGATGTAGATTTAAAATAGTAAAAGACAACTAGTTTATTTATTTTTAAACAAAAATCATTGTGAAAACTTACCATTTATTTAAAAATAAATTTGTATTGGCTTGTACTCTACCATTTATTATTAATAAAAATATGTAATTTTATTTTTATTTTATCACATCCTCTATAAAAATAAAAATAAAAATAGATTGACACAAACCACTTACCTAATAAAAAATAGACTGTTTCCCAATAAACATTAATAGCAACACTAATCATGTTTTCCTTTAAAAAATTAAAATGATCAAATTAAAATACAACAAAACATAAACATTGATATAAAGAATGAAAAGAAGTTGAAGGACTTAATTATATATTTTGTCCTGAATGAAAAAGCAAACTGGGTCGGACCGGGTTGTAGTAATCCGACGCTCCTTCCTCTTCCTTCCTTGTTGTTCAGCACCGGTTCTACCTTAATAGAGAGAGCTGCGGCTCTGCGCATCCTTCCTTCGTCGATCCTACAACCCGGTCCCTCTTCAGCCGCGCCGGAATCTCACTTCGACGGGAACCACCTCTTCACTCCTCTGTCGATCGGCCGGCGGCTACACCTTTACCGTCGGGAAGTTTTGCTTTCAGCACCTTGCTGCTGCTGCTATGTTCTCTCTAAGGTTTGCTTATTGCCAATTATAGTTTCTTATCGAAATATACTTGATTCATAATGATGTAGCGCACTTGACCGCTGTCACGAATCACCATTAAGGTAGACATAAAAAAATCCCTTAACTAGTCTAGCTGAATCATTGTTCGTCTCGCACATGAGTTTTGCTCCTCCATTTCTTGCATCAATCAATGATCCTCTATGCTGCGAGAGCTTCCAAATCCATAGCCTTCTATTGTAGTCGCAGAAGCAAAACAAGTTTCAATTCGCTTAAGATACGCCTCATATTCTTTTCAGCCTACTTTCACTGTGACTGTCCATCCAAAGGCATCAGCCACGAAGAAAACAATATTACTATTGGAACAGATCCGATTTCCCTTTCGGAAGCTCAGCTTGGTAACCTTATATTGACAACTATTGAAGAAAAGCCTCTGGCATTTTCATATAAAACTTGGATATGTTCTGATCAATTAAGAGCTGTAGTTCATGATCCAGTATTGTTTGTCCGTGTCCTTCATTCAATTCGTAGGCGTCCAAGAGTAGCCCTTCGATTTTTCAGATGGGCCAAGGATCAGCCAGGGTTTTACCATTCAGAATTTGCATTTTGCACAATACTTGATATTCTTATCCAAGGTAATTTGATACACTCAGCTTATTCAGTGATGGAATGTGTTGTAAGTCTGAATATGCACGGGATTGTTGACGTTCTGATTAACGAGCATTCGGATTTGGATGTTTCAATTAAGCTACTAAACATTTTGCTGTGGCTCTACACTAAAAAATCAATGGTAGATCAATGTTTGCTGGTATTTGACAAAATGGTTAGAGGTGGTTTCTTGCCCGATGTCAAGAACTGCAATCGAATTCTAAGAATGCTTCGAGATAGGGATTTAGTTAGCAAAGCAAAGGAAATGTACAGAACGATGGGTGAAAATGGAATTATCCCGAGCACTGTGACTTACAACACGTTGTTGGATGCATATTGTAAAGGAGATGAAGTTCATCAAGCACTGCATCTTTTTCTTGAGATGCAGAAAAGAGCTTGTTCGCCCAATGATGTTACCTACAATGTGTTGATAAATGGTTTTGCAAAAAAAGGTGAGTTTGATCAGGCAAGGGGATTTCTTAAAGAAATGTTGAGTTTAGGTCTTGAAGTTACTGCCTATACATTCAATCCTTTAATATCTGGTTATTGTAAAAAGGGAA
Source organism: Impatiens glandulifera (assembly GCF_907164915.1). Lineage (NCBI taxonomy): Eukaryota > Viridiplantae > Streptophyta > Magnoliopsida > Ericales > Balsaminaceae > Impatiens > Impatiens glandulifera. The sequence continues at coordinate 61,146,808 of NC_061863.1, forward strand.
TGATCGTCGAGGCACAGAAAGTTGGCGAAGAGATGTCTACTAGAGGGGTAACTCCTACTGTATCTACGTATAATATATTCATGTCAGCCTTTTGCAAGATGAGGAAAATGGACGAGGCTAGGAAAAGATTCACCGAAATGTTAGGAAATAATTTAATTCCCGATATAGTCTCCTATAATACATTGATACACGGCTATTGCCAATTGGGCGATCTAAAACAAGCCTCTATGTTGTTTCACGAGCTGACGAATAGGGAGCAATCCCCTACAGTGGTCACCTACAATATCATGATGGACGGGCATTGCAAACATGGCGATTTGGAAGACGCATTACGACTTAAAGAAGAAATGATCAATCGCGGAATTCTTCCCGACGTCTATACGTTCACAATTCTAGTTACAGGCTGCTTCAGAGTGGGAAACTTGCGACTGGCTAAACAGTTGTTCGACGAAATGTCAGTTAGAGGTTTGGAGCTCGATCGTTTCGCTTACACGGCGCTGATAGTCGGAGAATTGAGGCTTGGCGATATAAATAAAGCAATGAATCTTCAGGAAGAAATGATAACGAAAGGTTTCCCGCCCGACTTAATTACTTACAATATTTTCGTGGACGGGCTATCCAAACTGGGGAATTTGAAAGATGCTTGCGAATTATTACGCATGATGGAGGATTTAGGTTTCATGCCAGACCACATAACGTATACAAGCATCATTCACGCTCATTTGGTGATCGGGCAGTTGAAGGGAGCGAGAGAAGTGTTGTTTGAAATGCGAAGCAAAGGGCTATCTCCCTCTGTGGTGACATACACGGTATTGATTCACGCACATGCGGAGAAAGGTAAGCTTGAAATGGCGTTGATGTATTTTTCAGAGATGCAAGAGAAGGGCATCATGCCGAATGTAATAACATATAATGCTCTGATAAATGGTCTTTGCAAAATGAGAAGAATGAATCAGGCTTGCAGATATTTCTCTGATATGGAAATTGAAGGAATAGCTCCTAATAAGTATACATATACAATACTAATCAACGAGCATGGTAACTCGGGTAATTGGTGCGAAGCTTTGAGATTGTATAAGGAGATGCTCGATAAAGATATTCGGCCTGATCATTGTACACACAGTGCTTTGCTAAAGCATCTAGATAAAGACCATCGGTTGCATGCCATCGAGTGCCTTGATCACATATTAGAAGACGACGAAAGATGAGATGCGATGCCTCACACAATTTTTTATTTTTATTTTTCGAGAATGAGTTGTTGGGTAGTACACGACTACTACGTCTGAGGGGTAAGAAAGCCCTCTTCTTATTTTTTAAAGTTATTATTATTTGTTCCTTTCCTTTGTAAGCCTAATTCTTTGTTTTTCATAGGAATTCAAGTTAAGGTTGACTTAGGGATATTGTAGTCTGTGGCAGCTGCTCATATAACAGGTATTATACATTAGAATAGTATGGGGGTAGGAATGATGAAATTTGAAAAAAAAAATCTAACCTGACCTGCTAATTATGTTGTATTTGTTTCATAATTCAATTTTCTATCTTCTTTATTGAGGAGGTTGGACTGGTAATTTGTTTCATTATTCTTCCTTAATAATAATAATAAACAACCCTTTTGAACATCATATCTATATATAATTGGCAATTGAGACCATATGAGATATATAAAGCATCAAATGGAAAAGGGCAATTTTCTTTTGCCCTAAAATCATTTATTGGGGTTTATGGTGTAAAGTACGATGATGATTGATGTATATGCTGTAAAGAGAACATACAATACATGTGTTGTTGTAAACTCCATTTATCTTTGTCTTCTTGCATGTAGAGACATGTACTATTTATTTTTAATGTTCCTTGATATTGTTGTAATAAGCCTTTTGTTGTAATTTGATATTATTATCTTTGCTTCTCCTTCAAAATGGTATAGACCTGGTATTTGACAATGTCAATAACTATTTGGAAACAGGAATCTGGAATTGGATGTTATTGAGAAACCACCAATTAATTTCGGAATCTAAGCCAGACTAAATTTAGATACACCCCCCTTATATAAATGGGATTACATCTAGATTCACACCTGGTTGCTTTACTCGAAGAGCCCGAGTGTTTTCAAATGAAGTCATAACTGCTGATTGAACCAATATGTAGATACTGGTAATTTGAACCCTTTATCATCTCTTCTATTGGAAATGTGATAAGTTGAGACTCCTACATTTTCATTGTGTAATTTAATGAAAGTTACAAAAGAGTTAATTAAATCAAATTTATCCAAAACTGACTGGGAAATGAGGTAAATCATGGAACATCATCATGGTCCAAAATGCAATATAATCAATAATAAAAGAAAGTAACTTTGGGGCTAAAAAATAGTTTATCAAAACTGAATAAACCATTGTAATGAATCTTTTTTATTATTATTTTAGTCTAGTTCTCCGATGATGAGGGAATGGTTTTTTTTAACCAATGAAAAACAGAAAACTAGGGAGGAGTACTAAAACAATGATATAATTTCCTAGTTAGAACCATACATGAAGAATTCCACCGAAGCAATTTAGCTAATGGACAAATCCTAAGACAACATCAAGACAATCACCACAAAACTAGGCCTAGGTTCTTTTGTTTTTCTTTACAAAATTATTGTTAATTTCTTTCATCATCGTATATTTTCTTTATACAAAATTTTAGGATTAGAGACAAATTCTAAAATACATAAATCAAAATATAATTTAACTTGTTAGATCATATTGCGGTATGGAAAGCTTAGAGAGCACATTGCAAGACCTATTCAATTTAAAAGAAATGAGAATTTATGTTTTTTTTTTTAATTATTTTACTTAAAAGAGACTATAGTTGTGTTACAAAACTAGTATTTCTAAATGGGAGGTGTTTTTCCCATCCCCTCCCATATTCCCACCTCATACTCCCACTCTTCAATTAATTCCAAAATTACTTATTTATCCCTATCATTTTTATATATTTATCTTTTTTATTTTATTTATTTTATTTTATTATTAAGTTTTTTTTATTAAATATAATTAATTAATTAATTTTTAATATGTTTTTTTAACTTTATTTATTTAATTAAAAATACAAAATATTATTATTTTTATATTATAATTATTTAAAATATATTAAATATTGAAATGTGTACTAATTTAATAAAATATAATATTATTAATTAAAATAATAATGATTAGACTAATTATTAATTATTATTTAATAAATAATTTTATTTATAAAAAAAAATTGAATCATTAAACTATTATTTTTATAAATATTTTAATATATATATATATATATAATTAATATAATAAAATATTTAAAATCAAGATACACTTTAATATTTTATATATTTTAAACCATTATAATATAAAATAAATAATATTTTGTATTTTTAATTAAATAAATAAAATATTAAAAATATTAAAAAATAAATAATTAACTATATTTAATAATAAAAAATTTAATAATTAAATAAAATAAGTAAAATAAATAAGATAAAAAAGATAAATATTTAAAAAATAAAAAGAGATAAATAAGTAATTTTTGAATTAATTAAAGAGTGGGGCGGGATAGAATATAGGAGGGGGTGTGAAAAACAATTTGCTTTCTAAATTAGTTATAAATTCCATTTTCATAACTTCTTGATTTTTTTTATCAGTTTCATAGGAAATCTCCTTAATAACTTGATAACATAGGGATCATACTAACTTTATAAAAATCACATAATTCATTAATGGAGTTTACCAAAAAAAAAAATTGACAACAAAACTAATTTAATTCATTTATTAAAGTTCAAAAAGCATAACAAACTTTTAATGCAAATTTAAGATTAACATACTTTGGCTATTTAAATCCTTAACCGAGAATAAGCATTTGAGTGTTTTTCTCTTCTCTAAATTGTGTTTGGTCTTCACAGTTCAGATTCATTAAACTAACCTTTTCTTGATTCATCGTTCACTCCTAGGATATCAATTAGCAGCACAGAAACTTCTAAAACACTAATACTGCCCATTCTAATAATCCAAAAATTATGCTTTCTTTTTGTCATCCAAAATCCAATTTCTTTCCATTGATCTCTCCGTCCAATGATTCCCATAAAAGGCAACCCAATGCCCAAACCATTATTTCAGACTTTTAATTAGACAGAACAAGGGTCTCACTCTCATCACAAGAAGAAGAAGAAACAAAGAGATGGTTTCTTCTCTATTCTATCCACATTGCAACATCCGAAAAACAATGCCAATGAGTTGTTTGGGCAGAGACAGGGATTCTAACAAACAAAATATTCCCATCATAAAAGTGAATGGCCATCATTCAACCATGTCCAAGAAGCTAGAAGTAGCCACCCAACAGATTGAACCAGTACCAGCAGCAGCAGCAGAGGCAGCAGTTCATGGCTACTTCTCTGAAGAGCAGATTCGTCAGAACATACCGAAAAAGAAGCAATCAGTTGATCCATATCGCCAAGGGCTTATCACAGAGGGTGGCGTTGGTTACAGACAGACTGTTGTAATCCGTTCTTACGAAGTTGGACCTGACAAAACAGCAACTATTGAAAGCATACTTAATCTTCTTCAGGTAATAAGAGGACATGCCAGGCTGCCCAATTTTTTTTTTTAAATATCTTTGAATTAATAATAAAGTGATCGCGAGTGCGTGCAGGAAACTGCGTTGAATCATGTGTGGATGTCGGGATTACTTGGCGATGGATTTGGTGCTACACATGGAATGATGAGGAACAATCTCATATGGGTTGTATCAAGAATGCAGCTTGAAGTGGATCATTATCCCATTTGGTAACAAACAAAATTCTACAATTTGATGAATCAATTTTGCAATTAAAGTAAATTGTGTTTGAATCGCTGTTCGCATTCGTTAGGGGGGAAGTAATGGAAATTGATACTTGGGTTGGAGCATCAGGTAAAAATGGGATGAGAAGAGATTGGCTTCTAAAAAGTCATACATCTGGCCTAGTTTTCGCTCGTGCAACCAGGTACTAATCTCGGAAATTCTCCTAAATTTTTATAAGTTCTCTATTTTTTTTTACGAAATGCTGAAAAGGAAAACACAATGCAGCACCTGGGTTATGATGAACCAAAAAACAAGGCGTCTTTCAAAGATGCCAGATGAAGTTAGGTCTGAGATTTCACCATGGTTTGTTGAAAAGCAAGCAATTGAAGATGATGCAAACGAGAAAATATACAAGTTGGATGAGAAAGCTAAATACATCAATTCTGATCTAAAGGTAAAAACAACCAACCAATTCAAAATCCTAACTAATAATTCTAACAAATTAATGATTCCAGACTAAAAGAAGTGACCTGGACATGAACCACCATGTGAACAATGTGAAGTATTTAAGATGGATGCTTGAGGTAAATTTTAAAAAAAGCCACCATATTTTACAAATAACTTCCTCATCTTCAACTAAACTTTATTTGGAAATTATTTATCAGACGTTACCTGATGAGTTCATGGAGGATAATCAACTCTCGAGCATCGTACTGGAGTACAGAAGAGAATGTGGCAGTTCAGATGTAGTACAATCCCTCTGTCAACCTGAAGAAGAAGAAATGCATCACAATATAAATGGTATTCAAAAAAATGGATTTTCAGTGGGATCACCAGCAGCAGGTATCACTACTGATGGAATTCTTCCAATCTCTCTTTATATGGAGGAAAAGAAACCACTAAAGTACACACATCTACTCCAAGTTGAAGGAGCAACTAAAAATGAAGAAATACTTAGAGGAAGAACTTCCTGGAGAAGAAAGAGCTCCCCCATTCCATTTTAAATGTAGAAAACCACTTCACAACATCATTCAACAAGCATAAGGAGGTGAGCGATTTGGTTTACCCGTCCAACGATCAAGAAAATTGAAAGCAAAATAAGGATTGCATGAAACAGAGGCGGAAAAAAAACTAAATTGCAACAGGAAGATCCATGCATGGAAGCCATTTACTAGAAAGTAATGTTATAAAACTATAAAGTTTGTAAACCAAAAAAAATAATAAATAGAAGAGAAATACATATACCTTGAAAACTTTGTAATCTATTGACCTAATAAATTAGCATTTACAACTTCAGAAGGAGAAAATCAAAATCAATTTACATTGGGATGAGAATTATAAGAACTAAAAACAGGGAACCTATTGTCTCTTTCTCCTCAGAGCTTGATGCAGCTGCCACCTCCATATTGACAAAAATGCCACAAGAGCTACCCAAATTGACGACCAGAAAATAACTAACCATTCAGGCATTGGTTTAGGAAAGAGCCCTGGAGAGAACCACAGAAGTTGTCAGATAACTGTGAAGAGTTAAAAGAAATAAAACTGACTAACTCACCATGACCAAACTTGATACAAATCAAGAGTTCAACAATGCAGATGGCAAGAGAGAGCCAACAAAAGGCACCGACTTTCTTCACTGGTTTTCTAGATATCAATCATGAAATAAGAGTTCAAGTTCAAATGCATAAAGAATAAGTTGATTTCAGGTAGCTTACCGGTTCTGCAAATATGAATTGTACTCGCGGATAGTTGGTATAGCGATCAACCACCATAAGATCAATCTATACACTATGAGTGGATTTTGGGGAGGAATCCAAAGGCAAAACTTAAGGAAGAATGTATTGAGCTCCACAGTCAAGAACACAATGCATAGACACAAAACTTGGAGGAAACGCCAAGGACCGAGTAGGGGTTGCCACTCATCTTTATCCCACATTGCTGGTGTAAATTGGCCTAGAGTTCGTTTTACCTGAAGCAGAAACAATCATTTTAGCTCTCACAAATTAATTTAAAGGTTTAAATGTTAACATACCAACCTAGAAATCTAATTTCCAAAATTGAAAGATAAGCAGTATTAGAAAATCCATACTTTCCCCATAATGTTTGGCTGCCTGCTTATACCAACCCACTCATATGTCCTTCCATCAAAGTGTCGGACAGTACGCATTCCAGCCCAGATACCTGAATAAATTACATTAGACAAGATAACATATTACCAAGTCAGCCATAAGAAGATGGGACCTAGATTAATACATTAGTTCCAGAAACCATAACCCTCTAATGAAATTTTTAATGGGCTGCTTGATCTGACTTTGTTTTAAAGAACTTTTTAAATAATACCCTTATTATTAAATATTATATAAAGAATAAAGTAAGGGTATTTTAGTTAATGATTTGAATGAAAAAGAAATTGATGATGAAATGTTGGTTTATTTGGACTTAATACAAATAATTCACATTAAACAAGACCTAAGACATGCATAAGCTATACAATATGCCTATTTGAAACCACTTTCTTTTTATGGAACTTAAAGCATGATCATGCATATGAAATCCATGAAAGGCATAAGAATCCTCACCAAACCAGTTGCACACAAAAATATCGAGGATAATGCTATCCCACCAGCACTCATTGAAGTTTGGCAACATGTGACGGAAGGTGAACTGAAAATGTTGTTTTAAGCATACGGTTCAGGTCAGGTCAGGTCAGTCAGCATTTGAAACACCAAATCATTGCAAAGAAAAGAACAGGCTTGTGTCACACTAACCTCCATCATCTCAAACCCAATTGAAAGAACCCAAAGAAGGGGCTGATTACGAATCATTATTGCTTTACCCCACCAACCAAGAATATGAGCCAGAACAAATTCATCAAATAGAGTATCCTATTGTTATAAGAGCCATCAATGACAGAAATCGGAAGAAATATAAGAAAAGGAAGGAAACGGGCTATATACAATTTCTCCAACAGAATAATAGTGGAAGAAGAAATCATACATAAGCATTCTTAAACCTGTTTGTGGAATTTTCAGGCAAGTATATTCTGCAATCAACACCGTATGATCTTTCAGGAAGTTCTGTACCAAAAAAAAGGAAAACAGTAGAAACATAATCAACATTATACAGATATTGAAGATGACAAATATTGAAGAATTCTTACAAAATATTTGTTGCAATGGATTTATGTTTCAGTGTCATTGTAAATCAAACAGAAGTTTTTACAATAACAGGTAAATTACCAATACCAAGCTTAGGATGGAGAAATTTCATAAACTCGCGAGCATCATCAAGATTCTGAGAAAATAAGAGTCAGAATATAAATTCCAGTAACCAAGCTTGGATTCAGAAGGGGTATATAAAAAAAATGCAACTTTACTGAAAAAAAAAGACCTGAAACAGCAAGAATGTGAGAGCCACCAGGTAAATAACAGCCATGCCATGAACTAGTCGCCAAATTGCTGGATGTGGTCTAATAAGAACTCTTCAAGGCCATTAGAGACATGTCCCCATTATTGAAGTGAATCGAAAAAAGACAGAAATTGAAAACGAGAACAGTTAATGTGTTGTAACATACGTCGATGGGGCTTGTAGCAACGAGTAAGCAAGATAGACTGCAATCATCGCCCAAATTCCCCTGTGAATAAACAAAAATCACATATGGAGAGTTCAACATGCACCAATTAGCTATTAAGAGAGAAAGACCTTTTCACAGAAGTAACAACATCTAAGGATGAACTGTTCCCTGGATTAAGAACTCCACTTGCCCAACTGGTAAAGAAGTAGAAAAATTATTATTATTATTATTATTACTACTCAGGACAGGATATAGAAGAGACTCTGGTTAATGGAAAAGGGATGCAGGAAGAAGAAGAAGAGATACTTAACACAAGAAAACATGCACCAATTAGCAACAATGTTACTGTGCGTGGTTTGTAAGCCCACGCTGTCCATGGATCAAATTCATCATCATCATCTTCCACACTCAATGATCTACTACCATAACCATTTTCCCAAACACACTGTTTCTTTTTCCTATCAGATTCCATTCTTCTGAAAGAAGCTTTGATCATCATATAAGAAAGATAGCGACTTTAATTACAAGGATTGAATTCGTTAGCATCATGCAATTGTAGAAATGAAAAGGCGGAGAAAGTTTTAACGCCCTAAATCGCTACATGCAAGAATGACAACAAAAAGACAAAAGAAGGCAGCTTGGATTCTCTTTACCAATAGACAAGCATTGAAAGAAGCAAGCAACCAAAGTTTAATAAAATGTCAGGCGAAGAAGATGGTGGTCGGGCGGAAAGAGTAGTAAACGGTGGCACGAAAGAGAGGGTTAGTCTGTTCTTCTTCCGTCCGTGGCTGGCTGAAGGATGAGTGAATGAAAGATTTGGAGAAGATGGTGATGAGGACTCTCAGCTCAATCTATGGTTGGTTTTCTAATTCTTATACATCAATCACTTGGTAAACTGCTTGTTTAATTAGATTATTCAAAAATACTAAATTTTTATGACTCCCTCTGCCTGAATTGTGGTGGCCGTTTAAAGTATCTGCAAAAGCAGCAGAGAAATGGCGTTAATCTGATGTGTGTGTGTGTGTGTGAGAGAGAGAGAATAACACATGAAGAAGGAGGAATGGAGACAGAGATAGGAAAATAGTACGATGGTCAAAGGATGTTTATTGTTTTTCAATTTATTTATATTTTCTAATCAAAACTCTATGGATATGAGTATTTTTTTTTTATTTTATATCCCTTCAACAGAACATAGAACATAGGTGAGTGAGGTGATTGAAAGAATTCCGACACCATTAAAGGCAGAATATTTCAGAAAATTGATTCGGATTTAGTAACCCGTTAATTAGAAACATGATTCTTGAATTATTATTTTTTTGGTGGTATAGAGAAAGAATTAGAATGTAATAATATAGTTTCATAAAGAAAAAAAAGGGTTCTTAGCATTACATCCACATTATTAAATTTATTATCATCTTAGAGTTATAACTATACTTTAATTTAAAATATTTTTAGTAAACTGAATTTGTAATTTTTAAATTTTTAGACAACTATTTTTGGCATTTTAATTATCTTAATGAATTGTTTTTATTATTATGGTATGAACTTATTGAATAAAAAAAAGTATTTTAGATTTGAAATATTTTAACAATTTAATAAAAAAAAATTACAGGATAACCAAACTAACAAATATTGAGAACTTTCCCATCTCTCTATATATTAATTATGATCAAATTTTGATCATAATTTACTATTTATTAGATCAAACTTCAATAGAAGAAAAAAAAGTTATTAAATTTATTAATATATACATAATTAAATTATATTTTATTTAAATTAAATTGATATTTAAATAAAATATTGAAAAATAAAATTTTTTAAATTAATTTTTTCACCAAACTCAAATCCAATTCTGCTTTTCAAATTGGGCCAAAATGTGTTGATTTTTTTTTTCATAGCACAATATTTTGTTACTATAAGTACAAGATTTCTTAAGCTAGTTGATCTTTTTCTGGTTTTTAAAGTTTTGTTTGAGACAAACACTTTTGGTATCACATCAATATCATTTAATTCCTAATTTAGATTATCAATTAAAATATTATTATTTTATTTATTAAATTTTAAATAATTCATTTTTTTATTAAACCTCCAAAAAAAATTTAAGAAATAAATATATAAAATTTAAGGGTTTGTTTGAGGAAATAATTTTTTGAGTTTTATCTCAGTTTAGTTTTCAGAAGAAAACTTTTGTTTGATAAAAAATAGGAAAAGTTAGTTTTTAAAATTTAAAAACTAATTTATCCTTTGATTCTAAAGGATATGATTTAGATGAGAGAATGATAATTTAGAAAAAAGATAAAATTAAAGAGAAATTTTAATATTTAAATGAATAAAAATATTAATTAAATTATTGATATAATTTTTGAATTTTGAGGTAAAAACTTAATTTTATCCCAAATAATCAAACAATAAACAAATCCAACTAAACTAAGTTTGGACCGAGCTCATCAAAATTGTTTTTCCTTTAAAGTTTCTAATCAAAGGAAAAGTCCAAGTAAACTAATTAATTGAGAGTCTGAGATCATCAAAATTGTTTTTTCTTTAAATGTTCCTAATCAAAGTAGAAGTCTCCCAAAGATAAAATGTTGATATTAGTCCTTTTCAAATATAGGATTTTTGATAAATAAGTTATGGTTATTTTCTATCTCCCATTCTACCATTCAAGTGGGACTAGTTGAAAAGCAATTAAACCTAACTTACAAGTACAGTTAGGCGTTGTTATCTTAGGATGACATTTTTTTTTCTTTCATTTGTAGATATATCAATTAATTCAATAATTAAAATTAAAATAATTTTATTATTATATATTAATTCATTTTAAGTTTTTTATAATACAAAATATACTTCTCAAAATCACCCCTAATTAACAATTTTTTTTAAATAATCCAAAATTTATTTACAAAAATCTCTATCCAAACAAACCCTGTGGAAAATTCAGTACCTGTCTATTTTTGTTGATTAATTAAAAGAGTCTTAGTAGGACTAGGATGAGTTGAACCCATTTTAATACTTGTTTTTGCACCATGTACATAACATGAAAATGACCCTTTTCGAATGTAACTTATTTATGAAAATTTGGTTTATACTTTTATATTCCATCTCAAGCTAACCAAACTGTTACCTTTCTTGGTTTTCGATTTTAGAATTTATGTAACAAAAATAAATTTGATATATAATTATGTAGCTTTATATTGCATGTGCATTAAACTTCCTATATCTATGTTGAATAATTATTAATTTGACTTTTGGCCTTTTGAAGAAACAAGTAGCCCAAACCAAACCATGATTCCCTATTTTCCGGGTAATATATTTATTATAATAATAAAATAAATCCATTAAACAATTCGAAACTTGATGGTCACAAGTAGACACGTGGCTGTTGTTGAGGGTGCCAACAATACAAATTGCTTTCCTCCAGACCCTTCTTGTAGTTTCTATTTTTTTAATATTTTAATTCCATTGTCCCAAGATAAAAAACAAATAAACATTACCCAATTAAAAATCACCACGCTTCCAAACAGATCCCACAAATCTAGAAAATATTATTATCCAACTTAAACATATTTTAATTAATTAATTAATTATTGCCGTTATAAACCTGGGCAGCATTTTCATTTTGTGTAGTACAACAAACAAAAGAAAAAAAAAATGGGATTACAAAGCCAACTGAGCGATTGTTCTACGGAATCGATACCGATCTTGGCGGTGGCGATAATCGCGAGTTTCGTTGGTTATCTTCGGTCGCTGGCATTGAAGATGTTTGACTCGATGGGACTGTCGGCCAACTGCTTTGAACCGGAAGAGGAGGGTTTGACTGAACTGGCCGAGCAGCTTCAAGTGAACCGGATCTATTCGCGGCGATACGGTGGTGAACCGGGTCAGGGTGGGGATTGCGTTTTCTGCTTGTCGAGTATAAGAAGAGGGGAAGTGGTGCGCACGTTAGCCTGCCGGCACGTGTTCCACAAGCGGTGCTTGGATGGGTGGCTGGAAAGTTTTAAGTTCAGCTGTCCGCTTTGTCGGTCGGCGGTTAACACACAAGGGGGGCGCGTGGAATGAGATTTCGCCGTGTTTTTTTACATGCGGTCGTCTTTCTCGTCAACAGCTACCAACTCTTTTTCTTTTCTTTTTTCTTTTTCTTTTTTTTTTTTTTTTTATTTATTTAGCTGTTGATCCAGTTTATTATATAAATATATGACTCACACTCCTTTGTTTTTGGAGTATAGGGAACATATATAACTCTTTCTTAACTTTTTATTTTTATTTTTTTTTAAATGAACCCTTAAAAGAAAATTAAAAATTGATTATTAAACAATCTTTCAGAAGAAATTTCGTTGCAAGGTTAAACGTATAGTTCGACCAATTCAGAAAATAATCGGGATAAGGATAAAAAAACATCTTAAAAGTAATTTATAGTAAAAAAAATGAATTTGGTAGAAAGAATGACGTAAATTTAGGAGAAAGAACGACGTGTAAATACATCATCAACGAGAATCACCTTAAAATGTATTTTATTATTGGGAGCAATGCAACAAATATGTGTTTTGGATCCAATTATGGAAACAGCACAGGGATGAGAATCGAGAAAGTTTGTATTTTGTACAAAGCATAAATGGTTACAATGCCTTATGAAGCTTTTAAATACAACACCACTTACCATATGGCTTGGCTCCAGCACAACTCGAGGCAGATGCTATACAGATTCAACAGATTTGGTTAAATTCAAATTCGCATCCAGAATGCTTTTGGCAGTGGAATAAGGAAGAAGAAGAGACGATAATGAAGCCTTCAATAACTTTGTGTTGTTACTTCAACACCTTCACCGTTGAATTCTTCTCCTTTTACAAACCTCCTTTTGACTTTACGCATAACTGCTGCCCCAGCTTCATGGGGGTCGTTGTACCTGAAAAGTTTGAGGGTCAAATCCAATGTCCAATTGTTATCAAGATAAAGATTCGAAAAGGCAATTTCCGTAGGATCAAAACTGACCTGCGATCTATTTTCTTCTGTTTGTTCTTCATTAACACATGATCAATGTCTTTGGTTTCAGTTTGGTGCATCCCTTGAACAGCAGCAGCAATGGCAGGTGATGACAAGGAGCTATCAGAGCAATCAGCAGTAGCATTACTTTTAGTGGTACAGAACCTTGAAATCGAAAATGACATCTTCCCATGAGATGTTGGCCTGATCGCACGAGAATGCCCCTTTGACAATATTAAAATGAAACAGGTTTCACCATGTCAACTCATATATAAGAACAAAAAGTCATAAAATCAATTAAGTAATGTTGAATAAACCAATTGAAAATATTATAATTTTAAAGATTAACATCTAAGTTGATTTGATAGTATGTTAAAGTTGTGTTTTTTGTGTGAAAAAAGTTATCTTGTTAGGATTTAAATTGAGGGTTAGATTCCTATCCAATCAAATCAACTTAATTCAAATAAGCACTTTTGAAGGAAGGGCTGTAAAAAATAGACTCGCAAACCATTGTTTCATGATCTTTAGCGGTTGCAGAGCGTGTGATATCCTTGTTATCAACCAATGAATCGTCGGTTAAATCATGGCTTCCTCCTCCTCCTCCAAAGAGTTCCTCAAAGTTTCGGAATGTTAAATCAACATCAGGCATATTAAGATCATCTATGCATCCTACTTCTTCACATATTCCTAGATCTTGCATATTTTGAGACCAAAGCTGCAACAAGAATGAATAATGATGAGGCATGTTAAAATATTTTGTGAAAATGTTTTGGATTGAACCTGGAATTTCTGAGTTGGACTTTTGCATTGCCAAAATGAAGAATCCGGGTTGCCAGAATTTGATGTCAACTGGTCTAATTGAGGAAAAGATGAAAGAAGAAAAGGATCTGGATTCAACTCCTGTTGAGAACTGTCCGGTTGTTGATCAAGATCAAAGGAGGATGACGTTTCATGTGAATGTTTACTATCAATATTGTTGTTCTCCAGTTCCCAAGACGCGTCATAGTTCCCGAAAGATAAGTCCTTTCCACGTATAACTGATGAATTTTGGCACCCATCATCACTCAGCTGAAGCTTCTCCAAATCCAGAATCTGCTGAATGATATTGTTTTTCTTTAACTTATTACGATCAGATGAAGCTTCTCCAAAAAAAGTCCTTGATTGCACATTGTTCCCAGAGAGACAAGATGTTGAAATGAACTTATCTTGAAGAGAATCTAAACCAAATTCATCCAAATTGAAACCCCATAGCTTAGCCAAATCCTTAGCAGAAGGACAACCCAAGTAACAACAACTAATCACATGTTTCTGATGATGAGACGACAAATCCTTGTGCATACTATGATCACAGCTGTGGCAGAGAAGCAAACAGTGATTTGGACAACGAATATTAACCAATCCAGAACCACAAAACTCACAGACAAGAGCCCGTGGATGTCTCCCTGAAAGTGCATTAGCCGAATGAACTTTGGCATCGCATGAAAGACATAGATAAGCTGCATCCGCCTTGCAGTACACAACCGGTCTCAATGCCTTGCAGAAATCGCATACTCTCTCCATCTATGTATGTATCTATCTATATACTTGTTTAATTATTAGCCAAATCCTGAACATCATGATTACTAGTTTAAATAAATAGTCAATTTCATGATTGTATAGTATATGCATGTAAGATGACTTACGAGATTTCGCCAAGGATTTGATGATCTCTGTTGTTTATTATATGAATCTGATCCACAGTAGTGTATTCTTACTTCTTCTTCTTCTTCGATGAGCAAACATATACCTTTACTCTCTTCTTCTTTGGGGGTGGGGAATGACCGACGTGTGATCTTCTTTTTGCGTCAGCGGATCACGTGCCCACGTGTAGGACCCACAAACGTTATCCATGTTCCTCCCTGTGAAGTAGTTCCATTTCATCCAAAAAGTTTGGTTGCCTCCTCCAATAGTATTTTGACACGCCTCTCTAACAACCTCCATATTCATTATACCCTTACCCTTTTTTCTTGTCCTCATTCTGGAATTAGATTTCCACCCACTATTAACATATCAATAGAATCTTTCTTTATTTCTTTTATTTAAATAAATAATATGGTAACACATAAATCAATAAACTGAAGTTAATGTAAGTTTTATTAAACAATCTTAGATAGAATAGAATGAACAAATACATGATTCTATATATTTGTTATGGGCCCTTTAAACCAGTGGCGGGCACTAATGATCCAATATGAAACTACTATTATAAGTAAACCTCCAACTGCAACCGGAGTATAGTTTAACGTCTCCTCTGTAATTGGGTACGCCACTGGCAAAGAGAAAAGAATCGAAATTGTCGCCACCCAAACAACCGCTACCCATCCGATAAAGACACCGTATCTTCCCAAGTTGAAAGGCCCCGGAACAAAAGACTTTCGAGCTAGAGTTACCCGAAAGAAAATTGGCATTGCGTATGCGATGTAGAGTCCGATTGTCGCTATTGATACCATTGCTTGGAATGCCACCAAGCTTCCAAGGGACTGCCAAACCAAAATGTAACCTTTTACTTATCTAGAGAATGGGATAATAATAATAATCATAATACTTTGTTACATATATACTTACCGTCAAGGCCATGCAAAATGCGATTAAAGCAGAGAGCCATACTGCATTTATAGGAACCTCTTGGCCGTTCACCTTATGCCAAACAGGTGACAAAGGCATGGCTCCGTCTCTTGAGAAAGCGTAAGCCATCCTCGAGTTGCTTGTCATAGAGCTCATACCGCAAAAGAATATAGCAACTGCAACTATCCCCAAGCAAATGATGCCTCCCACACCAGTACCGTATCTGTCTTTAAAACTAAGATAAAATACCTCGGCAATTGCATAACCGCCGGCATCGTTTTCCGAGCTCAACAAGTAAGGGATGTCGGTAACTGCAAACGTGATACCGAGTAGGTAACCCCATCCAACAATGATAGATACTCCGATGGAAGTAATAATCCCTTTTGGTCCATTCTCATCTGCATTTTTCGTTTCCTCAGACTGAAGCACAGCAAGAGGTTTGTAATTGTCAAAACATCAGCAAGATATATATAAAACAAGTCATTTTTTAGCTTACCATATGAGCAGAGGCATCATAACCAGTTAGAGTATACTGGCTCATCAGAAGTCCAAGAAGAAATATGTAGGGTTTGCTAGTGATCCCATCGCCATTGTCAGCATTAAAGTGAGTGAAAACAAATTTCGCACTTGCCTTCTCTTTCGCAACAGCTGGGACGAGAATCATAAGAACGAATACACCTAAAATAACAACTCTCATGTAAGAAAACAAACAAATTAGGCACGTATGGATCGCAGACTGGCAGTGTTTGTTCATTACCGAGGAGATTCCATGCAGCCGCGAGCTGTCCGAACATGGATAACAGAGTGATTGGAAGACTGTTTATTATGGCATGAAGAAGCAAAATTACACCATGGATGCCAATAACAACATATTTTGAACCCACATAACCGCCTCCATTTCTTCCTCCTGTACTCAAGAGGATAATGACTTGAATCAGCTGTGCAAGTGAGAAATCTACACTGGTAGTCACAGCCCATTGACCAACAATATTGAACCTGTGAATATGAAGAAAACTGAGCATTACTAATCAGATTTGATTTCACACATGATATCCCGTGTAATGTTTTAGATAAATTCCTTTAGCACAGAATTGATTGAAACCGAATATAGTAAACAGAAGAATTTCAGAAAAAGGAAAGCAACTATTTAAACTGGGAATCAGACATTTAAGGATAATCAATCGAAATAAAGGAACTAATGTACAAGATCAATCAGTAAACAGTAATCAGTAAGAAGTGAAGTTTAATAGACTAATAGTACCAGCCAGTGATCCACGAGGCGAAAGGTGCCCAATAGTGGCCAGCAAGTTTGGCACTCCAGTAATAGAGCCCACCAGAAGTTGGGTAGGAAGAACAGATTTCAGCCATGGATAATCCAACAAACATGGTGAAGGTACCGGCAATAAGCCAGCCATAAACCAAAACAACCGGGCCTCCATAATTAAGACCCGTATTGTACAAAGTGGTTATACCAGTCAATACAGATATGATTGAGAATGAAAATGCGAAATTAGACAAAACCCTGAAGAAAAAAGGCAGATTAGAAAAGTGGGTATTGATTTGATTGATAAATCATGAGAAAGGAAAGGAATGGAAATGAAGGACGATGTGTTTACGAGAGATCTCGCTTGAGTTCTTGCTTGTAACCGAGCTCGTTTAGACGGGCATGGCCGGAATCGAGAGAGCCGTTGTTCTGATTCTGAATATGAGATGGGAGCGTCATGGTTTCATCTTCTCCCCGATCCCAGCCCATCTCCAAATACTCCGCAGAGAGTTGAGTAGTTGACTTTACAGTTGATTCTCTTTGTATAAATAAAATGTGGAACGAATCTCTTTCGATTCCTTTTTATTATAATATAGATTCTTTGACTCCTCACCGCAAACGTGTTCTACTTCTCCGCCCACGTATAAACTGCGAGTCGTCGTCTTCGTCGGCTGTCCAAAGCTTACTTAGGGCAGCGTTCAGACTTCAGACTCTTGTCATTCTCTACTATACTCTTTTCCAACAGGCCATTTATTTCAAAATGATTTTAGAAATCAAATTATTTATTTGTTTAAATTTTACAAAATAAAATTATTAATTAAATTTAAGTGAAAAAAAAATAGATAAAGAGCTTGGTAAACAGTTCTGATTTGTTTATTATTTTTTTATTTAGAGAGAAAAAAAATAATGATTATAATATGTGATGTGAGAAAAAAAAAAAAAAAAAAAAGTAAAATAATGTTTAATTATTTAGAATTATTTAAATAACTATAAACTGATTTTAATTAATTAATATTTTTTTTTGGAATTTGTGACTATAAAAAAAACAAAAAGATTGTGCAACTTTTCAAATTTGTTAGTTGGCTTTCTAAAAGTAGAAATTTTGTATACTAGACGTCACAATTATATAAACTTTTAATTTTTTTATTAGTATATATTATTTTATTCTTATTGAATAGTCTTAATAATTAAATTTAAATAATTAATTATATTAATTTAATATATTATCATTTCATATATATATATATATATATATATAATGTATGAATAATTTAATATAAGTTTTATTTTTAATGTATCTTCATTAATATAAGTGTACTTTCCCTAAGCCACACATAAGAAAATAAATAAAACATAAAGAAATAAGACTTATTATTCCAAACATATTATGGAGGCTATTTGAATTGTTATTTTTTTTTAATTCAATCATTATTTCATATACCCTTTTATAATTAGTTAATTACTTTATATTAGATTAATCAATTTATTAATTAAAATATTAAAATATCTTTTAAATTTTAAAATATTTATAATACTTTTATATATTTTTAACAAAATAAATAAATCCTCAAAATAATCCCTACTAACACTTTTTAAGTAAATCAATATTTATTTAAATAATATTCTGAGTTTAATTATATAATGTACCATATTTCTTGGGATAATTCCGTAGATAACGGATCCCACATGTAAGGAATATTATGACAACAAGTTTTTCCAATCACTCACCTAACTATTTTTTAATGTTAAAATTTATTTTAATAAAGTTGTTATCAAGTAAATTTAAGAATATAAATATTTGTATAAAAACTATATTATTTCATTTATTTTTATAATATTTTAAAATTTTATATATCATGGGTAATTTGGTAAATAATTCAAACATTTAAAAAAAAATACATTAAACTAATTTATTTTAGCCATAAACTAGTTTTTTTTTGCTGGCCATGAGTATGGGAGGTACAATGAATCCTAAATTTTTTATATTAAAATAAAAAAATATATAAAAGAGAAATGATTTATGAAATAAATTTGGAATAAAAATAGAGCAAAAAATAATAAAATTTATCTTTCTACTCTCTATACTTATATATATTTTTTTTTAACCAATAACCTAATGATACATTTTCCCTCAATTACTCCCCAATTTTCAATTTTTTTTCCATAACTCTCCTCATATAAAAGTAGGTTTTAAGGGTTGCGAAAGAGTACATTTATGCCTTCTATGTGAGGGGGAACAAATCTGAGTATCTGGTAGCAGAAGACCTCAATCCACTAAGAGCCTAAGAGGGATATAATATACTAAGCAAGAGATGGATGATAAAATTAATATTATAATTAATAATATATATTAATTAATTAATCCATTAAAAATATTATATATAAACTACTATAGTAGGTTCTTTAATGAAAAATAAAAATATAAACAATATATTATTTTTTTGAACAAAAGTTTTGTCTTTTGAATAAAAATAAATATAAAAAAATAGGAAGAAATCAAATCAAATCAAATCGATTTATATATATATATATATTTGCAATTAGTCATGATAACATCAGTTTCTACTTTATATTATTGTCGAATCCGTGCAATGAACCTATATTTAAAAATGATTCAGTTTATTCTCACAAATAAGTTGAGTTTATAAAATTTGTTAACCAAAATGTGTTTAATTATAAGTGATTAGTTATGCAAAATTGCATAAACAGCGGCATTTTGAGAAAGGAAGGAAGAAGAAAAGTTACCAGCCAGTGAACCAAGAAGCAATTGGACCCCATCGATTACCACAGAGCTTGGCGCTCCAGAAATAGAGACCAGCAGCGGTTGGATAGGCGGAACATATTTCCGCCATTGATAAACCAACTATCATAGTGAACAAACCTACGATTGGCCATCCCCATATCATTGTCACAGGCCCGCCAAATGTAAGTCCGGTGCCGTACATCGTCGTTATTCCAGTCAGCACCGATATTATTGAAAATGTCACCGAGAAGTTCGAAATCGCCCTACATATATACAACACACATCTGATTATTATTCACTCATTACTACCTAAAAAATGCAGATCAATTCCATCCATGGATAAACGAAACTGAAGAAGAAGAAGAAGAAGCAGCTTCTAGATCAGATGCAGATGCAGATGCAGGTCGCGCAGGCGAGAGATATATAATAGAGATAGATCGTAGAACTTACGATAGACTACGACGGAGTTCCTGCTTGTAGCCAAGCTGATTTAACCTAGAATCATCTGCGGCCCTATCGGAATTGATTTCGCAAGCATCGGCGGGAAGACGGAGATAGTGCCCATCGGCTTCTCTATTCTCCAACTCCATTCCTTTTTCTCAACTCTCAATTGATTGGTTTAGACGTTTCACATATATATATATATATATATATATTATAATTATGTTGCTTTATGATTATTATGTTTTTTTTTATTTTATTTTTTTACTATTAATAATGCTTTATGAGCATTTCTTTGATTTTTTATTTTATTTATTATTTTTTTTAGAAGACTGATTTTTTCTTTAAAATGTGATTAACTCGAAAATATATTTAACTATTTAATCAGACACACTTGACACTTAACAGGCTGGAACTCAGGATCTCAAGACTAGAGATATTTACTACTAAACTAGAAAAGAGGATAGGTATATCTTTGATTTGCAATAAATAATATATTAATAACATACAAATTTATTTATTTTTAAATTAAAGAACTAACACAATATTTATTTAACAGGACTGTGTGGTTTATACAATTTTGACTTAATATATATTATAGTGAACTCAGAATATTGTGCAACACATTTGTATCAATTATTTTAAGGCAACTAGTTTCTCTACTAATAAAATAACATTAATCAAACGTATAATATCTTTAGCAAGTGAACATTAAACTGGCATGGTCGGTTAATAATGTTCATTGCATCCACTATCCTTGTATTATTCGATTAAAAACACAACCCTTTTTAAATAATTGATGACGACTTTCTAAATAAAATGTTTTTCTTTAAAGTTGTAACGTTTTCGTTATTTCATAATAGTGTTACAAATTGTATAATCATGTTAATAGAATTGAATAAAACAGATACACTATTATTATTATTATAAATTAGCATAAATTAATAAGAATCATCAACTAAACATAAAAGGAAACTCATCACTAAAATAGAAAACCTCAAAAGCTTGGTCTATTGGAGTTTGTAACCTAAGCTTTCATGTTATAACTTACAGTAATAATAATTACAGTAATAATAATAAAATGGTGATTTTTTATATTTTTTATTCAGTTCAATTTATTTATATAAATTATTAATTTTTATCTGTTTTATCATCAATCACATTATTAAATTTATTAATCAAAATTTTAAAAAATATATATAAAAAAAACTCAATATTTTAAATTTTGTATCAAACAATTATAAAAAAAAAATGCATTAAAATGGTATCAATCGTAGCCTTCCTCATTTTCAAAATAGCAACAAATTTACCATTATTATGGTAAGAAAAACTATTATAGTGAATCAGAAGTCACATGTCTAATAATAGAAGTTGATTCCAACCCTTCTCCCACCATTTTTTGTTTTTGTTATGTACGGTTAATTTATCTTACTTTTTATTTTTTGTTTTTGTCGCATTTTATCATATAGTCTTAATATATATAACATTTTATAATATATATATATATATATATATATATATATAATTTTAGATTGTTTAGATTAGCAGACTTTGGATTTTTATGTTACACAAAAAATGAATTAAATATAATAGTAAATTAATGAGTATGAAAATAAGTTATACAAAATGTTTTTTTTTATTATATATATTTAAAAAATTAATCAATACATATTATTTACGAATGTCAAAATTAAAATTAAGTCTTTCCTTTTAAATTTCCTTTTATATTTTTTTAATAAATAATTATATATATATATATATATATATATATATATATATATATATATATATATAACAAGCTACACACAAATTAATTTATAATAGCGTTACAATTTGTATAATCCTGTTAAAAGAATTGAATCAAACAGATACTTATTATTATTATTATCATTATTTATAAATTATCATAAATTAATAAAAATCATCAACCAAACATAAAAGGAAACTCATCACTAAATTAGAAAACCTTAAGCTAGACTGTCTATTGGAGAAGCTTGGTCTATTAGAGTTTGTAACCAATCTCTCATGTTATAACTTAATAATAATAAAGTGGTAATTTTTTTATTCAGTTCAATTTATTTATTTAATTAAATTATTTCTTGTTTATCTATTTTATCATCATTCACATTATTAAATTCATTTTAATTTACATTAATACATTTTTTAAGTATTTTTTTTTGTAAATCTTTGCCAAACAAAATTATTTAGATAAAAAAACATTTGAAAATAATACAAACTTACAACACTAAAGATGGCATCAATATTCAATTATAGCCTTCCTCATTTTCAAAGTATAAGCAAATTAACCTTCTTATTAAGTGAATCAAAAACTAAGTTAAAATGGATATAATATATTTGGGTCATGCCAGCGCATTCTTTGTTAAAATAAAATAAAAGCTACATCCTAATAATGGAGACTGATTTCAACCCATCACCCACTATTTTATTTATCTATTTATGTATGGTCAACTTATCTTTAGTGGTAACACTTTGTCATAATTTCACATTTTATAATTTCTATTAACAATTAAAGATTTTTTTTGTCCAATAACCACGGCATGAATAGTTTGATTGACATTCTTGTACATGCTCACAAAAAATCAAAGATTAAAACATGAACATTATCATTTAACCAAATTTATTGTAACAAATCTTGTAGACCAATGATTCAATAACTTAAGGTTCAAACCAAACGCCTTTCCCCAAGTTCCATTCCATCCAATATAGGACTCGTGGAGCTCGTATCGATCTCTAATGACGACGATTCAGGCCTCACTATAAATCCATTTGAGTTCGATGAATAAGAATAATGTGCCTTCCCGTTTATCGACTCCCCTACCATCTTCGCATACGGGATCCAACCTGAAACAAGAGAAGCTAACTCAAATAGCAGTTATTTGCTTTTAATCTGCTATATAATAACTTAACCAAATTCAATAATACAATTTTACAGATACATTTCAGTCCAATCTTTTTTCAGGTATTTTTTCACACAAGAATTAAGATCATACCTTCTTTGTTATATGGAGGTGGGAAAAATTGCAAATAACAAAATAATGCAACCGTTAATCCTGCAGAATTAAGTAACCAAACAAACTACATTAGACAATGACAACAAGAACATCATTAAAAAAAATGAAATGAGTTCATCAATCAATCAATCCATCGTTCACAACACACCCAATAGACCGCCAACCAATACATCTTGCCAATGATGCCAATAATCATCGACTCGAGAAACAGCAACCAGAGCAGCAACAAGTAAAGGCAGGAAAACTAAGCATAGCTTTGCAATATGACCCCTTTGATCGAAAGCTTGGATTTTTCCAGATAAGTACAAAGAAAGGAACCCCAACCCAGCAAAAGACCCTACATTTATTTATGTTACATCATTCAACCAAAACTGTCTACAATATATACAATAAGAACACCATTGCTTACTACTTACAAGAGGTATGGCCACTTGGGAAGCTTTTATGTCCTTCTTTGATCTCACTTTTCAATCCAGTACACATAACATCCTTTGTGACAGGATCAAACACCTTGACAAATATTTTCTTTTTATTGATTTGTAACAAAGAAGAAAAAACTCGAGGATTCAAAAAACTAACCGACCCCTATTCCATCAGGAAAACAACGCCAGAAGAAATCCGGGCGAGGCCTTCCAACAGCATCTTTGATTGCATCAGTTAATACTGCAGCTAAGATTACGGAGAACAGAAGTCCTGCAATACAAAAATACCATCAAAGACAAAGAACAGAAGTCTACTGCTGATGATGATTAGAATATAAATATAATTAGTGTTGTAACCCAATATTGCATGGTGGAGATCATAGACATTCTTTCTGATGAAATAGTAGGCCAGGATGACCATCAAAGGAAGCAGCACTGCAACAACCTAGTTAACAAAAGGCAAGAAATTAGCTGCATCCAGAAAAGAATTGAGAATCACATTATTTAATGGAAATTAAAACATACTGGAACACCCCAAATTGGAACAGTGTTTTTCTTTAGAGGATATTTAAGATCTGTCATCATATCCTCTCCAACAAAACGATAAAATGGTTGTATAACATTCAAAACGACGTCTACGAGAACAAGAAGTAACAGGATTAGCCAGTCATGCATGTGCACTCTTGCTACATGAGCTCCATGGGATCTTATGGTGTGGGAATCGAGCTGTTCATGAATCTCTGGCATCTTTGTTTAGATATTGTTACAAATTGACATGGGAGTGACTTACACACCTGGTTCAATTAACAAAAGTAATATGAGACAATCAGCAAGCAAAAGACCAATCAAGTTTACAGTCTTATAAGAGAGTATAAACAGTAGAGTAATTTCAGTAAGATGGGTATGATATTGAATGTTGAATGATCCTTTAATGGGATTAGGTAGGACTAATTAAGTTCCTCAGTCAGTTCAAACCAATGTAGCTTATAATTAAGTTAAAGGGATGAGCTTGAAGAATATCTGCATTGTGTTGTTGAACAAACATCACGAGTGCTAGCTAGTAATTACCCAATTCATCAAAAATCCAAATTCCCAAATCCCATTGGCAATGTATTGATACCCACAAACAATTAATAAAGAGAAAACGAAAGTTGAGAACTAGGAAGCAATTCATGAAGAAAGAACAACTAATTAATTAATCATCTCAAACTGGGAATGGTTTAGTATAGTCTATTGAGATTGAACAAATACATTGTAAAAGAAGCACAGAAGATAGAGAGATCTTACAACTTACAAGCAAAAGAGATAGACAACAGGGGTGATGGTTTCTTAATCGGAACTAGCTAGGGAAGATGAAGATGATGATCGAGTTTCAGGTGGAAACATATACTATGTATGAAAGAAAAGCTAACCTCTTTCTTACCTAAAGGAAACGACTCCTTTTAGCTCCCTTTGTCCGCAATAGTGCTTGCTTGCTTGCTTGCTTCCTATTTTTCCGGTAATCGGTTTATGTTTTTCAATATTTTCAAAAAAACTTGAAGTTTCTATCTATTACACGTTTTTCCATTAAAGAGAAATTTTGTTTAACCAAGCATCCATTTTCATTTAATCTCTTAATATATATATATATATAAATGTATAATAACTGTCAATTTCAGAGAATCTCTCCTGGATTTCTCAAACATATTACACCTTACTTTAAATAATTCTCTTGTAAGATTTTGTTTGATGTGGTATCGCGGATGAAATATATGATTTTTATCTTAAAAAAATCATAATCTCATTAGTAAATCACTACTTCTTTTACTAAATTATTCAATAAATAACACAATTCAAATAATTAAATAAAATACTAACTTTTGTGAAATTTTGTATATTATTTAAGAATTATTTATTAGTTGTTATTATAATAAAAAAAATAATTTCATTCAAAGTTATCTTATAATTTTTAAGTCTTATTTAGATATTTATAATAAATATAATATATATTTATAAAAATAAAAAATTATTATTTTATTGATAAATCGAATATTAAAAAAATAAATTAGAAATAAATCTTATGTCCATATACATAAGATATGTATTACATTAATCTCATTAAATTAAGGTTAACATTTTGTTCATTCACCATATAGAAGATCTAATCCCACATAAGAGAATATAAAGAGATCTACTTGGATCCAAATTCAGAAATGGAAGACACTTCATCAAGTATTTAGCGGATAGATTTTGCAATTCAAAATATTATTTCAATATATGAAATTATTGCTATAATCGGTAAAAATAAACAAAGAGTAATAAATCTAATAAATATTTTCTACTTAACTCTTTTTTATATATAAATATACTCACAATATTATATATACAGGGTCGGCCTTGGTAAATCCGGAAAGCCCATAGGCAGGGAAGTAATAAAAACAATTAAGTTTTTAAATAAATTTATTTAAATATTATAATATAAAAGTGTGTAGTTTGTTGGATTGTGATGAAAATTTCTAATTTTATTTGGTTATGGTTTTAATTTCACTAAAAATAATTTTTTTTCAAGTTTTACTTCCTGGATAGACAGCCCAATTATCAGGAGCCGACGCACTCCTCTATATATAAGATTGATGTTTGTATTTTGTGCATTATAATGTCAAGTTTCATATATATGGATCGAAGTCTCTTATGATTATTTTAATTAAGCATTCAATAAGTTTTTATAATGCAGAGATTAGGCTTAAAGCATTTCCATACATGACTTAATTTATACAACAATTTTAAATAACTTCAAAGGAAAAGAGAATGAAATACTACACAACTAGCTGTTACCTAATTCATAGTATTTCCCTTATTTCCCCTAGAAGTTCCATTGCTGCCCCGAGCTATCATAATTGTTGCATTCTTAACCTTAAACTTTGAGCATTTGGAAAAATAAATTTTATAAAATTTTAAAAATTAAAATTAATTTGACTATATTTTTATATAAAAAGTATTATTGAACTTTTTAAATATAAAATATATAAAAGGTTGTAAGATAATTAAAGTGTGCTATAGAAATTTGTTTGATTACATTTTTTTTCTAAATATATTTCAATTTAAAAAAGAAATAATAAAATAAAAAAGTAAGTTTGTCTAATTAGTTGATTGTTTGAAACGGTGAAATATATATATATATATAATGATGCTTAATTTTTAAAGTGTCCGGATTACCGGGTCGAAAACTGTGGTTAATTTGAATATATGTGATAGTAAATTGATACTTGGATCGAATTGTGGGTTGACCCGCCCATAAACTTAAAAGGGTTAAAAATAAAATTAAAAATGCTGCAGGTATGGTTTGAATTTGCAACCAAACAAAACAAATACAATCAACCATTTAACCAACTAAGCTAATAACACTTTATATTTTAAATTCAACACCAAATTTGATGAACGCGAGACATTTTAACAATATAAATTCAATTTTTTAACTAATTAATCTATATATATATATAATGATGCTTAATTTTTAAAGTGTTCGAATTGTGGGTCGAGAGAGATTGATAGTTCATTTGTCGAGGGATGAAAGACCGGTAATAAAGGATTGGTACTATTGAGATAATTAGGTGTAAAAATGAGATTACGAGATTAGTAATATGAGATGTCTATTATGTAAAAAATGATAATTTTGGTTGACCGAAAAATTAAGGTAAAATCAGTGAACTAATGAGAAAAAGTTAAATGAATGTCTACTTAATAAATTTTTTATTTTGTGTTATATATTTTAATAATTAAATAAAAAAAAATATTGAATTAAATTATAAAGTCACATTTTTTATGTATTTTTTTTTTGATTTTTTATAATTACTCGTGAAAATAGACAGATAAATGCTAGTTCATTTAATTAGCCCATCTAATTATTTAAAAAGAATGTGAAAAAAAAAGAACAATAATAAGTTACGAGATATATATCATAAAAATATTTAAAATAAACAAACTTAATTAACCTAATAAAAGAAACATTGAGATAACATCAAATTGAAAAAAAAGAATGAGACATCACTTTCAATGTTCATACCTCAAAAATCTAATGCAGTCTTGAAGATCTAAGAGTACAGAACCGTCTTTTATTTGTCTTGAATTATTGTTATAACACACTATACACGGTTATGTTCTGATGATTTATATAAGGGTGTGTTTGATAACATTGGAGTTGGCATTAACATTGGAATTGGAGGGTCCGATTCCGATTCTTATGTTTATGTTTGTTAGACACTTTAATATTAAGAATTGAAATTGGAATTAAAATTCCAATGGAATTCAATATAGTTTAATTTGATAGTTCTCAATTCCAATCTTTTTAGGTCGGAATTGTAATTTCAAATTAACACGTTTTTTATATTTTTGAAATTTTTAACACGTTTTTCACACATTAAACACGTTTAACACGTTTTTACATGTTTAATATATTTTCATATTTTGGCACGTTTAACACGTTTTTGATACATTTAATACATTTTTTTACGTCATTGACACGTTTAACACGTTTTTGACACGTTTAACATGATTTTCACATTTTTAACACGTTTAACACGTTTTTGACACGTTTAACACGTTTTTGGCACGTTTAACACGCTTAACACGTTTTGACACATTTAACACGTTTTTCACGTCCTTGACACGTTTAACACGTTTTTGACACATTTAACACGTTTTTCACATCATAAACACATTTAACATGATTTTCACGTTTAACACGTTTTTGGCACGTTTAACACATTTTTGACATGTTTAACACGTTTAACACGTTTTGACACATTTAACACATTTTTGACATGTTTGACACGTTTAACACGTTTTTGACACATTTAACACGTTTTTCACGTCCTTGACACGTTTAACACGTTTTTGACACGTTTAACATGATTTTTACGTTTTTGACACGTTTAACACGTTTTTGACACGTTTAACACGTTTTTGACACGTTTAACACGTTTTTGGCACGTTTAACACGTTTTTTGTACGATCTTGATACATTTACCTCATTTTGACACGTTTAACACGTTTTCATGTTTTTGACCATTAAACATGTTTTTTTTATGTTTTTAACACGTTTAACACGTTTAACACGTTTTCACGTTTTTGACACCTTTAACACATTTTTTTACGTTTTTGACATATTTACCTCATTTTTGACACGTTTAACACGTTTTTCACGTTTTGACACGTTTAACAAGTTTTCACATGTTTGGAAGGTTTAACACATTTTGACACATTTTCATGTTTTTAACACGTTTAAAATGTTTTTAACACGTTTAAAACGTTTTTAACACATTAAACACCTTTAACACGTTGTTGACATGTTTCACATATTTTTTACGTTTGTAAACGTTTGACATATTTTTAACACATTTTTAACACGTTTTTCACTTATTTGGTACGTTTAATACATTTTTGATAAGTTTAACACGTATAAACATTTTTGACATGTTTAAAATGTTTTAAACCTATCAAAACGTGTGAAAAATATGTTAAACGTATTTAAAATGTCAAAAACGTGTTACATGTGCCAAAAACGTGAAAAACGTGATAAATGTGTGAAAACGTGTTAAAACGTGTGAAAAACGTGAAAAACATGTGAAAAAGTGTGAAAACATGTGAAAAACGTGTTAAACTTGCCAAAACGTGAAAAACATGTTAAACGTGTCAAAAATGTGTAAAACGTGTTAGACATGCCAAAAATGTGTTTAACGTGCCAAAAACGTGAAAAACATGTTAAACGTGTGAAAAACGTGTTAAATGTGAAAAACGTGTGAAAACGTGTTTAACGTGTTAAACGTGTTACATGTGCCAAAACATGAAAAAACGTGTTAAACATGTCAAAATTGTGTAAAACATGTCAAAATTGTGTAAAACGTGTTAGACATGCCAAAAACGTATTGAATGTATGAAAAACGTGAAAAACATGTTAAACATGCGAAAAACGTATTAAACATGTTAAAAACGTATCAAAAACGTGTTAAACTTGTTAAAGTGTGAAAACCGTGAAAAACGTGAAAAACGTGTGAAAACGTGTTAAACTTGTTAAAACGTGTGAAAATGTGTGAAAAACGTGTTAAACTTATTAAAACGTGTGAAAACGTGAAAAACGTGTTAAAACGTGTGTAAAACGTGAAAAAAAACGTGTGAAAAACGTGAAAAATGTGTTATAATGTGTGAAAAACGTGAAAAACGTGTGAAAAACGTGAAAAACATGTTTATCGTGTAAAAAATGTGTTAAACGTGTAAAAATGTGTTAAATGTGCCAAAACGTGAAAAAACGTGTTAAACGTGTCAAAATTGTGTAAAATGTGTTAGACATGCCAAAAACGTGTTAAATATGTGAAAACGTGAAAAACATGTTAAACGTGTGAAAAACGTATTAAACACGTTAAAAACGTGTCAAAAACGTAAAAAGTGTGTTAAACTTATTAAAACGTGTAAAAAACATGTTAAACGTATTAAAATGTCAAAAACGTGTTAAGAATACCAAAAGCGTGAAAAACATGTTAAACATGTGAAAATGTGTTTTAAGTGTGAAAATGTGTTAAACATGTCAAAAACGTGTTTGAACGTGCCAAAAACGTGTTAAACATGTCAAAAACATGTTAAACATGTCAAAAACATGTTAAAATATCAAAAACATATTAAACGTGCCAAAAACGTGAAAACATATTTAAAAAGTTAATATTTTGAACCGATATTTTATTTTACAAACATAGGAATTAGAATTGAATTACAATTCTATCATTTTCCCAAACATAGGAATTAGAATTGAATTACAATTCTATCATTTTTTCAAACATAGGAATTGAATTGTAATTCAATGCCAATTCTCATGGAATTGGAATTAGAATTCCAATGTCAATTCCAATTCCAATTCTTCCTCATCAAACAGACCCTAAGTGATCAGAATTTCAATGTCAATTCCAATTCCTCCTCATCAAACAGACCCTAAGTGAATTTTGAATAGTTTATTAAAGAAGATGAGACATTGTACCTTGAAATGTTAAAAGACTGTATTTGTTATTTTTAGTTTTTACTCATTAATTATTTAAATGATTTGAACTTAAAATCTCAAATTTATGATTATTATAACATTTGTTATTGTCCTCTGTCACTTAATTATTATATAAAATTATTATATTAATTGGTAAAACTAATCAAATAATATATATTTTATATTCATAATATATTAAATCATTATTATTATTTTTTAAAATTAGTTTAGATGAGAATAATCGTTATATAAGAAATCAAATGTTAGTTTAATTTATAATTATAGATAAATGAGAGTTGATGAATTGAATAATTATAAAATGAAATCCAAAGAAAGATTAAACAATGTATTTAAGCTACATAAACAGAGAAAATGTTGCAATTTGGACAAGTTTAACATAAAACATATAAATCAAAGTTTAGTGTAAAGAACGCGCAATCTAATTGATGATAATTGAAGGTAATATAATATCTAAATATATATTATTCCCAATAAATAAAGGTGTCATGATTATGGGTATGGGTAATTGGATATGGCAGGACGCGTGAATATTATTTGATTTCTTGAAAAATATACTACTATATATTACGTACTTAATTATATTTCCCACTCATTATTAAATCCAATATTTGTTCCTAATATACCCTCTTTCATATATCCCATCTAAAATAATAATAATTAGCAGAAAAAAAAAATTGTAATATATAATTGAAGAAAAATTATTGGAAGAGAGAATTTGGAAGGAAAATGAAAAAAAATATGACACTGAAAACGAAAGAAAAAAATTAGCTTTCTTTAATCCTTCCTCATAATTTAAAAGTTCTTAATTTTTAAGGTTATCTTAAATTTAAATATTTAAAAATGAAAGTCATGACTGAAACACCTTAAACAAATTAAGATGTGACATCCTCATAATGTTGAAAGGAATGATTAGCCCACATTTTAAAACTCAATTTCTTAACTAAACGATGAATTACACTTTACTTAATTCATTAAAGATATAATTTTCTTTATAATAATTTGTTAACATATTGATAACAAATATTGATACATAATAGATGGATTTGATACGTCAACAAAAATTAGTAACGAATTCAATATTAACTAACAAAATTTTCGTGTCGATGTACACGGATAAAAATAAAAAAAAATAAATTAAAAAAATTATAATAATATTTATTCAATATTTAAAATTATTAATAAATCACGAATAATATATTAAAATAAAAAATAAAACGCTCTAATTTCACATTTTATTCATTTCGGTAAAATAACTTATTTTTTCACATATTTTTTTTTGAATGAATATTTCATCTCGTAACTTTACACTTTCATTTTGCCAATCAGACATTTGATTCATATTTTTTAATAATTAGCATCATGACCTCACACTTTGGTCAATCAAATATTTGATTCATATTTGTTTAACCACTTTCAAATGATACCAGTCTATTATCCCTCGACAAACCACATCTCAATCACACTTGGTAAAATATTGTAATTGTTTTGTTAGGTTGCAAGTTCGAAACATACAAATAACATTTTTAATTTTATGTTTAACCGTTTTAAGTTTATGAGTTGGTCAACCCACAATCCGACCCAAATATCCATTTACTCTCACATATATATCCAAACTAACCACAGTTCTCGACCCGGTAATCCGGACACTTTAAAAATTAAGCATCATTATATATATAGAGAGAGAGAGATTAGTTAGTTAAAAATTTGAACTTTTATTGTTAAAATGTCTCGCGTTCATTAAATTTGATGTTGAATCTTAAATATAAAGTGTTGTTAGCCTAGTTGATTAAAGGGTTGTACTTGTTTTGTTAGGTTACAAGTTCGAAACATACAAATAACATTTTTAATTTTATTTTTAACCGTTTTAAGTTTATGGGCGGGTCAACCCACAATTCGACCCAAATATCCATTTATTCTCACATATATATCCAAATTAACCACAGCTCTCGACGCGGCAATCCGGACAATTTAAAAATTAAGCATCATTATATATATATATATATTCAAAAAGTAGCTAATATGTCAATTGTCACAAAGTAAAAGAATTAATATTCTCTGAAATCTCAACCTTAGAATTAAAATGGTTCCAAAATTGATAAAACTAATTATATCATATTATAACATATTCATCGACTCAACGAGTACAAAATCGGAAAAATTCGAGCTAAAATGTCGGAATAGAAATATGGACACTATTGAGGTCATTAACGAGCAGTCGAAAAAAGATGACGGGGAAAAGTAAAAGAAGCCCGTGACCAACCCCGAACAAGAGAATGTCAAGGTGGTCAAGAAATCCTATATCGAAATCCTTAAAAAAATGAAAGCCATAATGAACACATTAACGAGAACCAAACCGATCCCGATCTCGATCCCACCAAACCTAAAACTGAGGCCCTTTTCCCACTAATTAGGTTCGAAAGCCCGACGTCGACGTAATGATAGCGAAAGCCAAAGCATCTCAAAAACATGAGCTCTGAAACCATAGAAAGCTGCAACGTTATCAAAAACCACCTTAAGGGAAACAACTCATACGTTCAACTCCAAACTCAAGCCCAAAAGGAAAAAAGTGACAAAAGAAGTTAGCGAAGACAAAGAAGCCAGAACTCTATCCGGAAATATATCCTAAAAAGACTTAAGGGTGGCAAGAAAGAATGAGAGAAAGAACAAGGGCAAAGACAAGAGAGACGAGTCCGAGGAAATCAACCCCTATGGTCTTGTTTTAGTTGATTGATTGTTAATTTCATTCTTTATTCACTTTTATATATTTGGTTTTATGTACGTGTGTGTTTCTTAGGCTAACTGTGGATTTCTAATGACCATCGTGGGTTAACTTTAACCAAATTATTATAAACTCAATTTCAGCTTTGGTAATCATTTTACCCTTTTCGAATTTTTTAATTAATGGCGTAAGTCATTTCTAAAAAAAAAACTATGAATAATAAGACCTTAATACAAAATTAGATCAAGATTACTGAAATTAAAAACATAAAGTATATATTCTTAAGTTATGGTTAGGGCTGGCTTCGGACTGACCCTAGTTATAGTGGTAAGTTTTTATATTGTCAAATATCTTTAGATTTAATTAATTGACTAAGATTATTAAGTATAAATATATATATATATATATATGAAATAGTTATAGTCAACTATATATATAATTAAAAAAATAAATGAATGGGTAAGTACATGGAATGGAACAGAAAAGATGTAGGTGATCCCACCACTACTACGAGAGCACTAATATTATTAGTTGTACAATTTGGAAATTTGGAAGTTTGAAGCATCCCCAACTTCAGGATAATGTTGTTCAATTTTTCAATCGATGACACCTCGACATAGACGTCCTCCCAACTTAATATATTATTTATTTGTTTGTTTATCTTAATTAATCTATTTTTCTTATCTTATCATTCATACCAAACCTATATGTACAATTCTATCATTATTGAGAAAATGATATATTTTACAAAGATTAACTAATTTTAATGTTTTTTCAGTTCTAGTTAATTAATAATTAAGCGGTATGTTACTTAAAATTATTAAGGTAGTTGAAATGGTAATTTCGAAGCGTCTTAAATACAATTAAGACCACATGAGGTTATGTTATTTATTTGATTATCTTGGATTAAAGTCCTCAACATAGGAGAGTTTATTTAAAATAATTAAATATTTATAAAATAAAAATTCTATTTAAAATTACTTAAAATAATAATAATATATTATTATTTTAGATATAATTAATTTAAAAATAATATTAAACAAGTGATAGTTTGATATCAATTACATATTATTTATTAGAATAATTAGTCATTTTTAATTATAAATAAAAATTCACTTTGTTTTTTTATTGTAAAATCGAAATAATCTATAAACCCATCCAACTATAGAATTTGATGAGAGAACAAATTTAAAATGTTAAGAGTTTAAATAAATCAAATTAGTACTTTAAAATCATAAATTTGAAGAATAAATTCAAATTTTATTTTATTTTTAAAATTAAATTATTAAGAGGCAAACACAAACATATACCGTCACAATAATATAAAATAAATAGTCACATCATCTGAAATATTTATAGTTGTTATATTCATTTTAATGTATTGTCCAACTTTGTAATAGATATTCAAATAGAGCATTCAAATTTTGATGACTGGAAAATCAACTAGTTAGAAAAAAATAAATAAATTAAGAAGTCAATCTAAATAAAGAGTAGTTGAGAAATGTTATTATTATGCAATACTTTTCTACTTATCGTGAGAAGTTAATTTGTATTTTCTATAACAAATTTCAAAACATCCAACACATGAAAACTGTCTAGTATAAGTTCATCCTCACAGGAGAACTGTCATAGGCCACACAAACAAACTGGTCGAAATGCAACACAAATAAATGTCCATAATCTTGCCAAAACTTTTAATGTATCCAACCGATAATAGAGTATTATTCCTACAAATCTCAACTAAAGTAGTACCTTAAGAATTGATAATTATTTAAACTTGTTACTACAAAATTAAATGTTAATTTGGGCTGAACAAAACACCAATTTCAATGTTTGTCTTTGCTAGACTGGGAAGCTCCATCTGTTAAGGAAGTAGCAGAAATTGGTATCATGAATACTAAAATCAGACAAACTCACAATAATTAGATGTCGAGGAATCGGGATGCATCGACTTCCTCGACAAATTGTGTTCACGAAAATGTTGATATTGTAAAAAAAAAAATTTTAAGAAAAACAAGGGTTTTACGCTTTTGTCTGATTAGGGCTTTGAAATAAATTGTGATGATTGTGTTAATTTATTTGAAACTATTTTTATCTAGATCGATGTTTATGGTCTGTTAGAAATTTATGTTTGTTTTTATGTCATAAAAAAATTTATTCATCACTTTTTTTTTGTATACATTTTATTTATGGATTGATGAAAAAAAATCTCATTTTTAAAAAACAAATAATTTACTTACTATATAAGATATTTAAGTACAATTATAAATATTATAATACTATTGTGAAATTATTTGACAATCCAAGAAGACCGTAGAAATATCAATAAACAGGTGCATTCAATTTTATCATTCTGTGTGTGTGGGGTGTGGGGTAGGGACATGTATGATTGATTATATAAGAGAATAGTTAAAGACACAATAAAAAAAGAAATATCTACCTGATTTGTCCCTTAAATGGGAAAACATCTTATTCTCTCTCACTTTCTAATCAATATTAATATTACTACTAATCTATTATCTACTGTCAAAGAATAAAAATAATCTACTTTTGAAATTTTTATTATTTTGTATACCAAATAATTACTAATTTAAAAAAAAATGATGAAATATAGTAAAAGAAGGGCACGGGCACCCAACCAATGGGATGCCTACCTCTCTGTCAAACCACGTGGAACAACTTACATTTTCAAATTGCCCAAGTTGTCCTACACAACGGCCTGGCTTAACCCTGTTTATTTGAAAATATTAAATAATAAATAAAATGATCAATTTAATTAAACAATTTGGTTTTACATGATAAACAAGATTGTCCCACTTTGAATAACTCAATAAGAAACAAGGCTTTAACATTCTTTTAGTAACATTTCATACTATTATAAATAATCAAATAGGGATTAAGGTGGTACTAGTAAATAAAGCAAACTTGTTCTAAATTGAAAACGAGATAGGATAGAGGCGGTTAAGAACGGACAGTGAAAGACAACGAATCCGATATGGCATGCTACGTTGGATGAAAGAGAAAAAAAATCAATGAAAGAGCGATGCGCTTCAAACGAATGTGACAATCGTTTTTTTAGAACGCTGGGTTCGGTTAGAGTGCGACTAATCTCCGCGAGTTAAACATATAACTCATAAACACACATAACTAATTAAACAGGCGAACGGAACTTGTCGTCTGACGGGTTCGAACCAGGTCTTTTAAAGAGGCAAAAAATATCATCTTTAGGTTAGAAGAGGGGATAAACAATCGTTTAAATGAAACATTGAATCACTTTGTATGGCCCAGTCAAACGATTTACATAAAAATTTGTTCTTTAAATTTAAATGTTCAAACATTAAAAATCGTATATGCAAAAAATTTAAATGTTTATAACTTTTGACCTAAAATAAATCATTCACAATTTGTGAAATATTTTACCTTAAATTGAAAATTGCTTTACGTGAAGCAGTAATTTGTTTTACTAGCCAAGTTAAGTGATTTATATTAAAATTTATTGTATTTTTTTTAATTTTCTCTTGCCTCAATCATTTTCCATTATAGGAATTTGATGCTTACAAATCAATTTGTTTTTTTTTTTTTTATAGCTTGAACGTTTCTTTACCACACCACAACGTTTATTATAACTATTAACACGAACGTTTCTTTACCACAATGTTTATTTTTTATTTTTAGTAATGATTGACAATAAATAGAAAGATAATCTCTAGGAAAATAGTTGACATAAGAGATCAAAATGTCACGGACTTAATTTTTACTTGAAGTGGAAGCGGGAAGCGGGGATTATGGTCGGGGTGTTTTTATAATTTAAAAAAATAAAAGTAAATTAATAAAAAAAATAAAAGTTAATTTTGTTAAGTGTATAAGTATTTTGAGGGTGGAAATGGACTTTATTGTTAATAATTAGACTAGTTCGTATATTGAATAAAATAATTAAAAAAAATAATGCCAATAAAGAGCCAGCTGTCTTTGCCAAGTATAAGAGCATCCAACTCCATACTTTCTGACCCCTTTTTCTCTCTCTTAAAACGACTTCGGACCCCCGAAGAGCACACAGACGAGGATCCACCTCCATGGAACCTCCACCGCCGCCTTCCGCCGCCGCCGTGCCCGTGCTCCCAGCGGCGGCGCATGCCAATTGTCATGAATCTATCGATTCCTCGCCGCGATCCCGACACACCGAATCCTCGGAGGAGAATCATGCGCCGCAGATCCCTAGCGGCGGCGGCAAGTTGCGACTCATGTGTAGCTATGGAGGTCATATAATGCCCCGTCCACACGATAAATCTCTCCGATACGTAGGCGGAGAGACGCGGATGGTCGTCGCTGATCGTAACTCATCTCTTTCCGAACTCACCAACCGCCTCTCCAAAACCCTCCTTTCTGGAAAATCCTTTACTCTCAAGTACCAACTCCCAAATGAAGACCTTGATTCACTCATATCTGTTACCACCGATGAAGATTTAGAGAA
The DNA here is from genome assembly GCF_907164915.1 of Impatiens glandulifera. NCBI lineage: Eukaryota > Viridiplantae > Streptophyta > Magnoliopsida > Ericales > Balsaminaceae > Impatiens > Impatiens glandulifera. Next base: position 61,184,870 of record NC_061863.1, read on the forward strand.
TATGATCGAGGAGTATGAGCGAATTTCCGCCTCCTCTGCCGGTTCGCTCTCCCAAAAATCCTCTCGTCTCCGTCTTTTTCTCTTTCCATCCAAACCGGATTCTTCTTCCTCATTTGGCTCTCTCCTCGAGAATTCCGTCAAATCGGAGGGTTGGTTTCTCGATGCCCTTAACGGTACTACCAGACCCTTCTCGGAGTCTGCATCGGTTGACTGTCTGCTGGGTCTCGATGAAGATATCGCCGCAATCGCCGGCAATAATGACTGTTCCTCCGCTAAAGAAGCCGAGTCGCAGCTGAAGGGAGTCGGCGGGAATAGCAGCAAGCTCGGCGCTCAGGATATTCAATCGGTACCCGATTCGCCGATGCTTGAGACAACCTCGTCGTTTGGATCGGCTTCCTCGTCACCTTTGCTGGCTAATCTGCCCCCAATTCGTATTCGTCCGGAGGAACATAAACCGCAGGTGAGTGGAATTGAGGACCAGTTCTTGCAGATGAATGTTGCTGGGGCTCCTCCTATGCAGAAGCAAGAGGATGGGGGTAGTAGTAACTTTATGATTCCTTCTTCGACGACGCCTACTGTACTGACGACCCCTGCCGTGATAGCATTGGCTCCGTCGCCTTCTGCCCCGTTGGCAACTTTTGGGGCTTCGGGTGATTACTTAAATAGGGTTTTCTCCGATGATGAGAGATCTGATCAGGGAGCCCGTAAGCCATCGCAATTGCAGTCTCAGCCGCCTCCGCCATCATTTGTACAGCCAAAACCTACTTCCTCTGGTGTTGATTTGGCTTCTCCAGATTCAGTTTCAAGGTACTTGTTGCTAACTATATTCAATTGACTACACTTAAAGTTGTTAGATCGGATTTTAATTTGTTGATTTTGACAGTGAGAATAGTTCAACCAATCCATTGTCTCGCCAAAGAACCATGCTCTACCAAGATCCTGGTGTTCAATTTCAAAACTCTTCTTTGAACAACAGGGTTCCTGTTAATCATGTTGATCAAACACTGTCCGATCTGAATTCTACATATTTACTGCCTACACAATTCGATCATCAGCAGCAGCAGCAACATCAGCAAATAAATCTACAGCAGCAACAACAACAACCTTCACAGCAGTTCATTCAGGCTGGGACACATTACATTCACCAGCAACCAATATCTCCTTATTATTCATTATACCCTACCCAGCACCAAGCACTCCATCATCCTCACCAAGTTATTTACGTTCAAGCTAGACCACCACCAGCCTACAACATGCCAGTTCACCCATCAAACTACAGTGATGGTTCTGCTTCTGCTGCTGCTGCGACTGGTACTGTCCCTTCAAGTCAAGCCATGATTGCCGGTAAACAGGAAATGGCTTCGGCCATGTATAGGACTGGTGCAGCAGGAGCAGGAGGAGGATCAGGACCTCAGCAGTTGGTTCAAGTGGGTTCTAGTCAACATCAACCACAATACATTGGATACTCTCAGATTCATCATCCTTCTCATTCCATGACTGCTGCAGCACCTACTTCTGGTGCAAATAATAATGGGAATTATGGATATGAATATGTTGAACACCACCCGACACACGGGCAGATATTTTACACCACCCAGCAGTTGCCCCCGCAACAAATGATGACTGGTCAGTATCAAAACATCATCTCATCAGCTCCTCCTCCCATGGCTACTGCTATGTCAGAAGCTGCTGGTGGTTCCTCTCAGCTCCCAGGAGAAAGCATGAAGCAGCAGATGAGGACTTCACAACCATTGTAGGTGAGAAGAAACAATTTTGCAGGTTGGTTGTGGCTATACAGAGGAGGAGGGTACTTACTCTAGTGTCTTTATTGATATTATTATTTGATATTCATATTATTATTAATATTGGTTTGTGGTTGTGTTTATGATAAGGATTCTTCAAAACAAAATTCTTGATACATTTTATGATGATGTTGATATATTATGTTTGATTCACTCGCAATATCATATATATGGGTGTGTAAAGATATGAGTCTTCTTATAGTGGTATTTTTTTATCTGTTGTGTTTTGGGATTATACATGCCAAGGAAATCCAAGTTTCAAGCCATCTTTGTTGTTGGTTACCTCTTATCTGTAATTTGTTCAGTTGGTTGTTGTTGAATCTGATACAGATTGGATATGAGTTTCGGTTTCTTCTTCTTCTTGCGGGTTGAAGAGGCTATTTAGGGTTTTGCTTGTTTTCTCATGTCGAATTGGTTTTAGGACTCAGGAATGAATCACAGTGAAGATCTCTTCTTCTTAGCTATAGATATGTTGGGAGTTGGAATCTTTGTGTTTTTATTTTATTCATACAAAGTCTTAACTTCTTAAAATCAAAATTACACAAGATTACTAACAGGACTAATTTCCTTAATCTCACAGCAACCCTAGATGATCCCTGTCAAGATGATCCACTTCGTACCTAAGGAGGAACCATGGTGAGTAACCTAGATTTTTATAAAATAACCCACCCTACATCAAACAAGCTCTTGTATAAATGAAATCAATCAAGTCAATCTTAAAAAGTCACCTGATTGATATCAACATAAACAACAACAATCAAATAACAAATCTTACTACTATTAATAATATACAAGAATGAAGCATCCTATTACTACTAAAAATCCTGTCTGTTCATCGTTCCAGTGCTTCCAACACATGCCTCATCGAAGGTCTCCTCTCCGGGCAGCCCTCTTCTATGCACGACATCGCAATCTTTACAACTCCCATAACTTCCTCCTCTTTCTCATTCTCCGCTATATCCTCAACCAACCGCGAATCCAATACATCACACAGTGGCTTCTTCTCTTCTATCCACAACTTCATCAACTCAATAGCATCCATTCTTCCCATTATCATCTCAATCAGTATTACTCCAAACGAATAAACATCCCACTTTTGCGATGCTTTCAGACTTTTCCCTGCCTCCGGGGCTTGATAATACCACCCCGACTTCAATCCTCCACTTTCGGTTTTCTTCATCCCACTAGTTCCAACCGCCCTTGGGGACCCTCCAGCTATATTAGCCAGCCTCCCAAGTCCAAAGTCACAAATTTTCGGATCCATATTTTCATCCAACAGTATATTGCTCGGTTTCAAATCACCATGTACATATCTTTTTGGGCTGTATTCGTGTAGATAAACAAGACCTTTTGCAATTCCCTTCATAATCTTCAGTCTAATATCCCATGAAAATGCGTCCTTCCCTGTCAAATCCACAAGAACAAGAAAATTATTTCAGGTTTATCACTACTAAACTAAAAACTATACAAAAGAGATTAATTTACCATGAATAGCAGTTGAAAGGTTTCCGTTTGGGATGTAATCATAGATTAGAAGCTTCTCATCAACAGACCAGTAATAGGCTCTGAGTGTTACAACGTTTGGATGTCTAAGTTTTCCAATAGCTTCAACTTCAGTCTGAAATTCTTTCAATCTCTGTGAACCGCCTTCTCCCAATCTTCTAACTGCCAAAGTAACCCCATCTTCAAGAACAACTTTGTAAACAATCCCTATCCCGCTCTTCCCCAACACAAAAGCCGAAGCCTTCAGCAACTCGTCTAGATCAATTTCGAGCTGACCGTCCAAAGGAACCAGATCAAGATGTTCCACATTTTCAGACAAGGTTTCAGATTCATCCTTTTTTCTAAAGCACAACAAACACTCTTTCTTCCACATTCGTCTCCCTTTTGTATAGCAGTACGAGAACAGCAGCCCGATAAGGCATATGCCAATAACATCGCTGACAAGAATCGCAACAAGAACGGTTTTACTGAGCTCCCCGGTTCGGTTTCTAGAACCATCCGGAGCTTTTTGAGGCGGGTAATCAATAGGTATGAATGGGTACGATGAATTCAAACTAGGTTTATCCCATGAACAAGGATTTCTCAAAGGAGGGCCACAAAGACCGGGATTTCCAATGAAAGCTGTCGGTCCTCTGTTCACAAGAGCGCCATTCTGCGGTATCGACCCGCTTAAATTGTTGTAAGTTAGATCAATATAAACCTTTTCAGGTAGATCACCAAGACTGGTCGGGATTGAACCATTGAAAAGATTATGAGACAAATCAACAGTTCCTTGTAAATTGGTCAAATTACCCAAATCGGAAGGAACTGGACCAGCAAATCTGTTGAACGAGAGGTCGAGTTTCTCCAGCAATACCAAATTAGATCCGAATCCAGTTGGGAGATAACCGGTAAAATTGTTCTGGCTTAAATCAAGGATTCTCAATCTCTTGCAATCGATTAAGGACAAAGGCAATGACCCATTGAAGAAATTTTGTGACAGAACTAAAGCCTGAACATATTTGAGCTCCCCAATACCAGGATGAATAGACCCAGAAAGAGAGTTTCCGTAAAGAACCAAACTTTGAAGCCCTACGACTTTGAAGAGGTCAGTCGGTAACGTCCCAGAGAAGTTATTGTTTCTTAAGTTAAGATGCCTGAGCTGAGACAGAGATCCTAGAGAAGGGGAGATAAATCCGGAGAGGTTCTTCTTTGGCAGGGTAATGGATATAACATTGTATTGTTTGCAGGTAATACCATTCCAAGAACAAGGGTTTTCATGGGAATAGTTCCAGTTGTTGAGTGTTCCTTGTGGGTCGTTAGTAATAGAATGTTTAAAGGACAGGAGAGCATAACCTTCAGTGTTTAAACCGTTCACCTGAAGTATTATTACTAAATGGAAGCTGGAAAGTAGATACAGAAATGGAAAGAAAGCGAACATCTCCAGAAAAGTGGCGGTTGGAAACGGAAATATCAAAGACCTTAATTACTTACCTTTCTTGGACAGTGGACGAGCAAGTCAAGTGAAGTGAAGCGAAGCAGAGAGCAATGCGGATAGAAAGAACTGTTGAGAGAAAAGAGAGAGGGAGGAGGAGAAATGGCTAAGACTGACATCTGACAACTGTTAATGAAGAAAGGTAAAGTAAGATTCTTTATTTTATTTTAGTTTTGTAAGTAAAGGTAAAGTTGGATTCTTTATTTGCAAGTTCTTCTATAGACAATTTAGAAAGCATATTCAAATGGAGCTTGGCTCGGCATGCCTTGATCTGGTTCGTGGGGACCTATGCTCTGTAAAATAATGTGATATTATTATTATTATCTATGTTTCTTTTAGTGTGTTTTGGATGAGATCTATATATGTTGTCGGGAATCATTCGGGTTTGATTTTATGTCTTTCCCTTTTACCTAAGCTAGGCTGGAGGAGACCTGGGGTCATCTTCTTTAATTGACTGGTTTTGATCTTCAAATTAGCTGTCTTTCCCTTTTTATTACTATTTTGAATTAGCAAATTCTGTACCAATCACCTTTCATACAATTTTTTCTAAACTACCTACTTTTTCATATATATTTCTAAATTATCTATTTTTTTCTCTCTAAATCATTAATTAACCTTTTAATTACCTATTTATCACAATAAATCCAATAATTACTTTATTTTATAATTATATATAATTAAAATTAATAATACATATATTAAATAAAATATATTATATAAATATTAAAATAACACATATATTTTATTTTTACTTAATTTTATAAATATAATTGTTAGATAAAATTAGACCGGTTAATAGAACTTAACATAAATAAACCTCCTATGCAGGAACAGACAAAGAACCGGACCGGACAAACCAATGAACCGGTTAAGAAGCTCAACCGGTCAAACACTTAAACTGACCAGAAAATGACCGCACAAAAAAGGCAAGATCGGTCAAAACTAAACTCCTGATTAAACACCAGACAACCGGTCAGTTAGAAGCCAAAGGAATAACCGGAAGCCATCTGGTTAAACCGACCAGACCGGAAGCCATCCGGTGAAGATAAATAACCGACCAGCATAAGAAGATACTTCGGGTATCTGTTGAGAATGATACCAAAGGAACAGACTGAACATTTCCATATTCATACAAGTCTGAGGACAGTCTGCAGGCGGCAGAAAACTGTCCTACAAGATCTTTCCACTTCAGGATAAATCAGAAAGGCAATCTTCCAAGTATAGACAATTGTCCAACCGACCGTTACCACATTGAGTAAAAGACAAACCGAGCCGGTTTGTCCTACATACTGGAAGAACAGATAGCCAGGCCTGAAATGTTGACCGCCAGGTCTGAATCACTGAACCTCTACTCAACCAATCAAATTCAAAAAATTAAATATGACCGTTGACATATTTCACCTATAAAAGGAGCAGCTGAAGAGGAGTAAATGTGGGACAAAGTGGACAATTAATTTACAAGTGATAAGATTGTGTTCTATCTCTAGAAAAGCTTAAGTGCTAAATTGAAGTGTGTATTTATAATTTCGGTGTAAATTGTACGGGTGTTATCGAGCAGGAAATAAGTCTCGATCGGATTGTATTTGTATTCCTTAGTGAATATCCTTCTCGCGGTTTCGAGAGGAAGGGGTGACGTAAGAGTTTTATCTCCGAACATCCATAAAAACTTGTCTTGTTATTTACTTTCTGCCGGTTCTACATTCTAACCGATCTGTACTAACCTACCTACACCGCCTTGACCGACTCTACACTACCTAAACCGAATCACCGAGTTACAAAACCGACCTAGCAAACTTCCAAACTTGTCTCACTAAAAATCGGTTCTGTCTATCCTGTAAGTGTGCTGCTTCAACCTGAAACAAACCTCTTCCGCGCTTGAACCTGGTTCAAGGGTTTGTGACAGTTTGTGTAGTATTGAAACCCCGGTGTTAATTTCTAACCGGATTAATCACCACATTTTGAGTGAGACGCGCTAACCGGCCCAACCCCGGTCCCCCAGTCGCGACCTAGATCCTAACAATAATATATATAATTAATTATTACACATTTTAAATTAAATAATTTAAATAAATATTACAAACTAAAATAAAATATTATACACTAAAATAAAATAAAATACATAAAATTTTAATAACATTATTAAAATAAAATATATAATTATATTATATAAATATTAAAATAATATATATATATATTACATAAATATTAACATATATTTTATGTAAATGCGTAAAATATTATAAATATTTTAAAATTTATGTAATATATTTTATTTTAAGGTTTTTTAAATTGATACTTTTATAAATATTTGAAGGTTTATGTAATTTATTTTAAGGTTTAGTTTAATTTAGTTTATTTAAGGTTTATGTTATATATTTTATTTTAGTTTATAATATTTATTTTAATTATTTAATTTGTTGTTGCTTAGTTTTAATTATATATATTATATTTATAAAATTAAGTAGAAACAAAATATATGTGTTAATTTAATATTTATGTAATATATGTTATTTTAATATTAATATAATATAATATATTTTATTTTAATTTATAATATTTAAATGAATTATTTAATTTATAATGTTTAATTTTAATTATATATATTATATTTATAAAAATAAATAAAAATAATATATATATATATATATATTAATTTTTATTATATAAAATTATAAAATAAAGTAATTATTATATTTAATGTGGAAAATGAGGAATTAAAATGTTAATTAATGATTTAGAGAGAGAATGGTGGGTAGTTTGAGAATGTGAATAAAAATGTGGGTAGTTTGAGAATGTGAATAAAAATGTGGGTAGTATGAGAATGTGAATAAAAAAGTGGATAGTTTGAAAAAATTGTTTGAAATGTGGGTGAGACAATAATTAATTGTTAATAAGGGTAGAACATAGAATCAATTTCTGTCTTACCCACCTCTCAAACAATTTTTCTAAAATACCCACATTTTTTTCCACATTTCCAAACTATCCACATTTCTCTCTAAATTATTAATTAACATGTTAATTACACCTATTCCACATTAAATCCACTAATTACCTTATTTTATAAATATATATAATTAAAATTAATTATATATAATTAAAATTAATAATACATATATATTTTATTTTTACTTAATTTTATAAATATAATATATATAATTAAAATTAAATATTATATTAAATATTATAAATTAAACTAAAATATATTATATTATATAAATATTAAAATAACACATATATTAAATAAATATTAAATTAACACATATATTTTTTACTTAATTTTATAAATATAATATATATAATTAAAACTAAATAATAATAAATTAAATAATTAAAATAAAATATATAACATAAATCTTAAATAGAATAAATTAAATTAAATCTTAAATTAAATTACATAACCTTAAAATATTTATAAAAATATAATTTAAAAAACCTTAAAATAAAATAAATTACATAAACTTTAACATATTTATAATATTTTACGCATAAAATATACTTGTTAGGTTAATATTTATGTAATATATATTTTATTCTAGTATATAATATATTTTACGTATAAAGTATACATGTATGTTAGGTTAATATTTCTGTAATATATATATTATTTTAATATTTATGTAATATATATATTATTTTAATATTTATATAATATAATATATTTTATTTTAGTATATAATATTTAATTTAGTTTTTAATATTTATTTAAATTATTTAATTTAGAATGTTTAATTTTAATTATATATATATTTTCTTTATCAAATTAACTAAAAATAAAATATATGTGTTATTTTAATATTTATGTAATATATTTTTGTTTAACATATGTATTATTAGTTTTGATTATATATATTTAAAAAAGGATAATTAAAAGGATTATTAATAATTTAGAAAGAGAATTGTGAGTAGTTTAGAAATATGAATGAAAATGTGGATATTTGAGAAAAATTATTTAAAATGTGGGTAAGACAAGGATTGGTCAGTAAAACATATTCATAATTATAGAATTCAGCATATTTTTTTAGACAGACAGACACTTTTGAAACATCCCGGGTCTAATGAAGAAGGACCCTATTTATCCAACTCATGTAACTAACTAGCTAGCTAGCTAGCTATATTGAATCATATATTAAAGTGTTTGGTTTTCAACATTAATATCAAAAGTTAAAAGCACATCGAGACCAAATCTGACACTCACAAAAGTCATAACTTTCAGACGGTTTGCAGCCCTAGGATCAGTTGGCCGGCTGCTGGTATGTATACTGCATATTTTGCTTCAACGTAAATATTATTTACAACTTTTGGTTCAATAGTTGCTATTCAATCTCCAATCCTATTACTTTTACCAAAGAAAGAACAAATAGGTTAATTATGGAATGGAGACAGACAACTTGTGTCAGTTTTTCTGTATTATTTCGAAAAATAAAACGAGTTATGTAACTCAAAAATATAGGTCCCTAAGAAATTAAAATCGTTAATGGGTCACGCTACTCTCCTAAATATAAAGAAAACTATAAATGTATAAATTTACCTCATCATTTATTTTTTATTATTATTATTTTAGAAAGTTACCACAGTTTTTTTAATAATAATCTCACTTTAGTTTATAACCTTTTTAGTGTGAATGTTATTTGAGACCCTTAATCCTAAAATATGTTATAATTAAAAATTGATCATATCATAACGTGGTTTACAGTAAAATAAGATAGACCTGAATTTAAATAGGCTAATTATTATTTTTAATTAAATGAAAACTAGCATGATACCACGGCCATATTCCCGCTTAAATTCAAAGCGCAAACGCTTTCCGTGACCCTTTAGTCTCTAAAAATGTGGTCATACTTAAGTAAGTTAAACATATAGCCCGTAAATACACTTAAGCATTTAACCAGACACAAAACTTGTCGACCCGTCGGGATTCAAACTTAGGAGATCAATCATTTCACTTATTTCAATATTCTTATTAGGTTGTAAATAAGTAAATATTATATATAGAGTTTTGATTGTATAAATTTATTTGATTCTACTCTACAATGCATTATATATTTCTTGTACAGGCTAAGCTAGTTTAATTCAAAAGGTTAAATAGTAACCCAAAAAAAAAACTGAAATATGACACACTGAACTATTATTTATGCCAAACTGATTAACAACAAATTAGAATAAATAATAAACAAGAATCTACCCCCTTTCCCCCCTTGGGAGTAAGGAAAGAATAAACAAAAAAACTCACAAAAACAAATAGCTTAATTGTCCACAAATTTCTAAAAAAAATATTATGGAGATATTCAAATTAATCTGCAAAACTGAATGGCCGTTGGATAATTCATTCAGTAATCTGCAAAAATGCTTCCTTCCTCTGTCTCCTCATTTCATCATAGAAGCTCTGGATAAACTTCTCAGCCCTTTCATCAACAGACAACCAGTCATCTTCTTCTTCTTCCTCTTCTTCTTCTTCGTCTTCTCCCCCATCACTTTCTGTAAACTCCACCATTTTTGTTTCTTCCATTGAATTACCAAAGCTTTCAATTCTCATCAGCTCACTACTCTGTATTTTCTTCTCATCCTCCAACATGCACACACAATTAAGGAAATACAACAGGGAATGATGAAGTTTATTGAATAATTTTCTATTCTTGAATGTGGGTCTCCTCCCGTATTGAATGAGAGGAGATCGGGTGCTTGAAGGGGGTGAGTATTGATATTCTTGATCTTGGATGTATCCATAGCCATAGGAGCTGTAATGCCGAACAAGTTCCAATTTCCTCCATTTCTTCAGAATAACGAGCTTCCTGATTATGGGTTTTCTCACTTTGGCTATCAAGATTGAAACTTTCTTCAAATTGAACACCTTTTGGAAAATGGGTAATCTCTTTCTCTGCATTATGTTAGCAAACAAGATGAATATTCAAAGGATTCGTTTGGGAATTCTCTTGGGTCTGGACGGTTTTAAATGGTGTTGGAAAGAGAAAAAAGAGGAACGTGAAACTGTGGGGCCGCCGAGCTGTAAAATGGTGGTGCCTGGTCGGTGTTCCACATTGGATTATTTTTATTTGTTGGTATCCGCGGATATAGCCGTTTGAACTTTGAACATCTTAAGTAAGTAGGGTTCATCTTCAATTCTCATATATTTTAACCAAATTAATGAATGTATTAAATTTAAAAACTGTTTTTATGAAAGAAAAAAAAATATAACTAAAGGGTTTAATTAAGGTTAACTTCTATTAATCTACTTAATCATCATTAAAGTTTATTTTAAAATTGTTTTTGACAAATGTGTAAAATGATATTAGTTATTAAAAAGATTTAAGTTATTTTTTAATTAAACAATATATTAATAGTTTTTAATGAATGAAAAATAAAGAGAGTCGAGAATGCGTTATTTAAAGAATTGTTTGAAAACTTAGAAAAGATATTTGATTTTGTTTGTCTTGAGTTATTATTATTATTATTATTATTATATTTATATATATATATATATTAATTAGCTATTTTTATAAATACATACTAAATCTTACTCATATAATTCAAAAATATATCTGTAAAAAAGTTAAATAATAATCCTTAAAATAACCCTACCTTACTTTTATTGCAATATGACTTTTACTAAGGCCTAATTCGTTCTTGTAAAATTTTTTTATTTAATTTAATATCAAATCAGTTTTTCAATTAATCATTTTTCACCAATCACATTGCTCATTTTATTAACCAAAATATTAAAATACCTTCTATTTTAAATTATTATTTTTTTTATTTTATTTATATATATCAATAATCTTTAAGTTTTTTATCAAAAATAATCATTATCATTTCAAAATCATCAACCATTATTATTTTTCTCTCTCTTTATTCAAATTTAAACTTGAAAACAATAGACTCTTTTGGTATATATATAATACACTACACATACATAGCTTTCTTAGCAAAGAAAAATTAAATTAGTTTTTCTTCCAAAAGTTATTTTTGGGAAATTTGGATGTAGGTAAACAAACCAACATTATAATAATCTGAATTATTTCATCAAAATATTAACTAGTTGTACATTTGTTATGATGCAGTATGTTTTTCCGGGCTTAGGGTTAAACAAAATAACCGCCAACCATCCTCTTCTTTCTAACTAATTATATTATATTATTTTTCATCATCAATTTTAGATAAATACATTTTATATTTTTTATTATACATTTTTCTCTAATTTTTTGGTTAAAATTAATTAATTAATAATAAATATTAAATACAAAATATATACATACACAAAATAATAAAATTATTTCAATAATCTCAAATGGTATAGTGATTAAAAGATTCACATTTCATGTTTAAGACCAGAGTTCAAATATCAAAACATACAAATTTAAATTTTCAAGAATAATTTTTTGATTAGAATATATGGTGGCACAACTTTTAAATAAAGGAAACAAGGCATCTGAAAGCGGGATGTCGGAATTAGTGGTTGGTTTGACGATCATTTGAAAGTGTGAGGTCACGAGATAAAGGTTAAGTTGTGGGTGGTTTGTGGAGTGTGATGTCGAAATTAGTGTTGATTTGACAATCATTTTAAAGTATGAGGTCACGAGATAGAGGTATAATGGTAGGTGGTTTATCGAGTGTGAGGTCGAAATTAATGGTTAGTTTGACGAGCATTTGAAAATAAGAAGTCACGAGATGGAGGTCGGGTGGTGGGTGGTTTGTCGGCGGAGGGGATAAAGAGGCATATGAAAACGTGTGATTCACAAGATGATTGTCTATTGAGAGTTAATGGTTGGTTTGACGTTGGATAAGAAGTCTGTGATCAATTGGGATTTATAGTTGATTTGTTCAAGTGACAGTAAAATAGATGTCAACTAAGATTGGTGAGTCACAAAATTATGGTCAGTAGATGGTTTGTCGATGAGATAAAGAGGCATATGAAAAAATGTGAGTCACAAGATTATGGTCAGTGGATGGTTTATCGAATGAATAAAGAGACATATAAGGGGATAAAGAGACATGAAAAAGTGTGAGTCACAAGATGAGGGTTAGTTGGGGGTTAGTGATTGGGTTTTAACGATGGATAAGAGGTGTGTGATCAATTGAGATTGGTTGTTGATTTGTTGAATTGAAAGTAAAAGAGAAGTCGATTAAGATTGGTGAGTGATTTGTCAAGAGATAAAGAGACATATGAAAAAATGCGAGTCACAAAATTAGGGTTTGTGGGGTGGTTTGCCGAGTGGATAAAGAGTCATATGAAAAAGTGTGAGTCACAAGAGTATGATCAGTGGTGGTTTTCCGAGAAGATAAAAATACATATAAAAAGTGTGAGTCATAGGATGAGAGTGAATTGAGGGTTAAGCGAGTGACGATAAGTCAAAATATATGTTAACATTAAGTTTAATCTAAACTTAATTTTTATAAACTAAAATTTTAATTTAAAATTAATTAAATTTGAATAATATTAATTTTATCTAAAATATTTATAAATAAATTATATTTTTTTATCTGTGCAAAATTAATGCTAGTTGTGTAAAATGATATTAAAAAGATTTATGTTATTTTTTTAATTAAACAATATATTAATAGTGTTAATCATTAGTTTGAAAAGAATAAATAAAGAGAATTTAGAGCGCAGTATTATTTAAAGAATCGTTTGACAACGTAAATTTATTTGAGTTGGTTTACGTCTATATATTAAATGGCAATTTTTAATAAATACATACTAAAATTATCTCACCCATATAATTCAAAATAATCTTTAAATATGACCAACGGCCTACCTAATTTTAATGCCAGCCTGATGGGCCTAAAAACGGGCTTTAAAGTTTAGGCCCAGATTTATCGTTTTTTTGGTTCTGTGATATGGATTTGACGTTAAAACTGCCTCTCCGTCCCTATTGCGGTGTATATACTATATACATACATACATACATAGCTTTCTTTCTTCTTCCAAAAGTTCCCATTAATTTGAGCATTAAATAAGTTTGCTCTGATCGGCCGGCCGGAAAATGATGACAATTTATCAAAATCAACAGAAAGAACCAGAGGGAGAGGTGCGGATGGCTCCGGCGAGATCGAAGCTTCACAATATGATGCTTCCGCCGAGTTTGACTTGGGGTAATTCGAGGCCTGTTTGGTCGTTCAACCAGAGGGGGAAACCTATCGCTAAAATACAATCCATCGTCGTTGATCGGGGGAGAGAATCAGAATCGGCATCGACATCTACGACGAAATATTTTGAGAAGGCGCCGTCGCTGTTGCCGGCGGCGGTTGGATCAGGTGATTCCGGTTTGAGATCCAGCGGCGGAATTGATGGAGACGGAGGTATCGGTGCGGAGAGGGAGAAAATAATATCGGATTTGAAGTTTGCTACGAATGAGATGCATTTAGCGTTTATGAAGGAATGTTCGAAGCCGCCGCCGCCGGTGGTGGTGCAGTTAGATGCGAGTTCATCGCGGCTGCCGTGGAATTTGCGGTCGAAGAAAGTAGATGTGTGCAAGTCTCAAGTTGATGAAAAAAAGGTAATCAAAGATGAGAAGAAACAGAAAGGAAAGAAGAGATTCTCAATTTGTTTATCACATAGTGAGATTGAAGAAGATTTCATGGCGATCGTTGGTCATCGGCCTCCCAAAAGGCCGAAGAAACGAAGCAAGATTGTGCAGAAGGAATTGGATGTAAGTAGTAAAATCAATCAATTAAACTTGATCACTTGTTGTATGATCATTGATCTAAATCTAATTACTCCATTGTTCATTCGTTCATTGATTCATGCAGGATCTTTTTCCGGGACTAGGGTTAGCACAAGTAACAGCCGGCAAATACAAAGTTTCCGGTCCTCGTAACTTCTGATTATGATTAAAGCCCTAAGATGACTCAATGTAGTTTTTTTTTTTTCATTAATTCAGATTATATTCATTATACTATTGTGATTATATTAATAAAATAACTTGTAATTCATTGTCTAATTATATTTTATTTATTTTATTTTAATATAGGAATACCCCACAATTTTGAAAAAATCAAAAACATGTAATGTTGGATATTTTAGTCACTTCAATTACTTTATTAATTGAATACATATTTTAATTAGTGTCTCATACAACTTAATAAATTATATTTTCTTATCATCTCAAATTTTGTTTGTAAAATTCAACTACAATTTTATACTAATTAAAATTGGAAAATAATGAGAAGTCAGACAAACAAAATATTACTCATTTGTAATTCAAATTAAAATAAAATATATTAATAAATATAAATTTAATTGAAATATAACCATTTTTTTAAATCATATAAGAAACTATGGTAATATAATATTAATATAACATAAATTACATACAAATAATGAAAATATAAGATTATCACGAGTTTATATAGTATTTGGTCCTTGAAACCTTAATTGATATATATTTGAGATTAAAAACTATTCTTTCAAAATAAAGACTCCAACTTTATAAAATGCTCAAATAAACCTTTGATATGTCTCAACTAAATAACATAAATATACTGTCAATGTCAAAATATTTTTATAGTTGTATAACCTAACAAAATATTATATTTTATTTTATGTTAATTTTTTTTTTATCAATATTATATACTAAAATATATAAAAAAAATAATTCAATATTATTTTATTTTTACTAAACAATTCAAAGTTATATAACACAAACACTAAAAGAAGATTTTTTTGTGTAGTAAAATAATATGTGACTGGAATATTTTTGTTTGGCTTAAGATATTAAAAGTGAATTTGAATAAAAAATATATAAAGGTATAAATATATAATAAAATATACTTTTAGTTGATCATTTAAATGATATATTAAATGGTAAAATTAAGATTGAATAGTGAGTTTTTTAAATTTATTTGCAAATAAAATCCAACCCGACTAACCAGTTCTTAAATACTGCTCTATTTACAATATATCTTTTGTTATCTGCATATTGTCCTATGCTGTCATAGTCTTTCCAGATTTTTTTATGTAAAATTATTATGGAATGTGTAATTTGGGAATTATTCAACCAAATTTGTGCTGACGTGTTTGTCAATTTTTATGAGCTAACCAGACTTATAACTTTGATATTTAGCCGACTATTTTTTAGTCAAATTTGTATCAAGTCACCCAAAATTTGTTCATCAAATTTTAAAAATGGTTCGTGACTCATCCATAAAGTGATAGCTTAGACCACAGCTATCTTTAGAAAAATAAATAAAAAATTTAATTGATTTTTATTGTAATTGGGTTGGGAACAAAGAGATCTCTTGTATTGTTTTATGATTATGTTATTAATGAAATATAAATTGGTTGAGATTATTATTATTATTATTTTGCATATTGCCACTTAACTAAATTGAATTTAAAAATATTTTTATATTTAAAATAAGATTTGATATGAAATATGAATTCAAATAAGTTTTCAGTGACATTGTTATGTTATATATTGTTCACGCATATTTATACAAATATTAAAAATAATTGAGAATGAATTTGGAAAGGAATAGAATAATTTTTTTTTCAACCAATTATAATTTCACGTTATTTCTTCTCTCATCTATATATATATAATGATGCTTAATTTTTAAAGTGTCCGGATTGGCGGGTCGAGAGCTGTGGTTAATTTGGATACTTGGGTCGGATTGTGGGTTGACCGGTTTTTAAATTTAAAACGGTTAAAATTAAAAATGCTAGAGGTATGTTTCGAACTTGCAACCTAACAAAACAAGTACAACTCTTTAACCAACTAGGCTACAAAGACTTTATATGTTAAATTCAACACCAAATTTGATAAACGCGGGACGTTTTAATATTAATATAAGTTCAACTTTTTAACTAAGTAATCTATATATATATATATTGATGCCTAATTTTTAAAGTGTCCGGATTGGCGGGTCGAGAGCTGTGGTTAATTTAGATACTTGGGTCGGATTGTGGGTTGACCCGTTTTTAAATTTAAAACGGTTAAAAATAAAATTAAAAATGCTAGAGGTATGTTTCGAACTTGCAACCTAACAAAACAAGTACAACTCTTTAACCAACTAGGCTACAAAGACTTTATATTTTAAATTCAACACCAAATTTGATAAACGCGGGACGTTTTAATATTAATATAAGTTCAACTTTTTAACTAACTAATCTATATATATATAATGATGCTTAATTTTTAAAGTGTCCGGATTGGCGGGTCGAGAGCTGTGGTTAATTTGGATACTTGGGTCGGATTGTGGGTTGACCCGTTTTTAAATTTAAAACGATTAAAAATAAAATTAAAAATGCTAGAGGTATGTTTCGAACTTGCAACCTAACAAAACAAGTACAACTCTTTAACCAACTAGGCTACAAAGACTTTATATTTTAAATTCAACACCAAATTTGATAAACGCGGGACGTTTTAATATTAATATAAGTTCAACTTTTTAACTAACTAATCTATATATATATATATAATGATGCTTAATTTTTAAAGTGTCCGGATTGGCGGGTCGAGAGCTGTGGTTAATTTGGATACTTGGGTCGGATTGTGGGTTGACCCGTTTTTAAATTTAAAACGGTTAAAAATAAAATTAAAAATGCTAGAGGTATGTTTCGAACTTGCAACCTAACAAAACAAGTACAACTCTTTAACCAACTAAGCTACAAAGACTTTATATTTTAAATTCAACACCAAATTTGATAAACGCGGGACGTTTTAATATTAATATAAGTTCAACTTTTTAACTAACTAATCTATATATATATAATGATGCTTAATTTTTAAAGTGTCCGGATTGGCGGGTCGAGAGCTGTGGTTAATTTGGATACTTGGGTCGGATTGTGGGTTGACCCGTTTTTAAATTTAAAACGGTTAAAAATAAAATTAAAAATGCTAGAAGTATGTTTCGAACTTACAACCTAACAAAACATGTACAACTCTTTAACCAACTAGGCTACAAAGACTTTATATTTTAAATTCAACACCAAATTTGATAAACGCGGGGCGTTTTAATATTAATATAAGTTCAACTTTTTAACTAACTAATCTATATATATATAATGATGCTTAATTTTTAAAATGTCCGGATTGGCGGGTCGAGAGCTGTGGTTAATTTGGATACTTGGGTCGGATTGTGGGTTGACCCATTTTTAAATTTAAAACGGTTAAAAATAAAATTAAAAATGCTAGAGGTATGTTTCGAATTGCAACCTAACAAAACGGTTAAAACTCTTTAACCAACTAGGCTACAAAGACTTTATATTTTAAATTCAACACCAAATTTGATAAACGCGGGACGTTTTAATATTAATATAAATTCAACTTTTTAACTAACTAATCTATATAGGTGTTGAGTAAATGGATACTTGGGTCGGATTGTGGGTTGACCCACCCATAAACTTAAAACGGTTAAAAATAAAATAAAAAATGTTATCCGTAATTTTTTTTCACGATTTTTATATTAATACTCGTGCAAATGCACGGAAAAATGCTAGTTCTTTTTTATCCTCCTTCATTATTTGATAATAAAAATATATACTAACGTTTCAATACTTTATTTTTCTTAAAATGAATAAAACAGGGCTGTGGAGGGAGATAGAAATAACGGTAGAAGAACATCGGCAAAGAGGTTTGAACTTGTTCATAAGAATCGGCTAGGACGAGCGAATCAGCGCAATACCTTTTGTAGACGACGTCGTCACTCCATTGCGCACTGCCAAGTTCATCGAATCTTGATCTTGAGTTGCTGAGGGCCCTAGTATTGTGCATTTATCCATCCTTTCTCGTCTTCTTTCAAAAGATAAAGATACATTTTGCATGTATCGGCTGACAAATCATGTCCATAATGCTCGATTGAGTCTTCTTCCACTCTTGGCGGCTATCCAGCAAACACGTTGTCCTATTTTCCAGCGGATGACGTAAATTCTTAAAATGTTAGTGCTCTTTACTTGAAATGCTTTCTTCGTTCTCGAATTTTAATATTATTTATTTATTTATTATTTGCTAGTCTATTTAATCATTTCACTACACTTTCAATTCCATTTTACTTAATCTTAATCAAATTGAAGGAGAGGTCCTGATTGTTGCTTTTGACTTGTATTCTATAGAGATGCAAATAGTTGTAGACTGTAGCTGTAATCTTGATTTTAGGGTTCTGCAGTAATCTTATTCGTAAATGAAACTCTTCCTGAGAGTAGGATCTTAGTTAATGATGTGTCAATCAATTAAGTTACTAGTATGTGGTTATTTCTTCTATATGGTGAATTGGTGATTGATGTTGATTTTTCTAAAGTAATTAGCATTGTATTAATAATGATTCATCATATTATTTATATTTGTGAAATACAAGTCAATAGCTGCAGAAAAATATTGATTGAGTCATGGGTAAAGATCTTTGAAGATAAGAAGAAGACAGTACTAGAACATTGTTATGGTTTAAACAGGAATATTTATTTTTTCATGTTTTTCAACTGCTGTTGAAGATTTCTTGAACAAATGAAGTGCTAACTTATCTTTGAACTAAGGTGCAAATTAAAAGAAAAAATGCATTTTTTTTGCAAGAAAGGGCTATTGTTGGGTAATTGCATCCACATGTCTTAAGTTCTACTTACAATTTATTCGATTCTACAATCTCTACATTGGAAGTTGGTAACTTCTATATTGTTTCTTAAATGTTGCACACTTCAGACATGCCTTGCACACAATATGCAGTATGATGACGTGGATTGGCCTTCCTCATTTTTCTTTGCATGTTTATTAATGAAGATGAAGTATTAATCAGTTGCATCCAAATCCATAATTGAGAGATGTGATTTCTATGATGTTCGTGCCACAGGTTGTGGAATGAGGATAACCAGTTACCAAAAAAAATTGTATTATGAGACTCTGGACAGAACTTCCAAACGAATGTTGTATACTAACTATTTTCGTTGATTTTTTGCATGATTGTTATTTCAAATATGCTATTCCACCATTAGTGTATTTACTGAACTCATGCAACAGGAATGTGTACTGGAAGCGAAGGGCAACAACTAAAGTCCACCATCTTATTAAAAATGGAAGTCCTAGTTTTGTGCATGGAAAGTTGGAAGTTATATTGAAAACATGTCTTGGATCTGATTTATGCTTGATATCAAGTCCATAAGCATTTAAAATACAAATGTATTTTATTGCTTCTACTCCTTACATGTTACATCACATAGAAACTTAGAAAGTTCAACTATCTAGGATAAGCTAGCTGATGTGACTTTATGGCAGAATATGTTCTGGTCATTATAAATATATAGTTGAGTTCCACTTTATTTTTTTTAATGCATTCATTTGATTCTTCTGATTTTCTTGGGGGGGTTTTAGGGAGGCGACACTTGTCTACTGTCTCAATTATGATATTTGATGCTCGCAAAAGGATGAATAAAATGAAGATTGATTATTGCTAAAAACATGTTGCACTTATCTGCTTTAGTGCATGGAATCAATCATATGCTATACTCCTAGTCCCTATCTAGTCCTCTGATTATGGAGCAAACTTGGTAATCATATCAAAATGATTAATGTGGCTAGTGGACAACACATTATCAGATAGTCCTTTTCATCACATCAAATAAAGTAGAGATAATTATAGTTGTTATAGATGGCTAGGAAGTTGTGCCTTTCATCCTTCCTAATAGTGAAGCTTTTCCTCATGTGTGAAATGGTTCTCTTCACATTAACTTCAAGATCTATTAATAGCTTAAGTATTTTTTCCTTTTCTTTTTTTTATTGATCAGATTCTCTGATGTTTCTATCAGGAATTAAGACAACAGGGAAAGAAAATGAAGAAGAACTACTCACAGAAGAAATATTATTGTCGCTAATTGATAATATGCGACTTACAAAGATGGATCGACAAAGATACAAAATATTATGTCTCCCTACTCAAATCAACGACAAAGTTCCTTTTGGTTGATAGATAGGTTCAAAATCTTCCAACTAATTATCAGCAACTATAGTTGACAGAATCTGATGTTCACTGAGCCAACTTTCAGAAATCCCACTGATTAATTCCTGAATTGCCACAGTTCATCCACACCCCATGATGCACCAACCATGTCATCGCCCACCCAACTTGTGTCTGACACTTGGTGGTTGTTCAACAATGAAAACTCCCAAGGCCCTACAATTGATGTGGCACCTATGTCAAGTACCTCCATGTCATAGCTGCTTATGTCTACTTGTAAACATTCTTCTGGTAGTAAATTGCCGCAGTCAATTTTGCTGCCATATTCAAAAGCTGAACTTCCTGGTTGCTCACAGATTTCAGGCATAGTTTGAAAAGAGCACACAGTATGGCTTCTATCCATCGGGATTAAGTTGGTGTCTCCACATTCATGTGCAGGTAAGAATGCCAAAGGAGGAGTCTGCTTATTTGGCATCAAAGAGGCATGTAGGGAAATTTGCTGCATTCCCATGGCGTTCGGTGGTGTAGAGATGGTGGATGGAGGGGAAGTTGAAGATGTTTGTACCATTTTCTCAAGCAATCTGGGCATCCAAACACACTGAACAGTATCCATAAAAATCTTGCTGTTTGACTCCATCTTAAGTTGGCGTGCTTGTTTTTGCACCCTTGTTCTCCAATAATTCTTTATCTCATTATCCGTCCTCCCTGGCAATTGTTGTGCAATCTTCGACCATCTGAAATCCAGATAAGGCAAAAGAAGTGAAATTTTGAAGTCTCGCCCATCTCTTAATTAATAGTACAATATTGTGCTTACCTGTTGCCCAGCTTGGAGTGTTGGTCAAGAATCAAAAGTTGTTCCTTCGGAGTGAGATTTCCACGCTTAATGTCTGGCTTTAAATAATTCAACCATCTTAACCTACAACTCTTACCAGTTCTTTTCAACCCTAAAGAAGTTGAAGGGAAAAAGAGTTTATAAAAAGAAAAATAGAAACAGATTTAAACTCAAAGCTACTAAAGTATTTTGTTTTGTTTCGATGAGAACCTGCAGATTTTGCTAGCAGATTCCAACGGCCTTCACCATGGCAAGCTATGAAATGGGTGAGAAGAGTGTCTTCCTCAAGAGTCCATGGCCCCCTTCTCAGTTCGAACTCTTCCCATTTTGGATCAGAAACAATTGTCATAACGTTTTCTATTGTATTAGCACTGAAGTTATTATTCTTAAATGTTTTACAGGGGAGAAGAAGCAATGAAAATGAAACAAAAGCCAAGTGGAGATTTATAGGCAACCCTTCTTCCAAGTAAGACTAGTTTTTTGTTTTTTTATGTTAAGGGGGTCTTGAAGTAAAAAAGTATAATTCAAAGGTAGAAAAAGGAATAAAAGAAATTTCCGAGATGGAAGTTTATGATTTTTGTTCATAGTTATGAAGGATTGAATTTTCCTTTATATGTTTTTGTCACACTGTACAATGTATTTAGATCTTGGGTTATTGGAAATCTAGTAAAGTGCCTTTCTATAGGCATATTCTTTGGGGTTGCAAAATTTATGTGGGGAGGGCCCCTACTTCTTTTGGAGCACTATATAGATGCTTACCCACTAATTAACCCCTTGTTCCTGGAAAACAAACCAATTAGTTTACTAATTTATTTATTTCATAAGTCACTTAAGAAGACCCACATATAATTCAATAACATGTTAGAAATCACCACGTAATTTGGTTATATATAAAATTAAATCTCTCACAAATAAATAAAAGGGTAAAATTGACTTGTGGTTTATTTTTTATTATGCTTAAAGTTAGCATCTTATTGTTGAAGCTGAGATGTCATATTCACACAAGCTATTATGAGTGTTAGATAGCATTATGAAATGAAACGGGTTATTGCTGGTTGGTCCCATAAAAAGGTTTTTGGTCATCCTAGATTGGCAAATCATTAAAGCAATTAAGATGACAATCACAGAGTTGGGATGACATCATCATAGATTGAAAGGAAGGAAACAACTAAGAATGATCCAGGGAGGGGAAGAAAGGAGTTAAAAGTAATGCTAGTTGTTATTCCTTCCAGTATTACTTTTTTCATAGATTCCTCATTTTATATGCCACGTGTTCCATGACCGCTACTCTTATTCTTTTTTCCATTCACAAGCACCGGTCATCCCTTCTCACTTTGGAATCACATGCAATACATATAATTTATATTAATAATATTGGTGTTTGTACGTAGTTAATATTGTTGCAAATTGAATGCATTTAATTTATTTGAAAGCAAGTTTTAAAAGTTGTTTTTGTAGTAAAATTTTGAGCAAAAAATACTGAGTTGATTGAAGTAAAAAGCCTTATCATATATTTTATTTTCTCTCATAATGCTATATTATAGCTGAAATGTCTCAGCATTCACAAGGAGAGAGAAGAATTTCAAAGGTATTATTTCTAGAACTCTTGGTTTTGTATCGAGTTTTAGATCTTAATTGTTTTGGATAGATGTAGTTTCTTTTACTAATCTGGGGAAATGTATTTGATTGGAGAGAATATATTCTGGATTGAGTTATCTAAATTGTATTAGAATAAGTGTTGAATATTAACAGCCAAAACTGTCTCTATAAAAAAATAAGTATGCTAAAGCTTGAAGAAGTGAGAAACAGTGGGTGATGATATCCCCCCTATAGGCTATAGGGTTTGGGGAAAAGGGTACTTTGAGAAAGAGGCAAATGCAAAATGAGAGAGAATAAGAATCTTAGTTATTGGGAAGAGGAGTATAGTGGCTGTGCTTTGTAGATAAGGCCATTCCTTTCACTGTTACAAGATTCAGGGAGGGGGGCTGGCTTCCCTTATCGATCGATCGATCATCCAGGACAGGGACAGGACTGGCAACCCCTCCATTAGTGGTGCTTTGGTGCAACTCCATGCCGTTTTTGCATCTTCTTTTATCTATGAAATTAGGATATGTGGTGGAGATAAACATTAGATGTATGTTGATTTCATTGAAAAAAAGTGAAATGAATAGGCCTAGCTAGGCACAGGTAGTTCACTAGACTTGATTGATGAGAAATGCAGAAAGCAAAGGAATTCCTTTATTCCCTTTTGATAGTGCTTCTCCTGAGGATTATCCTCATTCATGTGGAGGTGGGGTCATTTTACACATCTCTTCAGAGACTATCCAAAGTGTAGATAATGATCCGGGCTTAGGAGAAGAAACATCAACTTCTTGTGATTGATGTGAAATGGCTTTAGTTTGTACTTTCATGAATTCCCTTTCACTGCCAATCAATAGGTTCACATCTACCCCTCTTATATGATGGCACACATTCCCACTGAGGTGAACATCACGCCATATGTGGGTAAATTAACTAGCTTATTTAGAAAGAAAAAAATGTACTTAATTGTTTTTTTTGTTGAAGTTAGATGTTGATATATGTGAGAGTTAGAATGACTGCAAATATAGTAAATGACATTGACGAAGAAAGAGCACTTGCCAATGATACTTGTTAAATTTTTTTCAGAACACAGGAGATTGGTGCTTGGGAACCTCCTTTTTCTATGAGGATGAGGTATAAGTAATAACTAGCTACTAATGCATGTGTTAATGAAGAAGATTCTATGGACAATTGTTGAGGATTTTTCATCCAATTAGCATGATATAAGATCATTGCTATACTTTCATGTGTTATTTCAGAGCATCTTTGTCAGATGGAGGCAAATATTTGATGCTGCTCCAATACTCAAAAATGAATTATTGAATTCCATGTTGAAAGAGGGAATGATATGTGTTTTTATAAAAGCTCACATTAAATTATGTGTAATTTACAATGGGGAGTGATGATTATCTAGATCATAGAGACCTGAGGTTAGGATATTCTAAGCAAAAAATAATTTTATTTTTTTGTTTCCCTTGTATATTTTAAGATGAATTGAAGAAATATAATAATTTTGTATCATAAGTTAATAAAAGTTATATAATTTAGTTGATTAAATATCATGTTAGTAATCCCTTATAATTGTGGTAGGGAATGAAAGAGGCTCACACAAATGAAATGAATGATTTATGGGCTTAAGAAACTAGGGATAAATGTCATCATCTCACACAATCTCATGCTATCTATTCATTGACAGTTGTATCAAAAT
This sequence comes from Impatiens glandulifera, assembly GCF_907164915.1. Classification (NCBI taxonomy): domain Eukaryota; kingdom Viridiplantae; phylum Streptophyta; class Magnoliopsida; order Ericales; family Balsaminaceae; genus Impatiens; species Impatiens glandulifera. The sequence goes on from NC_061863.1 coordinate 61,209,646, forward strand.
GAGAACTCTCCCAATAAAATAATAATAAATCTTTGATGTGCTTGAATGAAGTCAGCCCAAAAAAGAAACCGCCCAACCAAGAAAGTGCTGAAGAAGGGTAGGTTTGTAACTAATTTTGGGCAATTGAAGAAGAAGAATGGAATGGGTACATTGAGAATTGAATAAGCAAGCCATAAATGGCAATGTATTGTCCAAGAAATTCAACACTATCAAATATATATTCATATTCCTCAAAACTCCAAAGCACCCATCAAAACAAAATTAGGTAGCCGCCCTCCCATACACAGTTGCCTCATGTTGGTCCAACTATTAATATAAGAAGAGGTGAGAAAATGGGGGAAGTTTGAATTATAAACTGATCATCAAACTTATATTAGGATAGATTGAGTGATAGAATTAATGATCATCGATCTAAAGAGGAAATGGAGACAAATAAGATACTAATGAAAGTAGAAATAAAAATTAGCTAGGGAGGGATCTCTGATTAATTCACAACTGACTTTTGTCCACCTAATTAAAGTTACCTCAAATATGTACCTACCCTCTTCAATTCAATTTTATGTGCAATGGGGGAAAAGGAAGCCTATCTATCTAGCTATCTAGCTATCTAGCCTGTTTCTCATTTATGAGATGAAATTAAATTAAACTCCAAGAATTTCAACTCAGCTATTAATGATGAAACAAACAACTGATCATTTCTCTACTTATATATCATCATGATCAACTTTGCTTTCATCTTCATATATGCATCTTTAACTTCTCTGATGGATGAAGTGATCATTACAAGAGATGATGAGATGATGATCAGCTGTCCTCCTCCAAACATGGAACTTTTAATTGGAAACCTCCAAGGTTTCAACTCAAATTATATTCATGATGATCATCACCAGCCTTTGGCGGCTAATTTCCATCTGGACTCTTATAATTTCCACATGATCAACGGATCTTTCTACGATCCAGTAGTACTCGCTCCTCATGATGATCATCCTTCCTTTCCTAATATTGGAACCGAAGCAATTCCCATAGTCAACAAGTCTAATTATAAGACACCAAAATATGTAATTTATTCATTAATGTAGATTAGGCAGGCATGCATGCATGCATTATGTACATACCCAATATTAATTAAGATGATGTATGTAACTGCAGGTGCAGACTGCGGGCATTGGTGGGAATAAGAGAAAGAGGGGTTGCGAGAATGATGAGAAACCTAAAGAAGTTGTTCATGTGAGGGCAAAGAGAGGTCAAGCTACAGACAGTCACAGTTTGGCCGAAAGGGTAAATTCATTATATATATATATATATATGTTATGGGACTAATATATATGTGATGATCAAATTAATTAACTAATTTGTTTTGATTAATTAATTATTGTTGAGATTAGCAAAGAAGGGAGAAGATAAACGAAAAGTTGAGGTCACTACAAGATCTTGTTCCAGGATGTTATAAGGTATATATATAATTAATTATAATTGGGAGGATATATATAATATTGATAATGAATCTATATATGTACAGACAATGGGGATGGCAGTGATGTTGGATGTGATTATCAATTATGTTCGTTCACTACAGAATCAAATTGAGGTAATTCCATTCATTATATATTCTTCATGCATGCATATGCATGCAGCAAATATATAATTAATGTTTCTCTGGATGGATCAGTTCCTTTCTATGAAGCTATCAGCGGCAAGTATGCTGTTGGACTTCAACTCACCAGAAATGGACACTTTAGCAAGCATGCAGCAGCAGCAGCAGCAGGTATATATGACATATATAACATTGCTTGCGGGACACTTTGTCTTAATAAGAAATTGTTATTAATTTGACATTATATTTATAATGTTGCAGGGAACAATTAACAACAGCATTATAGGAGGAGAATGGTCTTCATGTGGAGGGATACCGCCTCCTCCTCCTCCTCCTAATGATCTTATCTATCCATCTGCACCATGGCCTGGCTACCCTCTTTGAGTTGCAAGGAATGATCCACCTTTCATGTTTTCATGACCTAATTAATTGCATTCATCTCTTTAATTTGTGCTACTTTCTTTTTTGTATTCAGTGTGAGATCAACAGAGTTTGCATGTATGTAGTTAAGTAATCCATTAATCAACTACATATATGCTTTTACCCCACTTACTTAATTACTAATGAGAAATATAAATTTGTCAAACTAGTTTTTGGTTTTATCTTTTAAAACAGAAGGTACCATTTCATTCACTTCACTTCATTTAAGCCAACAATTAATATACATGTATTTTAATTAATTGAGGTTGATTTCTCAAAATCTTATTCAGCATGTAGAGAAACTTACATGTAAAAGAAAAGAAAAAAAAAAAGAGAGAGAGAGAGAAAAGGGAAGACTAGACATCCCGAATTAATACAGAGATGGGAAAATCGATCTAAATAATAGGATGCAATTAGGTACAAGAAGAAGAAGAAGACATCATCATGATTGATGATACAATCGGGGAGAGGGTTTTTGGTTAAGAAGCATTAATGGAGAAAGCAGTGACAGCAGCAGTAGGAGGTCCTGTGGCAGCAAAATTTGATCTCTTGACAAATCGGCCCTTCATCCGAGGCCTCTTCTCTGCGTTCAACTTCCTTACCTCGTACCTTATTTTCTTCGAAAACAACCGTGTCCGTCTCTTCTCTCTATACCTCGACACTCTTGCTTCTCTCCCTTCGTCAGCCGCAATACCATTCCTTCCTCCTCCTCCGCCCATCATTCCACTATGATGATGATATGGGTACTGATGCTGATGAACCATTCCACATCTTCCCTGTTATACAAGAACAACAAACAAACATGAATCATTTCTCAATTCCATTTCATTTGTCTTTAATTTTACTACTTACCATGCAATCCGGCCAACATTCGGTGCTGCTGTTCAATTCCGGCCGCCCACCAGAAGTCCACGGCGACTTTTTATCATCCCACGCCTTAATAACTTCTTCGTAATCAAGCCTCAAAAGTACCTTCTGCATACTATTCTTCTTCATCTTCTTCATCTCTTTACTCATTTCTTCTTCCTCTAATTTCACCTCCATCTTTGTATCGCCGCCGCCTTCGTGATCATCAAAAATCGCCGGTGGCGACGTATCATCGTAGTCAAAACTAATCTCCAAATCATCTAAATCTTGTTCTTCATCAAAAAGAACAATCTTTCCATTGTCCTCGTCGTCTTCATAATTATCATCTTCAACTTTCACTAATAGTGATGAATCTTTCTCTTTATAAGTCAAAATGCCTAAAGCCTCCATATCAAAGGGCTCATCTTCAAGCCCATTCCCAAGCAGGGTCTCAACATCCGCAGCAAATTCTGCCAATTCCATCTCCGATGGAAGAAACCCAACATGCTGCATAGTATTATCACCGAGGAATTCACTCTTCGACACCTCCTCCATTGACGTGCAAATCTCTGAATCGAATTCCGGGACCCGATAAAGCATCTGCTCCTCCTCCTCATTGTTACCTTCGTCGAACGAATTCGTCTCCTCTGTTTCCGGCACGAGAGGAAGTTGCTGCCAATACTTCTTTCCATTATAACGTCTTGGTGTACGAGGTTTCTTGGTCATCCCTCTTTGCCACGCGGGTATAAACAAGTTGTTATTCAGTGGAGGCGGCGGCCGTACTAGTAGCTGTTGATCAGTGGATTTGATTGAAGATGAAACTTGAAGACGAACCCTTTCGTGTCGACGTGCTAAGGGATTGGCAGAGTGAACAGAGGAATCGCATGATTGACATAGGAAAGCGTCGTCGGCAGCGCAATACCATCTGGCTCGTTTTCTTATGCAGCTGTCGCAGGCCCTGGCACTCTTCCCACCCATGGCGTTTGCCATGAGTTGCTGATTAGAAACCATATTAGATGAAGAAGATGAGGTACGGCTTAATTTACTACTACTGCTGCTGCTGCTTCTAACTGAGAGTTCCTTAATTATATTAAAGGTGGGGTGGGGGCAGGGGAAATGCGCTTTTACAGTTTTTGACAGTTTGCGATGCTTCTTTGGTTAGCACTTTATGGGCTGAATCCAAAACCGAGAAAAGATATTGCACTTTTTGTGTCCGGGGCCTTATCCTTGCTACCATTGGTTGAATCTTGAGAGACATCTTCATCTCTGTTTTCTGATTGGTTGGTTGTTCAAACTGTGGGATTCTATTGGGGTCCATTTTGATGAGGATGAGAATGGAGCTTTTTCATCCATTATCCGTTTTCTCTTTCTTGGAGTTTCTTTGTTCGGTCTGTTGTGTGTTGGGTCGGTGGGCCGTGGCTGAAATATAGAAAGAGACCTGGCGTTTGGTTGGATTTGTACGTGACAGAGAAAAAGATGGAGCTTTGAGGTCCCCTCATGTCCCATGTTTTAATGACCCATGCATTCATGACCAATACCGTCTCTACACGTCAAGTAAATGTCAAAAGGTGCCATAATTCTTAATGGCGATTGGCCATGGATGGGACGATCGATCGATGGAACTATCTTCACTATTCTTCTTGTTCATAAAATATCTTCACAAAAAGGAAACAGAATTGTATGTCTGTCATCTTCTTACTTAATATTGTCTTCAAATCTTTAATTAATAATTAATTACTCGAACAATGTTATTTTGATTTCAATAAGTTTGATCCAAAAAGGGTAGAGAATTGAATGGTCGGCATTAAATTTCTTGATAGATTATTAATTAAAAAGAAATGTGAAAAATTAAAGATAAAAAAAGTATTTTAGTAATAATAAATGGATAAACATGGAGACGTGGAAACCTGATCTGAGTCAGTCCGTCCGTCCGTCCTCTGGCAAGAAAGAAGAATATTAGGTTAGAAAGCAATGTGTATATATATATATATATTCGAATATGACACTAGTGCCCATAATTTATTTGACATTTACTTACTATACCATACAATCATTTTCAATTCTTACTACCCTTGTCGTCGTTTAATAACAAAATAGAATGATGCCTATTTTTTTTCACAATAAAAAGCAATGTGACTCAATTTGCACCATTTGGAATAATATGGATTTTTAGATCTTCAATTACTTTAAAGAGAAATGTTTTGGACTTTTTAAAAGAAAATACACTTCTCATATGTTCTTATTTCTTCTAAATGTTTTGTTTCAACCTTGTGTGATGTTTACTATCTCACCATTTATAAATATAAAATATATTAGCTTAAAAAATGTTATCATGTTTATGCACTCAAATTTTAAATTTATAAAAACTATTATTTTATAGAGGAGTGACAGGGGAGGGAATTTGAGTGAGAGAATGAGAGAGCTCTTTTATTCTCTCACCCAAATTCCTTCTCTCAATCATTTCTCTATTTTATAGAGGAGTGATAGAGGAGGGAATTTGAGGAATCATTTTTTTGTCCTACCCACCTTTCAAACAATTTTTCTCAAACTACCCACCTTTTCATTCAAATTCTCAAACTATCCACTTTTCTCTCTCTAAATCATTAATCAACCCATTAATTAACTTACTCTTTATCTTAACCCACTAATTAACTCCTCTCTCTAAACCCATTAATTAACTCCTCTCTCTCTCTTTCAACTATTAATTAATATCCTCACTTTTAAACTATTAATTAATTCAATTAAAATATATTATATAAATATTAAAATAAAATAACACATATGTTTTATTTTTATTTAAATCTATAAACATAATATATATAGTTCAAATTAAATACACTAAATTAAATACACTAAATTAAATAATTTAAATAGCTATTATAAATTAAAATAAAATAGAATACATTACATAAACGAGAACTTGAAATAAAATATATTACATAAACATTAAAATAAAATACATTACATCACAATAAAATACATAACATAAACATTACAATAAAATAAAATACATAATAAATATTAATCATGTTCAATATACAATAAAATGCATATTTTATCTTTATCTAAAATACATAACATAAACATTACAATAAAATAAACAATATACCTTTATTGTTTAAAAGGTGGATAGGACAGGAAATGGTTCGAATTTGAGGGAGGGAATAAAAGAGGGAATGACTTGAAATGACCTCATTGGTTGAAAAAATGGAAAAGGAGAGAAAAATGAGAAGAGAGACAAAAATATAGTAAACTTGAAATTATATATATTTATATATCTAAAATTTAAACCGAATTTATGAGAAAATATAATATAATATGTGTTTTGGGGGTCCTTTAATTTGTTACATTCAATATTCATGAATAATTTTTCGAATCCACCCATTTCATTTCTTATCAGTAAAATGTGAATAAGTTGTTGAGTCTAAATTATTTTTAATTTATATAATAAAGAGTTTTTGAAATTGATGTGATGTTCTTGAACGAATATGGTCAATTTGTATAAATTTTCCTAGTATTTTGGTCATATATATATAGAGCTCTTTATTCCATTTTTAGTTTGATTTACTCTATTTCATATTAAACTCAAAATTAAATTTAAATATTTAAATAATTTTGTTTTTAAAGTCACCGTAAATAATTATATCAGTGTTAAATGTTATTTTATTGAAATTTTAATTCTTATAAATTTATAATATTATTTAAAATCTAAATTTTCTCATTCATATTCTATAATATATATATATATAGTAACTTATTATTTAAATAAATGAAATTAATTCACAATAAAATAATAATAATAATAACTTACAAAATTTCTTTATTATTAGTTTGGCCTATACTATTAATTTATTAGAAAACGACAATGCCTCAAAAAAAAAAAACTAGGTCCACGGCTCCAATCTTAATCAATATTTTATCTATACTAAAATAATATTTAACTATAGCTATTTATAATAAAAATAAACTAAAAGGTTAAATATTCATGGCCATTATAATGCATCTATTCTAACATATAAATACAAAATATTATTAAAAAAATAAAGTAATATAAGGACAATTATTATATATTATTAGTAAGATGATATAATTTTTTAGTGTATCGAGCACATGCAATGTGGACCATATCAATACGAAATTAAACTAGAAAAAACCCAATGTCAAATCTAGATAATGATAATAATGTATGGTCAAATAGATAGAGATATTATATTTATAATTCTAATGTTTAGAATATTATAAATTATTGTGAAACATACTTCCTACATCATGAGTGTGTGACATAGTATTATAACAAAGTTTATGTTTTTTAAATCTTCTTCATTTCACCCTCCAGTTCAACACAGAATCAATGTAAAAGAAAACTTCAAAACAAAATAACAATAATTTCTGTTTAATTTTTGACTCAATCATAATTCATAACTTTATCGGGTCATAACCCTCTCATACTTAAGTATTGTTTTCTTGATTAATCAGCTCAAGTTTATCTTCTTCTCAAGATTCAACAACAACCCATCATCAATTCACAGATGTTTGCTACTCTCCATAAACTTTTCAAAAATAGTTCTAGATACTTTATAATATTGACAAAATTTTCTCTAACACAAGAGTCATACCGAAAGAGAGGACAGGAGGAGATTTAAGATGTAGGAGGAGGTTTCGGTTTTACAACATTAGAAATGGTTTGGATAGTGCAAGGCGTTGTTCGACAACAACCACCAATGAGTTTTGCTCCTGCATCACGCCATTTGGTGGCGAAAATCTCAAATTTGTCATCATCAAAACACTTTGAAGGCTGTTCAACAAAACAAAACACAGTAAATAATTCCCCCCTGATCTTCTTCTTACTTATGTAAAGTTGGAATGAAAAAAGGATGATACTTACAAGCCATTTCTTAGCCTTTCCATCCCAAACTTCTCCGCTGTTTGGGTACACGACTATGATCTTTTCAGTCAACTGGAACAAACAAAAAGCATAATTAAAAACCAACCAAACAAACAAACCTAGTCAAGCATGCATATGGATTTGAACAGAAATTTTCTAACCACTTTAAATTTCTTGACAAGATCCTGAATGAATTGAGGCGGTGCACAATTAATTCCTACAGCAGATATCTTTCCACTCTGATTTAATATATCAAGAATCTCCTTGAAGCTCTCTCCTGATGGTGCATTCTCACCATCCATGGAACTGAAACATATCCAACATGGAATCTGCACATTTTCTTCCTCCACCAACTCCATGCATGCCTGAAAATTAACTGGTATTTGATATCACAGCTTATCACTTAATCTATACAATTAAGTGTTCATTATTTGATACTGTTATTTAGATTCAACTCAAGTTGAGCTAAAAAAACTGACTTATTTGATAAGTTATGAATGACTTAAATCAACAATTTGAATCCTTGTTGTAAGTTCAGTTCAGCAAATTGCGTATAAGTAATTTCCCAATATTAGTTCACATTTTAACGAATCAAGTACTTAATCCACCCCCTATTATATCTTTACAGTAATACCTGAGCTTCCATCTTATTGGGGATTGTCTCAAAAGCCAGTATATCCGAACCTGCTTCAACAACAACTTGCAATCTCCGGCGATGAAAATCTTTCAGCTTTTCCAAATTAACATCAGGTCCATATGATCCACTGGATAGAAAAATAAAGCAAATTCAAAAGAAACCAATATCGCATTATAAAATGATCACAGGTGCACCAAAAGATTGTTTTCCAACCTGTATTCAGACCCATTCGCAAGATAAGCCCCATAGCTTCCAATTGAAGCTGCTACCAAAGCTCTGTTATAACCATGTCCTGCAACTCTTCCCTTAACATCATCCCAGAAATCATCTCGTGCTTCCGCAGCTATTCTGACGCTTTTCCTCAGCAACTCCTCCCCTTCTTCAACCGAAAGTCCTTTAGATACAAACCCAGGAATGGTTGCCTGTTTTCATTGAAAAGAGACAGTAATGTCACGTCTCTGATGGTAAATTACAGAGAACAGAGATGAACAAACCTGATAAGAAGAGGTCACGAGTATATCTGCACCAGCTTCAAGATACTCGAGATGGACCTGTAAAGGATACGATCAAAACTAATTTCTAGATACATAGATAGATATATTACCCAGCTCGGAAGATTAACCCTTTATTCATTCTAATTTGGACCAAATAGAAAAACCTAAGGAAATGTGTGTATATATATTAAATGTAAACATACCCGTTTAATGAGATCAGGGTCTTTGATTAAGCAAAGAGCGCTCCAGAGAGGGTCGTTAAAGACGGCACCGTGGTTCTCCAGTTGGGTCGCGAAACCTCCGTCGACGACGGCGCAGCCGCCAGCCTTATGTATCAGATCTTCAAGCGACGATGTCTCATTCTTAGTCCCCATTCTACTCCTCTCTACCAACTCTTCTTTTTCAATGAGGAATGAGAAGAACACGTCGTGGCGTGTTGGGACGGATGGGGGTTTATATATATTATTATTATTATTATATATGCTGTACAAATGTATTGGAGAAGATGAAAATGTGAACAGAGACTATTTAAATACACAGATTCATTTATTGGGTCACCTATACCCCCATCTTGGCTCGTTACTTTGCTTTAAATTCATTCTATTGAGGGGAAATTTGATGAAATCACACTAAATAGACAGCTAAAAGTGCAGGCGCATATAAAAATAAATAAATAAAGAACGTTGGTTGGTGACACTTTTATTTTATTTTATTTTTTTTTTGACGAAAATGCCCCTCTTGCGAGACGCAACCGACATTCGTGTGACGATTTTTTTTTTTTAAAAAAAAAAAACGTCTCAGCACCCGGCATTCGCGAGACGCACCCGATATTCGCGAGACGCACCCGACATTCGCGAGATGAAATTTAAAAAAAAATTAAAAAAAAAATATCGTTTCGCAAATGCTGGTAGCGTCTCGCGACTGTGGACGTCTCGCGACATGGGCAAAATCATCCGAAAAAAATTAAAATTGCCACCAACGCATTTTATTTATTTATTTATTTTGTTAATGCGGTGACACTTTTAACAATTAGGGCATCTCTAATGCCATTTCATCAAATTTCTCCTTTCAAGAAATCAACACCCTACCCAACTTCCTCTAACATATTTCTCACTGTTTGCCATGATCAAAATAAAAACTTTCAATAGATTTTTTTTCCATCTAGGGCCCTCTCTTTCCGATTTAGATTATCCTTTGTTTTCGATCTGAAATGTCTCGTTATGACTGGTAGTTAATTGGGGATGAGACAAAATGATATTTGTGTCTCCGCCTCGATTCCGTCTAATTCTAAACCAAACACTAATACATTTATTTATTCTTCGAATATTATATAAGAATATTATAAGAGTTTTAAGTTTATTTCTTTATAATAATATAAAATTTTAATATATTATAATATAATATTAAAATAATGTTTATATAATTTTATTTAAAAAAATTAATTATTATTATAGAATATAATATAAAGGTGCCCCGCAGGAATTTTTCGAAACCAAACAGGACGGAAATAATAGTAAAAAAAATATTTGAAGTAGAATGAGACAGGATGATAAATGTAATCTTCGGCTCGATCCGTCTCATTGTCATCCCTAGTCTCATCTCTATCAGTTGAGATCCTCTATTACGGGATACATCTATGTTCCCTTTCACAGGGAGGGGCAAAATTGTAATAATATTTTTTAAATATTACAATTTCGTCCCTCCTTGTGAGAGGAAACATGAGAACAATAGAATTTTTTGCAAAACCGAATAAGGCGGGAATGATAGTAAAAAAAATCTTCGAAGTATAATGAAACGAGATGATAAATGTAATCTTCGACTCGATCTGTCTCATTGTCATCCCTATCCGTTGAGGTCCTCTGTTACAGGATCCTCCATGTTTCCTCTCACATGAAGGGGCAAAATGATAATAATAATTTTTAAATATTACTATTTCATTTCTCCCCGTAAGAGGGAACATGAGAATAAGGATGATTCCTTAATAGAGAACCTTAACTCCATCTTTATCCATGTTTTTTTTAATAATTAAAAAATTACTTTTAGAATTGAATTTAAATTTTGTTCTGAGTATATACTGAAGAAGAAACATAACATAGTTAAAACTAATTATACTATTTTTTACATTAGAAAAACAAATTTATTTTCTAAAATATTGTCTTATCAAATCATTCTTAAGAGATTATAGTCTACACTCCTGAAGTTTAAAGAAATGACATTGAATCTAGGCATAGAAAGTCTGAAGTAATTGAAGAAATAAAAAAGATTATGGTCTCCAATTTAACCTAAGTTTGTTTTAAACGAGGAAGAAAGTGGTTAATCATTATAAAAATAAATAAAGATCCCTATTAAAATATTTATTGACTATACATAAATAATGTTTAGGTTAACTTCTGATTCTCCATATCATAAATTCATAATGAACCGGGATCCTCACGTCATTATACTATTATTTATTTATTTATTTATTTGTACAATCTAATGGACTGGTTGTCTTTGTTAATTATGAGCAGAAGTTTATATATAATTAATAATATTTCTGCTGCTTTCACCCAGCAAATTAATAATATTTATGCTGACTGGGACTTCTTGAAAGTGTGTATTTTGTATTAATTTACTTATTTGTTTCTCATTGTCTCTTACTTCATAATATAATTGTCACATTCATAAAATTAAATCATCAATTTGCTAGCTATTAAACAACATTACATTGATAGTACTAAATACTAATAAACTAATAATGATTTGAGATATGCATCTATGCATATTTTCATGAATATCTTTTATAAATAAATAAAAATTAAAAGGACACTATCACTGTTTTTCATCCTTTTTTATTAATCAAAGCACCGTTCTAAATAAATAAAATTATATATGTGATATAATGATATGTTTTTATATCAAATGAAACTAAAATAACACTATAATTTAAATCATAAAAAATAAAATAGTTAATTCTAACTGTCTGTCTAGCTACTTGACATAAAGTATGATAAAATAAAAAATTCAAATAAGCTAAAATTACGCATAAACTGAATTTACTTTGTAATATAACTTTAACCCCTAGCTACTAATGCAAATATAAAATAATGATTTTCATCGTTCCAAAAAGGCTTGAAAAACTAATATGATACCTAAAGTGTAATTGTTCCGGTTGGAGGCAGGAAGCATGAGAAATCGACTAGGTAAATAGGTGGTGAGGGTTTTGAGATTACATAGAATATCAATCAGTAGAATGGAGATGAAGATATCTTCGGTCTGTCCGGTTGGTGTTCAGTCTATGAGTTAGGAATGTTGATGCTTTCTTTCATTGAGTTTATTGCTTATGAGAAGTATTTTCGTAACGGGTTGGCTAAGGTTTCATTTCCTTTTACTCGAGTTGACTTGTCTTTTGAGTATTCCATTTTTTAATCGGTCGACTCAATTACATCGACCGGTCCACTCCGAAATTATAATTGTGACATTATCCTCTATTCTTTTGTTTTTTTTTATTTACCGTCAAAATGTAACATTAACTCCTATTTTTTTTTATAAAAAAGTTAATATAATTCATGATCTTATTTATAATAATTATTAAAAATGATAAAACTTATAATTATTTATTAAAAAATTTATTTAAGTTTACCTTAAATTTTTACTTCTAAATCTAAATCTTGAGTTTGTCCCATCTTTGGTGAAGATGAAGAATGGGTAGAATTGTTTGCCGACCGAAGAGGAAGATGAAGTCCGACATGATTATTAAAGTTATTGAAGAGATATAATCATTTAAAAAATATTGACATTATTAAATTGTTTTATCCATAATTTTTATTTATTTTATTATTATTTTTTTAAATCTGACATAATTTATTTATTTTTTTACCCAAACTCTTAATAGATTTGCCATCCTTATAATTTATTATATATATATATATTTCGAATTTTAGAAAGCACTACATAATGAGACAAAAACATTTCATAAATATGAACAAAACTGTCTAACACCGTTAATTGACAAAACCTAAAGAAGCTGCGAATATTTCAGTTTATGGAGCTCTAACTCTAACGCTAACGCTAACGCTAACGCTAACGCTAACGCTAACGCTAACGCTAACGCTAACGCTAACGCTAACGCTAACGCTCATTTTGCTTTCTTCTTTCCTGAACTCAAACTTGATTCTCTTCTTACACAAACAAACAAACAGTTATAAAGTTCGAAAGTGAAAGGGGTTACCAATGGCGGCAGCAATCGGATGGTACGGACCTTTAATCAATCTATCTGCCGCCGCTTCTCACTTGGGCGACTACGTCCAGTTACTCGTCTTCGTTCACCGCTCTACTCCCATTCAGGCAGGTCTCTTCATTGGATTCTTCGGTTTCCAATAAAATAAACTATTCATTATTCATTCTCAAATTTCTCAACACAGTATAAGTTGCCCAAAGGAGGTGAAGTTATTAGAACCGACATTCAGGTTGGAGATGATACCCGACCCATTTTCCCTGTCTCCATATGGAGAAAGCAAATGGCACATACTGTACAATCGGGCTCTATCATTTTGTTGGAAAGTAAGATTCAAGATTTGTTGTTTTAGCTAACCTACTGTGAGATTATATGATGTTTATTATTGAATTGTTCAGATCTTAGGATTACAAAATTTGGAGATACTATTGAAGCCAGGACAGTTCAATACTCATCTCTAAGATGTTTATTCTCCAATATCGAATCTTTTGGAAGTAAAGGTATATATATGTATTTATATCCCATATCCCCTCTTACCATTTAACATATACTAATTGAATGAAGCCATCCACTTTATAACTGTTTAGGTGTTGATGATATGGTAAAGGATTGTCGAGTAGGGCTATGCACAAAAGAAAAGCTTAAGAAAGTAGTCGAATGGGTTCAGCGAAAAGGCTATACACTAATTCGATCTGTAAAATCTTACACCCACAAAGTATGCATTAAATCCTGCTGCATACTTTATTTCATTTTGCTATTAAATGGCTGCATATAGAAGAATTAGATGGTTGATAAACAATGTCTTCATTTTGGGAAAACTCTTTCAGTCTAGTCTCGCAACCGGGTATGAATTCAAATAGGGTGTAATCTCAACTTAGTTCGGCCATATACAGATACATATCACAACTCTTATACCAAACATATCTGGATCTGTATCCATAAATTCATTAGCAGTTTCTCATCTAGATCTAATTTTACACTAGCAGTAGCAGTTCCAGTTCCATGTCTAGATCCAGATACAGAAGTGTTTCCAAATAAGTAATCATGATTATAATTAACAAAATATTACTACCAACTCTAAGATTTTTTATGCATACTTCTTCTGAAGGAGGGCATACAACAACCAGCAAACTGGAAAGTGCTTGAAGAAAGAGAATCCCAAGACTTCTTATCACTTCTTGAAGTGTCTCTTCTAACTAATTCCTGTGAAGCTAAATTTTATGCATCTGTTGGAGACATATTTTTGCCTCTTACCTCAAAAAATAGTTGTGAATTTGAGGATGACAGGATGTTCATCAGAAGGAGATTATTTACATGTAAAGTTGAAGAATTAGCCGAAGATCTCATTTGCACTGGTTGTAAACTTTGTGGGTTTCCTTTGAACTGTGAGATGGGGTATGGATCAAACTAAAATCTTATTGTGCACCATTGTACTTCCTTTCTGCTTCACATTTCTTTTTTGGTAATTCAACATCATTGTATTTGCAGGTCTATGCTTCTTGAACTAAACACCATCCCTCTTTATTGTCCCAAAAGCTCCAATCATGTTCACCAAATAAGTTCAATATATAGACCTTTTGTGGTATGCTATTCTCTTGGAATCAGTGTCTTGACTTCTTGGTTTGTGTTTGAAAAAAGTGTTGTTTATTCTGTGCTGCAGTTATATGTATGGGATGATTCGAGCTATATACCACTTCTTGTGAGAAACAAGGCTGCTCAATTTCTATTTGGAAATATCGAGGCTGAGGCAGTCAAGTCATCTTGTAGGAGTCAACAATGTATTCATACAGACAATCCGAAGTGTAAGCTCATTAACAATGATTCAGACAATTACACTAGAAACAGTACCCGGCTGGAAGTTGGTGAAAAAAGGCTAAAAGGAAAGGGACTGCTATCAATTTGGTTAATACTCCTGAAAGTGCTGTTGGAACAAGAGAAGGGGAAGAATAGTCCTATAAGGTTTAAAGTTGCTATTGATGTCGAAAAGGATCACACAAAGGGGAGATTTGAGCTGACCGACATTAGTTTGAGGTGTGGAAAACAGTGAACTTTGTTTTTACAATATTTGGCACATAATTTGTTCAAGTTCTCGCTATATGTTTCTTTTTTATTGAATATGTGACAATTCTAATCATATTTTACCATTTTTTTTAACATCAATCAAGCTTCTCGATATATTAGAAGGCATGCACAATGCTGCCTTTACAAAATAAAGCTGATGCCAAGTCAAGTTTACATTTTAGTTCTCCATATTAAAAAAATAATAATCTTGTGTTAATGTCTCTTAAATTATTTTGTTAATGAACTTGTACAAAATAGTTGTCATTATTTTATGAGTTTAAAATATAAGGTTAAATAAAAAGTAATTAATTATTTAAAAATGAAGAGTTATTCATAAAGGGCTCTAGCTGACGAGGAAAGAAACCTAATTGGAGTAAGCATCGATAGGTTTGGAAAGCGAAGGGAGCATCCTGAAACAAAAGCAGCATCGGGGGGTCTGAATTCTCATGTCCATGTTAATAGCAGGTCAATGTATCTGGACACCCGCCCAAGAAATGCTTATGCCATCATCGACTGCCATCCGTCTTTCCTTGTTCAGATCTTCCTCCTTAAATACCATCTTCTCTAATCATCATCTCTCCAAATTCCCACTTTGCAGAACAATCCCCACATACCCATCTGTTTTCGCTGCTATGTCGACCGTTCCCACTACCCATGAAGAACCCGTTAAGCTCGAATCGGCTCGCCCTGTTCAGGTAATAAACCCCTATCGTCACGCATCCGTACATTCTCTCGATTCCAGGTTTAGGGTTATTTTCTCCTTTAATTGTTCTGATTTATGAGCATACAAACTCTAGTTGTTCTTGTTTTACGGTTATCATCGATTGGATTTCTAGATGAGCACATTAAGAGCAATGTTAAGAATGCTCTCGCCCCAAATTTGAACAAACTGATCTGGGTTAGGGTTATTTTCTTTCCTTCAATCTGTTGGGAGTTTAGCTCGACGGGTTAATCATGTTTCATGTTTTATCTTGTTCTATGAAAGTTGCAGCAACCTGTATGAATTGAAGTTCGTCTTAGTTAGAGTTAACCTATGAATGATTGGGCAAACGAAAAAACCATGATGTGGCTTGAGAAATTGCTCAACTATAGTAGACCTGACATGTTTTTAAAGAGGTTTGTGTTTGTTTCCATTCCAATGAGAATCAAATGCAATCAAGAACATCTGCAACCCATTTATAATCTTTTGTTTTCCTCAGGTATTGTCCTTTGGTGGTTTTGTCTCTTTATTAAGATGTTGCGAATCTTTTCAATTCGATTGATTTCAATTTTAATCCTTCCCCATTTAATTTGTTGTTGACGAGTTTCAGGTTGCAAAGCGGTTGGAGAAATTCAAGACAACGATCTTCACTCAAATGAGTTCGCTCGCCATTAAACACGGCGCAATTAACCTAGGACAAGGATTTCCGAACTTTGACGGCCCGGATTTCATCAAAGAAGCCGCCATCGAAGCCATTAAAAGCGGCAAGAACCAATACGCCCGCGGATACGGAGTTCCCGACCTCAACTCCGCTATATCAGAGCGTTTTGAAAAGGATTCCGGTCTGAAAGTCGACCCCGAGAAGGAAGTAACCGTCACCTCGGGCTGCACGGAAGCGATCGCGGCCACAATTTTGGGTTTGATAAACCCGGGAGACGAGGTCATACTCTTCGCCCCATTCTACGACTCCTACGAAGCCACTCTGTCAATGGCGGGCGCTAATATCAAATGCATAACCCTTAAGCCTCCCGGTTTCGATCTCCCTATCGAAGAACTCAAATCCAAGATATCGAAGAACACAAAAGCCATTCTTCTCAACACTCCACATAACCCAACGGGTAAGATGTTCACAAAGGAAGAACTCGAAACGATCGCATCTCTTTCGATCGAAAATGACGTGTTGGTCTTCTCCGACGAAGTCTACGACAAGCTGTCTTTCGAGATGGACCACATTTCCATCGCTTCTCTTCCAGGAATGTACGAGCGAACTGTTACGCTTAATTCCTTGGGAAAGACCTTTTCACTTACCGGATGGAAGATAGGTTGGGCAATTGCGCCTCCCCATCTGACATGGGGAGTTCGTCAGGCTCACTCGTATCTCACGTTTGCGACTAGTACTCCTATGCAGCACGCCGCAGCCGTGGCTCTAAGAGCGCCGGAATCTTACTACGAGGAGCTAAAGAGGGATTACTTGGCTAAGAAGGAAATCTTGGTGGAAGGTTTGAATGCTGTTGGATTTAAAGTGTACCCGTCTAGTGGAACCTATTTCGTGGTTGTGGATCATACTCCTTTCGGGTTGGAAAACGACGTCGCGTTTTGCGAGTACCTGATAGAGGAAGTAGGTGTGGTTGCAATTCCGACAAGTGTGTTTTACCTGAATCCGGAAGAAGGGAAGAATTTGGTCAGGTTTACGTTTTGTAAGGACGAGGGGACTCTCAGAAGCGCGGTTGAAAGAATGAAAGAAAAATTATCGACGAAACCATAATCGCTATGATCGAATAAACAAGTCAAATTGAGAAGTAGTAGTGTTTTTCTTCGCAGACTAACTGCATAAAATTTCCATCTTTGAGTTTCATTGTTATTCAACTTGGTCTGTAGTTATTACTATTTTATTGGCACTGTTTCCATCCTTTAAAACAAGTACTATTTAAGCTAGATGAAGTTGATTAAGCTCTATTTATCCAAATAAATAAAAATTGCAAACTAACCTGTAATTATTTTGTGTGGTTAAGAAATATTTTCTTTTCTTTTTTACCATAACTTCATTTTTATTTTAATGCTTTGAGCAACCTATGGTCCTACACCTCTTTTAAGTATTTTAAATTTGTAAATTTAATTTATAAATTTAAAATATTTAAAATTTTAAAATGGTTAATTGTGTTTGAGTTATGTATTTAACCCGGTATTTTTTTTTTTTGCGGGCTATATGTTTAACCCGTTATCTCAATTTTACCATATCAAGATAGTCCAGTAGTAAGAGTCGGGATAAGAGATCAAAATGTTACGAGTTTAATTTTATCTAAAAACATTTTGAGTTTAAGTGGATGGTGATAACTGTATAGTGTCATTTTAATTCTCTTTTCTTTCTAAAAAAATATAATTATAAATATAATCTCAAAAATTAAACATTAACAAACAGTCCATCCCAGATTTGGACTCTATATTCAAGGGATTTTAGTTTTTAACTTTATAAGATTATTTTCTCTATTGCATTTCTATTAAGTTATCATAGTTTATTGCAACCATAACCCGTTAAGCAGTACTAATAAATGGCCCAATTCAAACAAAAGTTTTATGGCCAAAAGATTAAAATATATATACTAATTATAAACTAATAAAATATATAAGGAGGGATAAGTAGCGATAGAGAGAGGGAATTTGAGTGAGGGAATGAGATAATGACTTGGCATCACCTCATTTGTTGGAAAATGGTAAAATAGAGGAAAAAGAGAAGAGAGATAAATTATTTGATTTTTTTAGCCAATCATATTGCCGCCACGTCATTCCCTCTCTTATTTCCTCACCAAATTTTCTCATCCAATCATTTTCAAAATATATATATATATATATATATATATATATATATAATTTAAATATATAATTGTAGTATTTATAACTGAGAGAAAAATATAATAATTAATTTATAATATATATTAATTAATTAATAATAAAAATTTGGGTCCATCTATGCAAATGCATAGTATGTAGTGACTTACAAGGCCTAAAAATATATCTCCACTCAAACTGTTTTCAAATCATCTTAGATAAAATAATGTTCTAATTAATGATGACTACACTTGGATACACTAATGATTTTAAAATATTTGATTTTCAATTTCTTATTTTTAACACATCAACAAAACCTAGTTATGCATTATGGTTTGTTCATTATTGTTTACAAAAACAATTGTAATTTTATTTGTTTTGGGTCTTAATTAGATCAATTATAATGCTTCTTCCGGTTTTTAATCTTAATTGTCCTCAATGTTTTTTTTTTTCTAGTTACCAGATGTGGATATTACATCATCGTTATTATCATGATTCCACCTTTAACAGTAATAAATTTAATTAAATATATAAAATTAATAATATATTTATTTATCATTTAATTTTATAAAAAATGTAATTATTTTTTATTAATAATAAGAATTTTCCATATGTTAAAATATATATATTATACAAAACATCATTTTATATAATTTTATTTAGAATTTATTATAGATAATAATTAATAACCAGTATCTCACGAAAATTCTCCAAAAACATCTATAGATTCTAAAAAAAACGTCTATAGAATGTATGTTAAATGCACTTCTAACCTAAATCACTCTACACAAAGTAGAGTCACTCTAGAAAGTTAATAATATTAATAATATGCGGACTAAGAGGAGACATGTTTATTTGAAAATGAAGATAACTTAGACAAGTCTTGTGGTCCATATTTATTATTTATCAGATCCTTAAATATATTATTCTATGAATACTAACCATACAATATCTATATTTTTTTCTTGTATTAGTTAATCAAATTGATTTCTCTTCGTCAAAAGTACACACCATCCGTGATATATGTCCTAATTAAATGTCAATTTATTTATTTATTATTATTATTATTATTCAGCCACTTGATCAATACCAGTCACCTTCTTCATATGTTTTTATGCCGCCATTCACTGTTTATTTAGGTTATGCCTTGTTTGAACTTGTTTTATTTGAAAAAATAAATTTTATTTAAAATGATTTAAACATCTGTACAATTTCAGCTATACATATATACTGGCCAATTTATTTTTATTTTAAAAAAATGAAAATATTGTTATAGATTGTTTTTAATGATATTTGTTTTATAAAATATGTAATTTTTATTTAAAATATTTGCAATTTAAAAAAGTTGGATTAAGATGGATGGGATAATGCTTTATATGAAGAAAAAAAAATTCAAATATCATCACATCACACAAACTCCAAACAAGGTCTTAATAATTAGGAATTAATAATGAAAGACAAATATGGTTTTTGTCAATATCTAAATTTTCTTATTGATGGTTTGGTGTTATATGGTTTAAAATGTTTGAGTGTTTTGATTGAAGTGTTTTAATTATTAGTAATATTCATTATTATTAGTTGTATGTCATACTTGATTTTTTTCGAATTTTTTTATCATTTATGTCTTTCTTATTTTTCTTTTAATTTGTTTATATTATAAGAGTTGTCTAGGTATATATAGCAGCAGTTCACAACATTTTATTTATCAATGACGTTAAGTATTTGATTATGACGTTTTGGATTGTATAATGAAATCAAGAAAGAGGATAACTGTACATGTATATTATCTATATATATATATAATGATGCTTAATTTTTAAAATGTCCGGATTGCCGGGTCGAGAGCTGTGGTTAATTTGGATACTTGGGTCGGATTGTGGGTTGACCCGTTTTTAAATTTAAAACGGTTAAAAATAAAATTAAAAATGCTAGATGTATGTTTCGAACTTGCAACCTAACAAAATAAGTACAACTCTTTAACCAACTAAGCTACAAAGACTTTAAATTTTAAATTCAACACCAAATTTGATAAACGCGGGATGTTTTAATATTAATATAAGTTCAACTTTTTAACTAACTAATCTATATATATATAATGATGCTTAATTTTTAAAGTGTCCGGATTGCCGGGTCGAGAGCTGTGGTTAATTTGGATACTTGGGTCGGATTGTGGATTGACCCGTTTTTAAATTTAAAACGGTTAAAAATAAAATTAAAAATGCTAGAGGTATGTTTCGAACTTGCAACCTAACAAAACAAGTACAACTCTTTAACCAACTAGGCTACAAAGACTTTAAATTTTAAATTCAACACCAAATTTGATAAACGCGGGATGTTTTAATATTAATATAAGTTCAACTTTTTAACTAACTAATCTATATATATATAATGATGCTTAATTTTTAAAGTGTCCGGATTGCCGGGTCGAGAGCTGTGGTTAATTTGGATAATTGGGTCGGATTGTGGATTGACCCGTTTTTAAATTTAAAACGGTTAAAAATAAAATTAAAAATGCTAGAGGTATGTTTCGAACTTGCAACCTAACAAAACAAGTACAACTCTTTAACCAACTAGGCTACAAAGACTTTAAATTTTAAATTCAACACCAAATTTGATAAACGCGGGATGTTTTAATATTAATATAAGTTCAACTTTTTAACTAACTAATCTATATATATATAATGATGCTTAATTTTTAAAGTGTCCGGATTGCCGGGTCGAGAGCTGTGGTTAATTTGGATACTTGGGTCGGATTGTGGATTGACCCGTTTTTAAATTTAAAACGGTTAAAAATAAAATTAAAAATGCTAGAGGTATGTTTCGAACTTGCAACCTAACAAAACAAGTACAACTCTTTAACCAACTAGGCTACAAAGACTTTAAATTTTAAATTCAACACCAAATTTGATAAACGCGGGATGTTTTAATATTAATATAAGTTCAACTTTTTAACTAACTAATCTATATATATATATATAATGATGCTTAATTTTTAAAGTGTCCGGATTGCCGGGTCGAGAGCTGTGGTTAATTTGGATACTTGGGTCGGATTGTGGGTTGACCCGTTTTTAAATTTAAAACGGTTAAAAATAAAATTAAAAATGCTAGAGGTATGTTTCGAACTTGCAACCTAACAAAACAAGTACAACTCTTTAACCAACTAGGCTACAAAGACTTTATATTTTAAATTCAACACCAAATTTGATAAACGCGGGACGTTTTAATATTAATATAAGTTCAACTTTTTAACAAACTAATATATAATGATGTTGAGTAAATGGATACTTGGGTCGGATTATGGGTTGACTCACCCATAAACTTAAAACGGTTAAAAAATGTCAAAAAATGTTATCCGTAATTTTTTTTCACGATTTTTATATTATTACTCGTGCAAATGCACGGGCTAAATGCTAGTTTTTAAGTGTGTAGGGAGATAGTTTCAAGGTTATCGAGAATGTTAAATAATGTGACATCTGTTAGATTATACACATTAATTAAGTTTTAATTAAGTTTGTACTGTATTTCTTGAATTTGTAATCACATTTTAACCATAAGATTAAGCTATATATATTCGTTCGCTTTAAACATATATACCGCAAACACATTTAATTAATTAATCGGAAAAAAACTCAAACACATTTAATTAATTAATCGGGAAAAAACTCAGCACCTCATGAATGGATATTTCCATCTCTTTTTGCGGATAAACTAAACCGGATGAATTATTAATTAAGTGTTGCTGGTACATAAGATGGGCTATTTTAAAATAAAAATAAAAAATAGTTTTGAATACCTCTTATCTTCTATTGAAGGTTATCTTATAGATCTTATCCAACCAAGAAAGCTGAAACACAGTATGAAGAAAGCCCATCCATACAAGTTTTAAATACAATATAATAACATCAAAATTATAACCCACCAAATATCTCAATACTGTATTGAAACAACAACTTCATTGCAGATAATAAAAGAAACATAAACCCAAAAAAGCTCAGATCTCTCTTAAACAAGCAAACAATCAAAACACACTCAGCCTACAAAACTTAGTTTATAATTTATTATCACAAAACTTCATCTATATATAATATATATATATATATAGATTTTCTATTACTGCAAAACTTATAGCCATAATAATAATAATTAATACTATCTTTTTATAAAGATTCTTCAATCAAAGAAGAAGATGTTGGTGCTGCTGCTGCTGCAAAACTTTATTGGCATGCTATGTTTAAGGATTCTTCAATCCATGAAATTTCTTCTTTATCCAGCGCCATATCGTCAAAATCAGGAAGAAGATCAATGCCCGACTCATCAGCTCCAAACCCAACAAGATCAATATCATCAAGTCCACCAAACTCATCATCATCATCCTCAAACATCTCAAATTCATCCACAAACAGATTGTCCATGTCCAGATCAAACCCCAGATTCAATCCTGCATCGATTTCTGCCATCTCGTCAATGGCAGATGTTGCTGCTGCTGTTTCTGCTTCTGCTGTGTTGCATTTTCCATTCATGTCTTGCGGAGATGTTGTGGAGGAAACTAAACTCTCAGACACCTCGGAATTATTTGAAGAGCTCTTATCATCAGCAACAGCAGCAGTAGCCATGGCGGCAGCTTCAAACTCTAGCTTCTTCTGATTATAAGCTTGAGAAGCTTCTTCAGCAGTATTGTAAGTACCCAACCAGACTCTTCTGTTCTGGAAGGGGTTTCTAATCTCAGCAGCCCATTTCCCCCATTTTCTCTGTCGGACGCCTCTAAATTTTGAGATCCGGGTTTTAGTTTTACCTAAACCTACCACCACCGCATCCTTTTTTGGGGTTTTCTTTCTGTTGTTGCTTTCTTCTTGGCAGGAAGAGGAACTTTCCGTTTCTGGGTCTTTCGTAATTGGAAGATTAATCACACAAACCACACGTTTTGGACCGAATCTGTTATCGGTGGTTTCGTCATCGGAGGTGTCTGTCAAGTCTGGGTCGGAGCAAATGACTCGGATTTTTCTGATGCCTACTTCTTCTTCTACTTCAGCTGGAAATGATCGATTCTTCTTCATTCTTTTAGACTGATTAATTTGCGGCTGTAATCGAGGCCCTGGCATTATTTTAACTCTACAAAATCTCCAGAGCCTCGATGAATACACTCTCTCTCTCTGTTTTTGGACAACTTAAAATTAAAGAAAACTTAAAAGCCTCCAGGAATACGATTATTTATCAGGTAAGAGGCCCTCTCAAAAACAAGAACATGTTGATGAATCGACCGATATGAAATGCCCCAAAACAATTCCTGACCAAAACAACAAAACCCTTTACAGATCAATAGCTGTTTTCAACCATATGTAGTCAGTAATCCCCAAAGGGGGTTGTTTGAAGATTCTTACCTGTTAGGTTTCAAAACCATGGAAGCTGATGCTGATGAAGACAGTCTAAGGAAGCAGATTGAGAAGAACGTCAAAGAGAATAAGATACAGAGGTTCAACGGAGCCCCAGTCGCAGCCGATTCAGACTTTGCCGACATAAATCTACCTCTTAAAACCCGTTACAGATGGTTCTCGCTCTGTACAGAGAGGAAGAAGAGGGAGTGAGATACATAAGCTCGATAGATCGAGGATTATGAATCTATGGATATACTATTTCACTAATACCAAAGATCGGAGAAGGAGACAAAGGGAAAAGGGGGAACTGTAAACTTGAACATATTCAATGAATCTACACAGAAGAAGATTAAAAAAAAAAAAAACACGTACCAGTAGCAGCAGCAGAAGAAGCAGAAACCTAAAGCCTGTTGTCTCCCTCAAGAAGACTTTTCCCACTCTCTCTCTCTCTACCCACCAAACCCAGAAGAAGATTTGGAAAATATAATTCCTGTAATCCTCCTATCTCTCTTTTCTAGAATTTTATTATGATTTATGTCAGTCATTTCTCACCACTCCCAACTATGGTCAACATAATTTATTAATTTTATAAGACAAAGTGAACTTCATTACCTTTTATAATATATTATTTTAAATATGTTCATGTTATTTTATTTTATTTTATTTTAATATAAGATATTTTTTTATAAATTAAGATATCATAGAACCTAAACCTACATGCACATCCAAAAGATGGAACAAAGTAAGGTATTCCGTATATTTATATAATATGATACAAAAAGAGAGATTTGTATAATATTGGGTTATGGCTAAATAAAAATGGTATATTAATTGAAATACAACATAAACATGATAAGAAGATAAACAAAAATTCAAAATTAATGTATGTATCGTTGTCTCCTTTTAATCATGTGTTTGAAAAACTTTAAAGATCACTTCTATGTCATAGAATAAACTATATCATTACCATCTTCAATATATTTTGTAATATCTTAATGTCTTAATTTGTTGATGATCTAATTGACAAGTAAAAGAGTTGGCTTAAAGATAAAATCAATCAATTTTAATAGTATAGGCATAATTTTATTATGGAATTTATTTATATATATATATACTTGTAAAAATAGCTTAATTAGATCGTATTAACTAATAAAAGATCATTTAAACATAAATACTATCGAATATCTTATTTTAATAAGCAAAGTTAATTTTTATTTTTTAATTTATATATTTATTAATAAATTTTCACAATCCTTCTTTTTCATTAATTAATAACTATCTTCTCTACTTTTATATTTTTCATAATTTTTTATTATCAAAAATATTTATTATTAATTATTTTAATTTGATATTTTTTTCCTTTTATATATATATATAAACATTTATCGTTAATTATTTTAATGTTATATTTTTTTTCTTTTTTATGTCTTATTCCGATATCAATATTAATTATAATTTAAAATTATTGGGTTTCGATGGTTGAATAAAATAGTGACTCAAAATAAAAAAAATTAGATAATATTAGAAATTTATTCATCAAACAATAAAAGAGTAATAATCAAATATTAGACAAAAAAAAAATAATATTCATTATTACTAATATAAGCTATGAATAAAAAATTAAATAAAAGACTATAATTTCATTTTTATTCATATTAAATTAAATAAGAAAGAAACTCTTCACAAAAATATTATAATATAACAAAATTCATAAAAAAATTATTAAAATCTCTTCAAAAATGAGAATTTGAGTATTAAGAAAAATAAAAACGAATAAAAAATGAAGATAAAAAAAAAATAGAATGAGAAACTAATATATATATATATATATAATAAAAAAATTATGATTGAGATAAAATTAGATGGTATAATTAATGAAAACAAATGAAAATATATTAATATTTAATTAATAAATATATAAATTAAAAAATAAAAATTAACTCTTTTAAATTATAAAAATTTATATGTCTAATTGAAATGTCTAAATGAATTTTTGTCCGTTTATTATTATTATTATTATAACTGTTGATGCTAGTTTTTGTTATATTAAAATTTAATAAATAAACAAGTACTCAATCCTAAAAAAAAATCAAATATATATGGGCCAAATATTTAAAATTTAGTTTAAATAAATTGTTTTACATATCTTAAAAGTGAGATTATGAAAAGATGCACATCTCACAGAAGAATTGGAATTTGTTTTGTATTCCTCTTCAAAGTTACACAAACCTCAGAATTCATATATTTCTAAACAATAATTTCCAACACTTTTTTTTGGTTAGTCACGTTACTAGCAAAACGTTGTATTAATGAATCCTTTATTCTTTGTGAAACCTTACATTATAATATGTAGGATCTTCACTAAAACATTGCAATATTAATTGTTTAGCCTTTTTTGGCATTCCCTTAAGTAAGTTGTTCCTCTTTCTTCTTTATTTTTATAATAGGATTTACTTTGTTATTTTTTGTTGATGTGGTTGACTCTTGAAATAAAATAGTAGACAAATTAACAAAGTATAATAGTAAGATATTTTATTTTCTATATATGTAATGTTTTGCATATCTTTTCTAAAAAGTATTTGAGGACCATCAAACTGTCCCAATATTTAATTTAATTTTTTAATCTTGTAAGTTATAAACTGAGGTATTTTCATGAAATAAAGTTTTTTTTAGCTATCAATTGAATAATAATAATAAAAATGTTTGGGATTGAAATTAAGTAAATAAAAAAAGGTTTGTAGCCAAAATTGAACTGAATAAAAAGTATGAGGGGTTGAATTAGAAAAATCGTCTTTGACCGGCCTGAGAGTATTGACATTTTCCGGGCGGTGCTCCCACAGTTACCTCAATAATGTGATAAGAAAAAACATCACCTTGAACTCTAATGTGTGGCTACAATCTACTTTTGAAAATACCTTCTCAAAAACTCATTTATCAACTTTATATCTATAATTGAAATATTTTCGTAAAAAAATAAATTTAATTAAAGAAAACTAACATGACTCTATTGTCAGGATTACCGTTTAAACTCAAAGCGTTTTGTCCACCGTCATGATTACCGCTTAAACTCAAAGCGTTTTTAAAATGTGGTTAAACACATCGCCTGAATAAATATATAGCCCCGTAAACACACTTAAACATTTAATTAGGCGCATAATTTGTCATTTGACAGACTCGAACCCAGAATCTCATAAAGAAGTTAGCGGCAACAAAAGGGATTCATTTCGGTATTATTCACTATGTTATATAAGTTTATACTCACTTAATCTAAAAAAAATATATATTAACATTATTGATTATATTATATAAATTTATACTCACTTAATCTAAAAAAATATATATTAACATTGTATTAACTGTTTAGTGATTCTTAAGATAAATTGCATATATTTTATCTTAGATTCTATTCATATAAAAAAAATATATATTACAACTTTAAATTTTACATTAAGTTGAAGAACATCACTTTAATTCTTGTCCCTATAATGATGGCTTATGATTGTATTCATTGCAATCTATATCTTTTCCTTACAAAAAAAAAATAATAATTAAAAAAAATCCCTAACCCTTTTCATTGTTTGTTCTTTTCTGGGTGATTCTTTTACCTTAGTTTCTCATTTATATTTAAGCCTCTCTTTGTAATGCTGATTTTCAGATGAGAATTAGAAACCCAAAAAAGTTGCCGACATAATTTCTAACACCTTCAAAGGAAAATTGGAAGAATACTTCTTTATTTTCCAAAAGGATTAAAAGTCTCCAATTTATTCTATTAACTAAAAGAAAATAACACTATTGATGTCAAAATAAGTTACAAAGTATAGAGAATCAAATATGTTTTAATTTATAATTTAACAAATAAAATATAACTATAGTTTTGTATAATAATTACATTTGATATACATATATATATATATATATATATATTACATAAATAAATTAATATAAGAAAAGATAAAAATACAATGAGTGATTCAATTTGTTTTCTCCTTCAAATTTGTCTAAAGTTTCAATGTTTACCGTCTTGTTTATTTTATATGGATATATTCATGTAAAATTGTTTGTAATTTACTAATAAAATGGAAAGTTAATGGAACCTTCTTGTATACTTCAACGAAGATTACAGTGAAAAAGGAGGGGAGTTGGTGGTGATTGTTTCAATTAAACATACATTAAGAAAACTGATATTATTTTATTTTCTTGAGGAAATGTCAATTTTCATTTGGTTATGTTCATGTAATAAATCTATTCAAAACCGTACACTTCAAAGAAACGCAATAATAAGGGCGTATAGTTTATCAATCCAGATTATATACCAACTAATTAATATTGTATATGTGTATGGTGGTGAGCAAAGAATCCATACATCAATCTTATACCGCATTAAAAATAATTGACTGATTTTTCAGTGATAGTAATATTGCATTGAATATTCTAACTAAACATCTATTTAATTTTTAGAGTGAGTTTAAAACATTGAGTTGATATGGAATAACATTAACTCTCAACTAAACGCTTGAAATTTAAGCATTTATTTGTGTGGTTTTACACACCACCTTGGACATTTGGGTTATACTATTTTTTTTTTAAATTGAGACATTTTGGTATCTTAAATAGACTCTTTTCACCGAGAAGATCGACCCGAGATAATTCAGCAAGCCCATGGTCTAAAGCAAGTAAACAACTCACCCTAAGGACAAATTCATTTATTAAAAAAATAAAAAAATTAAAAAAATTTACTAAGTTTTAGTGAAAAAGTCATGTAAGCCAAAAATGATGGAAGTTGTACTGTACTGTTCATCGACTCTAATGAGATAGAATCGATCCTGTGATCTTTTAATCTCTTATACGGAGACTCTTACTATTAAGGTCTCTTACATCGATTATTTTCACCCCGTTATATCACTCTTATTGGTTGAGTTTTACACTATGTTTAAGTCTAACTAAAAAATATTATTACCTATGACCTAAATTTTTAAGTCTGGTCCTTTATTTTGATAAAAAGGAAGTAGGAACTAAATACTTAATCCTTTATATTTATTGTTATCTTCTTTAATAATATTAATTTATTTATGTATCTAAAATAAATAAATTATCATTATAACTAAAAAAAAAGATTTACAAATATATTAAAATCATTTTTACATTTTTGTTTAATAAAAGAAATACGTTCAAAATTTGTTTTTATAATACTATTTTGTACTTTATTTTATTTAAAACATAATTAATATTAATTATTAGATATAGGGTTTTGAGTAAGAAGGCCCGACTTAAATTTTCTTAAAACAGGCCCAACTCGAAAACGAATCACTCTTATTCGGCATAAGTATTTTTCCGAAATGGGCCTATATAGAATCTGCACATTCATAAAGGTTAAAAGTCGAAACAACTTCAATTTTCTATTAGAAAAAAACAAAAACAAAAATTAAAAAACTTCACAGTAGGCCTACAATTAAGAAGAAAACAAAAAAATAATAAATCTATCTATGGTCGGAACGGCGCCGGCGACTACAGAGACGGTAAGGTCTCTTGCCTCCATAAAAATTCCGGCTCATCAACAACCGTACAAAAGTCTGCGTCAGAATAATCAAACAGTCCCTCCAGCGCCACGTACTCGCCGGCGGTACTGTAACTACTTCCCTCGCCGTCGCCGACTATTCCGAACTCATCATAGCTTGAAATCTGCTCGTCAAATCTCCACATCTCGCTTCCCAAGGCTACTATATCATTCGTCGTCGTCGTCGTCGGCGGCGGCGGCGGCGGCGGAGGCAAACCGAGTTCGTCATCGGACGCTTCAAGAAGATATCCAAGATCCAGCCGAGATTCGTCAGGTTCTTCAGTCAGATCCACCACCACCACCGGAGATGCGGAAATCTCTTGCTGAAAGCTCCTCATAAACAAATCGAGATCTGGTGTGGCGGTTGAATGATCTGAGTCGTCTAGGAAACTCAGTAAATCGTCTCTGAGTCGCTTCACCTCTGGTGAGGCCAACTCAAACTCATCTGAGTCATCTCGGTCGCGTTTCTTCTGAGTCGTAGTAGTAGCAGTATCTCCCATTATTATTGTCATTTCAAAAAAAATATAGAAAAATAAAATATTTTCTTTTGTTTTCAAATTTGTCCTTTGGATGGGAGAGAGAGAAAATTGTGATGATAAAAGAAGAGGGAGAGTAGGGAGGTTTATATAATGGGGGCGGTTATAGAGAGAGAGAAAGAAGATTTTTGCTGTCGCGTGTGGACGAATACTTCGACCGATTCTGGATTTCTAAATATCAACGTGTCTCTCTCTCTCTGCTGTTTTTTTATTATTATTATAATAATAATAAAGTTTTGTTTATGGTATTAAAATAAAGAGAAAAAAAATACGATTCCCATACCTAGGTTCTCTTTTTATTAAAATGGTTTCAATTCCGAATTTGAAGTCCGATCGGGTCCCACCACTGGCACTACTGTAGCAACCAATTATCTTCCCTCTACACGTCATAAATGTCTCAATAAATTAACATTTTACAATTAATATTTTGAAACTGTTTTATTTGCTAGCAAGCCAATCATCTTCCCTCAACACGTCATTAATGTTTTAATAGACCTTCACAATTAATTTTGAAACCCGTTTTTATTTTATTTTATAAAACAATTTTCATTTAATAAAAAATAGTTTATAAACCTTCACACGAAAAAAAGAGTGAGATATGTACCAATTAAATTCATTACAATAATTAATTTACTCAAAATTTTTGTAAAAGATAATTGAGTAAAATATCTCTTAAACGAGCAATAAGATGTGGTGACATTGTTTTGACGTTAAAAGTTTTATGTTTATTTTAAACCAGATATTTAAAAATATATATATATTATATGATAAAGACTATTATTTTTAATAGCCAAATTCATGTCTCTCAATAGTCATTAATGGTTTCAACATCTCTCTTTGTATTCTAATTAAATTAAAAAAAAAACTCCATATACTTATATCAGATAACATTAAAAAAAAATATATTAGTAGATATCTTAAAATCCCGTAAATATTCTTAACAAAGATTAATTGGGTTAATTTTATTAACCAAATTGTAACAATGTCTCAAAATAAAAATAAAAGTAATTCAGATCATGCCAGTCACCGCATAGAATCCAAAAATACGAGTTTTTTCCGAACAAAAATTTATCGTTAGATATGCTTTCATCACGGTTCAGCTAGTACAGTTAACCAAATCACTAGACCGAATATCAAACATATTTTTGACTGATACATGAGTCTACAAATAGAAATAGAAACAAGCTCGAGAAAAAACTTTTGTCAAATATTTACCACACCTAATGTCGTTCTAAAAATTAATCGAATAATATTCATCATCCAAAATAAAAATCGAATACTCCCGATAAACCTTTTATATGTTATAAATACCACGTCCTAACCATATTTACATTTAAATCTATTACAACATTAAAAAATTTAAGTTATATGGAATAAAAAAGCATTTTGAATAAACTCTAAATGACCTCTTAATATAAATCATTTTATTTTTCTAAATGAGAAACTTTTTCTCTATCTTATTTATAATCGGGTTAAAAAACTTTGAAGTTAACTTTATCCCATAGGCGAGCCGAGATAAGTAACGAAAAAGTTCTAATTTTAAATTTCATAATACATGTTAATTTAATATTTCTTATAAATGAAACTGAATTCTAACTATTGATATATTTTTAAAACATTTATGTTTAAATTAACTTAATAAATTTTATTTATTATATTAAATATTATTTTTAATTAACAGATTCAATACTAATGTAATAATAAAAAAATATAGTATAATAAACTATAAATAATATTTATTTAAAAATAGTGATATTAGTAATATTCATAACAAAATACAATAATGGCTAAATTGTTTTTTCTTTGAGAAAGATTTTTTTTACTATTATTGTGAGAAATGGTTATAATTTGATTACTTTTATACACATTCAATACTAATTTAATATATTAACTATACAATTTAATTAAGTAAAGCTCTGATTTTTACCGTGAGATTTGGCTTTTGATTTGGATTTGTCTTAAAATTTACATATTGGTTCTCTCTATATATATTCCTTTACCAATGTTTGGAGCATTTTTCTTTCAACCTTGTTGGTCTGTTTTTACTTTTTCACTTTTGTTTTTTTTTTTTTTCTTTCTAAACAATTCGTGTGGTGAAATTATATTTAGTTCGAAAATAATAATAACTACAAAATTATAGGTTATTTGATTCAGTTTATTCAGTCTAATTGCTGCTATATATATATGTGATAATATCAAGATTATTCAAAAACTATTTAACAAATCATTGAAGTGAGATAGAGAAAAATAATAAACAAGATAAAGGGAAAAAAATTTAAAATACGAAAATATAAAAAATATGGACTTATTCCTTTTTATTATTATAAAAACTTATTTGTAATTACGATTTATTTATAAATGATTAGTCAAATCAAACTAGCGCCCTACTAAAATTATTTTTAAAAATAAAATGAGAATGGTTCAAATATTTTTTTAAACAATTAAAGTAATTCAAATTACAAAGTGATTCATTAAAAGTTTGACTAGCTTTCAACATTCAATAAGGTTATTTTTTATACTATTGAAACAAAATTATAAAAAAAAGGTTGTACTAGCTAGGTGACTTATTAAATATGTCAATAACTCAACTTTAGTTTATTGTGTTTGAAGTAATTAATAAGTGATTATTTATATTTTAGGATTATTATTGACACTTAATCTACTTTAGTGATAATATTGGTAGAAATAATATAATTTCTTATTCATCAAATGACAGGTCTTTTGAAAATAATTATAAGTTGTATTGAGTTGTTTTTCAATGAGGCTCTAGATGATACAAAAGTATGGAATAAACATAAGAATATAGGTAAAATGATATATTTGAACATGGAATATGTAAAGAGTAAAAACAAGTTCATGAAAATTCAAATTAAGTAATTAACCTTATACATATATAATTAAGAAGATACTATATTTATGAAATCATATTGCTTCAATTTGATTTGTATACAAAGAGAAGAGAGTATATATAATATAAATATTTTTTAATTAGGAAGGTTATAAACATGCATGAAATTATTCAAATAGATAATGAGAAAGGGAATGATGTTGAACATATTTGGTCGAATATATATAAATATTTCTCTATTTTCTTTTTTTATCAGCCATATTTATATAATGAACTTATTTACACTAAATAAAAATAAAATTTATTCCTAAATTAAACATGAGATAGTTTACGTATGAATTAAATAACTTATATTTTCGATCTCTTTAAAGACTATTTTTTTTTACGAGCCTTCCAAGATCTCCCCACTCTTAGAATCTTTCTTTTCATGTGGATAAATATCATACTTAATGTTATTTTGAATTCCACGAATGGATTTTCCCTATTATTTATCTCGGTTCTTCACAATGTTAAAAACTTAAAACTAGTAGCAAGATATCATGAAATCCTATTATCACAAAGACCAAAAAGAACTACGTATGAAAAAGTAAATTATTATTTAAATAATTAATAATCTTATTAAACAATGTCATTGTTTCTACGTGTACATTTATGAAACAAGTATTTTGTATTTATAAGTGTGGGGTTGTCAATACAGAGAGATTGATGTATACTTTGCTACGAGCTCTTTAAAAGAAAGTTTCATTGGTTTCATATATTTCAGTAAAACTAACAGTTTATATGTTTTTTTTTTAATTAGATGTAAACAAATTGGTAGTAGAAAGCAATTTCATATGTTCTCATAATTATGAGTTTGAGTTTTAATATCCCAACAATTTATACATGAAAAAAAATAACAAAATATGAAATTATCAAATTGAATATAACACATGATAACCATATTTGTAATATAAAATAATTTCATCCTTAGTTCAACTAACAATATTTCTTGCTATTCACACGGATAAAAATATAATTAAAATAAATTTAATAATAAAAAAGATATATATATTTAATGTTTAAAATTCTTAATAAATCACTAATAAAAATAAAACGCTCTCATTTCACATTTTATTTACTTCGATAAAATAATTCATCTTTTTACATATTTTATTACATATTTTTTGAATGAACTTCTAATCTCATAACCTTACACTTTCACTTTTATCAATCAAATATTTGATTCATATTATAGATTAGTTAGTTAAAAAGTTGAACTTATATTGTTAAAATGTTCCGCGTTCATCAAATTTGAAGTTGAATTTAAAATATAAAATGATATTAGCCTAGTTTGTTAGAAGATTATACTTATTTTTGTTAGGTTGCAAGTTCGAAACACATATAACATTTTAAATTTTATTTTTAACTGTTTTAAATATACATATGAGCAGTTCAATCCAGAATCCGACTCAAGGATTCATTACTCTCACATATATATTCAAATTAAATACCGCTCTCGACCCGGTAATCCGAATATTTTAAAAATTAAACAAAATTATATATATATATATATATATATTGTGGTTGTATAGAACTCCTTTATATTATTATATATTTGTTAAACCTGTAATACTAATTGCATATTGAATAAGTTATGAGACATAAAATCACATCCAGAATATTTTTATTTGATTGAAAAAATTCTGAAGTAAGATAGATAGATAGATGTACGATTTAGAATAGATGCATTACAATTTGTTCTTATCTATTCGAAATTCATATTATTAAATTATTTCTATTAAAAATTCGAAAATAAACTGCGATTCAACTCAACCACGAGGATAAGTGATGATAAGATTGTATGGTTTGTATGCCGCGTGGTTGGTTAATTTCACGGCAAATGTTCAGCTACCGCTTCCACGTTTTTTTGTCTTCTTTTTAGATAATATAATTTATTTTCAAGTACAATTTTTTCAATTGTTTTTTTAGATAAGATAATTGAATATTTTTCATTTTAGATTCAAATTTTATAATAACTACTAAAAACTTTATATATAACAATAAAATACCCATCTATATATTTTTTTGGTACAAACTACAAAGTAACCATCTTAAACTGTATACATTTACTTCTGATAAATCTATTTTCTTATTATGTATGCTTTCTTTTAAATTCCACCAAAAATCAAATACAATTATAATACTAGAAATCAAACATAATATATAATTTAATAAATAAAACTCTTTTTATTTTACCTGTTCTAATAAGTAAGTAAATATGTTCTCCTTGTTGCAATTTTTAGAATATTTTATTTTTGTAAACATTACATATTATTTAATATTCTATAATCTTGTTTATCTTAGTATTCATTCTCAGTTAAAACTTTAAAGTTTGTGTACATTGCACTGTCACAATACAATTTATAAGTAATTATAAGTTGGGTACATATATAAATTATAAAGAATACCCTAAGTTTCCTTTTGAATGAGGGTGTAAGAGAGTTATACCAATAATAACGATGTACAAACTATCACAACAATATTTTTTTTAGTTTTAAACACTAAAAATCTAAATATTTAATTTATAAATTTTTTAAATAATTATTATAATTACTTTTAAATAATAAAATCAAAATAATTCCGAATAAAAAAGTTAATTTAATTAATTATTGTTATAAATAAACCTAATTAATTAAGAAAAATACTCAAAAAAAAAATTGGGATAAATATTATAGTCATTATCTCAAAAAATATTTAGAAAAATCAAAGAATTAAAATAAATAATTTATGATGAAAGGTGATACCCAATACATCCCCGTAAATTATTTATTTGACCCAAAAATATACAAAAATAAAATAAATTGGCAAAATATTTTTCATATTTATTTTAAAGATTTTGTGTATTTTAATGATTTAAAAAATAAACCAAAAAGATAAAAGAAAAATCAATTTCAAACAAACTTTTAAGATGCAATCGAGTGTAGCCAAAATTCGAAAGAATTGTTATAACTGAAACCGCCTCCATCAGATAAGCGCTGAATTTTCATCCTAAGCCCAGGAGTCACCCGCTGCAGCGAAAGGAACGAGCGCCCGCGCCGAACCAGATCAACTAATGACTCATTATCTGAAATGCAATGGAGTGCCTAAAACGCGACAGAACGCAAACAGACCGCTTCGTGTACGCGTTTTCACTCGAAATGGTGTCGTTTCGTCTGCGGCCTTTGTCTTCGTCGCGATCGCTGAAGGGATAAGAACAACAACCATTTTTTATTTTTTAAAGATGGAACTATGTCGTTTCTGTATGGTTTGACTCCATTCAAAAGTTGAAATGATCACCCTACTTTTGTGATCGTTTCCTCTACATTTATAGGCATCAATGATGCCTATTCCGGCAATTGGCCTGAAGAACAACTGAAATACCATAAGTGGTTTTTGATTGATTAAAACCACCTGGCTTCCTCAACCTACTTGGAGAGGCTAAAAATAGCCACTTTTGACAAAACTAAAGTTAAAATATCTGATCTCAAGCCTTAAATTAGGATTTACAGATAATCCGTCATTCAAGTTAAAGTTTTTGGATTTTTCGAAATCTTTGCATAAAGCCTTAAAACTTGCATTTAGGCATCTAGAAAGCTTCCTTAAAGTCTAAAAAGTGTTCACCAATACTTGTTAAACTTCCAATCATCATTTAATTCATACTTCTAGTTCAAAATTGAAATTGAAATTTTTTATATTTTAGTTTTCATAAGTTTGTATGTTGTCTGGTTGTTGGATTTTATGATTGGAAAACGATCCAAAGATCATGTATGAGCTTTCTGTGAAAGTCATTATCGATCTATCGATCTTAAACAAAAAAACAAATTTTAATTTAGAAAAATTGTAAAACAAGATTTCTGTTTTTGAACTAATCCTCAAGAATAACAGCTTAAAAAGTTTCACAATATTTTCTAATGATGTTGGAAAATTATTTAGATCATGATCCATCTCAATCATGTTTGATCAAATTAAAATTTTCAAAATAATTAAAATTTTAAGTTCTTAAATTGGTCCAAATGAACGGCGAGTGTTCATATTTTGGTATTAATCAAGCATATAAAGTATAAGAAAAATATTGACAAACTCCTTACACTTCATTAAACTCTAAAACCAAAAACCCAATTTTTGGTCTTCAAAGTGTTTTGAACAAATTAATCATCATTTATGTTGAATGAAACATTGGGATGATATTTCTAATGTTTTTAGGAGTTTTGTGAAACATCCAACTAAGAAATCGAACATAGGACTGAGGAGTCTCGCACTTGAACGAGAACTCTCAAACCTAGGACCGAAGCGTTCGAACGAGAAGTCAAACCTAAGATAGAGGAGTCTCGCATCTGACCAAACACTCCCGAACCTAGGACCGATGACTTCCACCCATGATTGAAGCGTCCGACCAAGAATTCTAGCACCCAACCAATAATTCTAGCCAAGGACCGAGAGGCCTTAACACGCCGACTGAGGATCATGAAATTGTAACGTGGTGTCCCCGACCAGTACTGAGGGCTTTTTAGTCCCGACTGATAAAACGAACTTAAGAACTAGAACACTGGTCCTATGGCTTGTTTGTTCCAATTTTAAAATTATTTTTGTAATTTTGAAACCTCAAAACATTTTCTAAAAATCTCGTAAAAATAGAAAATAATATCAAAATATTTTTAGGATTTATGTATGAACTATAAAATCTCTAAATAATGATGTTTTTCAGGTATTTTTCTTCATAGTCATCATTAACAAGATGTATCATCATTTAAATAATTGTTGTTACAATTTTTAAATACGCAAAAATTTATGAATGTCTAGGACCGAAAGAATAATTGATTAATAAAACGTTATAAAACCAATTTTTAAAAGACAAGACTTGTAAAGTAGATATCGTTTTTAAAACAGACACGAAAGATTAAGCGCGAAAGCTCTTTCCCGAATATTACCAAATTTTGAACTAAAAATGAATTTGTGGTGAAAAATACGTTGTATACGTACACATTTTTATTGATTTTTTACAAATAAATTGGTAACTCTGTTTTCAATTAAATAATATTTTTAATTAATTTAAATACAAATTTTTAAATAAACTAATTTTATTATAACACATTTAAAGATTATTTAACTTTAAACCTTAATTAATTATTTTTATAATTAATTCTAAAAGCTATCAGAATTATTTAAAATATTTTAAAATAATATTTTATCTTAAAAAGATTTTTGACATTCAAATCAATGTTTAAATTCTCGTAATAGAGTTCATTGAGAAAAGGGTTTTTCGGAGATTAAAATACTATTTTGTACAAAAGAAAAATAAAATAAATATATATATTTAATATCTGATAAAATTGTAATTAGTTTCTAAAACATTTACTTACGAGGGAAATCCTCCACTCCCAAACTTACATATTCTTCCTTTACAAATAGGGGTAAAATAATATATATATATATATATATATATTAATACAATTACTATTTTGCTTTCTCTATGTTGAGATAGAACAAGGGTCCCTTCTACTTATATCTCTTCAATTTTTATGTTTTAATTAAATATTTAGTAATATTATTATTATATAGTAAATAAATATATATTTAAAATACATTAATGTAATATAATTAAGATTTATATTATATTTTTAATATGACAAAAATATATTAATAAAAATAATGATATTTTTACAAAAAATAATTAAATAATAAACATGTCATTTATATATACTATTATAATTATTTTTATATTTATTTATACACAAATAACTAATTATAATTAAATAAAATAACATAAAATTATATATTAATCAAATTTAATTAATAATTAGATATAATAATTTTAAAAAATTACAATAATACAGTAATTTTAATAAAGAAACATACAAAATAGTGATAATAAATTTATTAAATAATAATTAAAAAATCAAAACTTATATGATAAAGTTTAAAAATTTATGTCCACCGACAGTTCATATTTTAAATATTTGAACTTAGATTATTTATTTATTGAAAAAAAAATTATATCTATATTACTGGAATAAGTTAAAAAAAATTGAATATAAATATTATGGCAATTGACAACTAACCATTTTTTTAAGAAGGACAGGTCATCATAATAGGCCGGTTTACTTAATACAAAATAAATTAATTGTACATAGTTAATAATATGGGCACGGCAAATTCATTTAATTTTTTTAATCTACAATATAAAGGAAGATATTATTTTCAACTCGATCCATTTATAAGTCTTAGGATTCAACTTATTTATTTTAATTAAAAAAATTATTTTGAATTAGAACATTATGATTTTAAAAGAGGTTATGAGTCTTATGACCTGAAAACAAATTCTGATAAAAATAAAATAAAGTTTATT
Source organism: Impatiens glandulifera (assembly GCF_907164915.1). Classification (NCBI taxonomy): domain Eukaryota; kingdom Viridiplantae; phylum Streptophyta; class Magnoliopsida; order Ericales; family Balsaminaceae; genus Impatiens; species Impatiens glandulifera. The sequence continues at coordinate 61,248,999 of NC_061863.1, forward strand.
TTATAATAATTTTTGAAAATAAGTTTTTGAATAAAAATATTTAAAAATTATTAATCTTTTATAAAACTTATTTTAGAAAAAAATTAATAAATTTTATTTTAGTTTCCTTTAATGAATAGAGGAATTTAATAATAAAGGTAAAAATAGACTTAAGAGGTAAAAATAAAAAAATTTAATTAAAAAATGATTTTTGTACTAAATTATTTGAAAATTTATAATCAATAATGTCTAGGGTTTTTAAGAATTATTTAAATATTGCAAACTAATTAAACTAGTTCTCGTTCATTTAAAAATAAAATAATTTAATTTATTAATTTAAATATTATTTATTTTTAATTTTTATTATTATGTATTAAGATTTTATTTTGACATTTAAAATAAATTACAGTATATACTAATACTTGTTAGGTTTAAAATAAATAAATTAAAATCATCATAATTATTACCATAGTTCTTTCTCCAATTTTTTAAAATCACATTAGGCCTAAGAGTAAGGATGGTCATTCGAAACCGAATTGTCTTGTTTGGGACGGTTTTCCCCGAAACCGAATAGGGATGGAGCGGAGATGGTATTTGTGTCCCCCACCTCGATTTCACCCCGATTCTGCCCCGAACATCATAAACATAATAAAATATATTAAATCACTCATATATTTATTTATTAACTCTATTTTATAAGAGTAATAAAGGTATTATTTTATAATACTATAAAATTTTAATATATTACAATATATATTATATTAAAAAATTTGTTTATATAATTTTTATTTATTTTTATTTAAAAAAAATTATTAACGGTGCCCCACGAGATTCCCCGAAACCGAAAAAAATCGAACAGGACGAAGATGATATTAAAAAAATCCCCGAAATTAAAACGGGGCGGGGATGGTAAATATATTCTCCGCCCCGAACCGCCCCATTGCCATCCCTACTCAAAATTAGTTTGAATTTAGTTTTTATTTTTAGTCTTTTAAAATTTTTAAAAAAGTATATATATTATATCATTATACTTATTAAATCTCTTAATTTATATTATTAAAATCATAACAACATACTTTTCAAATTAAACTATAAATAAATAGACAAATAAATCCAAAATCAAATAAACCCATACTGTGAGAAATAAATTTCAAATATTTATCCTATAAATAAAATAAGTCAAATCTAATTTCACTTAACTAGTTATTTTTTGAATATTATTATTTAAAAAAATGAAGTAATAAAAATATGTATTAAAGTACTGGCCTGCCTAATATTGAGGCGAAAAGCAAACTAGACCCTTTTACTGTAGTGTGGGACCCGCGGGGTTGCTTTCGTTCACCCTCTTTTGGCGCCAAACATTGATTACGACGTGCTTCCTTATTGCGGGTCCACATGGACGACTGTTACTGGACCCGTTCACGTGATACAAGACTGCAATACTTATTTTTTTATTTATTTTACTATAATTTTATTTTTTTTTAACTCTTTTTAAATTTAATTTTTTACTAAGGTTTATTTATTATATGCAACTCATTTTGAAAAAATATGGGTCATTTGAAGCTAGTTTGATCTTCTTCTTTTCTTTTTTATATAAAAAACTCTTAAATTATAAATTTAATTATTAAAATATCTTTATTTTGTTTTTATCAAATGTCAATTTAAATATAAAATAACATGTTAATAATTCATTTTATAAAAAATTCAAAAATAAATATTTGTTTTTCATTTATATATATATTTATTTATTTAATGTTTAAAATTAACATGACATTATTGACTCCATTTTAATTTAAGAACTTTTAGGTTAAAATCAAATTTATTTTATTTATAAAACCTAAAATTAAACAGGCTACTTAGTTATTTTCATGAACTATGAATATTGTCGGCTGCATTTATTTATTTTTAAATAATATTTTTTTATTTATTTTAATTTTAATTTAATTTTTTACTCAGGTTTATTTATATATGCAACTCATTTTGAAAAAATATGGGTCATTTGAAGCTAGTTTGATCTTCTTCTTTTTATATAAAAAACTCTTAAATTATTAAAATATTTTTATTTTATTTTTATTAAATGTCAATTTAAATATAAAATAACATGTTAATAATTCATTTTATAAAAAGTTCAAAAAAAAATATTTGTTTAATATATATATTTATATATTTAATGTTTAAAATTAACATGACATTATTTTCTTAATTTTAATTTAAAAAATTTTAGGTGAGAATCAAATTTATTTTATAAATAAAACCCAAAATTAAACAAGTTACTTAATCATTTTCCCAAACTATGAATATTGTCGACAGCATTTATTTATTTTTAAATATTTTTTTATTTTAATTTAAAATAAACAACAATTTCATCTAAAATTTTATTATTTAAATGATTAAATATATAAACCTTGGGTTTGTTTTGTCATTTTGTGCTGATGGTTATTATTATCATTTTTTGTTTTTTATTTGTTCTTTTATCCAACTTAATTTGTATAAATAAAATTGTCATGTTTAACTGAAAAAAAAAACTCATCCATGAAAAAATATAATGGTATGTCACTATGTATACTTATTATTTGTAAAAAATGAAAATGTAAAATAAAAACTTGAAAATTTATATATTATTTTTATATCAGTATTTAAAGTATTTAAGAGTTCGATAATTTATAAAATATATTTTTTTTGTGTTTTTATATATTATATTTTAGGGTTGTGTTTAAACTATTTTTATTATTTTTAATATAAATAAATTTTTAAAAAAATATATCATAATTTTTGTTTTCTTAAACCCTGGTTTGATTTTAATTTTTAGATTTTTTTTACCCAAAACTCATACATTATATAATATTTATTTTACTATATAATTATAAAATTTATCATTTTCAACCTACATGGTCAAACAAAAATAATTATAGATTTATAAAATTTAAAATTTTAATATAAATAATTCTTTTAATAATTTAACTAATTAATAACTCAAATAATAAAACAACATTTCTTTTTAAGATTTAATAAAATCCTCTTAACAACCCAACATCAAACAAGCTATGAAAAATTAAAACTTGTCTACTATTTATTTGTTAGGATCTACATACACAGAATTTTCACCTCTAACAATATAGCTTAAGTGAAAAATAAAATAATTAATTAAAAAATTAATTTGTTTAATTAAAAAATGTTATATTATATTTAAAATTCAATGATATAATTGATATTTTTTAAAAACTAGATACAAATAAAAAATTCCAAAAAATCATATCAATCAAACTCTACTTGTCTCCAAAGATATTTTAGGAATGATGGCTGGTGTGTTCTTTGGGTTATTGAAAAGTTCAAATAAAATTTATTTTTTAATGAATTAATTTTAAATTATTACATCATTTATTTTATTAACTAAAACATTAAAATACTCTTTATTTAAAATTATTATTTTTTATTTTATTTATATATATTAATGTATTTAAATCCTTTTTTACTAATAATAATCATCCCCATCTCAAAATAATCAACAAATCATTATTTTTTTTTCTCCTTCTACATATTTTAAAAAACTTCAAATCCGAACAATCCCTATAAAACACTTTGTTTTAAAAACACTGATATTTAATCTATTAATAAAAAATATTCCTAATAGTTTAATTAAAAATTTCCTACTTGTTATAATTCTTTATATAAACCAAACAAACCCAACACTCTGGCCGGCAACTCTTGTCTGTAGTACTCTGTACTCTACTACAGCTCCTTCCCGCTTTTTCTTTTCTTTTTCTTTACTTTTTTTTTTTGGTTCGATGCTGTGGTTCAAAGTTAGGCAAAATAAAATAAAAATGACTAGTTAAATCGTTATCTTATATGAATATAATTAATTCACAACTAATTCACACTTCATAATATTCTGAAAAATACATTTTTTTAAAAATGACGAGTGATATGGAATACGACGAGAGTTCATTACCTTACTTAACTAAAAATTAATAAAATGTGAGAAAAAGAATAATAGAAAAAAAAATTGTTACTTTTTTAACTAATTACTAAATAATTTTCTCTCAATTTTTTTTCCAAATCAATTTTATTTTAAAATTTTTTTTTATTTTATAAAAAAGGTTTGAATGTATTCATAATCGTCACCACCTACCTCACTAATGGTTATAGAAAGCTTAAAATTATTTAAAATCACTACCCAACTTCACATATTTTAACAAATAGAAAAATGTCATTTGACTTTGAAATTTGTTTTCTAAAGTATAGGATTTTAATTATTATTATATATTAATATTTTTTAAATATATAAAAACGTCTATTTAAAAATAATATTTTATAAAACATTTTTTAAATAAAATATATAATTAATTTTCATCTTTGAATTTTCGTAAGTAAAATATTCGTTTGTCTCGAACTTAACGAACACGAGGCAGGCTGCAGGTTGCAGGCATTGACAGCTTTCATGATTTCCTATCTCATAAATGTCTGTAATTTCAAACTAATAATTAAATGGCATTTATTTAAATCACAATTTTTAACTTCTTTCAATTTTTTTTAGAAAAAATATTTATTTCACGATATTTCTTCAACTTGGTCGATATCGAATTTACGATTAAAAATTATAGTAATTGTAAAAATAATTATATATATATATATATATATATATATTCTGATAGAGTTTGATGGAGGAGTTTTTAGAAAAAAAAAATTAATAGTTTACTCTAAGACCAGATCTGGATTTAAAAAAAATTCAAATAAAATAAAATTTTAAATTAATTATTTCTCAATAATCATATCACCCATTTCATTAACCAATATACTAAAATATCTTTTATTTTAAATTATTATTATTTATTTTATTTATATATATCAAAACATTTAAGTCTTTTTATCAAAAATAATCATCACCTTCTTAAAATTATCACCAATTATTATTTATTTTCTTCCTCTAAATTTTAAAAAAACCTAAATCCAAACAAAGCCTAATATTATTCTAATATTATTTAAATAACTCTTGATAGTCATATTTGACATACTTTTATTTGTTCTCGGATAATTTCACATTATCTAAGTTATTTAATTGTTAAGTTTGATTCAGCTTATAAAATAACTTATTTATTTTTAATGTTTTTAATATTATTTAGTATTTAATATTATAACTCAATTAACGTGTTTAATATATATATATATATATATATATATATATATATATATGATGAGGGATAGAAAGTAAATTTGAAAAGGGAAACATAAAAAAATGATGTATCATATCACTGGTTTAAAAAAAAAATAAAGCACTATGAGAGAAACTATGAGAGAAGAAAGAAAAATTTTGTTATTTTTACGACCAATAAAATTATGCTATTCCATTTAAAATATAATAATATATTATATAAAATATAATATTATTTATATTTATTATCAAACTTCTTATTATTTTAATTTTGTAATTTTCATTTTAATTATATATAATAAATTTATTAGGTGACTTTATATTTGTATATAAAAAAATGAAAAAAGTTGAGATATATATTTAAAGTTATGTATTATTATTAAAATATTAATAAAAAAATAGAAGATAATAAATAAAATGATTAAAAAAATATGGAATAGCGAGAGAATGAATAAAATGATCAAAATAGATTGCATAAATGAGAAAGAATTAATAAGATAATTAAATAGATTACAGCAAATGAAAATAATATATATTTAAAAGTGATAAGTTTAAACGATTAAGAAGGAGGTAGAGAGAAAATAAAGTTTAAATGCAAAATATGTTTAATTATATTTTTGCGTGAATTTATTAAGCAAAATCACTCTAACCTCTTATTACACCATCACTTAATCGCAACTTATTAACGCTAAATCAAACCAAACCATAGTCTATCAATATTTTATAAATAAATTAAATTTTATTTTAAGAGACAAAACAACCTAACAAGCTCTTATATAGTCGTTATACATTGAGATTTGAACAAATTTAGCCATATATTATTATTATTATTATTATTATTATTATGCATTATTTGGTTGGAAAAAAATCGTTGCAGTTTCAATGATGGTAATCTTTCGATAAATATTATTCATAATTTTAATATAATAATGTTTTATAAGATTCGTTTCGAAAAGCCATTAGAGTCTGTTGGAGATTTAATAATTCTTATAAAGAATTTATGAGATCGATAACTTATTAACTACCGTTTTTTTTTTCAAGTCATGATTTATTATTGTATTCTTAGACGATTTTTTTTATCTTTAATATACATGGATATTTTTTTAAAAAAAATTTAACATGATGGATAATTAGATTTATTGATCTTATTTGTCTATTCATTATTATAATAAATTAAGTAATGTGAATCAAAATGATTTTTTAAATTTTGATAATTAAAATAATCCAAATGGAAAAATGTCAAAATTCAATAAATACATAAAATCAAATAATGATAGATTGCTTAGTTGGACAGATTATTGGTCGACTTATGAGGTTAACAATTACTTTAATTTGTCTCAAAGGTATTAATAATCTGTACGTAGTTTTAATCGATAACATTTCTATTTTATACCTCATTTTAACATCCCTTTATATAATTACATATTTTAACACACATTTTCAAGTCCACGCCACCATCAATCTGAATAGGTTAAAATTATTATACATAGATATATTACCCATCAATTTAATATGCTCCTAATATATGTATCTCATTATATTGTATGATATATCCAAGTTTCCAATCAATCCATCTCTATATATAATTTTAGAATAAATTGGATTACAAATTCAACCACTATTTTAATTATATGACAGATGGAACTTTAATTTCATTACCAAATTATATTGTAACATTGGAATTGACCTTCCACCACAAATTTACTAAAGAAAAAACCTTTTTAAATGATCTGTATTTTTCTTCATAAACCTTATTTCAATTTTAGTTATACTATTTCTAAATTGAACCTCCAATAGTTCATTACATGATTTTCCCAAGCTAATAATAGGGAGCATTTGACGTCGCCCAACGCTAATATGGGAAAATCGAAAGGATTATCAAATCTAAGAATGAGTTTAAACATAAATTCTTAAAAATTAAACGAGAAGATAAATTAAGATGACATACACAAATTACATCCCATTACTAAGTCAACCAATATCCTAAAAGCAGTCAACGTCAATGTTTTAAGCATAGAAAAATAAAAATTTGGTTGGAGATTTTCCACTCTCCATTCACATTTTCCACTAGCTTTTTTATTTCTCAAAGTTTTTTCCTTTGAAATTGCCTTACAATAATTATATTGGTTGTTTGGTATTGACTAACGCTTTGACCTACAACTAATTCATGTTAAAGGTGCTGTATACAATTAAAATTACTTTGAATTGATTTTTAAACATTTTAGCTTCTTAAACATGACACTATAATACAATTATGACACCCACCTCAACTTAAGACATTTTAAATATGAATAAATTCGTAATTTTTGACTCCTTAAACACTAACTTTTGTCATTTAAACTATGCTAACAGAAAGTTTGAAATTTCCGATATGAAAGTAAGTTAAGAACCAACGAAGTCACAAGTAAATAGCGTGTTAGCTTCCTTTGTCATACAAAATTATGGATGAAATTTTATTTTTCTCAATGACATGATATGTACCTTTAACTTTTTTTTTTCTTTTTTCTAGAAGTACTGATGTTTTATTGGTGGTGCGTAATAATCTGGTTTTCCGTAGTGGAACAATCCAGATATCTTCTAAACTCCGAAATTTAATTTATCACATCATAGTTTCACATCATTTAAAAATTTCTTCCACTACTGGCACTACTTCACATTTAATTTGACCAACTTTAACAATTAGTTGGATTTTGTAGGATTTTTTTTTCTTGGTTAAATTTATGGGTTATTTGAAATTTTATAAAATAAATTATATATTTGTTTTAAAATATAAATTTAATAAAAATATTTTATTATTTTATTTGATGAATTAAATGATTAATTACTAAAAAAAAGATAATAATACGATGAATAAAAAAATTTAAAAAATAAAACTCAAATAACTCATAATCTTATCAAATAATTATTCTTTAGCCTTGTCGTGGTTTTGTTTTTTTAACGACTAATTCTCGCGGATTGACCATATAACCGGCAAATTTACTCAACCAATTTAATCAGACGAACGGAACTTGCCGTTTAACAGGCTCGAATCTCGAATCCAGGACCTCAGAAAAGTTGAAGTATCCACCTCCTGTTGCTGTTAGGCTAGAAAAAAGAATTATATATATATAATTATTTATTTATTTTTTATGGAGTTTTTATTCTTATTAATTTTTTTAATTTTTGATGTCATGTTTTTAGTTGTGTTTAATCAATTTTTATCATTTTTAATATAAATGAATTTTTTTTAAAAAAATAAAAAAATAGATTTTTTGAATGATTAATTAGTTTAATTACTAAAATGTCTATTTGTATTTAACATTAAAAAATAAATAAAATAATTTTAGTATTTTAACTTATAAAATAAAATAAATGATTTAAAAGTATAATATACATGAATGCACCATTTAAATATAAAATATGATAAAAGAGAGAATTAAAAAGAAGTGCATAAAAAGCACAAATCAAACAAGCTCAAGTAAAAAGTATTGAATCTTCTTGTTAGTTTCACATAATAAGCAATATATAATTATGAAAAACAAAATGCACTTGTTATTTGTAGGAGTAATTATATTTCACATTTTTTAATTTTTTTTAGAGAGAAATTATTGAGAGAGGTTATGATTTACCTGATTAGTTGAAAAAATAATATTTTTTTTTTCTCTTCTTTCTTCCCTTTTATCCTTTTTGTCGTTCTCTCCAATTTCACCCTTCCACTCCTTTTTTTATAACACACTATTTTATCCGAATCTTCAAAGGAAAAACTTCATTTTAAGAATTAATTTCAAATCTAATTAAATATTATTTATTTTATAATTTTGAAATTAATCTCATACCAAGAATTAAAAAATATTTGAAATGAGTTTATAAAAATGACAAAAATTTTTTAGATAAAATTATATTTTGTCATTTTACTAATAATGAGATAAATAAATAGTAAATTAAATTAAAAAAAAAATAAGAATATAACATTTCCATAAAAAAACAAATAATATATATATATTAGGTTGGGCTTCAACCCACATCATGTACTAGATCCACTTCTTCTGCTTATATTCATATATATATATATATATATATATATATATATATATATATATATATATATATATATATATATATATATATATATATTAAAGGACAATAAATTAGTTAATATTGACGGTACAAATGGATATGCAGTTAAAATTGAATTTTAATTGATTTTTAGTAAAATTGTTTTTTTTTTACAATTAAGAATTCCTTGAAATCTTAATAGTTTAATTTAAAAAATATTAGTTATATTATTATTATTATTATTATTTATATATTAATAATTTAAAATATATATACATTTAAACATAAAATTATTAAATATTAAAAAATAAATAACACTATACAAAAATTATATTTGTAAAATTAATTATATTAATTTTTGTATTTGAATAAATAATATATATTTTTTAATTTATAAATGTAATTTTGTTTTTTTTAAAATATAAAATTATAAAATCAAAATTATTTAAAATTATAAAAATTTATTTAAAATCAGAATAGTTAATTTTTTTAAAAAAATTTAGAAATTTTAATAAACTGATTAGACTATCATTATAATTCTGGTTACCTATTTTATTTAATTATTAAAAAAACTTAAGATAAAAATATAACAGACTGCCGCCAGCCGGCTGGCCGGCCCTTGTTTCTTATTTGAGAGTGTCTTTCTTTATTAAGAAAGCCCATTCTTACAATACAAATATCCATTACAAACTTGAAGCATTTTATTTTTATAATAAGTTGATAAAATAATTTGAAATATCTGAACTCATATATCATGGAGTCTAATGGATATTTTGTAGCATGAGCATATATCTTTTAGTTTGGGCCGTAATTTCCAATATATGTTTTCGGGCCCAGTCGTGTCTTCCTTTTCGGACCAGGAAACCAGGATCAATATTGGTGAGGCTTACTCAAAGTCAGAAAAGACATATAGAAAGTGATTTGTTTTTTATTCTTTTCAATGAGCACCCTTATACGTTTTATGACCTGATGTTTTCTCTCTTTTCTAAATAATGAAATATCATACCCAATGCAAACTTTAAATTTGTTTGGAAAAATATTAGTCTCTTTTCAATAAGTTTGCTGTTGGGAGAAATTATTAGTTTATGGCTCAACTCACAAACATCTTCTTTTAAAGGGTAGGGTGCAATATATGGTTTAGGAGTAAACAAAATTGAAAAACCCGAAAAAATCGAACCGATGAAAAATCGACCAAATTAATAATAAATCGATCGAACCGAGTTTTGGCCGGTTCATAATTTCTTGTACCAACCTTGGCCGGATCGGTTGACGGTTTATATAATAAAAATTCGACGATTTAACAGACCGACCGTGTATATATATATGTTTAGATATATTTATAAATTTATGTAGTGGTAAATATTGAATTTAAGTCTATTTTGGTTTTAAAATTTAAATTTTGTCACACACATATTTATTATTTTGTATATTTGATGTCTTTTTTCTTTCTTAAACTCAAAATTATTTAATTAATATTATAATATATTTTCTTTTAAATTAAATAGTTGTTTTATTATATAATTTTATTGGAGAATTCAATTAATTTTCTATTCTTTTGGTTTAGTTTTTTTTATATATAAATGATTTTTTTTTTTATAAAACTCAACTCATTTTTTCGTTCTTTAATTTATTATATTATATTTATTATTTTTTCAACGATTAAACTGACAAACCAACCGAACTGATTTTATAACCGACCAAACCGAATTTTAACTGCCAACTGATGGAGGAAGATTTTGAAAAATCGACATCAATGGTTATGATGAATTTTACGGTAAAAAAATCCATCGAACCGAACCGCTTACACCCTTAATATGCATGGTTGAATTTTAACTAACAATAAATGAACGTGTAAGAGTCTTGTATTGGTCAGTTTAGGTCGTGTATGTTTCAACGGTGGAGACGACTCATCTAATGTGCATTTCAAGAGTATCACTGATATTTGAAATTTTTTAAGTCAGAACCATCGGTGAGTGTTGAAAAGTTTGAATTGAAGCGATTAAACTTGAGTCTAAGCCAAATTTAAGACTATCCTTGTTAGTTTCTCTAGATAGATAATTTGGTTGGAACGGAATTATACAAACTTAAAAAATTATATTCTCCAATCCATGGCTTATTTGCTATTATCATGGAATAAGATAGGTCTCGTTTGATGAAGGGGTTTTGGGGATAAAACCTAATTTTTATCCTAAAACTCAAAATCTTATCAACTATCAAATCAAATAATTTTATCATTTAAATACCAAAACTACCCTCTAATTTTATTTTCTCTCTCTAAACCATCATTCTCTCACTTACACCATATTTTCTAAAGTCAAAGGGTAAATTAGTCTTCAAATTTTAAAAACTAGTTTTTTCCTACTTTTTATCAAACAACGATTTTTTTGGATAAAATCCAGACATAATCCAAAAAAACCCTTCCTCAAACAAGGCCACAGTGAAAACCTACCGAATCGGGTATCTCTGCGGATTAACTTTTAATATTTTTGATTTGATTTCTTTCCATTGGGTAGTAAAGGCGCACATGATAATTATTTATTTTATATAACGATGCCGCTAGCTAGCTAACAGACATATCACTAAAATCAAATGAATCACATGTGAAACAAAACAAATTAAAGATTGACAATGATCACTTCAATTGGTAGGAACCATTTCTCTTTCGGTGATTTGTAGTTTATATATGTCACTTACCATAATATATATAATATTAATTATGAATACTAATTAGTTAACATCATCAAATAGTCTCCTAAATAAAATGCTGATTTTTTATAACAGGCCGAGGCCAACGCCAATAAAAACATTCAATCGACCGTATATAAAATAACTAAGGGCCGATCATCGATAACAATTATATGTAACTTTTTCATTAGGGATAAAAAATATTTAAGACAGAAGAGATTCATTCAATTATATACCGGCCCGCCATTCTCTAAATTAAAGTAAACTCATAAAATGGAAGTATATTTGGTCTGTCTTAAAAATGGAATATTTCTAATCAATTTTCTCCACAAACTTATATGATAAGGACCTGTATTTATTGACAAGCCAATGTAATGTTAGAAAACAAACATGAAATTAGAAATACAAGACTTTATGAGTGCGTTAAGTTGTTGCGTGTATGTCTTTACATATATATATATAATAAAAAACACAACAATATTATATAATTTAACAGTAACGGTTTTATTTCAATAATTCTTTCTAATAGATGTACACGTACCTTTATTATTAATGGAAATAGTTAGATACATTGCGTGTGAGAAAGAGAGATGCAATAATTATATATGATATTCTTGAATATATATAACAAGGTACGTATTAAAGTATGAAAAGAAAAATTGCAACTTGTTAAATATTATTTATAAACCAATTAATAAATTAATTAGTGAATTGAAAAGGGACTGAGACCTTTCAATTGCGCACCCACCAACACTCACTGTTTGTAGAAATGGTATGTAGATAGGACAATTGTGGTGAAGGATCGATATTGAATGTTATATATATTGTGGGTCATAGTTATTATTTTCATTGGACAAGATTGTTTTTCTATAAATAAATAAATAAATAAATAAATAAAATTTCAAGTGATTATCTTAATATTGTCATTTCATATCCAATTATTTTTGCTTATCTCAATATTCATTTATTTCGGGTATCAATCAATCAATCAATATAATAGCTGCCTCAAACCCATTTTTTCAACTATAAAAACAATTTAATTAAGTTCCAATATTTAAAACAGAATCATTGGCAAATTTTATTACAAAAGTGAAATAATTGAAAATGAAGAATTCACGGACGAATATATAAAGAGAGAGATGACGTGGATACAATTGTTGCAACATGTAATTAAGATGGAAAAAAAAAAGAATAAAGAGGGATGGTAGACTGGTAGTACAAAAAGAGAGAGATGTTGGGCTTAATTTTTTTTTTATCTTATCTTAAGATATCAACTTTTTCTTTTTTAACTTTGAAAAACTAGAGTGGTAATTATTGAATTTTTAAAAATAATTTCAGTCTAATCAAATTTAATTTTACTCATTCTTACTGTATAATAATTTCACTTAATTTATTAATTAAATATTAAATTAATCATTATTATTTTTTAAATAAAATATTATATTATTAATACCCTTTTAATATTTTAAGACAAAAATTATTCTTTCAAAATCACCACGAATCATTATTTCTTAAATAAATAAAAAACCTTTAACTGAACCCAGCCTAAGACTCATATTTTCCGTTTGAGCCTGAACGATGTGAGATTGATTTTTGTCGTCGTTAAATATCTTTCATTCTAATAACTTCTAATTAGGGGTGACAATTCTGGTCGAATTTTGATGATCATGTTTGCGGGTTTAACTATACTAACTTAAACATTAAACATGATATTTTAGTAATTTGTGACAAAATTTTTAACCTAAGCTTGAATTCTAATTGACATGGATCTAATATAACTCGAACTTAACATTATTTAATCCGATATATTTAATATCACATCTCTATTTTAGATTAAATAACATAAATACAAAAGACAATAAAACAAAATCACAAATTTGTTCATTTCAAATGAATAAAAAATGACAATACCAAAACCTTAAACAAAAAAAGAGTTTGACGAGTTTATTTTGGTCATTTCAAGTTAATCCAAATTTAAGGTATTTAACCTGATTTCGATACGAACCCTAAAATACTTTACTAATTTTTTTTTGGTTCAGCAATACTCGTATTGGGTTAGATACTACATACCATACTTTTAATAATTAGCTGTCTATTTTTTTTTCCCTCTTTTTAATTATTTCTTGTAATTATATATGTGGTGTAGAAACATTGAGACATTTATTCTAAAAAAGCTCAAGATTAGTACATACATGATGCATGATTGTAGGTATCCTTGTGTAGTTGTGTTTATGATTATATCAAATAATTAAACAAAACGATAAACTAAATTATTGCATCAATCCTCATGTCTACAAGACATGATCAACGTCTTCTTCAATGTCATCAACTTCATCACTTCCCGTTTTTCAGCACATGAACATCATCCACCAACAACCTTTAGGGTTCACATTAAATAAATGTTTAGAAAAATAAATTGAGAATCTTCGAGGTCCTTAATTAAGGGTTAGGTGTCCCAAGTGATCTGAATCGTTTGACTAAAGTCAAATATTGATTGTCCAACTGTCCAATGTCCTTTCTGTTCTAATTCTTCTTTTCAGACTTCAATTATCACCAAAATGGTCCAGGCTCCTCTGTATTATAATAATATTTAAATAATATCGAAGATTCAAACTTGTTTGAATAATTTTAAATATTTGTCAATCTTTTTGTTCATATTCTATAATTATTGTCAGTGGTAGTAACTAGTAGGAGGTGAGATCAAATTTATTATAATTTTACGGGAAGAAAGGGAGCATGGAGAAGATGAGAGCAGATAACTCTAAAATCTAAAGGTTGATTTCAAAAAAGTACAAAGGAGATATTTATAGTCTATTAATTTCATTATTTAAAAACTCATATTTATTATAATTTTTTGATTTGAGACCTCACACATTTATTATATAATCTATTAGTTATAATTTAAAAAAATATTTAAGTGTTATTTATTGTGAATAAACATTAATGACTAATTTGATGGAATACCATACCAATTCGCAACTAACATATTTCTACTTAACATTATAAATATAAATTTATAATTTAAAACTTATTTATTTCACAATAAAAACTAATAATTAAATGCGAGAAATGAAATGAAGACTTCAATTTGATGATAGAGTACATGAGTTACAAATTTCTATATTTTTCAAGAAAATATATATATTAATGTTTTTATTTTACTTAAACTATTTTATCAAAAGACATAATATATATTAATTATTTTGATTATCTTGTTTATATGTATTATTTATTTATTATTTGAGTTAAGCTGTAATTTATAATACATGTTAGACAATATTTATCAAATATGAATATCACATCATTTTTTTGAAAAATTTAATTAGTTTTGATGTTGTCTGTACAATATATTATTGACATTTTTTCCTTATTATAATTTTATTATTTTTCATATTTTAAATGATTCAAGTGTAATAATTTATAAATTAATTATATATTATTAAATATATATGAGGTATAAATTAAATTTGAAAGTCTCAAACATTATTTTAGTTTAATATTAAAATTAAAAATTTGATTATTTAAATAATGTAGTAATATGTGAATTAATCATTTTGAGAGCTATTATAATTATACTTAGATTTTGAATTTAATTTATACCTTTTAAATTTAAATTATTATTTGATATTAGTAGTTACAGTATATATATTTCACCGTACATTTTATAAGTACATGAATATAAATAATTGAATTTAACAATTTCTCTCCTTTAGTAAGTATAAATTTGCGTATCAATTAAATTTTACCTTATAAATTATCAATTAAAATATAAACATTTTCTTACATTATTTTTATATATAGTAAATATTCATATAATTTGATAAAAACATACCCAAATAAATGATTTTCTAAAAATTACAAACTAAGTATTTTAAAAAATAATTTTTTGAGGTTTTTTTAGTCTCTTTTCTCCTTCATCGACTTTAACTGAGGCGATTCTTGTACCCGATTCTCAGATGTAGCAACATAACATCAATGTATTTTTTGTGATTTTTCTCTTGGTTTGTTCGGATTTGAATTATTTAAATAACCTACAAAGAAAGAAAAATTATAATTAATGATATTTTAAGGAAGTTCTGACTTAAAAAAAAAAAAAGACTTAAATGATATGATATATATATATATATAAATAAAATATAAAATAATAAATTAAAATATAAATATTTTAATATTTTAATTAATGAATAAAAAATGTAATAAATATGAAAGAGAGTAAAATAATGTTAAGGTCATTTAAATTATTTAAATAACCCAGTAAAGACAATTTTTTAAATAACCTATATCACACGAGCCAATTACATCATAAAATATATAATTAAACTTATATAGTTTAAATACATGACGCAAGCATAATGCTTCTGATCTCATGATTTATGCTAATCATTAATATATTTATTTACTTACAAAGTTTTGATAATTTGAACAAAATAAATGAATAATTTGTTTAGATTGAAATGAGAAAATATTTATTTTAAAAATAATTTAATATCTTAATTGATAAATTAATGGACGAAAATATTACAACAAGAGAACATTAATTTACAGAATTAATGAGTTATTCTTTAAAAGATTACAAATGAGAGGGAAAAAAATAGTGGAGACTATTACTGATCTTATTGAAATATTATAACTATCATTTATTTCATGCAAGAGTAATAATATAAAAAACTGTGGAAAAAAATTACGGTAAAAATGTTATAACATTTTTAATTTTATTTTTAACCGTTTTAAGTTTATGGGCGGGTCAACCCACAATCCGACTCAAGTATCCATTTATTTTCACATTACAGAACGATCTCTAAAACAATTGATATAGTTTAATTCCTCAACTCAATTAGTTTAACCTCTAGAGTCCACTTTTTCACATACTACGAGTGAAAGAGAAAATGTAAAGACTACCATTAAAGTAGCTCATACAAGACTTATTATATCCGTATGAATTATTTCTCATATCTCTATAAATATGACAGAATTATTCCATTATTCCTCACTAATAATAGTGAAATATATAGCGCAAAGTCAAAAGAGAATTATGACTGATTAAAAATTATTGATAAATCACCGCGTTCATTAAATTTGGTGTTGAATTTAAAATATAAATTGTTATTAGCTTAGTTGGTTAAAATATTGTACTTGTTTTGTTATGTTGCAAGTTTAAACCATACCTATAGCATTTTAATCTTATTTTAAACCGTTTTAAGTTTATAGACGGGTCAACCCACAATCCGACCCAAGTATCCATTTACTCTCACATATATATCCAAATTAACCATAACTTTCGACATCATTATATATGTATATAGATTAATTAGTTAAAAAGTTGAAATTATATTGTTAAAATGTTCCACGTTCATCAAATTTGGCGTTGAATTTAAGATATAATGTTATTAGCCTAGTTGGTTAAAAGATTGTACTTATTTTGTTAAATTGCAAGTTCGAACCATACCTATAACATTTTTAATTTTATTTTTAACGGCTTTAAGTTTATGGGCGTGTCAACCACAATCTGACCCAAATATCCATTTATTCTCATATATATCCAAATTAACCACAACTCTCGACTCGGCAATCCGGACACTTTCAAAATTAAACATTATTATAAAACAATTGATACAGTTTGATTCTTCAACTCAATTAGTTTCACCTTTAGTGTCCACTTCTCCCCATACTACGACTGAAAAAGAAAATGTAAGGACTACCATTAAAGTAGTTTAGGTGAGACTTACTATATCCATATAAATTATGTCTCTATCTCTATAAATATGACAAAATTTCTTTCATTATTGCTCACTAATAATAGTGAAATTTATAGCGCAGAGTCAAAAGTGAATTATTACAGATTAAAAAATTATTGATGAACCACCGCGTTCATAAAATTTGGTGTTGAATTTAAAATATAAAATATTATTAGCCTAGTTGGTTAAATGATTGTACTTGTTTTGTTAGGTTGCAAGTTCGAACCATACCTATAACATTTTAATTTTATTTTTAACCGTTTTAAGTTTATGCGCGGGTCAACCTATAATCCGACCCAAATATCCATTTACTCTCACATATATATTCAAATTAACCACACTCTCGACCCTACAATCCGAACACTTTAAAAATTAAGCATCATTATATATATATTTATATATATATATATATATTTATATATATATTTATATATATATATATATATATATATATATATATATATATTTCTGAGCTCGTTAATGTTTGTTTGTTATGTTGTTCGTTGGTGACTATTTTGTTTTATCTATTGTTCGTTAAATGTTAGATGTATGTCGGGCCTATTCAATGTCATTTTTAGTTACTCAATTTTGTATTTTTTTTAGGATTTAAATCATTCTCATTTATATGATATTGTTATTATATTAATTTTTAATTATTTTTACATATTTTGGTGTGCGATACTTCTTATCTAATATGTATTAATATAGTGCCTGTATCCACTAAGAAAATGGCACTTGTAGAAAGAGAAAAAATTAACAAATGAAAAAAATAATGCTTAAATTTAATATATAGATATCACTTTATAAGTGAGATACAAATACTACCTATAATAATAACATCAAATTAACCGTCCAAAGGCTGGTTCGAACAAAAATAAATTAGGTGGTCAATTAAAACCAATAATGAAGACAATATAATAAAAGTCATTAAAAGTCTTGTTATACATTGTGGGTTTTTTATTTTCTTTTATAATTATGTAAAAGGAAACTATAAAGTTATCTTTATTGAGGTTTTTATTTTACAGTGAATGTAAAAAAATAAAACTGAGATTGTTTCTGACCGCACCAGACTAATTAAAAACATTAACCAGTAATTAATTACACAATTAAGTGATCTAAAAGGACCAGAGATATGTTCGGTCGGGGATCACATTAAACCTTAAATGGTTTTAATACTTATAACTAAGGTCATGCAATCTGCACAGGACCACCATTAAACAAACACATAAACATAAAAAATAGAGAAATGATTAAGGGAAGAATTTCAGATTGAATTACGTAAATCTGATTTGTCGTAAAATTAACAAATTTTCTCTTTATTCTCTCTCCTCACCGTTCATTATTTTTACAATCAGTGATGTAGTGACACGTCATTTCCTTCCCCTATTCCCTCTCTCAAATTCCCGGATTATTTCGCTGCTACCCATACATGCAGTGTCTGTATTTCAGACATATACACAAAAGTGAAGCAGCACCCTCCTCATTTGTTGATTTTTTTTTTTATCTTAGTACATGTGACAATTACTTAGTGAATACAGACACACACGGAGAATAAGAATAGGATGAATTAATCCAAATTCCTTCCGCCAATTAAAAATAAAATAAAAGCTACATTAGCTCAAAATCGTGTGTGGGCCATTATTGATTACATGTTAAAACTAAGTTATATTTGTTTTTCTTATAAAAAAATATTAAAAAAAATTGAAAGATGATAATTAAAATACACAGGATTGCAACCTGTATGTTTCGATCCTGGGTATGCTCTTTCTGGGGAAGAAATATTTAAATATATTTAAATAATTTTTTAACGGAAATTCAAAATATTACTGTAGAAGTGAAAATTCAGCAACCGAAATAATCTAGAAGATATTGAATTCCAGATCCATCCTATAAATATCCGTGCTTGCACTAGCTCACAAAAAGCTAAAAGACAATTAATTCAATGATTTTTCTTATATATATCGATTTTTTTTAAAAAGACTATTATATATTTTTTGCTTAATAATAGACAACAAATAAAGAATTTTTTTTTATAATTGTGATATTATGAGTGTGACCTCGTCCCTATATTAGCTTGTTGAACTTAATTATTTCTCTTTAAAATAGTAACTTTTAATTATCAAAATGAAAGAAAAAAAAAAGGAAAAACAAAGATTTTTCCAATTATATTTCATTAATAATGCGAAAATGAATTCCTTTCACACATTTTAATTCCAATCCAATTACTATTATCTTATACTATACTAGTTACTATTACTTATACATCATTCCCTTCTTCTCATCTAAATCTATATTAGTGACAAAATAATATATTATTCCAAAATAAATAGCCTCACACACAAATATGTGTATGTGTGTGTCTGCATATATATATATGTATGTGGATGGGGATGGATAGTAGTTAACTGAAAAGATTTGGCTGAGAGATACGATCAATAATGGAGAAAAAGGATGAATCAGTTCGAGTTCAAAGGACCAAAGGGGGGATGGTGACGATGCCCTTCATCTTTGGTAATAATTTTATAAACTTTAATTTATAATTTCAGTCATTAATTAACAAGGAATAGATAAATAAATAGATTCAATGAAATTTTGCAGCAAATGAAGCAACTGAAAAACTGGCGGTGGTGGGATTTGGAACTAATATGATTAGCTACCTAACGGGACAGCTTCACATGCCTATAACAAAAGCGGCCAACACTCTAACCAACTTTAGCGGCACCGCCAGCTTGACTCCCCTCGTCGGCGCCTTCATCGCCGACTCATACTTCGGCCGTTTTTGGACCATCACCGCCGCTTCTATCATCTACCAAATTGTACATCTTAATCTTATCTTCTGTGTTTCTTGTTTTTTTGTTTTTTTCTGTATTATATCTCGAAATAAACGTAGAGGGCTTTATTTTTGTTTATTAATTATAATATAGGGCATGACGACATTAACAGTGTCTGCTGTTATCCCCAAACTAAGGCCTCCCCCATGCAGTGGAGACCAAATCTGTCAGACAGCTAATGGCGGACAGCTGGCAATTCTCTACGTATCACTTCTGTTGGCTGCAATCGGGGCGGGTGGGATCCGGCCATGCGTTGTGGCATTCGGGGCGGATCAGTTTGATGAAACGGATCCGAAACAGAAGACTAAAACATGGAACTTCTTTAACTGGTATTATTTCTGCATGGGCGTTTCGATTCTGTTGGCGGTGACGGTTGTTGTTTATGTTCAAGATTATGTTGGATGGGGTTGGGGATTGGGAATACCCACTATCGCTATGTTCTTATCAATTGTAGCCTTCATTTTTGGGTACCCGCTTTATCGGAATATTGACCCGGCAGGAAGTCCGTTTACCCGATTGGTTCAGGTTGCTGTTTCTTCATTTAGGAAAAGGAATTTAACGTTGGTTTCGGATCCTAAGTTGTTGTACGAGAATGATGAGATTGATGCAGCTATTTCTGTGGCTGGTAAACTTGTTCATTCCAAGAATTTGAGGTAACAAAATTTTCTAACCTAGCTTTTTAACTATTTCAAATAACCCTAAAAGTTATATCTTCAAAATACAAAAGGGTCAGGGTCCATGTGAGAACGTGGCTGGTCAGATACACAAGAAAAAGTTGTCCTTTACAACTCCAATTATTTGTTTGATATGGGTTTATTTGAAAATAGAGTACCATTTTATTTACAAAATTAATAACTTTAATGTATAACAAATAATTAAAAAGAAATTGGAGACTACTTTTTATATTTTACTTTATAATTTGGAATTACTTCTCAATATATATTCTATGTTTCCATTTAATTTAGTAATAAGTGAGCTAAATTCAAACATATAGTTGATTTTTAATTTCTTTCAGTTGAATGATTATTTGATAAATAAAACTTGCATAAATTAAAATAGCATATATATATATATATATATTGATTAATTGAAAAAAAATCATTTAAAAAATTAGATAAAATTAAAAGGAAATAAGGCAAATAATAATTTGGGTCGATAGTCAAAGAGTCCAATAATAAAAGCAATAAAATAATTTATGAAGGACAAAATCAATTAAGGAAGGTGTTCCCTCCCTTGTCCTCTTATATTTATGTGATCGTTATCACAATCACTGTCAGTTTTTCAGTGTCCACCATTATTTCACTATTTTTACATGTGATGCTAAAATTGATAAATAATTTAATCCATTTGTTTTCAAATAATTTAATTCATTTAGAATGTTAATTTACATTGAATTACAGGTTCTTGGACAAGGCAGCAATTGTGAGCGAAGAAGACGACATAAGAAAACCAAATCTATGGAAGCTAAACACAATCCATCGCGTGGAAGAACTAAAAACCATAATCCGAATGGGTCCAATTTGGGCAGCCGGGATCCTTCTGATAACTGCATACGCCCAACAGAACACATTTTCAATCCAACAAGCAAAAACAATGGACAGACACATATTATCAGGATCATTCGAAATCCCCGCAGCCTCCATGGCCGTTTTCACAATGACATCCATGCTCGCCACCGTCGCCTTCTACGACCGTCTCTTCATCCCCTTCATCCGTCGCTTCACCGGCCTCGACCGAGGAATCGGTTTCCTCCAACGAATGACAATCGGTTTCGTCATCTCTATTTTCGCCACTTTCGTAGCCGGTTTCGTCGAATTGAAGAGAAAACACGTCGCATCTGAATATGACTTAATAAACAATCCCCATGCAGCAATACCCATCTCGGTTCTATGGCTGGTTCCGCAATACTCGCTCCACGGAATGGCGGAGGCGTTCATGTCAATCGGGCACCTGGAGTTTTTCTACGACCAGGCGCCCGAGAGCATGAGGAGCACCGCCATGGCTCTGTTTTGGACGGCCATTTCACTGGGGAATTATACCAGCACGATTTTGGTTACATTGGTTCATAAATTAACTCAAGGGCGTGACGGGTCAAACTGGCTGCCGGATGATAATTTGAATAAGGGTAAGCTTGAGAGGTTCTATTGGCTCATAACAGGTTTACAAGTGGTTAACCTTGTTTACTACTTGTTCTGTGTTAAGTTATACACTTTCAAACCAGTTCAAGTCATGGTCATCGATAACAAACAAGAAGACAAAGATGCACCTAATGTTAATAATGGATCACTCGAGCTTTCGTCTCAGCAGGTCTAGTTTAGTAGTCACTTTACAACAAATTAATGCAATATATATAATATTTAGTAGTACAAATTAATTACTTAATAATTTGTATATTTTTCTTGGGTTCTCCTTTCCTAAGTACTTAAATGTGAAGACTCGAAATGAACATGAGAATGTGAGTTATAACACTTTAGCAATGAACTATCATTATAAATGTAGCAGTACTTTTTTCTATTAAGAAAAAAAAAATCATAATTAAGACTGATTGAAAGATGATTAACAAGTAAATAAAGTAAGGAAGAATTAAAATATATTTTTTTCTTTTCATATGTATGAACAGCTAGCCAGCTAGAAACTCAAAAATATACTTAAATTGGAATTATATAAATAAATAAAATTCCAATTTGGTTTTGTCTACAAGATCTCCAGAATATTGTGTTTGATTTTATGCAAATCTTGATAGAAACAAGTCAGTCAGGCACTCAGGCCACGTATTATTTATGTGACATTAATTAGTTATAAGTATTGATTAATTTTAGGACCACATGAAATGGAATAATTAATTAACAAAAGAAATATTGCAGTACCAACAAAATAAGTATTAATCATCGATCCAGCAAAAACTTCTTTATAGGAGAGATATCGGTACGTTATTCCTAATTTATATTATTTATAGAGCATTAATATAATATTAATTATAATTACCTGATGATCCTGCAGTTAATTTGGTGGTGGAGGAAAAGTGAAAGAATTAATGTGTAACACTCATGCACGCCAAAGATCAATTTACGGCATTTCTAAAGTTGATGGATTAATGAAAGCAGTTAATTAATTGGAACTTTAATTATGAAAATATATTAAGAAAGATAGAAAATCAACCATATGCTGATCATAGGGAAACGTTTAAGTTATACTTATATATATAGTAACATTGTCAACTAATGTTAGAAACTTAGACATCATAACAAATCATCTAGAATTGATTCAAAAATTTGGTTAGAATGAGCTTGAAAAAATTGAATGAAAAATTATGAATGAAATAAGTTTATCTAACTCTTTTCTAAAATTGGAGAAAAATAATAAATAAAAAATTATATGGTCATGTGACCAGCCTTTGATTTTTTTTTTCTTTGTGGGCTGTGGGCTTAAGCCCAACTAGTCCTAACTAAATGCTAATAAATGCACACCCCCGGTACCACTTGTTATGATGGTTTTTTTATTGAGTGTTTTTGTATGTCTTTTTTTTTTTTTTCTTTCTATTTATTGATTTTATTTTTATTTGGATTTGTATTCTTAGTGGGAGAGACCTAGGCCCACATTAAGAATATTATTTTTAATTTAGGTTTCCAGGGTTTTACATAACAACAAGTTATAAAAGCAGAGTAAAAATAGATTTAGGGATTTGAGAGAGCAGTTAGAGTAAATTTTCGTTTGTCGTAGCAAACATCGTTTGATCGATTTTAAATGTCGACAGTTTGTTGGTTATTTATGGGCTACATTCTGAACAATAAATATCTATTTTTTTATGTTTCTCACTAAGTAAATTCAAGAGAAATCAAAATTGCATAATTGGTAAGGTTGATTGATCTTATTCTTTCTTATCTTTCTTGTTATTTGTCTAGATTGTTGTAGGATCTTGATCAAGGCTGTCAAAATCGAGAATTTACGTAAAATCGTTAGCTAGTTGTAAACTCGTAAAATCTAGAGTTTACATGAAATTTTAAGAGTTTAATTTAAAAAAATAATAGTTATTTATTATTATTATTTATATATATAATTAAGTGTTTATATTTAATAATAAGTAAATAACACTATAAAAAATTATAGTTACAAAATTAATTATATTAATTAATTTATTTAAATAAATAATAACTTTATTTTTTAATTTTTAAATACAAATTTGTTTTTTAAATAGTAAAATCGTATAGAATCGTAAAATCGAAATTATTTATAAACTCGTAAAATCATAAAATCTTATTATCGTAAATTTAATATCGTAAGAGTTACTTAAAATTAGACTCGTTAACCTAATTTGAAACGTAAAATCGTAAAATTTTAAAACTCAACTCGGGATTTTAACCGCCTTGATCTTGATGCAATTGATTAGACTTTAGTTTTGTTATATCTAGATTGAACACTCACTTTTTATTCTCGAAGTGAAGAGAGGTTTTTCCACGTTAAAATTTGTCTTAAATTATCGTTTTGATTTCATTATGTTTAGTCCATCTTATATACTCAATTAATTAGAAAAATGTTTTGTTTTGAAGAATATATTTTCCCATAATTTTTCACGGTATAAGATATTTTTATGATAACATGAAATAATAATAGTAATAAAATATTTTAACAAATAAAAATAAATTCATAATGCATTGAAATGTAGAAAAACAATAAACAGATACCAGACTATATATGGCACAAAACTCATTTCTTCAATGATGTCATTGATTTGAACTATAAATAAACTAAATGAAATGATTCAAATGTTGGCAAAGTTAATGTCATGAATTCTAGCATTCGTAATTATTTTAAAAATAAAAGTTCATAAGATAAAAGAATGCTAAAAAAAGGAATACTTGTAGCTTAAGGGATACGTAGAATTAATTTTATAATGATTAACGAATTAAACGTCTGATCATGATCCGTCTTTCTTTCTTTCTTTAGAGGGAAGCTAACCAGCAAGAAGATTTAAATATTTCTTGTGAGTGATGTATACACTATTATAATTAATTAATTAGACTTTTGAGAAAAAAAAAAAAAACATATTAGTTTGTGCCTCGAGTTTAGCTTCAATGGTAAATTATGTGTAATGTATGATAGACGCTTGTTGAAAATTAATACAAAAACTAGATTCTTATTTTTGTACCCTTACAATAACTATGATCGATGTCCTCTTATTCAACGCCATGGGCATCTTGCATGTTAAATTATTTTAATTTAAGATGTGATGTGTCTCTGTCATATATATAATTATGACAAAGAAGAGAATATAATTCAAATAGATAAATTAAAATGATGACATAAAATACATGCAAACTAATTAATTATATTCCTTATAAGAAGAACATATAATGAAGGATCTAGGAGTAGGACTTATAATCTCATCGGAGAAAACCATGTCTGAGAATGGATCCCTGACAGTTAAGGAGGCAGCAGCCGCGGAAGACAGCACTGTGGCAGCGGTTGAGTCCACGAAGCTAATGATCCCCTTTCAGCCTTACCCGAATCCCACTGGCTTACCCGAAGGCCAGTGGACCACGGGCCTCTATGATTGTCTCGATGATCGACATAACTGTATGTAACAAATAATTTTGATAGTCTCTTCTCTAAGCGTTTGATCTTGATCTTCTATTCTTTTATATAAGGTCTTATGACTGCATTCTGCCCGTGGGTGACGCTGGGACAGAACGCACATGTAATCGACAGGGGAACTATATGTAAGAATTTAAATATGTAACAAATGAATTATAGTAAAGTTTAATAATTGGTTTGGTTTGGTTTGGTTTTGAAGCTTGTTTTGCTGCTGGAGCTATTTATGCGGCTCTTATATATGCGGGGTGTAATTCGATGTATGGTTGTACATACCGCGCCAAATTGCGAGGGTATTTTTCATTGCCAGAAGCTCCTCTTCCAGACGGGATAGTTCATTGCATATGTTTCTTTTGTGCGCTTTGCCAAGATTATAGAGAGCTCAAGAATCGCGGCATTGATCCTTCAGTCAGTTGGGAAGCCAATGTCGAAAATTGGATGGATCAGAAAACGACTCTCATCGTGCCCCCGACCACTGAACCTGGAATGGAACGTTAAATTTGACACATGTATATTATCATCCATCATAATATTATAATTGCTATCCTTTGCTGCTTCTTTTTTACCTATATATGTTTTTAATTTCCTAATATCCTCCTCCTGTTTTACCATCAAAATTCAAAATGTTATATTGAATCTTTAATATTTGAGAACAATTATACATGTCACATTATTAATGATTTTTAATATATGTTGGACACTAGTAAATTCGATTAGAGAATTAATTACCCTTACAAACTATTTATGGGTTTGATAATATTTGAACGAAGTGTCTATATTTTATTCTTATTTTTATGTTCGGTTGTTTTTTATTTATTTATTTCATATTTGTGTATTGGAACTTACTCGTATCATTTTTTTTTTATTACATATTGATCTATAAAACAAAACAAAACAAAAGAAAATCCTTAGTGGACTCATAACTCATAAGCTCAAAATAGAACAGGTTAGTCTCTTGAGGCCCAAAAATAGGCTACATATATCAGTCCATTCTCAAGAAATTATTTATTTATTTCTTAAAATATAGCATCATGGGAAGACATTTTAAATAGACAATTATGATTTTTTTTAAACTAAATAGTGTGATATATAATGAAAATTTAATTTTTAAAAATAAATAATATATATAAATAGGTTAGTTTAATGATAAAATTTTCAAATAAATTGAAACAAACAAGATCTTCACTATCCAAATCATTCAAATTTGGTCTAAAATGTTATTAGCAACGCAATCATAAGTCAATTAGGACTTCACTCATTATTAGAGCGGATTCTGAGATTGGGCAAGTCTAAAAAATCTGAATTTTGACAGCTAAAAAAATGATAAAAGAATAAGTTTTGGTGAGATTAGAACTCATGACCAAATAATAATATTATGTTTTTATTCTAAACTATTATGCTAGATTTTTTTATGTTTAAAAAATATTATAAATATCTTTTTTTTATTTTTTATTAAATAGGCTGAGGAGTGAACTGTTCTAGCTCTAGATCTGGAGCCGGTTGTTTTTACTTAGAGCCGGCCCTGCTATTTTGTATTTTCAACAATATTAGAAAAAGAAAGACAAAAAATTTGAACAAATAGATTAGCAAACGTCCATTGTATAAGAACGAAATAAAAACATCATCTACAGTATTACATTAATTGCTATACAACAATAATTCACTAAACAGACTATTTAATTAATTACAAACATTGGTTCATTTAAAAAAAAATGGAATTACAAACATTGGTTTATTAGACAACGTCAATTACTCGTTGTTTCTTGGTACTGTCCCATGTCATGATTATGTTCTCCATCATCTCTAATTTCTTCCTCTTTGATCCAATATTATTATTATTATTATCCACACAATTAGTACTAATTATATTGGTTGTTGACGGAACTTTGAATATGTTAACCCCAAAAAGCCTCACAACTCGCGCCTTCTCCTCCTCCTCGATAACTCCGGCTGCTGCCTGAATGATCTTCAAATGATCAACATACAATTGTTTGTCGGCCGAATTAACGGATCGATGAAAGCTCACGATATCGCCTGCGTTCAAACCTTTCTCTTTAACGAATCGACTCCACCCCTTTGTCAAAACGTAGCTTTGGCTACTATTCCAATACGAATATCGAAATCTCCACACTTTACCTGGCCCTGCCCTATCCTTCAAATTCATAAGCACAACGTTCTTATTCGACCGCCCAGAGATAGGGAAATACTTCTCCGCATGCTGTTTAGGAATCACTAACCGGTTCAACTTTCCCACGTCGCTAGGTGTCACGGTTTTCTCGAAAAGCACTTCCGTTTGTAATTTGTTGTCGTCATGATCACTACTATTAATAATCCGATGATGATGATGATTAATTATTATTAATTGGCGCCGACGGCTAATTTGTTGTTCGAGTTCATCCTTGTAAGTATGTTTCCTTAACATGTCCACGATTTCCGCCTTCGAATGGGACCCGAGGAATTCAGCCTCCTCCGATGAACTAACTGTCTTGAAATTGGTGATGGCGTCGAGGCCACGGTAGCGTCTTGCGGCCACGTCGTAAGCGCGTGCGGCCTCGTCTTCGCAATTGAAAGTGCCGAGCCAAACTCTTTGGTGTTTTTCGTAAATTTGTGAACCCCATCTTCCATTAGGCTGGGGAACAACACCTTTGAATCTCGAAGGTGTAAGCTTTGTCCGGCGCTGGGATTGGACCTCCGTCGTGGTGGTGGTGGTGTTGCCGCCGCCGGCGCTCATGATCATGATCATCTTCTCCGGGGAGTCGGTGATGGTTGCGCTCTCATCATCTCTTGAACTAACAGCGTTCATGTTTAATTAACTAATAATTGCTAGCTCTCTTTGTTTATCTAAGGGTTTTATTTGTCAAATCTATATATATATATAGTATATAGACAGAAATTGAACTTATATATATAATGAATAGGAAATTTATAAGGGGGTGAATGCGGACATGCAACCTAACTATATATATAAAATGAAATTAGGCTTCCAGGAAAACATATATTATTACACTAATTGATATGTGCATGATTAATTGTCACATGTGTAAATATATTAATTTATAATATATATGTATGTATGTATAGACATGTGAATGTTTGGTTGGTCAATTCTAGTTAGTTACTAGCTAGTTAGGATTTAGGAATATTCTTTTACTAATTCTACTTTTGCATCAATTAATAAATGATAGATAACATTCTAGACTTAGATTAAGTTGAAGTAATTAATTAATTACCTATTGTAAAGTTTATTAACGATTTCTTATATATAAACCAAAGATGTAAAGTTTATTAGCGATTTCTTATATATAAACCAAAGATGGTCGCATATATAGGGATATATTTCAGCATTATCCATAAGCAACTCGATCAAATTTTGTTCTAATAAATTAGCAAGTTATATAATCTGATTATCCACTATAATTAATTAACACATGTTCAAACATTTATGTATGACAAATTAAGTTAGCCGGGAAACAGGTTTGTGATAATTCAATATATACATATCCATGTTTGTTTGAATGGATTTTTATTTATTTTTAGGTTCTTATGTTGCTTCAAAACTGGATCCAAAACCAAACAGGTCATGATCTGGTTGTAAAAGGAGTTTTATATGTGTGAAAGGAATTTCGATGGCTGCTGGCCGTAAGAGAAGAAAAAAAGGGGGGCTTAATTAATCAATGTTTAGGCCATCTTAATTACTTACTTATTAGCTATAATTATATATTAAAAAAAAATGTCATCTTAATTAAATAATAAAAGGCGGCTGTATGGTGGCAATGGATTAATGTGGATATATATACTCGTGAATGGTAATAAATAATAATTGAGACATAAATCACATGATCCACGCTCCCTTTTAGTAAGTATGATGCATGGACTGATTAATTATTAATTATTAATTAATATATATCCATATAAATAAAAAATGGGAATAATGTCAATTTTATTCACCAAGTTGTAAGAAAATGTCAAATTAACTTATTAAGTATCAAAATTAAATGAACTTGTCAAATATATTTAAAATTACAGAAATATTAAATGGCATTAAAATTGTTGTCATATATAATATCCACGTATTTTTTATTTTTTTAAATTAACATTACTTAAATTATTTTTTATTCAAACAAAACATTAAAAATCTTTTCTTATTTATTTTTTCTCTCTCTTTATCCTCACAACTTACCATTTTCTTTAAATATTCTGTCTTCATTTCTCCATCTATGAGTAATTTTATTATTAATAATAATATTTAATTGATTAATTATAAAAATTGTTCTAAAAAGTAACGAGTTATTAAGACTTCGCCACAACACTGACAATTTAGAATTCGACCAACAAAGACTTCATCATAACAATGACAATTTAGGATTCGATCAATGAATGTTTCAAACAATGACGATGATAGTGTAAGGTTTAACTGAGAAAGACTTGGATTTGGGGGTTATGTCTGGGAGCTGATAAAGTTTAACAGGGTGGGTATTATGAAAACTAAAATTAAAAAAGTCGGTTAAGGGAGATTTTACCTTGATTCAGCATTGTCCACTAATGGCGACAATGATTTAGGGTTTGACTAACGAAGATTTTGGCCACAACGTCTATGATTTAGGAATCGCCAACAAAAACTTCCACTAATGACGATGACTGTTTAAAGTTCAGTTAGGGAGCACTTGGAGGTTAGAAGAAGGTAAAAATTCTAAAGAATTTGGGTTAATCAAAGAGAGAAAAGTTAGAAAAAATGGAGAGTTGTGGAGGGATTAGAGAGAAAGTAAAAATAAGTTTTGTTTGAATGGAAAAATAATTAAAAGTATTGTCAATTTAAAAAATAAAATAAGTGGATATTAAATGTGGTCAAATTTTTGACGCCGTTTAATATTTCTGTTATTTTAAACATATTTGACATTTTTTGACAAGTTCATATATATAAATAGAATTTTGATACTTAATAGTAAATTTGATACCTTCCTACAACTTTGTGTGTAAAATTGACATTATTCCCAATAAAAAAATGCTGACATGTCATCATCATGCTCTCTAGAAACTCCCCAACTTTAATAGTTGTTTATTAAACCACGCAACCTAATTTGCAATGTGTGACATATTATAGTTATAAATGATCCATACATTAATTCAACCGTTATTTTAAACATAACGGTCAAAAATATATATATAAAAGTAAAACAGAAAATTAAAGATCAAAAGGAACAAATTTATATGTATTAATTATATATGTATTTGATCAATTAATTTGCAATAAACCCTAATTAAGTAGTAGAGAGATTGGAATGAATACAAAATAATAAAAATAAAATGAATTGAGTGGAATGTAATATATAGTTGTAATGGGGGTCATCTTCACATAAAATATATAATAATTGAAAATGGGAATAAACTCTCTTTGAATAAGATTGTTTAATTTTGTCGCGTAGTTCTTTCTTTCTACATGAGTAGATGATGAGTCTAGAGTGACTCATTTCATTCATTGAGCCCTCCCCCCTCTCCTTCCTTTATATATATAGAATAATTAATTAATACGATTCTCATAACAAAACACACCTTATCTAGCTAGGCTTATCAGTTTCCTGTTTTAGCTAAGAAATGAACATTAGATCTTTCTTTTAAGATATCTTTTTTTTATATATATTTTTTCAGTACAGCAATATTGCACTGCTTTTATTATTGGATAAATGCTTTTATTATTACATATAGGGCTGTCACCGGGAAAAATCGACAAGTTTTTGAGTAACCAATTTAATAAAAGAATATAAATTTTAGTTAAATTTATTATTTTTTGTAAACTGAAATTAGGGTTAAAAAAAGCACAACTTTTTATATGTGATAGGGCAGTCCAATTTTTTCGAAAATTGGTAAAAAAAAAAATATTGTAAACTTATAATTGTGACATATCGTCCATAAATCATGCATCAAAGCCACACCCATTAAACGACAAAACATTATAGTACGTGGGGTAGATATTTTGAAGGGCATACGATACGTGGCTTTATTTGATTCTCATAATTAATTACTATAAAAAATTGAAAAGAAAAAACTTAACAAGTTTCCTTAAATCCATGGTCGGTCTCCCGCTATTTATAGTAATGATAGTATTGTCCTCCCACACTTTTGTAATTCTAACGTCTTGTCTCAATTTTTTAAATATCTATTAAATCAAACATGGATTAAATATATATATTCTAGTTACATGCAATCAATTTAAATATTTTAAAAATTAAGAAAATTTAAATATTTAAAATCTTTTTTTTTTTTAATAATCTTGTTCTATCAATATGGTGTAGTAATTTGCAATGACATCGAATAATTTTTAAGCATCAATAATGAGATCAATAATGAGATGTAAATAATAATGAGATGTAAATATGGTAATGATTGACTTGGTTGATTCACCAGAATATCTAATTATAGAATGAGGTGTAACATTTGGAAGAGAATTTTTTCTACGCAAAAAAGTTTTCTGAATAGTCTAGATTCATTGTGGAGATGTTTTTTCGATTAAATTTTGGGACGATATTTAATGTCAAAAGTCTAGCTACGACGTATCTTGAGCTTATTTTCATTTATATATATGTAGAAATGCTACAGTTAAAAACATATGTAATCATCGGTCTAGTGGTTTCGCTAGCGGCTAGCCGAATTAGTTATAAGAGGATATTAAACATTATGGAGATATCATTCCACAATAGAGTTTACTTTTGGTAAGACGCAAACAAGTGTCACCATCTAAAGAAGACATTATGCGTTGACAAGATAGGTATAATTTTCATGTGGGCATTGCTACAAGTTATTCGATAAAATAATTCCATATAATTTTTGTTTGGAAAAAATTTTATGAGTCAAAGATTCCATATAAGATCTAGTTTTTTGGATAAAGCTAATTTTGTGGAATTTTAACAAATGAAATGTATGTGCATGAAAAAATATTATATTATGGTTAGTTATATATGTCACGAAAATGTTATATCAATAACTCAAATTTTTATTTTATTTTATTTTTAGTGTGTGAAAGAGTCCCGCCTAGTTGGCCTTAATTTGTAAATGAGGATGTTATCACATGATAACCACTTTCGTATTAATTTATAAATAGTAAGTGGCAATATTAATTAGCTATTGTTTGTTTGGATTGACAATATTGTCGTGGTCTATAGTCTAGTCAAGAATGTACAGTACATCGCATCAATTAGCAGCCACCACGCATGAATATTGAAATGGTCCATCCCTATATTCTTTCTCTAAAGCATGGACCAAATTAAACTTCATTCATTCATAATTATTTAATTATTTAACAAATATATATATCATTTGGATAAGCTTCAACGGTCAACAAATATTCTATCCATATCATAATTATTAATTTCATATATACACACACATGCATCTATGTTTCTTTTAATCATCTCTGGATTGAAAATGAATATAAAATAAACTTTCAAAGGAGATGCTCTCATTATGCAATGAAAGTTACCTATTTAAACTTTCAAATTAGTAACAAGAATTTAATTTAAATATTAAGAAAGCACTTTCAAGAGTAGTAATTAATTAATGAATGAAAAATACCATTATTGCATCCTGCCTGCTATATGGACATTTTGGACAAATAAAATACAACACAAATTGACATTCTCTGAACCACTGTTACCTTTGATGATGAGTGCTCCCATTAGCTTCATATATTAATGTATGCAATTTTGTATCAACATCTTTTAAGTAATTTCTCTCTTTCAACTACCCTGAATTTGCTAACTTCTTCATTATGCACAATCCAAACATTACCCACTGTTCTTTCAATTTGGAGCCGGTATGTACCCTTTGGCGTGTTGGCTCTCCATTTCAAGTGTCATCAATGATTTCTGTCGTTGGTATCTGTTTCTCTTTGCAGAAAGAGCTAAAACAAAGCAAAACAAAACAAAGTTTCAATCTCCAATACTAAACAAACATACTTAAGTGATTACTTTCGTACTTACACATTAGCTCATGGGGTAAAGCAAAGTCATATTCATGGCGACGTCTACGGATGCATATGTATAGCACCAGTAAGAGGACGCAAAATATAAAGATTGACGATATAATTATTGCTATTTTTCCTGCTTTAGACAAACCACGGGTTCCCCAAAAGAGAGGACAATCCGGAAGAGGTGGTACACCACATAGGCCTTTGTTGTCTGATAGACTGTGAAAAAGAGTTCCTTAATTAACCGCATTAGATGAAAATACAAAACTTAGATTTATCAACAGTTCTTACTCTATGGTTCCACCATGGACTCCAATGGAATAGAGATCCTCTGGTACTCGACCTTCCAATAAGTTATCATTCAACAGCCTAGAATAAATATAAGAGTGTATGTTAATAAAAACTTTCAGAATGGAGAATAAAGCTTTTTATCATCCAAAATGGTAATTTATTCAGTTGAAGACATGATAAACTCACACAAGCTGCAAATGTGAAGAAGATAGACTCTCTGGTATGACCCCTGTAAACTTGTTGTTTGATAAATCTCTACACGCAATGATGGACAACATCAATAAAAGAAGTAAGCTATTTGTTCGGCAATGAACAAGGGCACAAGCATCGAATGATCATATCCTTCTTAGGTAGATTATGAAAACAGTAGGTTCAGTGTTCCTAACTTTGTTTGAATGTGAAAATACATAGCACTAATAAAGAATCAATAAGTTGCGGACAAAGTAAAATGCATTAATAAGGCATAACATAGAGGAATACAACATTTTTTAGTTGAGGCACATGGCAGGGTAAAATAAAAGAATTTCTTGAAGAATGTCAGTCTCTTTTTAATGTATTTTCTGATTTTTTGTACAATGAATAGTGAAGATATATACAAGTAAAAGAAAGATTGGAAACCAAAAGTCTTCTTGCAAGGCTTATGTGGTTTGTAAAGGGAAAATGAGAAATGAAAAGGTCAAAGTCGGAAAGATCAAGAGTCTAATGTCCATTGGGATGTTTGATTGTGTTCGTTCTTGGTGATGCTTTTCGACATCTTTTGATTATCTTTTATGTTGTTCTTTTGTGTTTGGTGATTGGTTTCTTCATGGAGGGTAAAAATTTAGTGGAGTATATTTAATTTTTCATCATTTTTAGTTTCTTATGTTAAATCATCATTTTGTGATATGTACTGTTTTAATTTCAATCTATTTTAAAAAAATAAGATTCAACTGAATCTTGTTTTTAAACCCTAAACTTGCATACAGATTCAAATATATCATTATTCTTTATAGAAGGTAAGCTTACAGCTTTGTAAGAAACATCTGAGCAAGGCCTGTAGGTAGATTCCCTTCCAATGAATTAGAACTTAAGTTCCTGCAGTAAACAAGAATGTAATAATAAGAACATAGTTTGATCCAAGTAAAGTAGGCATTGAGAGGAGACTCAAAAGCTAAGTGGTAGAGCACAACTCTTGGCATCAGGGTCATGGGTTTGAGTCTTCGCTTCGGACCATTTTAAAAAAACGTAGGCATTTGAAAGTGACATATTATTTCTTACTTTTCCCATTTTCCTTTTTTTTCCTTCTTAAACTGGCCTTATCATATAGAGACACATTTAGCAAGTTCAAGATTATACATGTAGCTTTGTGTGCTCATTCATGAATTAAAATATTTAAACTCCTCAAACCCCTCCCTCTTTCATTGTCATTGTAACAATTCATCCACAAGAACAATTTCGAAATTTTATGTTGTATGAAGCAGATTGGTTGTACTTACAGGCTTACCAGGTTAGTCAAAAGACCAATCTTGTCACTAATATAACCTTTCAATCCTTGACTCCCAAGATCTCTGCAATAATACAATCATACACCAATGTTGACAAATTGAAATTAAAATTATATACTTTTAGGAAATCCAGTACATCTAAACAATCGAGAGGAGAATAAAGCTTACATTTTCGAGACCACAAGAGCAGAATCATTCGTAATAGTGTGGCATGTAACTCCTTCCCAGGCATCCCAGTTAGTAGGAGCACAAGGATCACCATTCCATCCCATTCTATCCGGAACACGAAGCGTTTCTTTCAGTGCTTTCATGGCAATTGCTGCAAACAGAAGCAAATTCTTTCTGATGGATTTGTAATAGTTTATTTCACCATCAAGTTCAGAATATATATTATTTCAAATAAAAGCTGTCAGTATTCCAGTTTGAACTCTATTCCAGCATGTTTCTACTCTTCTATTATGATCAATTAGTACTAGTTCAAAACAGGAATAAATAACCAGAAATTTCAGTTTGAGATCAATTAAGAATTCAATTTCAATAAAAGGTTGATGATTCAATGTCCCTAAATGTATTAGACAAAGGAAGAGATAGAAACCTTGATCAGGAATAGTGGAAAGCTCAGCCGGAACGATTGCATAAGTCTCAATCCCGCAAATTATGGGTGCACCAACAACGGGGAGAAGCTTCACACTCAAAACCGTACTACTGAGGTTCTTGAGGATGTAATGCCAACTGAATGCAGCAAAACTCCCAACTTGCTTAAAAATATCAATGCTAGCAACATTTTTGTCATTAATCACCACATCAAATAGCCTCTGCCCTGATTTCGTTATACTCACGTCAATCTCCGCAAAGTGCAGCCAAATCAAGTAGTTCGACTTCGCATCCACCTGCAATTCATATTCAATCGTTCCTTTTCCAGTCACCGTCAATGCTGTCTGGTACAATTTCTTCGGGAAATAGTTAGGACTCTGTTCTGTATTGACCACATCTCTTAACGCAGAGACGGCTTTAATTCCGGCTTTGTTAGAGGACAGGAATTCAGCATCGGACTGCCATGACCGGCCGAAAACGTCGGTGTCGTTGCTGAACCCCGCACCCCACTGGTTCGAACCGCTTGACAGCCGTCCATAGTTGACAAGTACCGAAGTGTTGCCAATTGATTCGGAATCATAAGAAGCTGGATCTATCTGAATAATCTCTATGGAAGCAATTAATGGCGGATCTGTAGCAATGCTGTAGAAGCAAATATCGGCCTCACCGTCGGATACGAAAGCGAGGAGATCAGAATAGGCACCGGATCTAGCGATATCATCCGGCCACGGTGACCTCCAGCTGAAAACAAGAGTTCCTTCAACGGAGAGATCGAAGCTCGGAGGATGAGATTTTCCGTCATAGTTATCGTAGACGGTGAATGTCCTGATGAAGTATCTTCCAACGGGAACAGGAACTATGTAGCAGTTCTTCTTTCCGGCTGAGATCGGGAAGTAACGGATTGTCTTCTCCTGTATGCGATTGAATCGGAGCGGTTCGGATACCAGTCCAGTCGAACCGGCAGTGTAGAACCTGTCGGACATCCATTCCGTCTTGAAATTGTCGGTAGAATTGGTGGAACCTCCACAATCTATGTGATAAGCAATATCTGCAATGATGAACAAGAATCAATCAATCAAATAACAATCAGGATTAGGTTTGAAAAATCAGTAACATGCAATCTTATAAATAACATTACCAAAAGAATAGGAGATAGTGGTGGAGATGAAGAAGAACATGAAGAAGATGAAGATTGGATACATGATGGATTTGTGAGTCGTTTCGTTTGGGCATGCAAAGTAAAAGGAGTTGACTGAACTAGTGTGGAAAACACTACAGTGAGAAAGAATCATATTTTAACACCTCAACTTCTTAACTTATTCAAATTGGACCTTCAATTTCATGTTTTTTTTATTTGATTTCTTTATTATAACCAATATTCCCAATTCTCTAATAAAATAAGATAAAACTTTGTTCTATTGTAAAATTAAATGGTATTTTATTAATTTTGTATAAGGATTCTGGGTTCTGATTAGATGTTTGGCCAAAATAACTGAAAGACATAAGATTTTGGACATTTGTTAAAGTCTTTTGCGGGGTCCATAATAATAATAATTATCTTTAACACTCTATTTTAAAAAAAACCTATTAGAATTATATTATTGAACATAGGGTTTTACAGCCATTTTCTCTATAAATACACTGGTTTGTTGTGGGTTATATTGAATTTTCAGATTCATCAATTTAAGTGATGATAAGATGTAGACGCCCTGCTATATATATTTAATATTAAATTGAAATGTCAGAAGAAAAAGATTTAAGTCACACTTCCAACCCACCCACTTCAATTTATCATCACGGGTTCTCTTAAATTGTATTAGCTCTATCTAGCCTATATTATTAATGACAATCATAAAAGTCCAAACCAAACGAATAGGGTTTAAATTGAATAAATTCAGCTATATATATATATATATATATATATATATATATATATATATATATATATATATATATATATATATATATATATATATATATATATATATATATATATATATATATATATATATATATATATATATATATATATATATATATATATATATATATATATATATATATATATATTATGTTGTTGTGCTAATATGGATAATATGTAAATGAGTTTTATTGAGAAAATGTTTGTTAAATAGGGTAATTGTATTTGTGATTGGTGGTGGAGTTGGTCGGTCCCAGTAAAAGATTGGCTTGTGACATGATATTAAGGTTGTCCTTTTCAGAATTTTCTTGTTTGGCACTTACTTTCATGTGGTCCAGACAAATAACATATCTTTTAATTATCATCTTTTTTTAGGTAAAAGTTTTGTAAAATGATTATCAACTTTTAAGCAATTATAGTTATGGTCAATGAAAATGTCTATGAATCTCATCTCATTAACCATGTTATGTATTAGTTATAGTTTCCTGTCTTTATTCTTCCAATTAAAAGAATAAATAAACTTATAACATAAACAACTTATTTCTAATTAGAACACTTTAAATAAAATCGAGTCACTACGGTTTAAGTATCTTGTCAATTTCCTACATTATAAATAAAAAACTGAATTGTAAATTAGATGATGTGATTTAAATGTTTTGAATTGTTTTCAAATATTTTTTTATAAATAAATTATTTATTATATCAAAAATAAAAATAATTTAAAGCACAACAAGATTAAGAATTACATAATTTTTTTTTTTTTAAATCATGAAAAATAAATGTCAACGAAGTTACTTAAAGAAAAAAAAAAGAAAGAAAGATGACCTCTACAACCAACTTTAAGAAACTGTTGTCAAATGTAGTCTATTTGGATTAAATTTCATATAAAATAAATTAAATTTCTTTAAAAAAAAAATATGTTTTTGCTTGAGATTGGATTCATATCTATTTTGAAAAATCATCATCTAAAAGAAAGAAAAGCTTTGGGTATGACCCAAAACCAAAAGTAGTAATGGGTCCAGGGAAGTCCGTTTGATTTGGGCTTTGGTCAATAAAAAAAAGCCCAAACATAATAATTAGGATAGGAAAGAAAAATGGAAATCAGCCCCCGAAGGAAATAACACGTGTCAATAGTATAGCCAATCATGTCAATACAACCATTTTGGTCCACAAACAAAAACATTTGAAATTACATGAGTCACAAAAATTAAATAACTGCCTGCAAGAGATATAGATGCCGGCCAGAGTACGAGAAATGGACGAGTCTTGAATGGTCTAAAAGAGCTGAATCAAAATACAAACTATTTTTTGAAACTCACCCTTTGAACTGCCAGCCATGGCTACTGTTGCCGGAGGAGGAGGAGGAGCTGGACTTGTTGGAGGAGGAGGAGTAAGACCCAGGCCACCACCATCTCATTCTCTCTTTCTTGGAAAAAAGCTCAAATTGATCAGACCCAATTCAAATTCCATCATCTGGAAGCCAAAATTCCCCGCCACGACGGTTAAAGCTGCCGGAGTCGAATTCCTCGGTGGTTTCGTCCACGACCTATTTGTTGGCGTTGGCGTGGGGCTTCCTTGTACAGTAATGGAGTGTGGAGATATAATTTATAGAAGCACACTTCCCAGATCGAACGCAATCACACTAACTGTACCTGGTGGTATTTTAGCTCTTGGAGCGATTTCTTACCTATGGGCTACTCCGGGTGTTGCTCCGGGTTTCTGGGATATGTTCGTTCTCGCTTTTATTGAGAGGCTTTTCCGACCCACTTTTAAAAAGGTTGGTTCTTTCAATGATTGATTGATTGTTTCCTCTTTTTTTTTTTTCTTAATCTTGCTTTCATTTCATATGCAGGATGATTTTGTGTTGGGGAAGAAGTTGGGTGAGGGATCATTCGGTGTGGTTTACAGAGTTTCACTGGCTAAGAAGCCAAATTCCAAGGTATTCATTCATTCATTCATAGGCTAAAATAGGGAAGAAGAAGAAGAATGTAAGTTTAATAATAATCTTGGGGTTGGGGG
This sequence comes from Impatiens glandulifera, assembly GCF_907164915.1. Taxonomy (NCBI): domain Eukaryota; kingdom Viridiplantae; phylum Streptophyta; class Magnoliopsida; order Ericales; family Balsaminaceae; genus Impatiens; species Impatiens glandulifera. The sequence continues at coordinate 61,289,271 of NC_061863.1, forward strand.
TTTTGGTTGTTGTTGATGAAGGAAGGTGATTTAGTGTTGAAGAAGGCTACTGAATATGGTGCAGTAGAGATATGGATGAACGAGCGTGCAAGAAGAGCTTGTTCAAGTAGCTGTGCCGATTTCCTGTATGGCTTCCTTGAGGTGTTGCCTCTATTATGTCTGATTTTTTAGCTATTATTAGGTTAGTTTTGTTGTGTGGTTCTTTTACTCTTTGAGTCTTTGGTATGTTACTACAGAATTCTTCAAAGAAAGGAGCTGAATATTGGCTCATATGGAAGTACGAAGGTGAATCCACGCTAGCAGATCTGTTGCAGAGTAGAGATTTTCCATACAATGTTGGTTCTTTTTTCTCTTTAAATAACAGGTTTATAAAGAAAGAAAGAAAGCTCACATAGTTTGAACATGCTTCAGGTGGAAGCCATGATTCTTGGAGAAGTGCAGTCTTTGCCCAAGGGAATAGAAAGGGAGAACAGAATTATCCAGACAATCATCAGACAACTCTTATTTGCACTTGATGGGCTGCACTCTACTGGAATTGTTCATAGAGATATTAAGCCCCAGAATATCATTTTCTCTGAAGGCAAGTATAGCTTTTTCAAAAATGTTAAAATTCCTTGGATCATCAATGCTTTTCAATTTTGATGCAGGGTCTCGCACATTCAAGATAATTGATCTAGGAGCTGCAACCGATCTGAGAGTTGGAATCAATTATATACCAAAGGAGTTTCTTCTAGATCCAAGGTATGACCTTTTTGATGAAATGTTGTCTATGGTTGAAAATTTGAAATGTCTTAAATTCTTCTAACTTGTGAAAGCATGGATAATGATACTACCCTATGGATTTACATTTCGGTCACCTTTTAAGATGATTTTGCTTCTTTTCAAAACATGTCATCAAACATGAGCATAATTAATGATGCCCCCAAAGAACATTTCTTACTATGGGGTGATCTACTGCTTTTAGGAGGATAATATCCAAGATGGGCTTTTCACATTTTAAAAGCTTGTTTGATCTGGGTTATTTGGCTTCTTTTTTTTAAAAAAAAAATTGTTGTTTGATGAAAAAGTTAATACTAATATGCCATTTTCTATTTGAAAGTTAAATTTTGTAAAAATAATATGGGTATTTTAGTCTTCTCATTAATGAATTGAGTAATTTGATGGTTGAAAATATATGTGATGTGATCAAAGTTTTCTAAGAAAAAACCTAAAAAACCACTCATCAAAGAGCTCTTGGTAATGCACTTCGTTTTCTTTTTATCTGGATCCTGATACAGTGTTCTTTTTACATTTGTTATCTTTGCCAGTATCTAGAAAAGAATTTGGATCATGATCCATAAAATAATATGAATAATGATCCAAAATCACAATTAAAATCTGAATTATAGAAAATATTTTAAAGCAAATGAATCCATAAACTATATTATAATCTTGAATCCAGAAAATATTATTTTTTAACTGATCCAGAAAACTTTTTTTTTTAAAACAGAAGTCATTGCATAAAAAGTTGTTTGAGCAAGACCATAAAACATAAATAAATATAACTATTTAACTCAAACAAAATAGAGGACAAACTAAATAATAAGAAGAACTAAAAGAAAGCTATTAGTTATCGCGGAGACTCAGCTTAGAACTCATTAACTCATGTTCATGAGTTCGAGTCTTCACACTCGGGCTATTTAGAAAAAAAAACTATTATTTATTCTAATAGAAAAATGAAATTGTGCATAACTTTCAGAAGTAATGTTTTGTTTTCTTGTATTTTGTGAATAATGTTAATAGATATGCTGCTCCAGAGCAATACATTATGAGCACACAGACTCCTTCTGCACCCTCTGCACCTGTAGCAACAGTGCTATCCCCAGTTCTATGGCAGGTTCACCACTTTCTGTCATAAACACCCGTTCTTTAGCATCTTATGCTTTCTTAAGCTCATTTGCTCAATGATTTTTCCATTGTTGATGTATGGCATAATTGAACAAGCAGCTCAATCTGCCAGACAGGTTCGATATCTACAGTACTGGGCTCATTTTCCTGCAGATGGTAATCATTGAGATGGAAGATGTTCTTAAATTGTCCCTGAATTGGTATTAATAATATTATTATTATTATCCTGTTGTTGCAGGCATTCCCATGTTTTCGCAGCGACAGTAGCCTAATACAATTCAACCGTCAATTGAAGAGATGCGACTATGATTTGGTTAGCTGGAGGAAGACAGTAGAACCCAGAGCGAGCCCGGATCTTCGCAGGGGGTTTGAGTTACTGGATTTAGATGGTGGGATAGGATGGGAGCTTCTGACTTCAATGGTTAGATACAAAGCTAGGCAGAGATTGAGTGCAAAAGCAGCCTTAGCCCATCCATACTTTGATAGGGAAGGTCAGCTAGCGCTGTCCATCATGCAGAATCTAAGGCTTCAATTCTTTAGAGCCACACAGCAGGATTATGGTGAAGCTGCAAAGTGGATCATTCAGTTAATGGCTAAATCTGGTACAGAACGAGATGGAGGGTTCACTGAAGCACAACTTCAGGAGTTAAGGGTCTGTATCTTTTTCTTTTCTTTTTTTTATCTTGTTTTGCAGTTACAAATTGATGTCTTATTGAATATGTGATATATGACAGGAGATGGTGCCGAGTAAGAAGTCAACAGCAGAAAGGAACGTTCTTGCATCTGCTTTGAAAGTGCAGAGGAAAATCATTAGAACATTGAATGAGAGTGTGGGTGAACTTAACCAACGGAGGAAGAGTCTATGGTGGAGCAGATGGATCCCTAGAGAGGAATGAAATCTGTATATATATATATATATATTTTAAATTTTTGGGTGTAAATTCTTGTGCAGGTATCTATCTATAAAACCAAGTCATTCATTAAAATGGAATGATTGAGAAATTAAAGACAAATGGGGAAGATATAAGCTTTCTGGCTATATATAAGAATTATACATTGAATGAATATGCTTTAAATAATCATTATCTTTATCATTGAATCATATATAGACAGGATAAGCGAGTGATCGAGACTGTAATGCTGTACTTGACCCCCACCATTAATCATGTTTAAGCTTTTTGTTCCACAAGTGCGTGAAACTCGGAGAAATGAGGAATGACCTTCTTGAGATGGTTCATATTCAATAGATATACTCATTACTTTCTTGAATGGTAATCAATAAAGTATATAATGTGCATGCATGTACTCATGATGGATCTTCTTCTTCTTCTTATAGCTGCTAGCTGGGCTATTTGAAATGTAATGATACCCATCATTGCTTGTCTGCTAGTGCTAAGATGGTCTTCACAACATTCAAGTTATGATTGAAAAATAAACTCTTTCTTTCTGAGCTTATTCTTCATATGGCCTACACGGTTTGTTCCATAATTCTTTGTCTGTATCTCATCCATTTGCATTTGAATGTGAAGTTCCTATATAATTAAGCAAATTCCAAGAACAGAGTTTAGAAAGTTCTACTCAAGTTTTAAAGGATATTTTATTATGATGAATTAATTGAGATTAAAATCAAATAAGATTTGATAAAGAGAAAATCATAATAGATTTGAATGGTTTCTTCTAACTTAAAGCATGCAGTGCCGCCAGTGGTTCAATTACCTTCTCTCTCGTTGTTTAAATACAACAACTTGCAAGATATCACCGACTACCGTACGAGAGCGCATGCATGCGGTTTAATTAAGCAATCAACAGAGCCAGAGCCAATCTATTATTATTATTATTATTTTATTGCTTCAAAGTTTGAGCACTTTTTATATTAATTAATTATCGAATTTATAAAGTGTACATATATATATTATATTAGCGCCCCCTGGAGGCTGGAATGGGTTGCCTAATCATTCGCCCCTTAGGACTTTGGAGTGAGATACAATTAATTAATTAATTAATTAACAATCAGGAATTAATTAAATATACCACTCTTATCAAAGTTAAAGTACTCAAATTCGATATCTAATAAATCTTTGGATTTGAATATTTAAATAACTCATTTGAAAATTTTTGTTAAAAAAAAAAACTCAAAATGATATTAATATTTAATAATAAAAAATTATATATTTAAATAGTTTAATTAATAAATTAATTAATTTAATGATATTTAAGAATAAGTTATTCATTATTTTCGGTAATGCCCTTACATGAGCTTCCCGCTTCCCATGATTACAGTGAGGGCACCCGAAGTTTGGATGTCAAGACAGGCATGTAATTTTTTTTTATTGGTTATATTATGCCTTAAAATTTTCTGACATATTTTTGGGAATTTTTATGGTTTAAGGTATATTAAATAATTTTTCAAACGATAATAAGAAAATGAATACTAACCCTAAGTTTCTGAGAACCTGGTTAAATGGTTAAGTGTGTTTTCGGTTACATATATACTAAATTCGTTGTCCCATTTTATTTTATATTAAATAAAGTTTTGTTTAAACAGTTTTAAACGTCATCAATTTATTATTTACTTAACATTTATAAATAAATAAAAGATCAATCTCATTAATTTAATTATTGAAATTTAATAAATTAAAGTTTTTTAAAAATGAAATAGGCCATTTTAATTGTAGCTAATGGATGTGATGGGTGACCCCTTGTGCTGGTTTGGTTTGGTTGGGTGGTGGAGGAGTAGTGTCGATAGATATTACTAGGCAGAGAATGACTTATCATCATCAACTTTAATGTGTGCATGCGTGTGTGTGATTATTGATTGATTGATAGAGAATATGGATGGACCCTTTAATTAATATTCATTTTAAATGCATTTATTGAACTTACTACTTTCGGTAAAACACTCCCACATTAATCTATTTAATCACACACAAAATTAATAAAATTATGAGTTAATAGATTATTTAAAATTCCACTAATAAATTAACGCTTACAAAAAAGAATTAAGTCAATGGGAAATTGGGAGGAATCCAATACACATATATATTGTCCAAGTGGGTGTGGGGGTAGGGTCAAGGAGAGTAAAGTGTGATAAGAGAATAGGAAGCATTTGACCCCCACTGTTGGCCACTTGGCCCTAAGAGTTGGGCTCTTTAATTGACCAATGCAAGTTAACTTATTAATTAGGACCACCACCCTAATCAGTAATCGCCAACCCCCCTATATAAATAATAATATGACCACTTCTCCATAGAATTATATCATCAAATATATATTCAAACTTTTACAAAACTATATCTAACCTAATGAAGATGATGATGATGAACAGCAACAACAACAACGTGGGAGGATCGAAGAGAAGGGGGGTGGTTATGTCAAATAATAGAGGATCGGGAGTTGGAGGAGGGTCCCTAAGAGCTAGACTCTACATAATAAGGAGGTGTGTGGTCATGCTCTTGTGCTGGCACGACTGACTAATATCAAATTAGTAATCCGCCCCGCCTCAATTTTCGCTGGTTTTTTCCAAGATCCCAAGCTGCTTAAGCCCAGACTTATGGGTCGATCGATCCAGATTGATCAGCAAGTGCCACTATGTATAAGTTTAAGCGATTCAGATTGTCGCGAGTTTTTGGTATCCGATCCTAAAGGATATATGTATATATGTAAAGTTACTTTACATGATGGATCCATGGATGGATCAACGGATGATCTAAGTACATATTTTTGGATTTGGCCTTTTCCATTTTTTAGTCACATACAAATACAGAGGAGATGAGGCATGTTTACATAGACCTATATATGAAAAACCTCATTGGTTTATTTCATGTTGATCATTGAATTTAATGAAAGAATATATGTTTTTTGTGTTATTTTGATTATTCTAATTATAATTTAACACACTGGATCAATGGAGACTTTATGTGTCATAATTAAATACTAGCATAATTATCTGTTGTTGCAAAGATAAATAAAATCACATTTGCAAAGTTAAAATAAATAATACTCGCGTTTTTTGGTGTCATTATTGTTTTCATCGTCTTCATTATCCTCTTTGTCGTCAACATTTATGGTCTGGAATGTGAAGGGCTTAAAATACAATAGTTAATTGAGACCCATTAATAAACTTATCTAATAAATATATATGAATAAAGAAAAAAGTGATAATATATATAAAAGTAAAAAATGTTCTAAGTTCAGAATCCATATTATACACATTCACTAATTATTAGCTAGCTAATTCAAACTTCAAAGTAACAATAATAATAAAAAATATATACACAATTGCATTAATACAAACTAGATAAAATAAAAAAGAATAATTCTCATCCTTTTATTTTATATAATCAGTCAAGTAAATGAATACCTAGATTAACCATTTTTTTTTATAGAAATAGAACAAATTTAGTTGTGTACTACTGATAAATAAAAATGTACATGAATGGTTTGATTGAATATATATAAATAAACCACTAAAAACTAAAACTGTACACAAGACATTGCACCTTAAAACATTCTTAATTTTAGTGAGAAATTATTTTTAGGACATTTAGTGAAAAAACATGTGATTCAAAATATAAAATTTCAAGATATAGGATAGGATAAACGAAACATCTTATACAAATGCCTTAAGTTATTGATTCGATGTCCAATTAATGTTTAAGTCGGGTTAGAAATCAGTGATGGCCAGCTCGGTTCATGCGAGGGTTAGCCCAAAACTCAGAGTCATTTTCATTACCAAGGCCAAAGTGATCTAGGTCCACCGCCAGCTTTTCTTTCTCTAATATGTTCAACATCTAGCTAGCTAGCTAGCTTTTATGGAGTTTAGTAATTAGTATAAATTAATGATAAATTAAACGACAATTATGTGACACTCAGGTGGGTCAAACCAACTTAATTAATTATATATAGATAGATATCTCTGTTAGTGTTTTGACCATTAACTAATTATAAACTGATAATTGGTTCTTTCATAGCCCCGAATGGCCAATTTTATTATTGCTTAATCACATTGTCTAGAAGTTGATTAACTAATTAATTAAAATAGTAAACCCCCTTTTAACTATAATTATAATAATTAGGTGGGCATATATATATATATATATATATATATATTATAGGCATAAAAGAGAAAGAGAGAGATTAGTCTTTTTCTTAGTTTCGACGTCAATAATTAATTATGTGGGGAACGATGATAAACCAATTATTAAAAAGCAAAATCACAACCACACGTACTACTAAATACTAACAATAATAACTCGATCACCACTCCCAAACTTGAAAATGAAATATCATAATCAATTTATGGGAGGGAATGCCAACCACTTCAACAAATATTATTATAATTCAAAACTTAATATTATATATATATATATATATATATATATATATTAATTGTAAATTAACAAATTATTTTAATTAAATTACATTTCAATTTTAATTATTATTCTTTTTTTCTTGTCCCGTGTAAGTATTTTATTTTGAATGCTGGAGTACGTAATTAAGTTGTCCATAGCCAGGTTTTCGAACAAGTGGAATATTAACCTAGATAGCTCCTACTTATTCTTAGTACTAAGAAATCTAAAAAAGCACAAGTGGAATATTTTACATGTTTTATTCTTTTCAATTTAATTAATGTTTATATATGTCATGTAATAGTCTAGTTAAGAGTTTATTTCCATTTCTTTTAATATATTTATTTTCTAAAATAGTCTAATTAAGATTTTATTTGTAAATCACATATTATATTTGAGTATGGAGACAATGTTTGACAAGCAAGACTCTTTTGGATTTCTAGGTAAGTTTTCAAATAAATATACATGTTTTTGTCAATAGAAATAGGTTTGAATGTTTGATTATTTGAGATTTTGTAAAAATAAATATTTATTTTTAAATAAAAAGTATGTTATTTGATTTTTTATTTAGTTGAATTATTATGATGTTTTTTTCTCTTTAAAATTTATAAAAATAAAATAATGTTATTTTAGTTAATAAAATAAGTGTTTTGATGGTTGGAAGAGTAGTAATATAAATAGAGACAAAAATTATTTAAAATTAGGGAATATGTAAAATTTATTTGTATTTTTAATCAAAGTGAAAACAAATTTACATTATCAAACCACTAGGACCCCTCAATGGTTAAAAGTCTTGTTTTTAAGATATATTTACTGTTTTAATTATTTAATTTATTAAAAAATGATTGAAAACAACTAATGGCTAGTAGCGAAAGATAAATAATCCGAGAGATAAAATAAATAAAAAAATTGTTGAAATATATACAACAAATTTTCATGTTAAGCGAATCACGGTTTAATGTAGGACGATTTTCACCTTCATGTAAAGTGTTTCATACATTATTTGAAGTGTTTCATTGTAATGTGAATAACTTGTTCTTAGGTCATAAGTTGTTATAATCATTTAATTTATTGTATAAGCTATAATCATTTAATTTATTTGTTTATACAATTTTTAAAGTTGGAAAGTTGGAATTTATACCGTCGCTAAAATGATTGACACATTAATGTAAGCATTTCACACTTTCGTTTAAAGCGCTTCACTCTTTCATTTATTTATATTTTTTTCTCTCATCCGACATACGTGGCCAATTTGGATTCGTTTTCTTTCAATGAGAGGAACTTTTCTTTAAACATTTGGACTGCGCGGATAAGAATTTGTTGGTGACCAGTTATAATAATAAAAAAAAAGAAGGCTAGCGTTTGGATGGGAAAAATATACATGTTAGTTAAAAAAATAGAAGAAGCATAAGCATGAAAAATAAAACTCATAATTAGAGATAATAAGAGCCCGACAATGCTCAAAAATAGTCATGGTTGAATGGTCAACCCTCCTAGCTAACAAGCGACATCAATCATTGAATGGATTTGGCTCCCAACTAATCTTATTTAACATACTTATTCATTTTTAATATATTTGAACCTTAGAATATTTTTAAACATTCACTTATTTTTCTGAAGAAGTAAAAAAAATATTTTCTTATTTTTCATCATACTTTAGTAACAAATAAAATAAGCTTATTTTATAAAATCTGAATTTATATTCTCTCAATCACTTTATACCAAATCAAATAATATTAAGTCTTGACCTGCCAAAGTTAGCTAGTTAGATGAGACTAATAATAATAATAATAAATTAAATACAAAATGATAGGAGTAGGTGTACAATTTTAGATAAATTATATGTTAAAACTTAATTATAATGCTTATAATAATACAATATATATGGCACTACCTAGCTAGTGACAAATTATTAAGTTAATAATATTTTAAAAAAGAAACAAAATATTTTATTTCTAATAATAATAGAATAGGGTTATGATAATGGAAATAAAAGAATTTAAAATCGGACACTGACAAAGGAATATTTATATGAATGTAAGATCATGAGATATGTTAAGGTGTTGTTATCATGACATGCAATCAATTAAGTGGCGCTAGCTAGCTAGCTAGGATTCAACCAACTTTGCTGGTAGGGATTTGCACTTAATAATTAGCTAGCTTTTATTTTATGTACCTAACATAATATCATTATTAATTACCAAAGAAATATCAATAATTCTACATGTCACGCTATATGTTATAATTGATCAATTTGATCGTGACAACATTTAAGATATTGGGGTGTTACAAATTTAATTTATTATGTTCCTGTGCCACCTGAATAAGGAAATAGCCGACCCCTTATGTTGGTGGTAATGCCGCTTGCACATATATATTAGGATATGGAGAATGACATTACCATGTTACCCAATTCAATTTTAAGACGCATCCTCTGTGTGTGTGTGTGTGAGAGAGAGTGTGTGTGTTATAAATGTATATTTTCTATCATTTTCAAAACATAAAAAGAATCACTAAAGTTTATATATATATTATGTGCTTGAGGGTTGTCGTGGCCAAGTTTGGATTGTCTGTTAAATTTGGATATCAAATGCACACTATGAGGCGTTGGATCCAAACCAGAAGGATTTGGGGAAATTTTATAAGATTGGAAAATGATATTAATTTGAGTTGGAAATAGGGAGGAAATTTGATAAAAGGCACAGGGGAGTGAAGTTTAAGGGGAAAATAGAGAAAAAAAATTGTCGAATCACATTATGCCACGTAATTCTCTCCTAAATTATCTCTCGATCATTTCTCATTAAATATATAACCCCACACCATAATGCACATACATATTTTGTAGGAGAAATCAAATCGGGTTAACTTAATCCACAAATCAAACAAACCGATTAAAATAATTAAATGATATGATATGAAAAGTCTCAAACTAAGAATAAAAATAAATGAAATGAGTTGAGGGTTTTTTCATCAAATTTATTATCCTTTCTTCTCGAAAAAAAACAAGTTAAAAAATGAATGAGAGGAGGAGCTGATTACTAAACTTCTGAACCACTGAAAACTTTTTTATTCAGACCATAGATGTTGACGACAAAGAAGATTAAGACAATAGAGACAATATTGACGAATACAAAGACAACGTTTAAGTGAATCTAGTGTTTTGACTATTAATTTTTTAAAATTTAATAGTCAAAACTCTTAATTAGCTGAAATTCGGTAATTGAATTAGTGATATGAATATATTATTTATTTATTTATTTATAAATGAAACATAAATAATAAGTTAATAACGTTTCACATGTTAAAGACAAAAATTTATTTTATATAATTTTAAGAAAAATAAGTCCTAAATTGTTGTGAGGTGAAAAAAGATATCTAAAATTTCAATTAACTCCAATAAAAATCACTATTTGAACATATAATTCATTAATAATTTTTTATTTTATACATTCTCTCAATATTTTTATTTATTTATATAATTCATTAACATTTTTTTTTCATTTATTCTATGTATATTTTTTCTCTTAAAACACTTAACTATTTTATTAATAATCATTAAAACAAATAATTTGCATACCTTCTATCTTCATATTTAATATTTATACATTAAAATAAAAAAATAGTTAAAAACTCATTCTATTAATATTTTTTAACAATTATAAAATATGCCTCCTACTAATTCTCTTAACAATTATAAAATCAAAATAATATATAATTTTCTCTCCTTGTTCTAGTTAATAACTAAGTTGGCAAAATCTTTAATACATACATTTTTTTTATTTTGTTAATATTTTATTTATTATGTATTATCTAAATGTAATTATAATTAATTAATCATTTTTAAAAATAATATAATATTATTTTGATTAAAAATAAAAGGAAGAGGCATATAAAGTTAAATTTATCATGTGAGAAAGAAAAAGATATATATTATTAAATAATTATTATTATAATTATTATAATAATAAAACATATATTTAAACATATATAATTAATTTAATAATTAATGTATATATAATTTATCTGATTTTATTTTTTTTTAATAATCTTTAATTTCATACAAATACGATTGAATTTCACATTTTAAATAAGAATTATATCAAAAAGTGGATGGACCAAAATCATCGAACACTTTTTACTACTGTCCTTTAATACTAAAAATATCAGGATTTATTAAGTGTAATAAAACAATTAACCTCAAAATTAGCATTGCATCTTACCATTTATAATGTATTTTTATTAAAAATCCAATACTTACCATGCTAGAATATTGACTCAAATATTAGATATCTTTGGATCTAATAACTTTTGTGTTCACTTTTTATTTTCCAATTTTAATAAATTTTTATTTATTAAGGTTTAACTGTATTTGATGGACAAAATCTTATTTGTAAGGTATATAAACAAAAGTATCCAATCATCCTATAATAATTCTATTTTCTTATAATCATATTATTATTGAAATGAATACCCCCATTAAGGTAGTTTCCTAAGAATTTCTAACATTATAAGTTTCTAATAAACAATTAATTGCAAGTGGGAATAGACTCTGCAGCTAACTGTGTGTGAGAGAGAAAGAGACGAGCACACAGTTGGATGGCCCAAATAAAGGACCACACAGGCCTCAAGCTCTCTATATAAGACTTCCCCTCTCTTTCAAACTAGCAAAATATTAATCCAACAAATTCCATACCACACCATTCATTCAAAACCATTCTCTCTTTCTCTCTCTCTCAGACAGCTGAGATATCATATGATGATGAAGATGAGCGGCAGCAGCAGCAACAACAACAAGAAGAGGGGGAGGATTTCAAGCAGAGGTCTTGGAGGGGCACTTAGAGAGCAAAGGGCCAGACTTTACATCATTAAGAGATGTGTAGTCATGCTCCTCTGCTGGCATGACTAGCCAATTCACCTCTAACCCTAGCTAATTCCATCACCCCTGCGCCCGCGCCGGCCACCCATCTTTCAGATCTGGCCCCAACCGGCTGAGTCCCGCCTGTCACCACTAAGGCCTCAGCCTCGCCAGCCCCATATTCGGAGTTGCGTTCACTATCATCCCATGTTCAAAACCAAACCAAACCAAACCAAACCAAAGGAGCATATGCTGAAAACTGTTAAATCTAACTAAGAAGAATCCTTGTAATAATATAATTATACCCTTGAATCTTTATTATATTTTATCTATCTACCTATCTCTGTTTATCAAGTAGTTAGTAAAAAATTATTCAATATTTAATTACATCTTAAAATTGAGTTGGGTCCTTAATATATCATCATTCAATTATAATCACCAATTATAAGGTATTTTATTGTTAAAAGATCATCAATTCAGGATGTGTTATTAATTATGATCAACTTTAAAAACTCACTAAAGTAGTCAAGGATTCGATTCCCATTTAGATCTGAAGTTAGTGTAATGTCTTTTGTTGATATGTTAGCATCTTGTCAAACAAATTATGTGTTTATGCAATATTAAACCCAATAAATCATATCTATGTATAAGCAAAATCAAATCATTAACTCAGCAACTCAATTTAGTTGTAGCTGGCATGACGTTATAATTATAGATTGTGAGTTTGTGACTGTCGGTAGATGAAATTTGGTTTTGGATTGGACGTTTTTTAACATAGTAAACGGGTAATTAAATGTCATTTACCATTGTATAAAATATATTATTTTTTAATCACAATTTAGTTTTGAATAAAAACCCAAGAAACAAATAGAGAGAAAGTTAAAAAAGAAAAAGGAGTCTAGAATTAATTGTACAAGATAAAGGTTTGACTGAGTACATTGTTGAATAATTAATTGTTACAATTACATAACCCCTTTTTCCTGACTCATGAAGTACGCTGCTTATCTATATAGTGCAATAATTATTACTAGAGAAAACGTTAAAAGTTTTTGCAGATTATTTTGTAGTATTTGTCTATTTTTAGGGCGGGATTATTAATATTAATTTGTTAGTACTAGCTCAACTTATATATATATAGCCTTTTGTCTAATTAGCAGCTAGAACCTCTTTTTGTCTCCATTAATAATATATATGCATCAAAATAATAAATAGCTAGCTAGTCATTGTATTTCATTAATTAATTTATATATCAAATTTTATAGAAAGTTAATAATTCATTATTATATCTCCCTAATTAATTTAGATTTTTATTATATTTTACCATTTCTTTCATAAGAATAGATAAAAAAATATATATTTTATTTAAAGTTTTGTTTACACATACATTCCTTATAAATATTCAGAAAAATAATAAATTTTAACTTCCATTTATGCTAATGAATTTTGAAGAAAGATATTGTGGACCGCCTAACATATTTTTTCTTTTTAATTCTAAGTTTTTTTTTATTATCTTTATAATAATACTTTAAATAATAATAATATTAATTTAATTTTAAAATAATTGAATAAAGTCTTTATAATAATACTAATGTTGGCTCTGACTAGAATAGAATGAAGGAATCTTAGATAGTTACGAGGTCACGAGACTCACAGTACCATATATACCTTATTTAATTTGGCTAATTATTTAATTAGCTTATTATATATGCAATAAGCTAATTAATTAAATAATTTATAATTAGATGCTAGCTAGCTAGCTTTGGTAATAAGCAATTAACATTGTCACTTTTTGTCCTTATAACGTTTTGACTAGTCATTTGCTTTGCCGAAGAGGTAACCTCGTAATTATCATAATTAATTAAGATTATTGATAATTAAGAAAAAGGCATTTTATGTCTCTCAAGCTTGGGAAAATAAAAATCTTATTCAAATAATTACTATCTTTTTAACTATTAAAATAATCTTATTTTTTTTTATTAATATTTAAATAAAATAAAAAAAAACTCAAATAATTGATCAGAAAGATCTTCTCCTCCTTCTCCTGTAGTTTAGTTGAGCAATAATTTAATTGTAATATAAATTTTTATGGCACACCTCAACTAACTCATAGTGTTAATTGATTCACTTCAATTATTACTACAATTCAATCCAGGTATTTTGAATTTTATATATAAATAAAATAAAATGTTGGTAAATTTTGAGTCCATTATTTGACTGATGAATTAGTAATAAATGTTGCTGGTCAAGGCCCTGAGCCTGAAGGGAGCCCCGCTGGCTGGCAGGCACTGCCAGTCTGCCGATTTGGGGATACTCCAATGTTTAGCTACCCTTCATCAATTATTTTATTTTTATTTTTTATTTTTTTCTTTGGCTCGTAGTAGCCGGTGGCGATTCCTAACCAATAATTGGATAAGGCCATGCGTACGCGTTTACAATTTTTGTTTGCTTCACCAATTATTACATTTTTGGACCTATTTTGAAAATTATTTTGAATTTTTACTAAAATTCATCTATCCCATCATATTTCTTTTTAATTATCAATATTTTCTGAGACAAAATTATTTTAACATGGACACTAATTGAACACTGAGATAAATTCAAATGAGGTTATTTATGTGGGAGTAAGTTAGTTAGTTTCCTCAACAGAGTAAAACTTTACATTTAAAAAAAATGTTTTAATTGTGTTTTAGTTATTTTTAGTTTGGATCGAGACCAGAATAAAATAAATACACACTATAATATCTTAGAACTTCAAGTTATAAGATTTTACTAGACCCACACTAGGAGTAGTTGGGATTGAATTTATTTGAATAAATCAATTATTTATTTAATCAATAGAAATTTTTTAAATGTTGATTTTTCTGAGTATAAAAATAATAGAATATTATATTTTATTGGATAAATTGAGTGATATATTTGATGAGATGATATTAAGTTTTTTTTAAAATAATTATACCAAAAAAGGCATAGATTAGAAATTAAAAGCCCTAAATGGTGTTTTGGTTGGAAGTTGTGAATCCATCATTTATTTTACCAATTCACTCACTGTCACTACATGCATGCTTAGCTAGCCTAAGTCAATTATTAAAGAGAACATAAAACAAATTAAAGGTCATTTATCAAATTGTACAAATTTAGAATATTTTTTGTGATCTAGCTAGATTAGTCCTGAAGTGACTAGCAGCATTATCAACTTTAAAACCAGAAATAATTGATTTTGTAAATTATATAAATATTACAAAAAAATAATTAATTTGTTACTATTTAGAAAGTAGTAAATTAAGAGTCGGATGAATTATTGGTGTTATGTATGGCTGAAATTGGGTCAAACATACTATGATGGTGAACTGTCAATGAATTAGATGGAGTGCAGATAAGCACGAGGGACCAATCTTACAAAAAAAAAATACAATATCACATGGGACAAAAACAATTATGATTTTTATTTTTATTGTATAGACACGGTGTTCCTGATTTGATAATATACATATTTACTATAACTATTTATTTAATAAATATAATTTTGTTTGATATACTTTAATACAAAAAATTATAAAATAAAAAAAAGTTAGGGAACAAGACACAACTTATGTTACATAGAGATTAAGAGATTATCGATTATGTTGATATTTGAATAATTTCAATTTTAAAGTCTAAACTAATTTGGAAGCAAGTTATGCGATATATTTGTTACATATTTATTTAATAGATGATTAAAATAAAAAGAATTGAAGAAATAGAGGGGTAGTATTGTCTAGGGGGGAGGGGAGGGGAGGTGAATTTCTCTCTAAGAGCATCCCCATCGGTAGGTACAAATCTGATGTGGACAAAATTTGTACCTGGGTACACTAATGGAGAGTTGGGTACAAATTAGGAGAGAGAAAATTGAGTAGCAAAGTTTTGCTACTGGGTACAAATGAGAAAAAGTCAAAAAAAAGTGGTCCCCACCCCACTTTTTTATATAAAAAAAATAAACATTTAAAATTTTTAAAAAATAAACCGTTTTATTTAATTTTTTATTTAACAAAATATGATTTAGTAGTCTATTTTTTTCAAGTATTATTGTGATGATAATTTCCTAAATTATTTTTAAAAATTATTGATTTTTTTTAATTTTTTAATATAATTTATAAATATTAGTTTTATTAATTTAAACAAATTAATATAATAAAAAATAAAACAAGATTACTTGAATTATTGAATTAAAAAATATTGTATGAATTAGTTGATGTGGATGGTGGGACCACAATTGTACTTGAGATGGTTGTGGAATAGAGGTATAAATTGAGAGGTATAATTTATTTGTGATGTGGCTGCTGATGTGGCACATATTTGTACCTATGTATGGGTACAAGGATGGGATGCTCTAATCCTATATTCTGTTGTCGGCCACGTAAGCAAGCAGCTATGGAGGGTTGAATTGAAAGTGGACAACCTTATCCTCCCCACGTGCGCCGTCACCATCAGCTGTCCTACTACCAAAATTACATTTTTATTTTCTTTATATTTTCATTTTCATACATTCTATTTCACATTAGAGCTACTTTATATCGGTTATTTGAGGGTTTTTTTTATATGTAAAAAATAAAATAGTTATGCTACTTATTTTTTAATTTATAAATTTAAATTTTGTAAAGATAAAATAAGAATATTTTAATATTTCATTGGATAAAAAAAATCTATAAAATATAAGTAAATTAAAAAAAAAAAATACAAAATTCACATCAATCAAACGAGATCTTTTAGAGCTCGTTCTATATGGTTTGTTTTTTTTGGTTTTTTTTGCCCAAAACCTCAAAATTCCAATTTATTTTATTTTTATCATCAAATCATCGTTTTAAATATATAAAATACTCTATTATTTATATATTGTATAATTTTATTATTAATTTATTGTACTATTATTTAAGGGTAATTAAATAATTTAAAAAAAGAATATTTTTTTTATATTAAATTTGGTTTTTTTTATTATAAAAACCTAACTGTTTGTTGATAGATTTTTGAAATTTCTATTAGTTAAAAATAATAATATTATAATAAATATTATTTGATTTTTTAATTAATTGATTTAATGAGATATATATACTTTTGTAGTAATCTTTCACATAGCAAAATAGCCGCAACCCAATCTTTTGCTGTTACAATAGTTTGGTAAATCCCACCCGGGGTAAGATAAGATGTTTTTTACCCTAATTAGCTATTTGGAGAGTCCACTACTATTACTATAAGATGGTCCATTTTCATGTGCAGCACATATAATTTGATAAATAGTTTTCATAATTGATCATTTATTTTTGATCCACGTAAATGTATAGAAAGAAAGGTTGGTGCTCTCTTTTCGTTTTTTACCTCTTCTTGTTCTATTGATCAGAAGCATCCATCATCTTATATATATAATTCATTTGGAAAAATGTCAAATGGAGATGTTGCAGTATTTTAATTAGGTGGTGACAAGGATGGTGAGCTATTTGGACTTACTTGGCTCAAGTTCGGTCCAATTTTTTAAAATAGAGCTCGAGCTCATATGTATTAAGTTGGGCTCACGACCAACTCCTACAAAACACATTTAGAAAGTACATTGACGAGCTATTATATTTCAGGAATCGTAATAAAAAAAACTATTATGATTATTGTGATATAAATTAGAATAACATAAAAGCCCAAATTAACTAAAGTAAATGCGTTGTATTTTCATATCTCACATACACACCGGATATCGCGATGTGATTTTTTCTTACGATTTTTCCTTTGATTTTGCATCCCTCTTCCAACTTAAATAGTCTAAACAAATGCAACACTCGATTCTCGTCTCTAACTAGGGCTCCTCACGAGCAACTTCTTCTGGGAAGATTTGGTCCTCCAATCTTCGGCTCTTCCCTTAGTATTGATCCTTTATGGACGAAGATAAGAATCGTTTCACACGGGCTAGTGGTGTCCTTGTAGCAACCCTCCATACTTCCCTAGTTAATAAAATACTTTTCTTAATATTTTGGTTGGGCCTAATTTAAGTTTTACTTGCAAAACAAAATGAAATAAAGCTAGTTTAAAGTTTAATCGAGCTCCTAAACGAAATAAAAGTATGATTTAATATAATGATTTATAAGTTACATTTAAACGAGCTTCTAAACGAATATGTTCGTGAGTCCATAAACGAGCATTTGTTTTAAATTTTAAGCTTTTAAATGTTCTTGAGTTGAGCTCGTTAATAAAAATGAAGGAGCTCAAACAAGCTTCTTACAAGCCGAGATTCATAACTCTGGCAGTTTATTTATTTTATCTAGGTAGGGTGTCCTAAGTAGCTTAACTTGTTATATGAGATCATTGTTTAAAATCACTCAAACAATTTAATAAGCAATTGCAACTTGTTTGCAATTTGAATGAAACTCACTCAAAATTAAAAGATAACCTTTAAATTAAAGTGTCCCTACAAAAATATCTTCCAAAATTCTCCCAATATTAGTAGATTGGTAGGTTTGGACCTTTGCAAACCATAATTTGATACTTATTTGTTGTTTTCTTCCTGAATTTGAGGCCCATTTAGATAAAGTGGAGTCTACGAGTTGTATATGGGCCTTAATGTTGAATTCCATGCTTAATAATTGGGCCCTCCTTTATTAGTTAAGGAAACCGATTCCCTCTTCTTTTACAATTTTACGGACAATCGCCATAGAACCAGACATGAGCAGTAGAAATCGAAACTTCCGCCGCCGCGCCGGTGATGATGAAGACGATGACGGCGAAGCTAACGGCACCGTCCCTCCTTCAACCACTACAAAAACGACGCCAAAGGTCTCCGTCGCGGCGGCTGCGTCCAGTAAGCCAAAGAAACCCAGTCAGCCAGCTCCTAAGAAGCTACTCAGTTTTGCAGACGATGAAGACACTGAATCTCCCGTTCCTCCTCGTCCTTCTTCGTCCAAATCATCGTCAATTTCTCGGCAGACTAAATCTTCTTCTCACAAACACACCGCATCAAGGGATCGTCTCTCTCATGGACCGGCATCTTTTTCTTCCAACGTACAGCCTCAGGCTGGAGCTTACACAAAAGAAGCTCTCCTTGAGCTTCAGAAGAACACCAAAACCCTAGCCAGTTCTCGTCCCTCTCATTCTCTAGCCGCTAAGACCCCTGCATCCGAACCTGTCATCGTTTTGAAAGGCCTTCTCAAATCTTTTTCCCAATCCGATCCAATTGCCAATACATTGAAGGAGATTGACGAATTGGATGACGATGAAGGAAAAACCGATGGTGGAGATAGGTTGTTCAGGAGAGAGAAAGACGATGCAGCGACTAGGTTGGCCTCGATTGGGATTACCAAATTGAAGGACTCGCCTGGATCTTCATTTCCCGATCAAGCAACTATAGATGCAATTCGAGCAAAAAGGGAACGGCTCCGGACATCGCGGACTGCACTTCCGGATTATATAGCGTTAGATGCGGGTAGTAATCATGGGGAGGCAGAGGGATTGAGTGACGAAGAGCCTGAGTTTCGAGGCAGGATTGGATTCATTGGGGATAATGCGGATAAAGGCAAGAAGGGTGTGTTCGAGGATGTTGATGTGTTGGCTAGTATGGGAAGGTTCAAGAAGGATAATGAAGTTGATGAAGATGTTATAGATGAAGATGAAGAGGATAAGATTTGGGAAGAGGAACAGTTTAGAAAAGCAGTAGGGGCGAAGCGAATGGATGATGGGTCTGGAAGAGTGACGAGTCCAAGTGTGTCTGAAGTTCAGAGTGTGCAGCAACAACAATATGCATATCCTTCTCAAGCAACTCTATATTCTTCCATGTCTTCTACGTCAACTGTTCCTAACGTTGGAGGAATGTCGGGTCTGGATACAATGTCAATATCCCAGCAGGCTGAGCTTGCTAAGAAGGCTTTGAATGATAATTTGAGAAGGTTTAAGGTGCGTTTTATCTGCAATATATACGCGTTTATGGTATCTTATTATATGATAAATTTGGAAAGTTGTAGCTTTGGGGACACACATGTTCTCATGCAAGATGAATATCAATTATCCTTTTCGCTCTTTCTTTTCCTGGATTTCTTGTGAATTCTGAAATGTTTGAGCATCAAAATATATTAGGATTGCAGTGAGCAACCTTAAAAGCCTTGCTAGACGTTCAGTATATGATTATGATATCGTTTTTTCTTTCTTTTTTGAATGGTAAGGGTCGAACTGAGACCTTGTGCTTAAAAGACACCCTATCCGCCAATCTAACACCGAGGATGGTTATTATGTTGATTCTTTATTTCAAAGGAATTGTAATTTACAATATCCACCCAAGCTCATTGTGATTATTTAGGAATCTTCGAGGAGATGGTTTAAAAATCTCATTCTTTCCACATTTTCCTTTATGCACTACCTTACAATTGTGCACATCTTTGGTCACTTCATAAATAATCCAATATTATACTTTTGGACTTTAGTGTCAGAAAACTAGGTGAACATAAAATTACTTGATTGGGTTTAGGTAGCAATCTTTTCTAAGCTTTCCAAGTATCTGACTGAAGCATTGTATTCAATTCACTCTATTTAAATGTGCCATTTTACAATTTTTTCTTCATAATTGGGTTGAATCTCATGTGGGCCATATGTCTAAATGTCTTTGGACCTTTTATTCCTCTGTTCTGAAATCTGTTTATTGAGTATTAATCTAGAAACTGAATTTTCCTTTATGTTATGAATTCACACGACATTTCAGGATTCTCATGCCAGAACCATTGCAACATTGACAAGAACTGATGAAAATTTAACGACTTCACTGTTGAATATCACTGCTCTTGAAAAGTCCCTATTTGCTGCGGATCAGAAGTTCGTCTTTATGCAAAAGCTTTGCGACTACGTTTCTATTATATGTTCTTTTTTACAGGTATGGATAAATCTTAACTATTTGTCTTATATTGCTTTGTGTTATTGATATGATTGAATCTTGACTAATTTCTCAATAGCATGTGGGGAACTCCTATGACATGTATGTATCTTTCCTTTTAGTGTTTCTCCTTTATATTTGGTGGGTAACTATGGGAACCTTGTTAAATGTGTCTTCCAATGGAATTTGTTCTTAATAGACTGCTTTTTGGTTAATGCCCATGTATAAGGGCTTATATTTCATTCTTCATTGATGTTGTTTTAGTTGGGGATGTTATAGATGTGAACATGAACATTTTATTATTTTCTCCTTTATTCTTGTTGATCAAGATTTTTTTGATAGAGTTGGCTGTCTGGTTTCTGCAAAATCAAACCATTATTTTACTGTTTAGATATTAGAATAATAATCCTTAACAACTTGGTCTAATTGTTCCTCTTAAGACGTATGTTATTGTTTTAAACTTTTATATATGCAAATCTATTAGGCTATGTTTTGTTAGAGTGCAATTGGAATTAAAATGTGAACTGGGACTCCAATTCCAAATCCTTTGTTGTTTGATACTACAAGGATCTGGAATTGAAATTCTAAATCCAATGGAATTGAATATATATGATTTGTTAAGTTTCAATTCCATTATTCTCACTTTTGAATTGTATATGTGATTTTTTTAAGCATGAAATTTGAATTTTAATTCAATTTCAAACTTTTTATTTGGAATTGTAATTTTAATTATTATTCCAATTATACTATCCAAACATAGCCTTAGGATGTTTGTTAATGATATATGCTCAAATGAAGTAGAAGCAAATATACAGCCCTAGTTAGATGTATTATATGGGATTATTTAGTATATCTGTTTGTTACTTAATCAACAAGTGTTAAATTATGTGTACATTTTATAAAGGGAGGATGTTAAGACATTGCTTTCAACAATGTCAATTCAGTTTTTGTTTTTTCTTGAAAGGATGGAACAATTTCATTAAACCTCATTTTGAGAAGATCTCAATTTAGTTTTTGTTGTCTGCTTGATTCCTAACCAAACAAACTGAGCTCATAGTGGTGTTCTGATATGACTGGTTCTTCTTGCTTATGTGCTTTCTATTGTCCCCTGAGCAAGGCTGATGCCTCTTACAAATGAATTTCTGTTTTTTCTTTCATTTTCTCTCAGCACAAGGCTCCATTCATTGAGGAATTTGAAGAACAACTGCAGAAGCTTCATGAAGAACGTGCAACAAGTATCTTGGAAAGAAGATCTGCTGATAATGAAGAAGAAATGGTGGAAGTTGAAGCTGCTGTTAATGCAGCCATGTCCATCTTGAAAGGAAATGGTGGTATTGAGAAGGCCATTAGTGCTGCACAGGAAGCTTCTACTGCTATGAAAGAACAAAAGAATCTACCTCAAAAACTAGATGAATTAGGTAGAGACATGAACCTGCAAAAGAGAATGGATAAGGAAAGGAGGGCAGAGGCAAGAGAACGCAGGAGAGCTCGAGCTGATAGCAAGAGGAAAACATCTATGGATGTCGATGGCTCCAATAAGCACGTAGAAGGAGAGTCGAGCACAGATGAGAGTGATAGTGAGACCGCCGCATATCAATCCAACCGCGAAATGCTGCTTCACACTGCTGAACAGGTTTTCAGTGATACAGCTGAAGAATACTCTGAACTTTCATCAGTAATAGAAAGGCTTGAGACATGGAAAAAGAAATATCCATCATGTTACCGTGATGCTTACATGTCCCTATCTGCACCATCCATATTCTCTCCATTTGTAAGGTTGGAGCTCTTAAAGTGGGACCCGCTTCACGAAGATGTAGACTTTATCAGCATGAACTGGTATGCTTAATTTGGTTAGAGTTAGAAACAAAAAATTGTTTATGTATGTGGAAACGTCACGTTAGGGAATCAGTGATCCTATTTACATCAGAGAATCATGCTTCTGATATCCATTTATTTTACTTTCAGGCATTCCTTGCTCTATAATTATGGCGTTGAGGATGAAGATAACATCAGTCCTGATGATGCTGATGCGAATCTTGTCCCCCAACTTGTGGAAAAAGTTGCAATTCCCATTTTGCATCATGAGATAGCTCATTGCTGGGATATGCTGAGTACTAGGGAGACGAAGAATGCTGTCTTGGCTGCAGATATGGTTTTAAGATATGTTCCTGCTTCAAGTGAAGCTCTCCTCGAGTTAGTAGCTGACCTCCGTGAGCGTTTAGCTGATGGTGTTTCTAAGCTCATGGTAACAAATGATCTGTTTCTCTTATATCATGATTATTTGGAAAGTTCATTTTAGTCAATAAATTATCTAAAAAAATCCGCATACATATATGCTCAATTTCGATTAACAATGTAGAGTTCAATTAGGGGAAATTTTAAAGTGGCATGTTTACTATTTTTTTTAATAATCCCTCTTTATATATTCTATAAAAATTAGATTCTCAATTAAGATGGAACAAAATTTCCTTCTTAACGCATCTTGCATTTTTTTAGGCAATTTATTTTGTACTAGTCAAGCGTTTTTCGTTTGTTTCAATTTCTTGTGAAAGGTCTTAATATTTGAGCATAAAAATCTGTTTGTTGGTAGCTGAATAATTTGCATCTTAAGGTAATCAGTTTTGTAGTGTTATAACTTTTTTCCCATCAATTATTCATTTGTAGGTCCCAACTTGGAGTCCGGTTGTAATGCAGGCTGTGCCAAATGCAGCCCGATTGGCAGCACATAAGTTTGGCATGTCAGTTCGGCTAATGAGGAACATATGCATGTGGAATAAGATTATTGCATTGCCTGTACTTGAAAAGCTTGCTCTTGACGAACTTCTCAATTATAAAATTCTTCCTCATCTTCGAAGCATCCAATCCAATTTGCATGATGCGATCACACGAACAGAGAGGGTCGTTGCTTCATTACATGGTGTCTGGACAGGTCCACAAGTAACTGGGCAATGCAGGTACTGTCATCTTAGTACAATATCTTCTCAGTTGGCATATATATGCACATTTCAAAAAATCTTTCTAGGCATTAGCCAACTTCTGTGTTTTGCAATGCCTTGTGAATAATCAAATCTATCAAATCTTGTTACCTTTTCTTAAATTTGTTGCACTCTTTAAGAGCTTGTTTGATGTAGGTTTATTTGGGTTAAGTGATGAGAATATTCATTCATCCTTTCTGATTGCTTGAAATCAAAACACTATGCTGAACTTTTTTATGATGTATATTTGCAGCCCAAAGTTGCAACCTTTTGTGGATTACTTGTTGACACTGGGGAAAAAACTGGAAAAGAGACCTATAAGTGAGAGTGGGACGATTGGACTTGCACGAAAGCTAAAGAAGATGCTGGTGGAGCTCAATGAATACAACCATGCTAGAGACATCGTTAGAACATTCAATCTTAAAGAGGCCCTTTGAGATCTATACTCGATTTTTGTACCTTTGAATGCTTTTTAGCCTTGTGAGTAGAAATAGTTTAGTTGTTACACCGCCTACTGTACATTGTTCTTGCATTGTTGCCAAAATGAAAATTTATTTGTAAGCTTTTTAACATATTGTGCAAACTACCGGCCACAACCCAACCTTACAGCAGCATTAGGGCTTTTAAAAGTACAATATTAGGGATAACATTTTGCATGATTTGGATGTAAAAATAGTTTGTAAGATACTTTTCTTGACATGGCGACCTCACTAACTTGTTAGGTCTTGTTTCGATACCTTGTTTGGCAACATTGTGGACAATTACCATTGTTACTTAAATAAACATTTTTTATTTGCTATGATATTTTTAAACACTAAATAGTGATTAACAAAGATAACCCAAAAAATGGTCATAAGAAAAAGAATAAAAAAAATAGTGGTTGTGAGTTGTTATACTAAAAAATACATTAAATCCATCGCCCCCAAAGTGGAAAGACGGATGGATTATCATAAGAAACATAATGCATCCATCCAAATCAAGTTATACCCCACAGACTAAGAAAACTATGTATTACACCATTTCCAAAATGTAATTTTAACATTTTCCAAATACTCACACATAACGACAACAGTAAGTATCTTTCTTTGCCAGTTAACAATATTTTACACTGATTCCATTTCTGAAGAAGATCAATTCCCACCCACTATATAAATTAATTGTAACTGCTAAAGTGTGACACACAATCTAATTTAAGATCAAGATGGAGTACAATTGCAAGGAGTTCAAGGTGGGTAAATGCGAGGGAGAGAAATTGGTTGATGGAGAGACAATCCCGCTGGTACTGAATCCACGGGGAATCGAAGAAAGGGAAGTTAAATCTCTTGTATCGGCTCTTAAAGAGAACAAGGAATGGTTCGAGCAGATGATCATAAAGAACAGCGCGGTTCTCCTTCGGGGATTCGATGTGAGGAATGCGGAGGAGTTCAATGATATCGTTGATGTTTGCGGTTGGGAAGACATCCGTTATGTCGGCCCTGCACCACGCACTCATATTTACAAGCGGATTTGGACAGCCAACGAGGGTCCTCTATCTGAATTTATTTACTACCACCATGAGATGGTTTTGGTGAGTTCTTTCTTTCTCGTTTTACCCAATGACCCTTCAATGATTTGAATCCTTTTCTTTAATGAGCCCCATAGATAAAAGAACATCCCAAGAAAGTGATACTATTCTGTGAGGTTCCACCACCAGAAGGCGGAGAAACACCATTTGTGCCAAGCTTCAAGGTAGCAGAGAGGATGATCGAAGAGTTTCCAGAAGCTGTAAAGGAAATGGAAGAGAAAGGTCTCATGTACACTTTCACTGCTCTCAGCAAGAACAACACTGGTTCCATGAGAGGCAGGGGTTGGGAAGATGCATTTCAAACCTCCGACCGTCAAGAAGCCGAAAGAAGGTTCGTAGTCTCAAATTCACATTGTTTCCAAGCATATACATCCCTTTTGGAAACCCCTTACTGATTTTGGATTTACAGGGCAAAAGCTCTGGGGATGGACATGGAATGGCTCCCAGACGGTGGGGTGAAGACGATATTGGTGCCACGACAACTGACGAGAGTGTTTGAGGGTAGGAAAGGGAGGAAGATGTGGTTTAATACTGTGGTTGGAATGCATGGGAAAGAGCTGAGCTCTGCAACAATGGCAGACGGGACACTCATAGCCGATGAAGTGGTAAAGAGGTGCGGAGAGATCATTGAGGAAGAGAGCATTCAGTTCAAGTGGGAGAAAGGTGATGTGCTCTTCTTGGATAACATGGCTTTGCTCCATGGAAGAAGGCCTTCCCTTCCTCCAAGAAGAGTCCTTGTTGCTACCTGCAAGTAAAAACCAACCCAGATGCATCTATCTATCTAATTTTCGCTTCTTCTATCACACTATTTACTATTCCTAATACTAATACTTCCCTTTGTAATGCTATATCTCACAATAAAAAGGCGGGGTATCACCCGCTAAACATGTAAGGTGTTGGACTTGTGCGACGAGCACGCTATGAATAAGTTTTCAACAATAATTGAGCCAAAACCGTTGTCCAATCAAATAGGTCTTCGAAAGTATCCCTCTAATAGAGGTGCCAACAATAGCAATGCAAATAAGCACTATGCAACCATACACACATAATAAACTGAATCAAACTAACCCAGGATGACGATCATTATAGTTGATAGTATCATAAGTTATTATTGTTCTTTGAAAAGAAATTACAAGTCTAGGAAAACCTCCTTCGCTCAAGTAGAGAAGAGATTAAAATCATGTATATAAAAACCATATTACTTAAGGAGGAGGCGTCATACACTATTTAAAGAGCGTGGTTTGACATACCACGACCGCGGGAAGGGCCTCGGCCTCGGCCGTTGTAGCCATAACCACCTCCCCTTCCATAGTAACCACCATGAGAACGTTGGCCACGACCATATCCGCGGCCACCTCTATATGGAGAAAAATCCCCAAATGTCTGGCATTGTTAACATAAGAAAAAGGAATAAATAAGATATTTTAGTATTTACAAGAGAACAAGTTCCACATCCAACAATAATAACCATACCTCTGTGTCTAACTTCATTTGCTCTGAGAATCTTGGTCTTCCATTATATTGCTCACCACCGACAGCACCCGAGGAAATGGAGTCAAAGAAGTCGTCCTTGTTGTAAAGTGGCTAAAAATACAATAATTGCATGAGATAGATAGTAGGATGAATTGAGAAACTATATGATATTATTCACTAAAAATCCCTTACTTTGACCTCAGGTTTCACAAGTGCAGCATAGTATTCATCTTGTTCATCATCCTCACCACTTCCATTTTCATCTCCATCCTCTTTTAGATGAGAATTGTGTTTTCCAAGAGTACCCCATACTTCATTTTTATTGAACTTTTCATTCATTGCCATGAAATCAAATTCCTCTGTAAATTTTGTAACCGGACGTGAACTCTGCAAAACCACATGTTTCAACATAAAAAGTCAAGAGAAGAAGTTCACTATCTTTTCAACAATCCTAAAACAGATAACAGCTTCAACTTCATGCAGAAGGTAATAATCTATGCCTCAACAAGAAGAGCAGAGAAAACCAAAGAACATGAGATGAAAACTATATCAATACTGTATATTACCCAAGATCCTCTCCCTCTTTCACGCCCTCTATAATTCGCACGGCCACGGTAAGGAGCTCCATTCAACTGAAAGCAAGAGGAAAGTGATGTTAATCAATTTGCAGTCTAATCCTAATCAAAAATAAGAAGCATTGAGCCAATTTGTTATCACGTTTACTATCTGCAATATGATCCGGAAAAACCTACATTTGTTATGTTGGCTGAAACTCACAAAGATCTAGAAAAAATATCTAGACCATGTCAGATCATGATTGACAAAATAATTTGGATCATGATTTTTATACCAACTCAAAACAGTACATTACAATTCAAAACAATCTTATACCAAACCGAAAAAAATCACTTTCAATTTGAACTTTGGCAATAAATCAAGGTCACAAGGTGCATTCTCATGATAAATCAAGGGATCCAATTAAAACATACAAATGCAGCACAATAAACTGCCAATACTGGCACATTTCACAATATGAGTGGCATGTTGACTAAAAGAAGCCTAAACATATAGAACCGTACTTGAGAGAATAATTGTATGCGAGTGGTGTGATTCCTTGCAATTATAGTTTGACAAGACAAAAAAGTGTAGAAACACATGACAGTAAGAGGAGACATTCAAAATATTTATCAGTAAAATCATTCACTCATTCAGTAGGTGCTGCCAAAAAACAAGAAATGTACCTTTTGACTTGCATGTGAAACTTGTTCAGGTAGTGGCAAAATTGGCGGTGATTGTGGTTCTTTTAAAACTGGAGTAGGCTGTTTTGCTGATGAGGAAGATCCCTGAACTACTTCCACATCCTTATGAGATGCTGATTGAGAAGTCTGAGCTGAAGGAACCACAACTGATTCAGATTGCAGCAATTGACCTGGGGTTATAAGAGAAGGTGTTGAAATCGGATTTTCTAATTGACTTGTGTTGTCTGCCACAATAGATGAGATGGAATGGGAAACAGTTGGATAGGGTAAAGCTGGACTAGAATTTGATATGGGTTTAGTAGAGGTAAGTGATGAAACAACATTCACATCCTGACTAGATGTTCTTGACAGGGAAACAGAAGGCATGTTTCCACTTACGGTTGCTGTAGGCAGCCTAGAGCTAGGCAAGGTTTCAGGAGACAAGATAACAGGAGGAACCGGAGCTGGAGCATATACTAGATTTGAAGGTGGTAACATTGTAGATGCCAAATTTGACGCAGGTAAAGATGTAGATGCCAAATTGAGGGAACTATTAATAGGTGGAACCGGGGAAGAGACATAATCTGGAAAATTGGAGATTCCGGAGGATAAAGAGGCATTAAAACCCTGATATTGGACAGGCTGCTGCATGGAAGGAGGCATCGATAGTCCAGGTGGTGGGCGAAACAAAGCTTGTTGGTGCAAATGAGGGGGGAGCCCATTAGGGGGACCATAATATCCTGGCCAGTACATGGGCATAGCTAAACCATTACCACTTGCACTTGGAGGAGGTGGTGAAGGCCCCCATGATCCTAGATTTCCTCCAGGTTGATACAAGGGCAAAGCACCTTGAAAATTTGAACCTGTTTGGCCCAGTTGTGTGGTATGAGGATTAAGGTCTGTCAAGGACCCAGTGACAACTGGCAGCATGTTAGAAGATGTAGATACTGGCTGAGGATAATGGGACTGCATGAGAAGAACAGAACCAGCATTAATAGATTCTCTCTATCCATCATCAACTTGTTGCAAAAATAAATGAAATGTTCATTTCATTCAACCTGAATAATAGCCGGATCATTATTTATGGTTGGGGTAGGTTGCACTTGTGGAGAAGTTTTAACTTGTAGATCCTGCATGATGAAAATAAATGACATCACCACAAGAAACAAGATTGTATAGGCAAGGATGGGGCATCAAAAGAATGAAAAATCATATATATATATGGCACCTTTCGCTCATCCATTCCACCCGTCTATATATGTGTGTGTGATTTTTCATGACGAGGGTTTCTGGCATTTAAATAAATTGAGAAATATATTTTTCAAAAGAAAATGCCAAATGAATCGAACCTCCAAATAAATAAATATAGATTATACTAGACTGTGTAGAAGGAGCTTGGTCATAACTGCAATTCTGATAACTACGAATTTTGATGTAAGCGAACTTATATGATAAATGCAAATTCAAATCCTAAATAAAGAAGCTTTTGTCAGTTTCAGTCAATCTCGGCATCACCAATCCTTCCAATTTAAAAAATGAACTAAGGGTTGCAATTTCTGTTCATAGTGTAATCATTGCTGAGCCATGGTATAGTTTCTTTGAAGGAGAGAAGATCAAACACAATGACATTATAACATTTCATCCTTATTGTTTTGGAAGATCAAATTCAATGAACTTTAGCCAAACAACAAAAAAGATCATCAATTTTCAAAAAATATTATTTCAGCCATGAACTTTAATACATTGGATCAAATAAGCTCCTCATCATCTAACAGTTGTGTATTCATTAGAAGCTACAAGGAACACTTCAAGTTAAGCATACTTTTCAAAACACTGGATTTAAAGCAAATTCCACACACAAAATATAAAAGAAAGAAAGTTTAAACACTGTGCAGTAGAATTCACATAATTCAAAAATGTTCCATCGACATACCTTTATATCACTTCCTCGGAACAATATATATTCGTACACTTTGTCACTTGGAGGAACTTGAGGACCATCCTTTTTCCGGCCTTCAGTCCCAAATGATCTCACTGCCATGGATTTAATAAAAGCAACACTTGATATTCATTGGGAAAAGATTATTAAAGCTTAAAATGATGTCAAACTACTTAAACTATATATCTCATGTAATATGTACTATGTCAGCTCTAACTCACAAATATCTCAATAGAATGTAAACAATGCTCAAAACTCAAATGAGATAAAAGCATTCACTCTGTTGGCTCATTAACCAAAGACATTCTCAGCTCAAAAATCGTCTCAGTAAACACCCTGTATTCAAGTTAAATCTTGGAAAGAAGAATAAAAAACATAGAATTTGGGATATAGAACGGACACAACAAAACTATCAATAACATGAAACTCAATTTTGCAAAATTCACTTCAATTGACAATCAAATCACGTATGCATCTTTTTCAAGTTACACATCATTTCTATCACAAGTGCAATCTCATAGATAAAATGCAACGTTGTCAGTTGTCACCAACCACGAACAAACTGGACAGAAAACAATCAATCGGCAAACAGATGTATACCGTGCATTAAGAATCGGATAAACAATCGGAGTAGAGGCGTTACCATTTCTGAGCCCAATACTCGATTCATCAGTGTTGATATTGTACAAGATGCCTTCATATCTCATTTCACTCTTGGACGTCAAGCTAATCAAGCTGCCGACATAGGAATCGGCAGATGCACCGGGTCGAGAAGTCTCCGCCGCCATGATTGCAGTGAGAAATCTTAGTACTGGAATTGTTTACTTCATTTCCATTGTAGATAGAGAAAGCGCAGATGGAGAGAAGAGAAGAGAAGAGAAGAGGTTCCTCAAGGGGAGATTGGGTTGACCAGTTTCAATTATTCAACATAAATGTAGGGCTTCTTTCAGCTTTAATGATTGTCATTATCTCATCTCTTTCATTTTTTAAGAATTAAATCTTAGAGATAACATCAAATTTTTTATTTATTTTAATAATTATATTTTTCAAAGATATATATTTCATAACATTTACGAATACAACATATGAGAATTTGAGTGATTTATTGATTACTTTTTGGATAAGTCATCTCTCACTTCATCTGATATTGTTTACTTTCTGCACAATTTTGTCGACTACTATATGTGCTCAGACTTATATTTGTTTGTTTTATTCTTTATTTTTGTATCTGCTGAATGTCTTACAAGAGTAGAAGTTTAAATATATCAAGATCTTGTTTGGTCCATTCTTCTGACATATTTTGTTCTTTATGTCTTTTTGCGATTCAATGTGCAATGAGATTTTTTTTTCTAAGATTTCATTCATTTCTGTATTCCTGATTTTGTTGAAGAGAATGATGTATATCATGTCGGATTAGTTTGGTTTGCCAATAGGAGATTGTTCATAGGATTTATATCATTAATACTTTCTTGACAATCAAACAAAATATGAACGTCATTGAGTCTTAGGACTTTGGCGGTGATGATCACAATGATTGTTTTCATTTCAGCGTTAATAACGTTTTTTTTTTTCCATTAATTTCTTTTGTCTTGCTAGCAAACAATTCCCCTTTGTTTGTGTTAATAATAACTGCAATATGATTGGTGTTTGCATCATTATTAATAGTTGCGTCAGTATGTACAATGAATGTGTTATTCTTGAACTGAATTTTAACTTATGCTTGAGGTTTTGCTATTGTGGATACTTCATACATATTTGTTTTTGTAAGAAATGTTTTGGCCCAAAGTGATTCAGGTTGGTTTATCAATCTCAAGCTTGCTTCCAAAGCATTGCCTTCTTCACACTTTGGATATCCTTAAAACTCATTCTCTCATTACATTTTGTTTTAAACATGTTTTTCTATTTAACCCACTTATAACTTTAGTTTCATTTCTAGTTTTCCACCAAAATTGATTAATCCATATTGTAATTTTCTTAGTATTCGAAATTGAGAATTTAAAGATATCCATTAGATAATTTGGTAAACTTTGAATAATACTTATAATATATATATAAAATAATATATTTGTAAAATATTATCACAATATAATAAATATATTATCTTACATATATATTATCATACATACATAATGACTAAAGATGCAGCGAAAAACTAAAATTTGTAACTCAAGAACAAAATTTTGACTCTAATATCATGTTAGAATAAAGAAAAAATATTTTATTGAATGTTATATTTAAAGTTAAACAAGTTACGTCTAATATATATAGACATTAGATTAGACCTTTAATAAAAACTAATATAATATAATATTGATATGATAAATTGTGATAATATTTTACCAGACATATTATTTTTACATATATATTATCTTTATATTATAACATTTTTTATTATAATTTTTTTTTCTGTTTAAAACAAAAGTTTTGTTTTCATCTTTATACACTCTTCAACTCTTCTTAACAAATTATAAAAATCTTTTTTATCTTCCCCGTTCAAGTGGAATTCTAAATAATCTCAGCTTATGTACTCAAATGTATGTTTACAAATATAAATAAATTTGGTTGGATTTCATTGAGTGTATTAGTGCTAAATATAATACATTATTTATTAAAATTGAGGAACTAACTTAATGCTTGACAATATTTGTTAAGTACGACCATGGATTTTTTAATTTTCTTGTCCAAAAATTAATGCATCGTCTGCAAAAAGAAAATGTGACATTTTCAGTTCGTTTTTTCTACTTCGATTCTTGTAATTTTACCAGATTGAATAGAGTTATAAATAAGTTTTATAAGACCTTATGTTACTAAAGAAAAAATAAAGAGGAAAAAATGTATCCCTATCTGATTCCTTGTAAGTTTGAAATATGACAATATTTTTTCAATGAATATGATATTATATGAAATTGTTGTTATACATTGCATGATTAACTTGATATTTGATAATTCTATTTTTTTCATTATCTTTATGATAAATTTACATTTTAGTTTTGTCATGTTTAATTTGAGTAAGAATTAGTATTTTTTTTAGTTATGATAACTTTTTGAAATATGAATATATTGTCATTATATTATATATAGATAGACTATACTAAAAAATAATTACTTTCATTTAAAAAATTAATAGATAATGGGAAAATATTCTGACATTATTTTATTTGTATAAGAATGGTATTAAAAGTAAGAGAAATAATATGTAGATATATTAGATAATAATTTGAGTTATTATTATTACAATTAGAAATAAAAATATATAAGTGAAAAATAAAAATTTATTTATTATTATTGATATGAAAAATCAATTTTTAGATAAAATTAAAAAAGAATTTTTGAACAAAAAAATAAATTATTTAAAATTAGGATCAACCCTAATTCGTTCTGGTATTATATATCTTAGTCTTGATGCTCACGCGTTCTCTCTTTGTAATTTCCACACGCTCGCTCTCCTGTCTGACTACGTAGTGCTCAATTTGATTACTCAATCTTCCTCGCTAGATATTCCGGTGCTAGGGTTTTCCAACTGTACAATTTCAGGCGGTTCGGTTTAGTTCAGTAGAAAGTTTGGATATTCGGGGTGCTTTCTCTTCTGTTGATTTTGAACAGCATATTGAACAGTCTCGTAATGTTCACGTCATAGAGGAAGCCGGATTGAGAGAGAACTCACAGACCATAGGAACTGGGTTTGCTGGTGCAACACTAAAAAGCTTGGACGAAAGAGAAAGCAACGGATTTTGTTGACGCTTGAACTCATTGAGCAACTGTAGGGTGAAGATGGCAGTCGACGGATCAGAGATGAATGATTGGAGGACATTTATAAATTCTGGCTTATTGGATAAAGATACGGAGGAGGCAAGATACCGACAATCATTGGAGGATAAAATAGCAAAGCTTGAAAGAGAGGTCGACCAGAAAACAATTTTTCCTCCTGTTTCCCAATATTTTTATTGATGCTTGAAAGTTAATTACTTTTCTCATAGATTGAGTAAGTGTAGTTAGAAAAATGAAAATATTTTCAAAACCCAAAATAATCATGTGAAGTGTTTTGTTCCTTCCGTCTCTCTTGACAATATGGAGTCTGAGTATTGACTAATTATTGCTTCAATGGACAGTTCTTCGACGTATCCTGTATATTTCATTGCAATTTCCTTACCATATGTATAAAATGGAAGCTGAAAGAATGGTCTTTTCTTTCATCCAAGTAATTGCCATTTCAGTGAGTTGCATGTTAAGAGTGTTGACTATGCTATGCCAACATTTTAAATCATTGCAACTTTTGCTAAACAATGTTGCCTGGAACTTTTGTCAAGTAGGTATACTTTTTCCATCTTTAGAAGAGATATGTTTTTAGTTTATTTGACGATTCTTCCCGTTTCTCTTTTTAAATAAAACAATTTGAGGTGAGGCTAACATTCTCTTCTATCCTTGTGATTCTTTGGTGTTGGTAACAGCTTTTTGATTATCAACATACTATGGGGCTTCTACTTATTGATGAGAAGAAATACACAAGAGAGAATGAAGTACTCGGGGAATTACTAGTTGAGACTCGAGAGATTCTAAAGCGTGAGCAGGCTGCACATTTAATGGTACAGTCAGAAGCCAAGCACAGAGAAGAAAGTTTGAGGAAAGCTTTACATTCTGAAAAGCAATGTGTGGACGAGGTAATTGGAATTCTAATATACTATATTACTCAAACTAAAATATCTTTTAAGCTTTGTACTTTCTTCAAGGCTTAAAGCATAAACTCTCCCTAAGAATCCCCATTACCCTTAAACAAGCACCGTATTGTTTTTCTTTTATTTCTTCAAGTGTTAGTTCCTACACTTTGGCGTTTCTGTATGATGATAGGCTAGGTTCGTCCTCTTACATGTATTTGGTTACAAACATTCACTCTCTGTTGCAGCTTGAGCAAGCTTTATGTGAGATCCATGCAGAGCATGAGCAAGTCAGGGTCACTTCTGAGAGAAAATTGGCTAATGCAAATGAATTGGTTACTGACATAGAGGGAAAATCTCAAGAGGTTGAAGAAAAGTTGATTGCTGCTAGTGCAAAACTGGCAGAGGCAAGCAGGAGGACTTCAGAATTGGAGAGGAAATTGCAGGAGGTGGAGACACGTGATAGTGTGCTACAGAAGGAGCTTATGTCATTGAGCTCAGAGTATGCTGTAGATTTAACAAAACATGTTTCACACATTGTTGAGTTTCATATGTTGATTTGCTTTCTGTTTGTTTGTTCATCAGGCGAATAGCACATGAGGCTACCATTCGCAGACATAAAGAAGATTTGCATGAATGGGAGAGGAAACTGCAGGAAACTGAAGAGAAATTAAATGAAGACAGTAGAACCATACTCAAAAGAGAGGATATTATAAATGAATTGAACAGGAATAATAAATTGAAAGAAAAGGAGCTTGAAGAAACAGAAAAGAAGACCGAGCTTACCAGACGTGCTCTGAAGGAGAAGGAAGAAACCATAGATGCTAGATTATCAGAGATATTATCAAAAGAGAAAGTAAGTTTCTTAATCTGGTTCCAACATCTTGAAATGCTGATAACTTAAATTTTCAAACTCTCTATATCTTACTTTTTGTTATATGTGACCAGGATGTCGAATCTCTTAGAAGCAAGTTGGAAATTAAGGAGAAGGAATTGCATGTGTTGGCAGAAAATATAAGTGTCAAAGAAAAAGTAAGCCTGCAACTAGTATTTTGTTTCTGATTGAGTGTTGTAAAGCTATATGCACATTGGTAGTATTATAATTATTGCTTTCACAATCTCTCTAGAAATCACTGCTCTTGTTTTTCTTATTGATTCTTTGGATATAATATGCAATAGCGAAAGAATGGAAAACACAAACAGTAAGGCCAGAGGTACTGATATATGACTATTTAGGCGTTGGGGATTTCAAAATTCATTTTTGTAAATACAATGAGGTGAAAAAGATGTGTGAAAGTATGCTTATCCAAGTGAAGATGAAGGCAGTGCTAGAATATGAAACTTGTTATTTTAACTTGGTCCATGTATTTATCAAAAGGTTATGGAAGGAAATTTTCTTTATTTCTGTTCTTTGTGGGAAATTTGTGCTCTTAGTACCCTATTATAGTCAAGTATTAAAGGGAGCACACAACTTCCTAGTTAAAGAATCCTAGATATTAAAATCATAATTTTTCTGGTCCTGTATTTTACAGGTAGAGATTCAGAATGTTCTTGTCGAGCACAGGGCCATGTTGGATAGGAAGAAACAGGAGTTTGACTTTGAGATGGAAGAGGAGAGAAAAGCTTTTTACAACGATATGAGAGGTCAGGAAGAGGCACTACAGAACAAGGAACTGGAGGTCAAGCACATAGAGGAAAAACTGGGAAAGCGAGAGCAAGCTTTGGAAATGAAGTCAGAGAGACACAAGGAAAAAGATAACGACCTTGAAACAAGGACAAAGGCTCTGGAGGAGAAAGAAATATCCTTGAAAGCGGCTGAGAACAGATTGGAAGTAGAGAAGAGGGAAATTATTGCTGATAAAGATAGCTTGTTTGCCCTCAAAGATGAGCTTGAAGAGTTGAAGACTAACACCAATCAACGTAGACTGCAGATACATGAAGAAACTGAGAAACTTAGGGTTACTGGCGAAGAAAGGGCAGAACACTTACGTTTGCAATCAGAGTTGAAAGAAGAACTAGAAAAATATAGAACTCAGAAGGAGCTACTTTTGAAGGAACATGAAGATTTGAAGAATGATAGGAAAAAGTTTGAGGAAGAGTGGGAAGCGTTGAATGAGAGGCGGACTTTTGTCTATGAAGAGGTGAAGAAACTTGATGAAGAAAAGGAGAAGTTGGAAAAATTTAGAACAGCGGAGGAAGACAGGCTTGAGAAGGAGAAACTTACTGCAAAAGAATACATAAAGAGAGAGTTGGAAGCTGCCAGAATAGATAAAGAATTAGTTGCAACAACAATGAAGCACGAGCAGTCAGTTCTATCTGATAGAGCCCAAAATGAACACACTCAATTGCATCATGAATTTGAGATGAGGAAAAAAGATCTGGAGACTGATGTTCAAAAGAAGAAAGATGAAATGGTCAAAATCTTGCAGGACAAAGAAAGGGCATTTGAAGAAATAAGGGAAAATGAGCTTAAGAATATCAGCCACTTAAAAGGTATTGTCCAAAGTGAAATGGAGGAACTCAAGCTTGAGAGGTCTAGGATTGAAAAGGACAAGCAAGAGATTGGTTTGAACAAGAAAGAACTTGAAGTGCATCAACTTGGAATGCACAAAGACATTAATGATCTTGGTACAATTAGCAAAAATCTCAAAGAACAGCGAGAAAAGTTTGCTGAGGAGAGAAATAGGTTTCTTGGGTTCGTCGAGAGTCTTCAAAATTGCAAGAATTGTGGCGATGTTGCACAGAATTTTTTGTTGTCAGACATGTTTGTCGAAATGGATGATTGTCAGCAACTTCCACTTACAGGTCTAGAAACTGATCACTTTCAGAGCTCTCAAGATGAGGCTGTTCTTAATTCTAGAAGCCGTATTTCTTGGTTACAGAAATGCACATCTAAGATTTTCAAATTGACTCCTGTTAAGTTCGAGCAAGGAAGTGCTTCCCAGGACGTAAAGTCACCTGTATCTGCTGATTTTGCTACTCTACCAACTTCTGGAGCAGTTAACCCTAAAAATGTTATCAATAATTCTTCTGATGCTCTGCTACAAGCATCAGCTTGCAAAACTAGAGAGGTTGATGTAAGAAACACTCCATATTCTGAAACTCAAAGCTACATGGAGAACAAACAAGAAGAATTTCAAGAAGTTTCTCAACAATCTGAAATAAAGAGTGTTCAGAACAAACGTGGGACAAAAACTAAGGCACGCGTATCTAGAACACCTCCAGTTAAGGCTGTGGTGGATGAAGATTCCAAAAAGATAATGGGGGAGAATTCAGAACAGCAAAAACTCATTGACCAGCAACCTAATGAATCATCTTACATGAGTGCAAGTATGGGAGATTCTAGCCGCACCGAGTTAGCACCTGGAAACTCTCAAAGGAAGAGGAGGCTTTCAGAGAGTCAACAGGATGATTGCGATAGTGAAGCACATTCTGGGAGTGTGACTACAGCTGGAAGAAGGAAACGTCGCCAGACAATTACTCCTGCTCTGCAAACTACTCCTGGCGAGAAGCGTTATAATCTCAGGAGGCATAAGCCGTAAGTCCCAGAATATCCTATCCTATTCATGCAAATACACTTATTTTTATATGCTATATCGTGTTAAATAAGAATACATATTGTTGGTTTCTTTATTAGTTATGGAAAGCTATTTTACTGCTAAAAGTGGCTGAATTTAACTTTTTGGTTAGTGATAAATATTTCTGACTTTCGTGTCTAAAGAGTTTTGTGGATAACATTGTCCCATACTATTATCTCTAGACCGAGTTGGAAGTGATTTTATAAAACCTGAGGTACAACTTTAGGGACTCAGCCTAAAGTTGATGACAAAAGAAAATAAGTTTTAATCCGGTTGAAGTAGCACCTTAACCATCACTTAGTAATGCTATTTTGAATGGTTATATAGACTAAGGCCTTGTTTGATCTAGGATTATTTGCATAACCAAGTGGTTATTTCCAAATAATCAAAATCTGATTGAAAATCAGGGCCTTGTCCGATTTTCAGTTATTTTAGATTAATCTCAAATAACTCTACATCCCCACATCAATCACATCATTAATCATCATCAACCTAGACACCCTTACTTTTTTTTAAAAGAAATTTTATTTTTTCATTATATATTGTATACCCACATAGTGTCTTTTTACCCAGATAACCCACTTTTCAATACCCCAAACCAAAACCAAACATGGTTATCCAAATAGCCAATAATCGAACAACGCGTAGGCTATTTGGGTAAAAAAAACATTAGAGTTATAAATATTTTTGTTGATGAGTAGAGATGGTTGATTATTAGTGGGTTATTTGAATTTTTCAAATAACCCACATCAAACAAGGCCTAGAAGAAATGAATGATGCCCATTATTTCTGTGACAAAAGCTGTAAGTAGTTTGTGGACTATAACTAGGAAGGATCATGGGTTATCTGAAAGGTTATGAAAAAAGTTAAAAAGGTAGAATTGTAGGTGTTCCCAAATATGTGAAGTGATTGATTATGCATGTTAAAGATGCAGTTAAAGATGAGAACGTGGATGCGGCAAAGTTGTTTGAGAATGGATTGTTCTTCTGTGATAAACTATTGGATCTGAAGCAAGATGTTATCAATGGAAATGATCCGGTGTCAAACATCAATAGGGAAGAAGATCTGTACTTTTTTTTTGTTTTCTTTATTCCACAGCATGCCTTTTTGATGATTCTGCTGCTACTATGATTTCCTAAATAGATATCTATTCCTTTTCCAACCGTCTGTAATGTAATGTGTATTAAAAGGCTTAGTGGCGTTTAGCCTCAGAGTTTGACACTGGCTAGAAATCCCCCCTTTTGATGAGACAGGCTTTAGTTGATTCGAATGTAAAATGGGGAAACTGATGATAGATTATTGTTGTCAGTCTTTCATTCATAAATCACTGAATCCACAAAACTAGTTGTTTTTGACAAATCTCTCTAGCCTTTCTCTTTGAACTTTATTATTGTCTTTTGGTTAGGCTTTAGGGTTATGGATAATTTTCTTGTGAAGAATAATGCAGCTTTTTTGTACACAGTGTATTTGAATAAGGCATATTACATCTAGGTGAAGGAAATAGAGGTCTTCTGGACTTAAGACATCTTTAGTTGGAATCGAATTCAAAATCTTTGATTTTTCGATAAAATTATTAGCGGTAGTTGGATAGTAACTAGTATATTGTGATTTGTGAATCATTTTTTGGGGTGTTATTTAGGGAGTAGGGAAATGGAATAAAATAATTATAATCTGGTGCATGGGCAGAGGCAGAAATCAGAATCACGGGGGGAAGAAAATGGAGAAAGGGACCAGACATAGATAGATAGGAGGGCTAAGTAACTAAGTTGATTAGGGTTAAAGGCTAAGCCAATAAACTACTTTTTAGCTAATAAGTTATAATTAAAATTAAACAGTTTGATAATTTGAAATATAAATTAAAGCTTATAATCAATATTGATATGATATGAATAAATTGAATTGAATTAAATTAGTCTTGACTAAATTTTCTTAACAAAAATAAATAAATAAATTGAGTAATTGATGTTTCTAGTTCCTGTACTGCTGCTGCTTTTGTCCTCTATCTGCTCTCTGAGATTCATGCATATATTATATTATATTATATATATTTTGAAGAAATAATTATTTCATAACTATATAATATAAATTAATTTGTCTGCTTCTTAAGAAAAACAAAACAAATCCTTACAATGTTTCATAACAAAAAAACCTCTTAGCTACGAATTAAACATCTAAACAAAACATAAAACTAGTCAAAATAAAGATGCAAAACACTAAGGTCGAAAGTAAAATGACAAATAAACCATTGCAGGAAACTACATTGGTGAATCATCATCTAAGATACTTATAAAAGGTTCAAGATGCAAGCATGTACATTGAGACTTCGTAAAATGTAATGTTTAGAATGAGAATGATTAATATATTTAATTATTAACGGTTTATCGCTTTGAAAATGTAATGTTTAGAATGATTGAGATATTTAATTATTAACAATTTTCATTATACACGAGTGATTATTTTCATTTTAATGTTTATATAATGTATTTTATTTTATTATAAAATATTTAAATTATTTTTTATTATATTTTAGTTATATATATTATATTTATAAAATTAAATCACTTTTAATTTTAGAAAAAGAGAATTTGAATGTGAATAGTTTAAAGATGAGGAAAAAAAAGTTGGTTAAAATAATAAAAGAGTGGATAGAAAATAAGTGGATCTATTGTTACCAATTAAGATTAATTTGGAGGAAAACAATTCTCTTATTTTCCAAAAATATATATATTGTAATTTTGTAATTTATAGTTTTCTATTGGCCTTATTAATGTGGTGTGATTAATAATGTAAAGAGTGAGATGTTTCTGATTTAAAATCTTTCAAAAATCATAGAGAAAAATTAACTTTTCATAGAGAGAAGGATTTTGATGCAGGTACAACTAGTGAGATAAAGCATATTCGATCCTGATTTGTGGTATAGGTTTTGAGTTGGTGTCTTTATTTTTATTTCTATTTTTTTTCTTACAATGGTTCACTTCTTTGATGATTTTTAATCTCTCTCTCTTAAATATCTATTTTTTTCTAAGGTCATCTCCAACCCAAATATCTATTTTCAAACCCAAAATGCAGTAAACATCCCATTAAACATAATTCATCTTCAATTCAAAAATCCAAACTCAAACTCAAAAGAATATTCTCAGAATATTCTTTTTTATAATAATTTTTAATTTTTTCAATATTATCTATATATTTATCTAAAATTACAAATTGAACTCATAACTTTACAACAACTTATTAATTACTTTTAAATTCTAATTATAAATCAATTATTTATATAACTACATTAAACATTATTAAATAAACACAAATTACATTTTACAAACAAAAAAATACAACAAAACAAACCTTTTGAATTATTATACTTTTTTTGGTTGTTCTATGTGTTTTATTTTATTAAAATTGTTTTTATTATTTATTATTTTTTTATCAATATTGTTTATTATTATAAATTTATAATACTTAAAAAATATAAAATATAAATATAAACAAATTTAAATATAAGTTAATCATATAAATAAATTAAAATTATCATGAATTAAGCATATAAATAAATTAAAATATAAATAAATTATATAAATAAATTAAAATATAAATAAATAAAATAGGTATACAAATTAAAATATAAATAAGTTTTGAAAACTAAAAGGACTAAAATGAAAATTTTGAAAACTTTTGAGTATGTGAATAGTGTCCCTGCAAATTTGGGTATGGAGGAGAAAGAATTTGCAAGAAAATTCAAAATGCAGTTGAGTTTGCAGGTGAGTTGGAAGGCTAAAACCTATTTTGGAGATGGGTTTGCAGGTGAGTTGGAGATGATCTAAGCTAACCCCGTCCTCCTTATAAATTTAAAAATTAATTATTTTATAAATATAATATATATTTATATATAATTAAACATACTCAGTTAAATAATTAA
Organism: Impatiens glandulifera; assembly: GCF_907164915.1. Taxonomy (NCBI): domain Eukaryota; kingdom Viridiplantae; phylum Streptophyta; class Magnoliopsida; order Ericales; family Balsaminaceae; genus Impatiens; species Impatiens glandulifera. The sequence goes on from NC_061863.1 coordinate 61,331,565, forward strand.
AATTAAACAATTTTTTTAACTTATATTATATATTAAAATAAAATATATTATATGAACAATAAAATAAAATAAAATATATTACATAAACATTAAAATATTTTATTTTAATAAGTTTTGCATTAAGACTTGTATTGTAATGCTTATTTATGTATTTTATTTTAATATTTATATAATATATTATTTTGATAAAATATATATTTAATTTTGTTAAGTTTTTTTTTTTAATTAGAGAAAGAAGGTAAATAGTTTAAAAATGATAATGAAAAGTTGAATAATTTGAGAAAAAGAATGTAAGAGTTATTAGTACATGAATTGATCCATTCTCCTCACCAACAATTTGGAGGAATACAACTCCCTTGCATTAATATATATATTTTTGAATTAATAACATGTTTTTTAAAGTAAAGAAAAGAAAAGGGTTGAATTAAAAAATGTAAAAAGTTTATAATATAGATGCATGATGCAGATTTGAGCCAACAAAATACAAAGGATATCCCCTAGAGGTGGACTGGAGAAGCCAGTTTTCTCATATGTTGTCTTTTCTCCAACTATACTGTGGTTGGTTGGCAGAGAGTAATTTATGATCCCAACAGCCCCAGAAATTAAAGAAGCAAAAGGACAAAACCCACCCACAACAGTCAAGAACCTACCTAACTAGATCCAGCCAGCCCCTCATCATCTATCCCCCCATCTCCATCACTTCATCAAACAAGAGGTCCCAAAACCCTAATCCTCCTAGCTAAATGCTCTTAAATTTCATATCCAAGCCGGACTCTTTTCTTTTGACCATTGTTTGTTTATTAATGATATATATATATAGCTATAGATAGATAGATGCCAATTAAACTAAACAAAACAAGGAAAAAGACAACTCCCGCGTATTTAATTAAAACCAACTCCCATATGTCATAACTCATATATTGTATGTAAGTGTACTTTAGCTTTCAACTGAAAAGTTTACCTAATGTCATAATTACTGTTAAGAGAAGAAGAAGATGATGATGCAGAAGCTTTACAAGATCAGAAGAACAGGCATATATTGCTTAAATATCATATTGAAAAATTAAGCTATTATAATAATGGCGCCAGAACAGTGGGCAAGGTGTAAATATCATGAACAATATATCCTGTTTGAAATCCAAAGCGACTTGCATGCATAATGTGAGAGAAGAAAGGACAACGAAAACAGAGTTATAATCAGAATGAAGTTAATGGATCATGGAGAAAGATGCATGTCTGATAGAAAGAAACAAGTATTGAATGCTTCTCACCCTAAATACCCCCCGAGTAGCTAGATGTAAGTAGTATAATAGCAGCAGCATTCACTTTTAATGATGCTCTGTTTCTTCTTGATCATCATCCTTTTCTGCTGCTACCAATTTTTACTTATATAAAATATTATTATTATTATCACCTTTTAAGCAGCATAGATAACTGTGCTAGCTGCTGCTATACACTACTGTCTCGCTTTTCCTGCTGCACCAATATCTTCTCTCTTTACATCTGCATACCTTTTCTTCCCTAATATTAATTTAATTTCTCTCTTTCTTCTTTTCTTCTTCTTCTTCTCTCCATATATTTGAGTTGTTTTTTGTTGTGTTGGTTGTGGGTTCCCCCTGTTTTTTCTTTGTTTCTCTCTACTTCATTTTTATGATTACTGGATTATGATGATGTCCAATCACAAAACACCCATGAAAGGTCTGATATTCATTATTGGATGTTCCCTTTTGGTTATGTTATCTTCCCGTGTGTGGGGAGAAGGAGATGAAGGAGTTATGTTGGCTCCAATGGAGATGAATGACAGAGAGGCTATGTACACTGTTATCCAGGGCTTTGTGGGGAAATGGTGGAATGGATCCGATCTTTATCCAGATCCTTGTGGCTGGACTCCAATTCAGGTATGTATGTATGCATGTATGACTTCTTTCTTTTTTATTATTTTACTATTTAGAGGTGGGTAAGGCTAAACAAGAAAAGAATAATCTCTTTGTGTGTTCCGTAGTATATATGTTTCCATAGATTCTCCAAACATCAGAATGATTGACAATGCAAAAATATATGCAGGGTGTTTCTTGCGATTTTTTTGATGGCTTTTGGTATGTAACCGCCCTTAATATTGGTCCCATTCATGATAACTCTCTCACTTGTTCTTCAAACCCAGAATTCAAATCTGAGTTATTTTCACTTCAACACCTCAAGTCTCTATCATTCTTCAGTTGCTTCAACTCCCCTCACCGCCATCCCATTTCCATCCCTCCTGCAAACTGGGAGATGCTTTCCGGCAGCCTTGAATCCTTAGAATTCCGGTCAAACCAGGGCCTTGTCGGACCCATCCCAGAAATACTTGGCACCCTTAGAAATGCTAAATCTCTTGTATTGCTAGAGAATGGTTTGACAGGAGAACTGCCCATTACCCTCGGCAACTTGAAAAAACTGAAAAGATTGGTCATTTCTCAAAACAGGCTAACGGGTCGGATCCCGATCAGTTTGGGAGGGTTGTTGAGAGATGTCTTAATTCTCGATTTAAGCGGGAATTCATTTTCAGGGTCGATACCCAGTAGTTTAGGAGCCATGGATTCGTTGGTGAAGCTTGATCTCAGCAGGAACCAACTGGAAGGAGAAATCCCGTGTGAATTGGGTCGATTAAAGAATCTAACTTTACTGGATCTCAGCAGAAACAAGCTTTGTGGTGATCTAGGGAATTGGGGGGTTCATCATCTGAGGTCGTTGAAAGAGTTGATGCTATCAAACAACTCAATAGGAGGGAATTTATCAAGTGTGGAGTGGAAGAAGATGGAGGGTCTGGAGATATTAGACCTGGGGAATATGGAGCTGACAGGTGGCATACCGGAGTCGATCACCGAGCTGAGGTGGCTGAGGTACATGGGAATGAATGAGAACAAGCTCACAGGGAATATACCCCTTAAGATTGGAGATCTGCCAAGATTGGGAGGAATGTACGTAAATGGGAACAACCTGACAGGGGAACTTAAATTCTCTGGATGGTTTTATGGGAAAATGGGGAGGCGTTTCGGGGCATGGGGCAACCCAAATATGTGTTACCCGGTTTGGTTGAAATCAACAGGCACTGTTCCATATGGGGTAAGCCCATGTCAGCAAGCTGGTTCAAGTTCAAGATCCGATTCGGGAAAGGAGGGGAGGAAGTTGAGTCAAGTTTCCAAATTGGGGAAGGAGTTATTATTATCATCGTCGACAGGCTCCATCAATGGAGTTAATGGGGTTTGGTGCTGTATATTCATGTTATTACTACTACTACTAATAAGGATATCATAATAATGATATTATAATAATTAATTCATATGATCAGTAAATGTTGGAATGGAAAAAACTATTGTTGACTTTTTAAGTTACAATATTATTATTATTATTATTATTGCATTTGTATTGTATGTTACTTTGATATCAAATATTTCAAGTTAATTAGTTGTTTGTTGATTTTTGTTGTCTTATTTTTTTTTACAATAATATATTTTAAGATTATTGGTTCTATTAATGAATATGGTAAACTTTTGTTTTTAAAATATTAAATCTAATTTCCTACTTATGGATACAAAATGATGATTCGAGCATCTTTAGATTGTTTTTTTTTTTTTTGGTTTTTAGATTTTTGGGGGTCCTATGAAAAAGTTTAAGTGAAGCCAGCCGAATCAATTAGAGACATTCTACATCTTTTATTAACTTTACTTTTTAAAAAAAAAATCATTTAAATATGTATGATCCATCGCTATCATTATTAACACACTCATCTCTCTTAGAGCTCCATTTGATCTTTTGTTTTTCAAATCTCAATTTGATAATTAAAAAAAAAATTAAGTGTTTATTGACAAAAAATACCCTTAGTTTTTCTGTTTATATATATTGACTGATCAATTATTTTTAAATAGATAATCTCATTTCTCTTATCTTTTCTTACTCTTCTTAAAATAGTTTTGTATATTTTTCTAATTTATGGCTTAATGTTGCATCTTCATATAACTTTATTGAATTTTTTCTTTCTTTTTTTTTTGTTTCATAACATTTAATATAGTCAATCATAATTTTTTTATTAAAAAAATCCATAAAAGTAATATATATTTGAACTAAAAAATTATTACTAATATATATATATATATATATATTCATTCAATATACTTTTTATACTAAAATACAACCAAAACATATTTAAAAATTATTTTGATTTTCCATCCAAACACAAGTTCAACTTCAAACTCGAATTCAAACAGACCCACCGTCTTAATATTTTTTTATATGATTTAATTTTCATTATTAATAAATAAGTAAATGTATATTTAAATAAAATTATTTTTTATCTGATAATGTGAAAATATATTATATATATAATGTAGTTTAATAGAGAGTTTGGAGCTGCTATATATAAGAGAGAACTAATTGAAAGGATCTTATGGTAGCAAGAAATAATTAACTTTGGGAATTATTATAAAAATTATATATGTTCTACTTACAATTAAATAACATAATATAATTAAGGATACAAAATCTAATTATGATAAATTGACTAACATAATGAAAATGAGACTTCTAGTGGGTTATTTATTTATTTTAAAAAAAAAAATATTAACTTGTACTAATTTACTAATATATAATGATAAAATATATTTTATTTTGATGTTTAATTAAAAAACAGACACGACCAAATATACAAAAGTACAAATTAACTCATGAGAGCTGACCTTTGACTAGAGAGTTTCCTAGGTATGATTCCACTTGCTCAACACTAGTACTACGAACGAACCTCGGTCCCCATCCCGCTTCATTACATTTATTTGAATTTAATTTATTTTATAACTCCACTTCAAATTATAAATTTATGTCATTCCAAAATAAAATATTAGTTATTCTCATTTGATAATCTCAAAATTTTCAATTTAGTAAAATACCATTTGGTGTCAATTTTTTTTTTTTTTTTTTTTAAGTATAAATGGAGTTGCCTTGTTTATGGGCAGAATCAACATAGGTAGTAGGGTGAAGTTAGCTAGGCAGCCACATAAGACCGGCCCGTTTTAAGTGACACATTAGACAGCTGGCTTAAGGCCCCCACTTTGTCGGATTATCTTAATAGGTTTATTCAACTGAATTAAATTACTTTTTTATTAATTTTAATACAAAATTATTATATATTTTCAATATAACAAAAATTAAATAAAAGTTATATATATTTTTTTTTGCCCGGCCCCAAACGGCTCTGCCTGTACGTATATAATAATATGGAAACCAAACGAAGTCGCATAACCCAAAAAACCGTTGACTTTAGTTTAATTAGAGTTTTGTGGCTTGCAAAACAATCTAGCTAGTTAGTCTCTCTCTTTCAAAGATTTCACACGGTATTAGATCCTATATATATATGTATCATGACAGAAAGACAGACAGACAAACTACATCGTCTTCTTCTTCTTCTTCTTACAAAACACTCTGTTTCTCTCTCTACTAAAAACTCCATTATCGCATATTACTTGATCATATATATGTCTCTTAATCGCATATTTGTTATCTTTCTATTGATGATGACCCTTCTTCTTGGGTCCTCGTTGGCGGCTCGACCGTGCGCTACTACTACGATGAAGGCGGCCGCCGGAGATGATAAAAAGGATTCAGATCGGCGACTCATGATCACGTCGACATTAGTTCTGCAGAAGCTGCCTAAGGGCATCCGTGTCCCAGTCTCTGGTCCATCTAGACGCCATAATTCTGTACCTCCAAATTGAATATATATATCTATATTCCACATACATTATTGTTTTCTTTTTCTTTTCAATACATTATATATACACACTAGAATTAATATTGTATAATTAATTGTAATAATATTGGTTTATTTATTTATTTAAAACATCTCGTGATTGACTTTCTCAGAATTGTCATGCACTTCATGATAAATTTTGATTCGTGATATTAATGTGTATTGTACAATATATTTACATATATACGAGGGCTTGTTTGATCTTGGGATTGTAGGATTTTTTTTGTATTTGAAAAGATCCTTGTTTGATATAAAAATAAAATATGGTTATTTGAGATTTTTGTAGGATGGTTTATTAAAATGTTAAAATTAAGTTACTTGATGATTGATTAAAATGATATTATAAAGAGATAATTTTTTTTTAAAAAAAAAACTTTAAAGATCAAAAGAGAGTTCTTAGGATGGAGACAATTTCCTAATTAATATGCTTGAATTAATGCATGTTATAATTATAACAAGATTAATCATGCATGATGTGTTGATGAAGAAAGTAGTTGTTGTAAGCTGGAGGGTTTAGTTAGTAGCTATCTAGATCATATTTGTTTAAATTTAAATTAAAATAAAATTTGTTATAATATAAAAATATTATCATATAGGATAAGTAATGATAATATTAATATTATATTATAATATTTTTTTTATAATTTTAATATAATATTTATATATAACATGATATCTAACTCTAAATAACAATTCAATATAATTATTCTTTTTATTCTAATAATGTATGAAAATAAAAGAAAAAACACTTTAAAAATGTGGTCAAAGTATAGTACATACATCGTCTCGTCGTAAATTCGAAATATATAATTGGTACTTGACTACCAAGCATCATCTATAATATATATAGAGAGAAAGAGATCTAAATTCTCCGAATACGCGTTTCTAATTTATTTATGTCTGTTAGCTATAATATTATATATATATATATATATAATTAATAAACACGGAATACTCATTTTTTTCACCGGCAAATTAAAGAACCAGCTGGATATTAATTAATAATAATATATATTGACTGTGATGGCCAAATAGTATATATCTCTTTCTTAGATGAATTCTGAAATTTCTTATCTTCTTCTCTATTGGATATTGCATATAATTCCATTGCAATTTCGGTATTTGAAATCTTTTTTATTTGTTGGGTTATGTCTAGATAGGGAAGTTTGATTATTTCGTACTACTCATTTTCATAATGCAGTGTTATTTAAAAGTAAAGTAATAATAATAATAATAATAAATAGGTTAAAAAATATATTTCACTTTCTTATCTTACAATATATATTGAAAATCAGATATCAATCTTACAACATTCTCTTAAAATTGTTTTTAGAACACACATGTTGATAATATTCTATATATATTATTATTTGTTTTTCGTAAATTAATTAAAAGGCTCATGCACATTTCTTAGAAAAAAAGACAAGACATAAAATAATTTTAATTTATAGGTTGAAAGTATACAAACGAAGTATGTACATGATCATATTCTGGCCGGTACATGTTCATGATTATCATGCATGATTTAGGTTGGGAAATGTTAGTTTAATTATTTTAATAATAGACTAACTAAGACTTGGTCTAAACACGTTTCCTTTTTTCTTTTATAATTAGTAGGTGAATGCTTATATATGCTAATTTAATTTATTCTTTATTATTTCTTAGATTATCGGTTTGTTTTAGTCGCAAGTTGTAATTACTAATGTTATTAATTATGACTAATAAATCTTTGATAATATAATAAGGTTTACTTTTATATTAAATTTAAACTCATTCAACGCTGAAACTAAGTATTGTCACATTTCCACACCATGTGCTTGGTAAGGACGACAATACTGATTTGTCCAAGTTGGATTTTTTTTTTTTATTTGGTGCTAACAGTGGTAACACCAATTAATCCAATAAAATCAAGTATGTTACTTTGTGAGTAATTAATTTTATCTGTAAACATTCAAATTGATCCAAATTATCTGTACACCGAATATCTAAACTGAAAAATATTTGATCCACACCATGAATAAAGAAATTTTATAAATATAAACTAATTTGAAATATATGGAAGTTTGTAAAATTGTTTTAATTAATTAGCATCTATAATATTTATCTAGCTAGTTAAATATTAACTTTTTATATATTATAAATTTTGTTTGATTGAAATTATAGAAAGAAATATGTATATGAATAAAATAAATTTTAGTTTTTTTATTAATTTTGAGTTTACTTGTATTTGTTAAATAATTCATTTATTTAGTTTGAATTTTTTTATTTCAAATAAATTTAATTGAATGAAGTATGCATATAATATAATATATATGGCCGGCCCTATTGGGCCATAAGGCATAGGGGCCTAAAATCTTTTATAAAAAAAATAATTACATTAATAAGGTTTGAAATTGAGAACTAGAAAAATATTATATCATTTAATTAATTAAATTAAACTATTTAGGTTAAACATAATACAATATTATTAATTTTTATAATATAACAAAATAAAAATTTAAATAAAAAATAATAACAATTTTTTTTCTTAAAAATCATATTTCATTAAGTTTTTTAAAAAAATTAGTATATTATGGTTAAAAGTAGAAAATACTTTTATTTTTGTAAATAAATTAATTTTATATAACTAAATAAATGATCATTTTGGTATTTCAATATATAAAATGAATGATTAAATTATTGAAATGATAGATGAAAAAAAAACGGAAAATCGATAATCTAACCGAACCGATAACTTACAAGTTTCATTTTATAACCGGTTATAACGGTTCCGGTTAACCGGTTTTTTTTACCGGTTAAACGGTTCGGTTTTCGGTTGAACTATTTTTCTAACGGTTTAATTGGTAAATCGGTAATAATTTAATCATATATATTTATATTAGTTATTTTGTAAATATTAAATATATTATAAATAATATTTAATAATTTAATTTTAAATTATAATTTATATAAAATTATTTAAGAAAAAATTAATTTATAGGACTATCAGTTTAAAAATAGATACTTTTAAAATATAAAAAGAAGGGGTTTGACATCTATGTGTTCGAAGAAGTGAAAACAATAATAAAAACAAGAATTAAAAATTATTTAATTTAAAAAATTGAATTATCAATTTCGGTTAAATCGGTTAACCGATCGGTATTGACCGGAACCAATGATTCCAAAACCGGTAAAACTAATCCCAATACTGGTCGATTAACCGGTTTGTAAAATTTAGAATGGAACTTAACCGAAACCGTTTAACCGGCTCTATAAATTATGATTGGATTTTGAGATAAAATTCTAGAAAACTTAAAAAATATTATATCAAACTAACTTTCAAACTAAGAAAATAAGGCATAGTTTAGATATGAGTTTTTTTGTAAATGTATAATTTTATTTTTATTTTGTTAAAAAACTTAAAATATATTAATATATAATAATATAATGTAAAATAAATAATATTTTAATATTTGGATGAATGAATTGAATTAGTTAATGTGATAAAGATAATGATAAATAAAATTATGTTTTATTTTTTTATTTGAGTTATTAAAATAACTCAAACGAGTATTTTGAAATGGGTTAATTTCATAAAATTAAAAAAAAAAAAACTATAAAGATATAGCTAATAATTGACACCGATTCAGGCATATCGAACAATCTAGATAGATAGCAAATGGAAGGATGAATGGTGGATCAAAGGACAAAACCCAACAACTCTATTGGGCTTTGGTCACTTACAATCTAATACGTGTCTACGAGACATTAAAGAAAGGAAGTTTATTTTTGAAACTAATTATTTTAAAACTATAAAAAGAATATGAGAATATTAACAATCCTCCAATTATATATATTTTCATTAGTTAATAATTAATATATATATAGCTTGTACGTATATCCCATCAATCAAGTCACAAGTTTTTTAGGATCGAAAATGAAATGGAGTCCTACTAGGAGGACCATATATAATTATTGTATGGTTCCGTGACGCCTCTATTACTACTAGCCTTCCATTTCATTCATTATCTAATTAGGTATACTTTTAAAGAAAAAATAAACAAACTAATATAATAATTTTAATTATATTCATTAAAAATAATAATAATAATAATTAACTATGTAAGTACTATAACGCATTAATATTGTATGAGATAAAATAAGTCGAATTTCAAATCAATTAACCCATTCATTAAATATGATTTTCCACTACCTTTTAAAATTATTGAAAAAAATAAACCCTTACAAGGTTTGATCATAAGATTTAAGGTTTATTAATTCTTACACTGATAAAATTCACCATTTTAATTGATGTTAAATATATATATATATATATATATATATATATATATATATATATATATATATATATATATATAATAAAGTTATAAGAAAGAATTTGTACCATTTGTATTAATAAGAGAACATTCCGACCAGCTCAATTAATAATTATTTATATTAAATAAATAATAAAATTTATATATATATATATATATGCACGAAATTTATATTGACGAAATTTGATAATTTTGTTTGTCTAAAATAAAAATGAAACAATAGCATTCACGTTATATCAAGGTGAGGATTTATTAAGGAGATTAGATGGACTTCAGTCTAGTTTAATTTTTTTACTATAAAATCATGAAATTACCTCATAATTTCTCAATTTTTTTTTTTATTTTAATTCATTATTTATTTTTCTAAGTAAAAAAATTATAAAATAAAATTTTATCCACTCTTTTTATTTATAATTTTTTTTAAATTTTTTTAAGTTTATCCCGAATATTTTTAAGACTCATTCATAAAAATGTATTAATGGAAAGAAGATAAACTATTAATGAAAAAAATATATTTTGAATTATGCTTAATCATCCCACTTAATCACTATTTCACATTATTCATTATAAATATTTTCTCTTATCAATAGTACTATATATATATATATATTATTTCATATATATATATATTATTTCATATCGATATAACATGACACAACAATCAAGGTAATTGAATTTATTTTTTATTTTTTATTACAATTTAAGATCTATATACAAAAAAATTATATTTTTGTTTTGCAATTTAACTCACAGATCAATATAGATAAATATTCGAATTAAAAGTTCATTTACAAAATATATTTACGCATACACAACTTATAAATAAATTTAAAAAAATCATGAGCGATCTAATTATTAAAATAATCATATTCCATACAAATGTAAATATAATGAATAAATTGATACTAATATTGATGTAGATTTGTGTGAATTATATGTGAAATAGTTTTAGCTTACTAATAACAAATACATTAGATGATTATATAAGTAATTTTATTCTATTAAATGTCAATTTTTATTTTTTTTTATTTATAATTAATGTATTTGAGAGACTTATTTTAAAAAATAACATAAAGTTGACTGAATTTTTTATCTTTAATTTTAAAATATTATAAACTGTTTTTTTTAACTATTTTGTGACTCGAATATATAACTAATTCCCAAACTAAAATTAACAAATCATTTATTTATAAATTAACCTACTTTTTAAAAAAAAAATTGTTTTTTATTTGTTTATTTATATTTAAACTCATTATTAAATATATATTTAAATTATTATTTTTATTAAAATATTTAAATTATTATTTTTATAAATTTGATTATTTATATTTTAAATATATTTTACTGTATATATCAAAATTAAATTGAGTAAATATTGATGAGAATGATAATTTAAATATATTGTTACCTCTCATCTGGAAAATTGGTGAAAGGTTAGTGACTTATTATTTTTTTTTAATATCTTAAACATTGTTAATGCTAAATTTTTTTTTTTTTTGTTAAGTTTGTTCGTTGATGAAATATTTGACTTATATATTTATTATCGTTTCTCAAATTCTTAAAATCGTTATGATTCGACTTTGTTTGGTGACACTTTGAACGGTCGTGTTTTTGTGATTAAATTTAAACGATTCTTATTTATATAATATTAAATAAATTAAAACATAAATAAAAAGTTATTTAAAATCGTAATTTAAATTAGGGGTGAGTCGATACGATATACATTAATGTTTTATTTGTACCTTATATTTTACCTAGAATTTCGGTATGCAAAAAATGCATACTTTTACCCTACCTTGATTTCAGTATACCTTAATTTCAATACGGTATCGATATTATACCTTTGATACCTAAACAATATATTAACTTAAAAAAAATTAATCTCACGGTGAGGTAGAGAAACATATATAGAATAATATTTCAGTATAATTATATTTTGATATTATTTAAAAATTATATTTTTATAATTAAATTAATATTAATTATTTCCTTATAAATATTATATATATATATATATATATTAACTTTTAAATATTATTTCAGTATATCTTGATATATCAAAATTTTAAAAATCGCATACCTTTACCGTACTAATAATTTCGGTATCGGTATCATACCTTACATTTTTTTCGGTATACCTTAAAAATCGATATTTTCGATATATTTTTTCTCATCCCTAATTTAAATATAAATATATATTAAAATATAAATAATAAAATTTATAAAAATAATAATTTAAATATATATATCAAAATATAAATAATTAAATTTAAAAAATAATAATTTAAATATATATATATATATATATTTAATAATAAAATTAAATGTAAATAAGTAAAAAAAAAATATAAAAAATAAGTTTGAATAATTAAATAGATTAGTTTGAAAATAAATAAACTAATTTAGGTAACATAGTTTGATAAGTTAAACAAGAACCATATGAAAATTGGCTCGGACATATATGTCATGTTACATGATTAGATAACAAGCTTATTAATTTCTATTTATAACTCACCAAATTTTTATATTTTATTTTAATTAGTTGAGTTTTTATACTTTTATTTTAAAATATTTTATTTTGTTCTCGACAACTTATCTAATATTTAATTATGACAATTTTGTGTTGTTAATTATATATGATTAAATTATTTAAAATAAGTAGTTTTTAACTTTACAATGCAAAAACATCCTACTATACCATAGGTATATGTATATTCAATATAACTTCTGTTTTAATTCAAATTCTAGTTTTTAAAAAAATAAAAAAAATAATGACATAATTAAAAACTAGTTAAATGATATCTAATATAGAATTTTTCTATCATTCACCCATAGATATAATATTTGGTTTAAACCAAATACCCACTGAATTCGAATTTAATTTTCAATTTTTGAATAAAATTTTAAATTAATTCAATTTTAAATACGAATTTCGATTTAATTACCAAACTGAAAACCGAATTCATTTATTATTATTTATTTTAATTATCTTTGATTATATAATTTATTACATATAATTATACATAATATATTAAAAAAAAATCAAATTCGGTTTGAGAAAACATATTTGAATTCGATTCGATTTTTAAATTGACTAAAAATAATAAAAATTTGAAAAATTCTAATTAAGGAACTCAAAAATCAACCGATGAACATCCTATTAACCTCTATATAATGTTTATTATCTTTTTAAAAAATATACTTGATGCTTAAATTTGTTATTTTTCCTTTGTCAATTTGTTGATGTTAATATTGTTATTTTCTTTCTTTACCTACCTGTTTTGAATTCATGAGTTCATGTAATATATATTTTTAGATTGTTTAATAAATATAATAGTATATAGGTTTTTTAAAATTAATTCAATGGCAGAAATTGTGATTTTAGCACACATATATGGCTATCAGCTGATTATATAAATGCGTGTGGTTATAAAGGGCTTATTATTTTGAAATAAGTTTTTTTTTTTTTTTTGAGAAAAAACAGAAATAATATTCCATTAAGAAAAATAATATGAGTTATCAGGTGTGTCCAATGATTAAAATATACTCAGTATTAAGTTTTAAAAAATTAAAAGAATGTAACTTTTTGTTATAGAATTTAATCATGTAAAATGTTTATGAAAAATAAAAATAAGTATTTTAATAAATTATGAAAGTTCATTTAGTTTAGTGATAAAAGACAAAATTAATGATTAGGAGACGATGTGAGATGATTAATCCATCAACATAGTAAGTGATAAATTTTTTTATTTAAAAACCTTTTTTAAGTTAAAATCGTGGACAATAAATATGGATAGTGTCAACTTGCTTTTTTAAATTAGAAAAAATGATTTTGTTTTAATTAATTTGAATTTAAATGATGTAATATATACAGTTGGATCTTAATTATATATATATATATATATATATATATATATATATATATACTAACTTGTTTTCAAACTCACATTTTCTAAATATTTTAGAATACTGTTGTATTTAAACTTTAAATAAATTTGAATATCGTCTCCTCACAAGTTACAACTAATCTTCTTTATTGTTGTAATGTATAAAATTGACAACTGCTAATGAATAAAAAGTTCTTATTTAAGTGGGTTAATGGTTTCAGTTAATTTACTCTGAGTAATAAAACAAAATTTTATTGTTCTTTAAAACATAATTAGTTAATTTGAAAATGATATAATAAATTATTCTTTATGTTTACATTAGTTTTATTTATCTCAAACACTCAGTGAATTAGTCCACTAAGCAATAAGCAAAAGTTAAAGGGACAATCAGTCTTGTCTTATAGGCCATAGACTATAGATTCGATTCCCACTTCTTCTCACACAGTAAATAAAAAAAACTTGAGTAAGAAAAAAAAAATTAAGGCTTTGTTCTAAATAAATCTTATAAAATCCAAATAAAATCAAATTTTCAATCCATCATTTTTAACAATTATATAACTCATTTCATTAACAAAAATACTCTATTTTATTTATATATTAATACCTTTTAAATATTTTTATCATTAATCATCGTTCTTTTTTTTATCTCTGTTTTAAAAAAGTACTAATCCGAAACATGCCTAAGTTGTTTTAAATATGCTAGATATGAAATGAGCATGGAGTAGTTTGAAATTTTTGTTTGACAATATTAAATAATTTTTTTCATTTGATAAAAAAATATATTTGAATTTCTACTTAGTTTATTTACTAAAATAACATTTTGTATTTAAAATTAAATTAAATATGAATATTTTAGTTTTTTTTATTAAACGAGTAATGTGCAGTTAAAATGATAATAATATAAAAAGAGAGAATTAAAAAAAAAGTAAAATTTCATAAAAATCTAAAAAAACCTGTTCAAATATTAAACTCTTAGAGCTTTTTTTATGTGGGTTATTTATTAAAAAAAACATTGTTTGATAAAAAAAAATTAAGTTATTTGAATTTTTAATTGGTTAAATTAATGATTTTTTATATTTAAAATTTAAATTTTATAAAAATAAAATGTAGATATTTAATATTTTAGTTGTTAAAATTAGTGATTTAATAATTAAATTGATAATGATGTGATATAAATAAATTTTTTTAAAGAATTTTGTGTTGGTTATTTTGTTTGCAAATCCTTGGCTTTTGAACAGGCAGAATGATTATTTAATTATTTTTTTAGAGCAATAGAAATAATTTATATTTATATGCTAGATATGTATAAGACTATAACCAATTTCCAATATTGAGTTGAAAAATATAATATGTAATTTGATGTTAAGGTATAGAAATTAAAAGTAGTTAAAATGAAATTATTGGATAGTGGGAAAAGTGTAATGAAAAATTATGAAGAGTGCGCTCCTTATCTCTTCATTTAGTGGAGATGGAGCTGGTCTAATTAGAGTAGAGTTTTGTGTTCTTCTTTCATCATTTTTCTTTTAAATAAATAATAATAATAATACTGATTAATTTAATCCACCCCTAACCATTCAATTAACTTATTTAAGAAGAACTCTTTCTCATATGTTCAACCTCCTTCTAACATCATAAATTAAAAGTAAAATTTCAAATAAGCAAATATGAGTTTAAAAAATTATATTATTTTTAAATAAATTATATCTCATACATTAATTATTTAATCATCAATTAACATTAATCTCATTATTCAAATAATCACTAAAATACTTAAATTATTCTTATTATATTTGTTATAATATTTAAAATATTAAGAATAATCATTTTATTCAATTTTTGAGGATGTCAATTAGATTAAGTTCGGTTGGACGATTAACCTCAACTATTTAATAATTCGTGTTAAAATCTTTAAGGAGTAAAAAATTTAACAAGTTCCTGATTTGTTTGTTTATAATTAACCGGATTATCTGATCAAACTCGAACTCAGCATAATTTAACTCGATGTAATTGTCGTCAGACCAATGAAAATAAATTATAAATTCGTTGGAGAAAAATTTTTAAAAAAAAATTAATAAGTGAGTAGGAAAGAACAAACACAAAACCCTAAAATACGTTGTGAGTCTACTTTATGTCATTTCAGGTCAACCTGATTTTAACCGGTTGATAAACAAATTGACTTAATTTCGACTTGAATCAAAAAATACATGATTGTAACCTGATTTTTTTCATGTTTCGTGTCGGGTTAAAATTGTCTATTCTACAACTTTTATTTAAAAAGATTTTGAAAAAAAATTAACTTTCTTTTTCTTGAAAAATAAAATTCCATTAAAAAAAAGCATGCATATAATTAAGTGAATTACGTACAAGATAGAGTTATTAATGTCTGTAAATAATTTATATAATGTGTAGAGCATCTTACAAGATCAAACTCCATTAATAGAATAAATATTGATCTTCTCCATCATAAGTAGTCGAATGCATGCTTCTCTTTCTATTCTCTCTTTCTCTCTAAATAGATAAAGAATTAGCAAGAGAGTTTCAAACAAAACAAAAATGGTGAAATTCTCTAAACAGTTTGAAGCTGAGCTAATTCCAGAATGGAAAGAATCATTTGTTGATTATTCAAAGTTTAAGAAGGAGTTGAAGAGAATAGAATTAACAGATGATCAGCAACTAACTGACATTGAAGCAGCCTCTGATTTCTTTGGTTGTTTGGATAATGAGCTCAATAAAGTTAACCAATTCTACAGAGACAAAGAGAATGAACTTCTTAACAGAGGACAATCACTCAGAAACCAAATGCAAATCCTTACAGACTTCAACACCACCCTATCATCATCATCATCTGGTAATCATATGTTTCAACAAATATATCTTCAATTCATAGAATTTGGTTTCTTAATATCCTTTTCGCTGTTTGAATGAATAGGTTTGGTTACAGATGAAGAGTGTAGAACAACAACAGAGCAAGAACAGAGGACGATGGGAAGTGGACCAAAGCAACAGGCAGAGAAAAACGAGAAGAAGAACTTGAGACTCAAAGAATCTCTGACCAATCCATGGCAAGAAGCAATCGGAGGTGCATCCAGAAGACTCCATATCAATAGGCCAAAGTTTCGTCTTGCAGAGAAGATGATTAAGAAAGCTTTTGTGGAGCTCTATAGAGCTTTAGATTGCCTTGATACTTACAGGTACAAACATTTTTTTCTCATTATATATCTTCATGTGGATCCAAAGCCAACCATCATATCTGCAAGTGATTATTTCAACATGTTTTTTTCAGGAACTTGAACATCCTTGCATTTACGAAGATTATGAAGAAATTCGAAAAGGTAAGTAATGAGTCTTTTTTTAATTTGAATTATGAAAACAACTTGTTAGACTATGTATATATGTTGGAAGCTTGTTGGATTTCCTCTCAGGTAACTAACAAACAAGTTCGTGACATTTCTCATAAAGTTGTAGAGAGCTCCTATTTCAACAGCTCAGATAAGGTATGTAAAAATAAAGTTTGTATTGTAAAACAATTTTCAAGATTAAGTTTTTTAAATAATGGGTTCTTTTCAAGGTTATGAAATTAAAAGAAGAAGTAGAAGAGATCTTCATCAAACACTTTGTCAATGGAGACAGAAGAAAGGCCATGAAATACCTTAAGCCCATTGAGCGTAAAGAATCACATGGACTGACATTCTTCATAGGTAAATGTTGCTTTATTTGTTGTAAGTCTGACCATAACATAGAACAGAAGAATCACAATCACAAGTCACTGCATGATTATTTTATCTTTATGTGGCAATTCGTACTCCATTTCGTCTGTAAAACTTTTCAATCATATAAAGAAAAGCCGAACAACTTGTGTTTGTTATGGGTTCTTTTTTGTTTGCATACATGAATATATGAATGAATGAATGAATAATTATGTTTTTCAAAAAAAGAAAAGCTGAAAAATTAAGATTTCTTAGTGGGGGATAATCAATCAACTATATATAGACTAACTTTTTGGTGCTTAAGAACTTAAAAGAAAAAGATAAAAAAAAATAATGGAAAGTAGAAAGTAATCCCACTAAGGCAATGGGACTCTGAATCACAAGGCCACACCAGCTTCATTTAACTGGAGGGGGATAATAAAGCCAATTTCCATCCTTGCCCACTACCATTTAGGAAACACACCTGATGTATGAAATCATGTCAAAAACTTTTATTTTTTTCGACTAGGTTTTATTCTTAGTAGGAATCGAATCATGTTGAAACATTAAACATTAAAGACTCCTGCCCGCACATATTTGACTACATTGACCTAGTTTTATTTATTTATTCTGAACTTGAGGACTTTGCATTCCATTGTGACCAACATTGTTGTCCATTTGTCTTCTGTTCCTGCAAATTACAGGCTTATTTACTGGGACTCTTATGGCACTCTTGGCTGGATACATCATATTGGCAATTTTCCTTGGGACATATGAACAGCATTCTGATACAATATATATGGAAACTGTCTACCCAATTCCAAGGCAAGCATGACTTGAGTTCTCAAACTTCATGTTATTATGGATGCAACAAGACACTAATGAAAAATGTTGCCTTTTTTTTTGGCAGCATATTGGGCTTAATATTCTTGCATTTCTTCCTCTATGGATGTAACATCTTCATGTGGAGAAAGAACAGGATAAACCATAGTTACATTTTTGAGCTTAAGCCAGCAGAAGAACTGAAATATAGAGACGTCTTCTTCATCTGTGCCACTTCAATGACTGTTGTCATTGGGGTGTTATTTTTCCATTTGGTCCTTCTTTATAAAGGATATCCTTATTCCCATATTCAACCAATTATTTCCTTCTTATTACTGGTAATCTTGCTCATACTACAGAAAAAATAAAAGAAACAAACAATTCATCAAGATTCTAACTTTTCTTTTATTATCTGTGCAGGGTTTCTTATTGCTCCTTGTTTATCCATTCAACATATTATACAAATCAGCCAGGTTCCGTTTCCTTAGGGTTATGAGGAACATCTGTTTTTCACCACTATGCAAAGTTGTCATGTTGGACTTCTTCTTGGCCGATCAACTTTGTAGCCAGGTAAGGCATCGTCCTAATATCATCAGCAATATATCAGTCAGGGTGAAACTAAAATACAAGATCTGCATTATCAGGTGCCGATGCTTAGGAACCTAGAGCATTTGGCATGTTACTATGTAACTGGGAGCTACAAGAATCAAGACTGGCAATACTGTTTGATGAACAAGAACAACAGGAACCTGGCTTACATTGTTTCATTTCTACCTTATTATTGGAGAGCTATGCAGGTTTAAATTAAGTCCAAAACCTGTTCGTTTAAATGGAAGAAAATGTTATCAGTAATTATTTTTTTACGGATGGTTGGCAGTGTGCACGAAGATGGTACGATGAAGGGGAAGCGACTCATCTTGTCAATTTAGGAAAGTATGTATCCGCTATGGTGGCTGCTGGATCTAAAATGGCCTACGACAACGAAAAGAATGCAGGATGGCTTTCCCTACTTTTGATCGCCTCAACAGTTGCGACTTTTTACCAACTGTATTGGGATTTTGTCAAAGACTGGGGCTTGCTGCAATCTGGGTCTAAGAACCCGTGGTTGAGGGATAACCTGATTCTTCGTCGAAAATGGATTTACTACTTATCCATGGTACAACTGATTTCATTTTTAGAATATTGTCTTTCATAAATTAATTAAATAAATAAATAAAATGATTGTTATAATATTTCAGGGATTGAACCTAATTCTGAGGCTTGCTTGGCTGCAAAGTGTTGTCCATTATAACTTGAGGAATGTTGACTATAGAATAACAGAACTTGTTTTAGCAGGGCTTGAGGTGATTAGAAGAGGGCAATGGAACTTCTACCGATTGGAGAATGAACATATAACTAATGCAGGAAGATTTAGAGATGTGAATACAGTTCCACTTCCTTTTAATGATTGATGATTTTGAAATTATCAAATTTACTTTTGAAATTACAGGCCATACCCATGTCAAATTTAGTTCTTATATCGATAAATGCTTACACATAGAATCTTAAAAATACCTGCAACTCGAACAGGTCGAATCATAATTATCCAGAAAAATTACTACACACAGAATAGGACGTGGAATGTGTGGTGCAGCTTGCTGAAGAGCTTTGAAGGGTGATGATGATGCGTCCTAGTTGTAGTAGTAGTAGTTAGATGTGAAGGCTGTGTGGGCTGTTCATTTTCCAATTCGGTTTCTGGTTTCTTCTCTTTGTTCTTTCTCCTGAGTTGGAAAAATTGTTGCATAACATCTGCACACTCTGCTGACAACACTCCTCGTCTAATAATTATGTTTGGGTGGAAAGGGTGGACTGGTGCAGGCGGCTTATCACTTGGTCCCGATCCAATTCCACCTTCACTTCCATTGGGAAAGAGCCTTCAAAAACATCACAAGCACAATAGATTTAATAGATGGAGAAAAAAGGGGATGATCATATGAAACACTTTCTTCTGAGAATATGAATTTGAGCTTGTAGGCCTTGTTTGATGAAGGATTATTTGAATTTTCCAAATAACTCCTTGGTCCCGTCATCAATCACTTTATTAACCAAAAACTGAATTACCCTTACTTTATTTTTTTTATAACATTTTAAATATTAAATACAAATGTTATTTTAGTCACTGAATCCAAAATAACCAAATTTTCATCAAACAAAGTTTTCTTTACAATAAACAATATAAAAAAAGCTCTTACTATTATGTGTAAAGCATACCTTATCCAACTCCCATCCGCACCGACTAGCTTATTTGGTGCTCCCCACACAACCGTGTTCACTCTAGCTTGAAGTATAGCTCCGGCACACATTGGGCAGGGTTCAAGTGTCACATACAAGGTAGTATCCTTAGGGAGAGAAAAACATCCCACAAAGAAACAATGAATTTAAGTTATGAGTGGTTCATTAAAAAATAACTTCTACACAAAATGGACATAGGAGTTGGTTTATATGTTGTCCAATCAACAACATGAATTGTCACAAGAAATTTTCACTTCAGCAGAACATAAGGAACAGAATAAACAAACTCACAGCAAGTCTCCATGAGCGAAGTAGGTTAGAAGCCTCCCGGATGCAGATCATTTCAGCATGGGCTGTGGAGTCCCGCATTTCTTCCACTCTGAGATATATGAGAACATAAATTGCTCATCCTAAGACATAATTGGAAAATAGTCAGTTGAGTCTAAGAGTGTATATTATCTTACAGGTTGTATCCTCGAGCAATTATTTTTCCATGTTGTACAAGTACAGCACCTACAGGAACCTCCCACATGTCAGCAGCCTTATTTGCCTCCAAGAGAGCCTCGTTCATGAATAATTCATCAATTTTACGCTGCTCCCTTTCGATTTTATATGCTTCTTCCCACTCATCGAATCTATCCTTTGGGAATTGACTGGTTCTTTGAAGCTTTCTGCGTTTCAATTCTCCATCATTTTGATTAATCTCTGATACTGCATCTTTAACAGCGCCAGTTGGTTGCTCTAATTGCACCAATGATTCACTTGCAGATGTTGTAGTCTTCTCAGAAATTAAAAACTCGTCAGCTTTTTGAGATTTTCCCGTTTGTATAGGCTCAGAACTGGAAGGTTCCAACCCTACCATGGAAGTAGCAGTACTACTTTGATTTGTTTTCCCCAGAAGTCCGCCAGAATTTTCAGCGTGACTGGAACCTGAAGAAGAAGTGCCTTTGAGATGTGAACCACTTTCCAAAACACTCAGCAAAGCCGGAAGCTGCTGATTCGCCTGACTAGAATCAGAAGGTGTACTGCTTTTCAGCCTAACAAGATCTACGTCATTTTCATCTTGCTCGTGACCAGAGAACCACGTCTCACTGCTAGTAGATTGATTTGATGATTTCTTTCCACCAGATTTTTCTGTTGAGTTACGATTTTCAGTATGCGGGGACCACCTTAGCCTAACAACATCTGTAAGGATATTCCACAATGATCTACCTGTTCGCTTGCCAACAGAGCTTGTAGATGGAGTAGCAATCTCTGGCAAAACCATCTCTGAACGTTCCTCCAAAGATTCTGTCAAATTCCATATTTCATCAGAAGGCCCTTTTGACTTCAAGTCTACAGAGATCTTCTGATCAGAGGTTTTCTCATTCAATTCTGTTTCGCGAACTGTCTTCTGTTTCTGGCTTTTGGAAGAAGAGGCTTCATGCCACCCCTCTTCAATAAACTTTCCAATGACGTGCATGGATGATTTCTGTAAACGAACAACTGATTCCAATGCATCTCCATGAGAACTTGAATTTAAAGGCTCCCAATGACCCTTATCATTTCTGCTGCCTTCACCGTCAGTCCCTTGATCAACAACATTGCCACCCATCTCAAAGTCATGGGGTCTTGAAACCGACTGAGAAGGTGGAGGCACCACCATGGATTGTGAGATCTTACCTCTCATTGTTGCAGATAATTGTGAACTGGAGGATTCTTTAGAACTACCCTCTTTGAAACTCAACGATTTAGTGAGTTTCTGATCCTCCTCTCTTTCTGGTCCTACCTGAAGGGCTTCTTTATAAGTCCGATTATGTCTCTCGGAAGTTTCTCCAGTCAACTGCATAACTGTTGTTGAATGTGTTTCCTGACTGCTGATGTTAGTGACCTGAATATTGGTAGAATGAACCATTGACACATTGTTTTCATTTTCAGATACTTTGTTGGAATGTATTTGGCCAATAACCTCTTGACCTGTTTGGACATGCTTTCCAGTTTTAGTAACCAAATCAGGGACAACCATGCTTGAAGTACTTTCCTGGGTCTTCACTCTAGTATCCGAAAGCCTCTTAGAACTAGATTTGTGATCTGTTCTATTGACATGTTCCTTGTGTAATTCAGTTAATGAATCTGTCTGTTTGGATTCCATTCGATCTGCTACAAATTGACCTTTATTATCATATATAGAACTTGAAGCCAGTTCACCTCCTTGAATTCTTGATGCAGCTTCAGACATTTTTTCTGAGGTGGAAGTTCCTCCTTTGATTTCTTGAATTTCTGATACTAGTTTGGATTGATGAGAGGTCCTTCTGATATCCCCTTTTCTACTATATGATTCTTGTTTTGTCTCCTGCGTAAAACTGGCAGCCAACTCACCTCCTTGAATTCTCGATTCAGCTTCAGACATTTTTTCTGAGGTGGAAGTTCCTTCTTTGATTCCTTGAATTTCTGATACTAGATTGGATTGATGAGAGGTCCTTCTGTTGTCCCCTTTTCTGCTATATGATTCTTGTTTTGTCTCCTGTGTAAAACTGGCAGCCAGTTCACCTCCTTTGATTTCTTGAATTTCTGATACTAGTTTGGATTGATGAGAGGTCCTTCTGTTGTCCTCTTTTCTGCTATACGATTCTTGTTTTGTCGCCTGTATAGAACTGGCAGCCAGTTCACCTCCTTGAATTCTCGATGTAGCTTCAGACATTTTTTCTGAGGTGGAAGTTCCTCCTTTGATTTCTTGTATTTCTGATACTAGTTTGGATTGTTGAGAGGTCCTTCTGTTGTCCCCTTTTCTGCTATACAATTCTTGTTTTGTCTCCTGTATAGAACTGACAGCCAGTTCACCTCCTTGAATTCTCGATGTAGCTTCAGACATTTTTTCTGAGGTGGAAGTTCCTCCTTTGATTTCTTGTATTTCTGATACTAGTTTGGATTGATGAGAGGTCCTTCTGTTGTCCCCTTTTCTGCTATATGATTCTTGTTTTGTCTCCCGTATAGAACTGGCAGCCAGTTCACCTCCTTGAATTCTCGATGCAGCTTCAGATCTTTTTTCTGAGGTGGAAGTTCCTCCTTTGATTTCTTGAATTTCTGATACTTGTTTTGATTGATGAGATATCCTTTTGTTGTCCCCTTTTCTGCTATATGATTCTTGTTTTGTCTGCTGACCCAAACTGTCTTCCCTGCTACTGAACCGCTTTCCTGAGATATAAGTAGTATTTTCAGAATCCATTATGCGGTTCTCTTCCATCTCACTAAAATGTTCCATCTCACTAAAATGTTGATGGTTAGTTCTTGATTCCTTTAATCCAGTAATTTGGCTATCTTCCCAACTATATTGCTTTCTTTGCTCTTCAGCATGGATGCCCAGGTTTAGATTATGTTCTTTATCAAGAGATTTCTTGTGAGAATTAGAAGCCTTTCTGTAGCAACTTTCCTTTGTCTCATTCTGTTCGATCGAAACATCATCAAATTTCTTTTCTGATTTCTTTCTCCAATCAGACTCATTGGCATAGGAGGACTCTACAGCTTTCCCATTTCTGATAAACTCGCCCCTTTGTCCCTCTTTATTCTGCATTGTCTCTGCATTATAACTGACTGGTTCATATGATTCTGTACTCATCTTATTCAGTGGTTCCCCATCATAAGCATCTTCGCTCTTTTGATCTTCATTGTCACTTCCAAATTCATCTAAAGAAGAACACGAGTAATAAGATGAACAGACTGACCCTTCTCTCCTATTTTGATGTCCTTTAGAATGAGAATGATATTCATCTTCGTTTCTTTTGATATCTTCTTTAAGCTTGCAGCCCTCCTCCTTCTTCCGAATCCTAATAGATTCAAGCTCACCTTTTGATTTACTCCCCAGAAAATTCTGACCAACGTTTTCCACTTTCCCTCTATACGAGCCCACAACATCCTTTCTTCTCTTAATCTTCTCCGCTACAACTTTAGAAGATCTATTTCTGTTTCTTTCTCTGGACCCATAAAACTCATCACCACTTTCTTCCTCTGTCAGCAAACTGAGAATAACCTCAGTATCATAAGAACGTCTACTTTCTTCTTTGGCCAACGAGACCATGTTCCTAAATCTTCTTTCTCCTCCTCCTCCTCCCCCTGCCTTAACACTAAGATTTCTCTCCTTAAGAGGGCATTGGCATTTATGACCACAGCAACAGCTCTCTGTAATATTCGAAGCAGGAGACGAATAGGATCGGTTTCCTACGCCCAAGGTCAGTTTTCTAGTAGCTGAACAGTGAATTAAAGTGGAGCGACTCAACCCATGATAGAAGTAAGGGTTTGCAGGCAATCTATGGTACAGTGAATTTGCACAACAAGCACAGAACGATGGCAATGAAGATGGAAAAGGAAGACATCTATCATATCTATGATACAATATGCAATCATAGTCGGTTAATGAAAATGAAAGGGGATCTTTCCACTTAAGAGAAATAGTTGAATTAATGTAATAATTCTGCATATCTCGGTTCTTCAAACGCGCACAGACCACTACTACAGGAAAATCGACAGAGAAAGAGAGAGTTTTTTTTACCTCCGAACGTGAATTGAGTTTGTGGGTATGCTAGATTAGTGAAGCTGAATGTCTCATGGGTTCAGTGAGAAGGGTATGTGCAGATCAGGAAGATCGGAATCTCAGATGGGAGACTCAGTTCAATTTTCACATTTCATAAACGCTGAGTTGACTCGGATCTCGCTTGTTTCTGACTGGGTGTGTAGTATGAACAGCTTTATTACCCCCAATTCCCAAATGATAAACAGTTCTTCCCATATCATTATTCTTCCCAAATATAGCAATGAAATCAGCAATATTGAAAAAATAAAAATACCCTTTTTTTTAATAAAATAAAATTAATGTTCAACAACAACAAAATTAACAGTTTTTTCAAAAAAAATAAAAAATAAAAATAAAAAATTAATTAACAACTACAACAATAAAAACACCAACATTGAAAGGTGACAGTGAAATTCTAAATTAAAAAAAAAATAACTCAGGTAATTCTAGTGTTTTTCTCTGAAATGTGCTCAAAAGATAACTTTGCTATTAAAGTATTTAAAGGGAAATTTTGTCATACACATTTTTAATGTTTTCAGTTTTTTTATTTAAGTTTAGAAAATAACTATTGGGGATTTTTTTTTAAGAAGGTGATGATTTTTTTGATAAATTTTTTTAAAGAATATATAATAATAAAATAAAAAATAATAATTTAAAATGAAAAATATTTTAATATTTTAGATAATCAATTGAGTGATATAATTGAGTAGAAAATAAATTATATAATTTTTTGAGTTATAATTATTTAAATAATTCATATATAACAATGCCTAAGTTCCAAGGGATCTTCTTATTCAAAATAAATTGAATGCCTAAGTTCAAAGGGAAATTCTTATTCAAAATAAATTGAATTGATGAGTCTATATCTAAATATAAATGCTTGATTGCATTCAAAATAAATAAATAAATAAATGAAAACAGTAAGCTGCCATAAATTATTTTGTTCACTAGGCATCTTCAATTTTTTTTTTTTGTAAGACTTCAAAAACTAAACAGGTTGATTTTTAGCTCAAAGTTGCCCTATTACATAACAAGCATCAATGAAGATTGAGTAAAAATTCTATGGCCAAAATTTGGAAAAAAATAAGTGTTAAAGTCGGGCAAAAGCCTGGAATTTTATTTTATTTTTAGAAATTTTATTAAGACAAAACCTTAACAAGTTTGAATGCTGGTAAATTTTAATTTTTTTTACTTAATTATTTAGATAATTGAATTGTTAGCAATGAAAATTTGTTATAGGAGGATGATTTATGAACGATTGTTCATTGATTTGATCAAAGATAATATGTTTTTGTTCACTGTTACTTGTTAATATTTATTAATGATTTGTTTGTTCTAACTATTATTTTATTAATTGTGACTTATAATAAAAGTGGTTATTAAGAGAATAAAAGTTACGAGTTTAATTTTCACTTAAAATATCTTAAATTAAAATATAATAATAGTTGTGAAAGTCCTACCATTTTCAACATTAAAGAAGGGATTTACTGAATAATTATATATATATATATATATATATATATATATATATATATATATATATTTCTTTTTAATTATTTATCAAAAAAAAAAAAAGTTTAACAAGTTCTTAAAACAATAGTTTTTAAAATACAGTTTCAACAATTTAGATTAGTGGAACTCATCTTTCCCATTGACTTGTCAAAATATTTTTTATTCCAATGACTTGTCAAAATTCTAGTTGAACTTATCTATCACATTGATTATCTAATAGTTTAGAACGGAAAATCATACTAATTAAAAATTTAACAAGTTCTTACAACAATAATTTCTAAAATACATCTTCAACAATTTAGGTTAGTGAAACTTATTTATCTCAATGACTTGTCAAAATTTCAATGACTTGTCAAAATAATTTATTCAATGACTTGTCAAAATTCCAGTTGAACTTGTCTATCCCATTGATCATCTAATAATTTTTTTTTAGTTAATCATTAATTGAATAATAATTGATGTGAAAATGAATAGAGTGATGTTTAATTGTGAATTTTTTTTTTTGAATAAACCAACCGTACAAGACCTAAGTGGCGAGATTTTAACCATATGAGTAGTTATTTTAACTATGAACATTTTTAACTATGTAAAAACAAGTAGTAGGATTTAAAGAGATTTTTTGTAATCATCTGTTTGCGTACAAATGGTGAATTACCATCCTTTAGCTTAAGTAAAATGTTCCAGATAAACAAAGTTTGCTACTTAATATAAAAATAAAATGATAAGCTCGTAAAGTATATGTCTTATATGGGCCTCCTTCAATTTTTTTTTAAATATATTTGATATTTGTTTATTTCCATTTCAGTTGTATTTATTGAACTTATTCAACAAATGAAAGTAATTCTTATACGATTTGTTCGATATAAATTTATTTGATTAATTTATGAATTATTGATTGGTGTTTATAAATTAAATATATATTTTTTAAAATTGTCTATACAGTTTTGATGTCTAGATTATTATTTATTTATTTTGATCTTGTAAATATTATTTTATATTATTTATTAATTAACTTTTAATTTGTAACTCTTAAGAATTTAACGAGAATTAATTTTTTATTTTATATATATATATATATATATATATATATATATATAAATTACAATAATAATATGTCATGAGAAAATGTGATTTTGTTAGTATGAAAATTCCAAAATGTTAAATGCCATTTCAATAATTAAAACAAAAATAAGTTATGGGTTTGTATTTATGTCAGCTTGACAAAAAAAAATTACATGGGCAATTTTCTTAATTTTGTAGTATAATAAAAAAATTAACAATTTGGCAGATATGGTTAAATTATCACTTTAAACAATTAACAATTTTTCATACTATATCAATTTTGAGTTTTTTTTTTTTATCACATTTTATTTTAATATTTCTAATTCGAATATTGTTAAGAAAATATTAATTTAAATAAGATAAAAAAGAAAAATTCGTAATAAAATCTCTCCATGCTATATTATCTTTTTCTTTCATAATGTAATACTTAATTTATTTTAGGAAAAAAATTCCTAAATTATTTTTTACCTTTTAAATATAAATTGATTTCCCCTTTTTTTATTTTTAAACATAACATAATTTTCTTTTTTAATAAAATCTCCATGCTATATTATATTTCCTTTCGACAATATAATTCCTAATTTAGTTTAGTAACAAAATTAATTTATTTTATTGAATTATTACCTTTTAAATATAAAGTGATTTCCTTTTTTCAACTTTTAAATATAACATTATTTTCTTTATGAATTTTCAACAATTTTCTAATATTACTTATCTTTTTACTCTACTAATTTCAAAGGGTATTATTAGTCAAAGATATTTTCTTTAAAATCCTTAAAACAAAACTAATAAATATTTCATAAAATGAAGAGAGAAGTATTTAATAAACCTAAGAAATGGTAATGAAGATTTATAGAAAATGGTAACCCGTTATACTAGACGTGTACTAATTATTATATGCCTAAATTCATTAAAAATGTTTTGATATTAATTTATTTTAAAAAAATAAGTGAGTCATAAAATATATTCAGAGTAATTTTGTATTTTTGGTATAATATTCTTATTTCTTTTAAAATATTAGATCTGAATCACATAAAGAAATCTTTAGAAATTTTGTGAGAAATATATATGGATATATAAACAAATTTAAAAGTAATTTTAATCAAGGATTATAGAGTAAAAAGTCAAATAAAAACATAATGAATACTAGCCTCCACGCCCGATTGTAGGAATTTAGACTCCGTATTTGTCACGCAAAAACCTCTCCCAATGATTTGATACACATTTTTGGCAAACTATGAATTTGACAAGTCATTGATTACAAATTATTTTTTTATTTTATTTGTATTCATCCGTCACTCTCTTTTAAAACGTTTTAAGTTAAATGGTTAATATTCTAGTACATAGAATTGCGAAGAAATGATATATACACAAAACAAAACAAATATTTATTTTGAGAAGCACCTAATTATGGAAATATAAAGATACCTTAAAAATCTTTGGCGGAATTAATTGCAATGGTAATGGTAGGTAGAAAAGTAGAAGTGAGGAGAGAGAAAGGAGAGTGGCCGGCCATAGATGATGATGTTCAATTGGAGAAAAGCTTAAGCGAATCATATGCTTTGGTGACTCTGCAATAACTTTCATCTTTCTCGGTGAGAATTACTCAACTTTGCTTTCACTGGTTCATCATTTAAAGTAACGTGTTTCTAGCTATAAGAATCACTAAATTAAATAAACCTCTCTGTTCAAATGCGCGTGATTGCGTGAGACTAATGAGACGAATTCAAGTCGGTCAACTATAAAAACTAAATGTACGATTTAATTATCCGTTTTCAGTGGATTTTGGGACGGGAGAGTAATCAATCGGAGGATTACCTGCATCAATTTTGTGACTTCGTTTTCTGATTCAAATATTGAATTGAAGCAGCTGAAATCGGAGGAAGAGGAGAGCAGTCTTGAATAGTGTTTTATATTTGAGTTTTTTTAAGGGTTGGGTTGTGGGTGGTAACTGGATAAGCTAGAAGGAAGGAGAGAATGAAATCTAGCAGAAGAAAGAAGCTGAATTTTAGCAAGATCTACTCATTCAGATGTGGTGGGAAGGCGTCTTTTGTGGATCAACATTCACAGATTGGTAGCCCTGGGTTCAGCAGGGTGGTTTATTGTAATGAGCCAGATGAAGCAGATATTAGAAATTACCCTGATAACCATGTGAGCACTACAAAGTACACATTCGCCACTTTCTTACCCAAATCCCTCTTTGAGCAGTTCAGGAGGATAGCCAATTTTTACTTTCTTGTTATTGGTATTTTGGCTTTTACTCCTCTTGCTCCTTATAATGCTGGAAGTGCCATTATCCCTCTAACCATTGTCATTGGCATCAGTATGATGAAGGAAGGCATTGAAGATTGGCGCCGAAAACAGCAGGTAGAATTCAATTCCATTCCATTCCATTCAATTTGTTGTTGTTTTTAAAGATAGTTGGGATTTATTTTGGTTGTATTTTTTTAAAAGGACATTGAAGTGAATAATAGAAAGGTTAAAGCACACAAAGGGAATGGTGTATTTCAGCATACTGAATGGAAGAATCTGAGAGTTGGGGATGTAGTGAAAGTAGACAAGGATGATTTTTTTCCTGCAGACCTTCTTTTGCTCTCTTCTTGCTATGATGATGCTATTTGCTATGTCGAAACGATGAACTTAGATGGGGAGACAAATCTGAAGTTAAAACAAGGTTTGGAGGCAACCTCATTTTTAAATGATGATTCTTTCTTCCGAGATT
Source organism: Impatiens glandulifera (assembly GCF_907164915.1). NCBI lineage: Eukaryota > Viridiplantae > Streptophyta > Magnoliopsida > Ericales > Balsaminaceae > Impatiens > Impatiens glandulifera. The sequence continues at coordinate 61,362,168 of NC_061863.1, forward strand.
TCATGGCTGTTGTGAAATGTGAGGACCCGAATGCTAACTTGTATTCGTTTGTTGGAAGCATTGAATTCGAGGAACAACAACATCCTCTTACCCAACAACAGCTTCTCCTTAGAGATTCCAAGCTCCGAAACACTGATTACATATATGGGGTTGTCGTCTTCACAGGTTACGATACAAAAGTTATACAGAACTCGACTCCTCCTCCTTCAAAGAGGAGCCGGAGTGAGAAAAAAATGGATATAATAATCTGCTTCTTGTTTGTTATGTTATCTATAATGGCATCGGTTGGGTCAATTTACTTTGGGATAACAACCATGAATGACTTGAAAAACGGAAAATTGAAAAGATGGTATTTAAGACCCGATGATGCTACAGTTTTCTTTGATCCAAAATTGGCGATTTATGCTGGGATGTTTCATTTCCTGACGGCTCTTATGTTGTACAATTACTTCATTCCGCTTTCTCTTTATGTATCTATCGAGATGGTCAAAGTTATTCAAATCATCTTCATCAATAAAGATATTCACATGTACTATGAAGAAGCTGATAAACCAGCAGTTGCTCGAACCTCGAATTTGAATGAGGAGCTTGGTCAGGTTGACACTATACTTTCAGACAAAACCGGAACTTTAACTTGCAATTTGATGGAGTTTGTAAAGTGTTCTGTCGCAGGGACAGCCTATGGCTGCGGACTGACAGAAGTTGAGTATGCAGCCATGACTGATTCAAAATCAGCTGTCAAAGGCTTTAACTTTAATGATGAAAGGATCATGAATGGGAATTGGGTTAAAGAACCTCGTTCAGATGTCATTCAGAAGTTTCTTAATTTATTGGCGGTTTGTCATACTGTCATACCTGATGTGGACGAGGACAATGCAAGGATCTCATACGAAGCTGAGTCGCCTGATGAGGCAGCCTTTGTCATTGCAGCCAGGGAACTTGGCTTTGAGTTTTTCAAAAGAACACAAACGGCTGTCTCTTTGCGTGAGCTGGATCCTTCATCTGGTCAAAAAGTTGATAGGTTAACATTTCTTCTTTTTTCCTTTCACTTTCTAACAATTTGATTATACTCAATACCCACATAGCTCAAATGGTAAGATTTAAGATTATTGAGATAAGAGGATGATGTCTCATGTTCGATTCACTGAAAACATCTTAATTGAAAAGTAGGAGTTCATTGCGATGAGAAAGTGTGCTAGCCTCTTTCAGGAAAAATAAAAACTTGTCTAAAAAACCTAGCAATTTGATTATCCTTCATCATCTACCAAAAATGTTGCTTGATTCTTACCTCTTTTATTTTATTTTATTTTGGCAGAGAGTATAAACTTTTGAATGTGTTGGAGTTTAGCAGCTCTAGGAAGAGAATGTCGGTGATTATACAAGATGAGAAAGGACAGCTAATATTACTTAGTAAAGGTGCAGACAGGTTTGTAGGATGATGATTCATGCATCTCTTTTGTTCCAATCAAAATTTCAAAAGTACTGTGAAGAAACCAGTTCTTATTGTTCTGTTTTCATTCTATTTTCAGTGTCATGTTTGAAAGGCTTGCAGAAGATGGAAGAGAATTTGAAAAAGACACCAGAAAACATGTAAATGAATATGCTGATGCAGGCTTGAGGACTCTCATACTTGCTTACCGTGGACTAACCGAGGTAGAATATGAAGAGTTTAACAAAAAATTCACAGTAGCCAAGAACTCTGTCAGTGCAGATCGTGAGGCTTTGATTGACGAAGTAGTTGAGACCATAGAGAAAGATTTAATTCTTCTTGGGGCAACCGCCGTGGAGGACAAACTCCAATATGGGGTGAGTTTTAAAAGGTTTATGTAAGATTTTAAGTGCCAGCTTTAAATAATTTTGTTTCCATCTTACTAGGTTCCTGAGTGTGTAGACAAGCTTTCTCGAGCAGGAATAAAGATTTGGGTTTTGACAGGCGATAAGATGGAGACTGCCATTAATATAGGGTGTGTGGAAAATCTTTTTTATTTATTAATTTTTGATTCTCTGTTGAACAAATCTCATTTGAGAAAGTTGAATTTTGCAGCTATGCTTGTCGTCTGCTTAGAAATGAGATGAAACAAATCATAATAAGTTTGGAGTCACCAGAAATCAAAATGCTGGAGAAAGCAGGTGATAAGAATGCAATTACTAAGGTGATTCTTATTGCTTTGTGATTTTCATTCTTCATGGAAAAAAATGGTTATATAGTTGGTAAAAATCTCGTCTTTTAGGCTTCGAAGGAATATGTTCTCCATCAGATAACAGAAGGAATGGCTAAGGTTACAGAATCAAGCTCCGTGGCTTTTGCTTTAATAATCGATGGAAATTCATTAGTATATGCTCTAGGAGATGACTTGAAAATGACATTTCTAGACCTTGCAATCAATTGTGCATCCGTTATATGCTGCCGTTCATCTCCAAAACAGAAGGCATTAGTGAGTTGGAGTTCCTTTCATCCTCAATCGTCTTTTGAGAATATGTAGATACGATAAAATATTTGGTTAATACAGGTGACCAGACTTGTCAAGCTTGGGACAGGAAAGACAACATTGGCGATCGGTGATGGTGCTAACGATGTTGGGATGCTTCAGGAAGCCGATATTGGGATTGGTATTAGTGGAGCCGAAGGAATGCAGGTAAAAACAAGTCTCTTGAAGTTTTTTTTTATCTTATTCTTGACAATTTTACATTTTGTGATACGAAAAACTGTCAGGCAGTCATGTCGAGCGACTTCGCAATTGCTCAATTCAGATATTTGGAACGTCTGCTTCTGGTGCATGGACATTGGTGTTACAGAAGGATCTCTTCAATGGTGCCTACTGAATTCAACCCTATTTTTCTTCTCCTGTGTTATTACTAATGGAATATCTCTTCATTGTGATTTTATTGATTGATTGATTCATTCAGATATGCTACTTCTTCTACAAAAACATCACATTTGGTTTCACTGTCTACTTATACGAATCTCACGCCTCTTTCTCCGGGAAAGCAGCATACAATGATTGGTTTTTGTCCTTTTATAGCATCTTCTTCACCTCGCTTCCTGTCATTGGCTTGGCGATTTTTGACCAGGACGTTTCTGCTCATTATTGTCTCAAGGTAATAATAATAATAATAATAATAATAATAATAAGAGGTTCATTTTATTTCTTCTACTTGTATCAAAAACTCATTTTGCTTCCTTAATATGTGCTAGACTCGTTTTGTTTCCTGAATTTTAAAAATTACTTCCTGTTGTCACATGACTATGTTATTGTCTTGATATGCATTTTGGCAAGAATTTTTTTAGTCAAAACATTGAGATCAAGGAACTGCAAAACTTATATATATATGATTTAAGAACTTAACAAAACTAAAGACATTCAAATAATATGAGCTATTTTTAAAAGTTTGGGAAGCAAAACCAGTTTTTGATGCAAATTGAGGAATTAAAATAAATTTCTATCTTAGACCTTGTTCGATCGATCTGCGTTGTTTGGTTATTTTAGTGTCTCCTTTTAAAAGATATTTTCATTCTACAGTTTTACCCTAATGTCTTATTACTCAAATAACTCATTTTCAATAATTGCACTGAACAAGGTTATTTTGAAATAGCCTATTGAGTATCCAAATAATCCAAGATTGAACAAGGCTTTAGAAGAATCAGAGACCAAGAAAAACAAAACTTTGAAAAAAAATTGATTTTCTGGATATTCTGGTTTTGCTGCAGTTCCCTTTACTATACCAAGAAGGTGTGCAAAACATCCTATTCAGCTGGCGTCGTATTCTAGGTTGGATGTTGAACGGACTTTGCAGCTCAGTGATCATCTTCTTCTTCTGCACGACAGCACTAAATCCTCAAGCTTTTAATAATGGCGGGATGATCTCAGATTTACAGATATTAGGGGCAACAATGTACACCTGTGTAGTCTGGGTAGTTAACTGTCAAATGGCGATTTCTCTTAACTACATTACTTTGCCTCAACACATCTTCATATGGGGAGCCATCAGTTTTTGGTATCAATTCATGTTAGTTTACGGAACTGTTCCTCCTATTCATTCCACCACCGCCTACAAAGTGTTTGTCGAGAGCCTCGCTCCTGCCCCGTTTTTCTACGTGGTAACGCCCTTGGTGGTGATATCGGCTTTGATGCCTTATATTTCGTATTCGACGGTTCAGATGTGGTTTTTCCCAATGTATCATCAGAAGTTACAATGGTTGAGGTTTATGGGTCAACTGGATCTGGATGAGACACAAGAAGATGCAGTTTCGTTGAATAGTTATTCTTCTGATGTATATACGGATACAGAGCTGCTGCAGCAGCAAACAGAAAACCTGCATAAAGATTCGGATACTTTGTTGAACACTCTTCATGGTTAACTCCTTGTTTGACCCATGGTTATTCAGGTATAAATATATAATGAATAGATTATTATTATTATTTGAAAATGGTATTTTGGTTGATGTTTTGAGCTGTTGAATTAGAAAATTGACAAGAATTGGGTGATAGTCTAATGAAGTTTATATATACAAAAGAAAAAGGCATGCAATTGATATGAAGTCAATTTCCATTGATTCTGGCCATTGGAGCAAGAGATAATCTTTTTCAAATAAATTAAAAACAAGAACCAATAAGTTCAATAACATTTTATGGGGAAACATCTCTTTTTCTGTTTATGTATTTTTCTAGATCACTGATCTATTATGCATCGGGGAGGCCAATGACGTTAACTGCAGATTTGCCCATAATTGTGGCAAATTCATTGAAACTAATAACGCCATCTCCATTAGCATCGGCATCTGTCATCAGATCCGACAGCTCCTTAAACGTTAATGAATGACCCATTTTGGACATCTGTTTTGCCAGCTCCGCTGTCGTTATATACCCATTACCGTCGCGATCGAACGACTGGAAAATCTCCATCAATTGATCCCGATTAATCAACACTTCTTCGTTGACATCAGGTATGATTGCGTCGATGAGCTCGTCGAATTCGACTAGTCCGTTTGAATTTGAATCTATGTTGGCCAATAGACGGTGGATCTGATCGCCTGAGGTTGGCTTGATGCCGAGCGACCGGAGGAGGGCCACGAGTTCGAGATGGGTCAAGCTGCCATCGGAATCCATGTCGAAGCGCTCGAATATTTCTCTGAATTGGTTCAGCTGGTCCGTTTCTAGCCTCGACGCCATGACGACGACGACAGCGCAGATAATAATTAGATGGCGGGAAAGATAGAGAACAAGAAGGCGTATTGGAGATGAATGATTAAAAAGATTGGATCTTTGAATGCATGCAGAAAACAAAGATCATTTGGATTCTACACACATTTGTTTTCATTCATCCCCTGTAATTAATTAACACTATTCTGATTATATCCTCCAAACAAATAAAAACCGTTGGTTTCTAAATTTAAGATGGACCCAACATAAAATATCCTAAACTTAGATTTTTTTTAGTTAGTACTTTATTAACTAATTAACTAATTAATTAATAATATTATTCACGTGGTGTGTCGCCAATGATCTCCGACCGGCGGCTGCCATGGCTAAAACTTCGTACTAATTCCTCTCTATTCCAGAAACTTCCAAATCCAAACATACCCTTGTTAGACATCTCCTCTATGACCCTGTCGACTTGATCCATGCAACAAAAACAGTGGTCATGGATTTCTTCAATTTCAGGCTGAACGTTGATCAAGGATGTCGGGGCGATGATCATCTGATCTACTATGATGATTGGCTTATTATGTTTTGATCTTCGGGCAAATAATTTTCTCTTAGCATATCTACGTGTTTTTTGGAGCAGCTTGTATGGAAGCTTGAGAAAGACGACGATGATGAGCTGTAAGATCAAACATTGGCAACAGCACGAGATTACTACGCAATCAGCTGAGAGCATGTTACAGTCGACGTCGTCTTGTGTCGCCATGAAAATTGGATGGAGGAATTATAATAATCAAAGAGAAGATGTTGTTGTTGTTGAATGTTGATCATCAAGGAAATGAGGAAGGAGACATTTCTTGTAAAGGAATAAGTTTGATGGCTGGCTTAGGTAGTATGAAGGGTGAAGCAACAATTAATTTGAGAAAGTTTGTAAGGAAAATATATAATCTTTGAGTCTTCAACAATCTATCTATATAATTGTGTGTGCGTGTTTTTTTCAAGGATAATGATTCTATGAATTTTTAACAAATCTTATAGTTTAACCTTTTCTTTTAACTATAATTTAACTTTAAAAGAAAATATATCACTTTTATTTATATTTTTAATCAAATCACATGAACATCTCAAGTTTAATGTAGTTTTAGGACGGGGACATATATCTTACGTTGACTTTTATGGTTACTAATTTTGACATTCATATATGGCACATCCTCACCTAAAACTACATTTCAACTAACCATTTTTTTACTTATTTATTATTTATCATAATCAATCTTTGACAAAGGAACGTCCTATTAAAAATTAAATGCTCTCAAAATATTATCGACCATAAATCTATTTAGTTAAAACTTTTCCGTCTTGAGATTTTCTAACTTTTTAAGAATGTATATAATTACGACACTTTACTTTAACGGAATTAAACTTGAGAAGTTAAACTTTTTAAGTCAACTATATATGAAATAAGAACATAAATCCATATAAATTTACATAATTTATATAAGATTATATTTGAAATTGTATCATGTAATCTAACTTGTATTGCAATTTAATATAAAACTTTACATTAATTTTATGGTAAAAAAATGTACAAAATCTTATTAAAGTTTAAGATCATATTTAAAATACAATTTTATTTAAAAAGATTGTCAACATTAGTATTTTTCAATATAAGAAATGTGATGAAATTCTTTTGATGTAACTAATTTTTTATTCACTTTTTAGATTTGAATACTTTTACATTTTATGTTTTCTCTAAACATGAAATATCATTGTATGTTTTTAAATTTAAGAAATTATTTTATTTATTTGTATTAACACATATTATAACTAAACATATATATATATATATATATATGTATATATAAACACATAAGTTTTTCAATTAAAATGCTAAACAAATTAAGATATATGAATGACATATAATTTAATTAGAACACACTGATCATAAAAAATAAAAGAGAACATGTGTGTCAAGAATTCAGCGACGCATAACTAAAACAATAAACTTACACTACATCAATCAACATTAGTTTTAAGTTTCAGGGTTATGAATCCACTGTTTTAGCTTAGATGATGTTCAAAATTTTCTGAAAATTTCCAAATAAAATAAGAACAGGACCAATTAATGAGAATATGAACCCCTGCTGCTGCTTCTTCTTCTTCTTCTTATATAATGTCAGTCTGTCTCATTTTATAAACATGGTGTGCATAATCTCTCTATTGTTGAATGATCAGTCCTGATGTTCTTCATCTTCTTCTTCAGAATCTGTCACCAGGTAGGCAGGCAGAGAGACATTTTCTCAATTGGGAAATTAGAAAAAAAAACTAAATAAAAAATTTCAAAGTTGTGTGTTGAGAAAACAGACCAGATCGAACATCTTCACTGACTTTGCCTTTAGCTTGAATTTGTCTTAGAATCATTCTATAAATGAGTACCCACCAATAAATATGAAGAATAAACAACCATACTAGTAAAGTATTGAACACGTAATAGTAGATTCTGTGGTAGTAGAATCTCCCATCCACTTTGTGTGTTTCATCATCCAGGGCCAAGATCACTTCATAACTGTAAGTGTCGAACAAACAAAACTACATAATTACTCAAACATCCAAACAACAACGACATCAACAGAAAGAATATGAGAAAGTTTTATCTCCACTCCAACCTTGTACTCCAAATTATCCAGAAAGGGTAGAAAATAAGGCGAAGGAGAATCCAAGACAAAACAAAGAGCACAAAGGAAATGCTGGCAAGCGTTTCTGCACCACAGTACTTGGACATCTTTCCCATCTCAAGAAATATGTCACTGGCATCATGAATAGCCAAAACAACTGAACCCACTCGAGCAAATCTACATACAATACACATAACAAATTTATGTTTAAATTGTTTCAAAATGATTTCAGTGTTCCAATTGACACATACATACCTGAGTATATAAGAAAGTGCAATGAGAATGACAGTTGCCACATGATGACCCATAGACACTCCAAAATCAGAGCGTCTTGTTTCCCAGAATACTAATGCAAATATGGAGTATGTATAGAATCCAGCAGCATACATATACAAGCCTTTCAATTTAAGTCTGAAAAATGAATCAAGCACAATGAAATTTCAAATTCCTTTCCCCTGCTTGTAGGAATAAACTAAAGACTTACTTGAGTTTCTGATCTGGCCAAAGCTGATCTCCAGGTCCGACCCAGAAATATTTAGTGTCGGTGAACCAAGGTTCATTATAAGTTACAAAGAGTGCTAGAATCTCTGCAGATATGAAGTAAAGGCATTTCCATGCCGATTCCTTGAATTTCCCAATCTTCTTTTCCCTTTCATCTGTCTCAATTTCCAGATTCTCTTTCCCTTTCCCAAATATCAACCGCCTACCCAATTTCTACAAAAACAAGAACAAATTAAGACTATTAGCTAGCTAGCTAGCTAGAGACAGAGAGAGTATTAATTAATTAATTAATTAATTAATTATTGAAGAGGAGGGTACCTCCAATACAAATCTGTCGAGGAAGAACCGAACTGATGGGAAGAAGAATGCGAAGAGTGGAACAAACACAAAATCCTTATAATCTGGGTAGCTCTCCCCCCCTTGGTAGTAAATGTCGGGAAGAAGACCCATTACACTTCTGATCTCAAAGATGAATCTTTTAAAGGAACAATACCATTCTGATGATGTCTCTTCTTCTTCTTAATCTTAATCTTCTTCTTCTTCTTCTTCTTCTTCTTCTTCTTCTCACAACCCTCGTTCTTTCATCCTCCTCCTCTTCCATGTTTTTGTATATTATCGGTATCCGGCCAAAGTGTGGACTGTGCTGATGATGAGGGGGCAGAGTAAATCTGAGCCGAAACGACCCAATTTTTTTATTGGATGTTTGTAAGCAACGTACGTACGTAGCTTCCTTCTTTTGGGATCTTGTTATTTGTTTGTCTTCAACTTAGTTTGATGATTAGAATTAACAAGTCATTATTCTTAATTAAACCATTGGAAACACTTCCGGTTGTACGGTTATAATTTTTTTATGTCTCCCTACATTTTTTATTTAAATATATTTTTACTATTATATTTGTTATTTTTTTAAAAAATATTTTTATTATATATTTTTTCTTTCATTATTTTATTAATATATATATATAATTTAAAAATAATAAAAACTCATAATTATAACCCACTTAAGCTTAAATCCTTATTAACAATAAGAGTTTTCGATTAATATTTTTGTTTAATAATATTTTTTGTTTTTGTTAAATAATAACATTAGTTATTATTTATATTTAATAATAATAACTTAATATTATATATATATATTTGAATATATAAAAAACTCACTAGTACTTTATGAGATAAGAGTGATTAATAAGAGATTTTTCTCATTTAGAACACTAATATTTTACTTTTAATATATATATATATATATATATATATATATATATATATATATATATATTCAAACATTAAAACAAAATAATTAGCATATATTATTTTAATATTTATTCAAAAATTAGTTAATAAATAGTTTAAAAAAAAATTAATACAAAATAAAAAAATTAATTATATATATATATATTAAATATTATTAAATAAAAAGACATAAATTGAGAAATAAAAAAAATATAACGATAAAAAATATTTAATAAACAAATATATTAAAAATTAATAAACAATGTATTGACTTGTTAGTTAGTATTGAGGGCAAAATTAAACATTGCATATTTGAATAACAATTTGACAATTGTATGCCAAGTTAAAAAATAAAATTTCAATTATTGCTATAAAATTAACATTTCTGTGAAAAATGATAAAAATAATAAAATAATTTTTGTTGGTTCAAATTTCATTTTTACAAGTTGATCCTTTGATTTTGAATTTTGTCATATTCTTTTAATTTTTTTTTCAGGTGAAATAAATTAATTTTTTCTTAACATATTATTTGTTTTTTAATCAATTATTTTGTAAGACATTTTAATTGTATGGGTAGTTTTAAATTCATACATTTCAAAAAAAAAAAATTACTTAATTTAAAATAAATAAGTCATAGACCTTACACAAAATTATGTCAAAATAAAGACTTTTTTTTAAACTATATAAAAGTATATCTTCTATTCAATTTTTTTCAAATATTTTTTAGATTTTAATTTTTTAGTCACTTTGATTTCGACAAATTAAAATGCGTAAATCTTGAAAATAATATTCAATTTAAAAAATTATTTCTAAAACGTATTTATATTATTCTATTTAAAAACATGACAAATTAATTAAAAATGAAAAATATTACGTTAAAATAAGATCACGAACGATTTATCTATTTGAGAAAAACTTTTACGATAGTTCGAACACATACGATACTATTCAAAGTTCAAGTCTTATTTAATGTAAACGATTCAAAATTAAAGCTTAAAATAATAATTAGAAATTTTTAAAATACTTTTTTATTCATATTCATATCTAAATTTAAATTAACTTCAGATTATTGATTTCAAATATTATAATGCAAAAGTGCATAGAAACTAGTAATCAATAATATCATATCAATAATGATGAAAACGTTGGTAGGAAGTCTTAAAAAAAATTAAATGACTTGTCCTAGTAGAATCTTGCTTTTGAATTCTTTGCCCATAATTATTATCCACTAACCAGAGTTAATTTATTTTATAAATTATAATGCTTAATTATTTGCTCTTTGCATTTCATTTAGGTATAAATATATATGAATAATTTATGGATCAATATATTAATTAATATATTCATACATGTTATAATGTTTATATATTTTCATTTCAATGAACAATTACACAATCACTTTAATTTAATTTTAACGTGTTTCTTTTTCAAGTGCGACTAATTCCCGCGAGATAAATACATAATCTACAAACACATTTAATTAGGCGCATAATTTGTCGCATGACAATCTCAAACCCAGAACCTCAGAGAGGATGAGATATTCAGTTATTGTTATCGCTAGAAAGAAGGAATTAATTAATATTAAAGTTAATCCCATTTTAAGTGTTATTTATTTGTGTAAATAAGCACTACATAATTAGAGAAATGCTTACAATATTTTGAATTTACTCTATATACCTTTCTTATAACTAAAAAGTTAAATTATTAAAATTTTATCACCATTACTTTTTTCTCATGGTTTTAAAATATGCAATTGACCAGCGAAACAGGTAATTGGAGGTAAATACAATTACCTTTCAAACCAAAGTCATATTTTGGTTTTATTCTCCTTTGTGAATCTCACCTGACAAACGCCTAATAACTGTTTGTGAAACAACTCTTAAGATCCAAACCAGGGTTTTATCATCGGTGAGATCTATCAATGAAATAGAAGAACCCTTTTCTCTGTAACTGGATTATTAGGTTTATCGATTTACAATTCTCGAATCCTAAGGTAGTAATGACCCACAACAGATTGTTGTCGTTAATCAACTTCCGTTTTTCTCACATGACCTTGTCCACGACCTCTCCATTATCGAATAAGATAAACCCAAGCACATTTTTGCACATCAATATCTTAGCGTGTGCCTGTAACACTTTCTTCATGATGTTGTTCACGTTTAGTAACTAAAGAACCAATTCAGCCGTTCACTAGGTGTTGAACTGTTTTTCCGGGTAGGAGGAGGGGCCGACAAGTTTTTATCTTAAACTATTGTGCTATAACATTTTATGATTATAAAATTAAATTTGTTAGTTTAATAAATGGGTTGTCCTAAGAAGTGAGCTGTCCTAATCCGAGGGCTTAGAACCGGCCCTGAACATAGTCTAAGTACTATGAAATGAACACGTGGATAAATGGTAGTCGTTGAGTTTGTTATATGCAGGGCTAAATCTAGACCTAGTGGTAAGACAACTTATATAGTTGCATAAGACCTTTCACGGTTCCACCTACTTTGTTTCTCAATATGACTTTGTTTTCCGTTCAACCTTCCAATATAAATAATAAAATTTATAAAAATAATAATTTAAATATATCACATTTATAAAAATAATAATTTAAATATATATATATAATAATGAGTTAAAATATAAATAAATAAATTAATTTAAAAAATAAATACTGAGTTTGAATAGTAAACTTTTGAAAATGTAAATAAGATTATATTGAAAATTGGTTCCACCTTTATCCTTTATAGCCCCAATTTATCATATAATAATATTATTAATTATATATTATATTATTATTTTTTTTTCCTTTTTTCCTCTTTTAATATTAAATATATATTATAAAATATATATATAACATTTTTATCTCATTTTTTTAAATCTTTTTTCGTATTATAATATATTACTCATTTTATATTATATATAAATATTAATTATAAATTTAAAATTATTAATTAAAAAAAAATAGTGCCACAAAATCTAAATTTGTATTAGACTCAATTTTTAAGTCCGGTCTTGTTATATGACGTAGATAGATTTACAAGGTTAAGACGATAAATATTTATTTATTTTTATATAATAATATAAATTTTTAATATATTATATAAAATTATAATTTTATATAATTCTATTAAAATTCAGTCTAACCGGACTAAAGTTTATCTAACCAACCAGGTTGACGACCAAAACTGTTTTTTTCCAACAAAAAAAAATCTATATATTTTTAAGTTTAATCATTATTTTTTATGACAAAAATCTAATGTGCATTATTAAGTTAAGTAATTAAAGTTTTTTTTTATCAAAATTTATATTCTCAATAATTTAGGTCACGACAATCAGAGATGAGAGATGGATCACGTGGGTATAGTGGGCTCAATCCCGGCCCTCAATCTATTTTTTATAAAACAAAGTTAAATTACCTTCTATTTTTTTTTTAATTTAATTCACTATTTTATTTATTTATTTTTTATTTTTCAAGCCCATCCAACAAATTTAAGTTCACCCGGCTAATATTTTTAAACTCACACTAACTCCAAATTAACAAATTAATATAAATCTACATATAAATAATTGTGACCACAAAATAAAACTATATTGAAATGACAAGGCCTAATACATTTCCTCTACATAACTTATAATAACTCATTGGACAATGATTCCCTAATCTTGGGCAAGAACTCGGAGAGCCATTTTAAAGAGGCAAGTCATGTGAAATATGTGAGAGCAATGTCTCACCGTCAGAGGCTCTCTTTTATAGTGCTCTTCTAAACAAATGACATATAAATAATGGATCATCACTTTTAGATTTAAAATTATTCTTCTTCACACTACAAGGAGTCATTTAATTTGGTTTGTATATCTACCATAAGAAAGACAAATAAAATATCATTACAAAAATACTTATATAGAGGCATCACTAATTGTAAAGCCACATATTATTAAGATACCTTCCCCTTACAATAGCCTAAATACAAATACATGATTTTTTTTTTAAACGGTAAAGATTATATGTATTCCATTATTGCACTTAATAAGTGAACATCTTAATAATATCCTTATTAAAATAAAATAAAATAAATATACGAAATTTAAAAAAGTGATAAAATACTCGATATAAAAAATAAATTTATACATTTAAAATTATATAGTTGAAAAAAAATTAGATTAAGAAAACGTGATAAGTTAAATTAATTAAATTTTAAATAAGTGATACGAACTATATAGATAAAGAAATATAAAAATATAATTTAGGATTTCAGCCTAGTTTGTTTGATGAGAATATTGGTAAAAACATAAGATATAGAGAAAAAAACATAAAATCGTTGTCAAAAACAAATTATTAGTCATTAGACACTTAGAATATTATAAAATGTTAATGTTTATAAATCATTTTGAAAAAATAAATAATATATCAAGTTATTTATATAAATAACTGAATTAAATCTAACTATTTTAACTTCATTTAAACTTGATACGTTTTAAGTGATTTTTTTAGAATTATTTGTCTATCTATTTATTAATTCAATTAAAATTATTTTATCATATAAATACTACTTTTCAATTAAATTACAAATTAAGGCATTAAAGAATTCACACTAAATAATTCAAATTAATAGTATTAAAGTTAATTGACTTTGGAGAAAAATTATTTTGTGTTTGAGAATTTGATTTTAATTGAGCTTCTTATAATAATTATTTTTAGTTAATTTTTTTAATTAATTTGATATGTACTATGTTAATATAAATAATAGAAACTGGGAAAACATGAATAAATTTTAGTTTTTTTTTTCAAATATATTAATTCAACATTAAACTATATGTAATTGTAAAAGGATTTATAATTGTTTTTAAATATTGTTTTCCCCATATAATAGACATCCTCCAATAAATAATTAAGTAATTAACTATGGTGTAGAGTAATTAAAACTTTAAAATATTTATGAATTATGGAATTCTATCTAATAATATAATTGTTTAGCCCTTCCATTTTGAAACTATTTTGATATGGATCTAAGTTTGATTATATATATATATATATATATATATATATATATATATATATATATATATATATATATATATATATATATATATATATATATATATATATATATATATATATATATATATATATATATATATATATATATATAAATGATTCACCACATGATATGACCATTTGTTTCTGAAATCTTTTGAAAAAATATATTATAAATGTTGATTAATGTAAAATATACATGTGATTAGAAAATAAATTTATGTCAACATCTGTACTATATTATTTTAACCAAAAAATATTTAATAAACAATAAATTAATAATCATTTCTTAATTTACATTACATTACAACTTTAATATGTTTATATTTACTTATTTGTTGCTGACAATATTATTGCAACACCTTAAATGTATCCAAGTGACAATGTATTAAATGATTTTTTTAATACAAAGATTTACAGAATATTTATTTAAAAAATATTTTTTTGGAAAATGAAATAGAAAATAATAATTAAATAGATCAATAATATATAATTGATGAGAGAATGATAAAAAATATAGTAGAATCTTTTGAAATTGTTTAAAAAAAATTAAACCAAACAATTAAGCCTAAAATTGCAATGACATTTTTTTGCCCGTCTCTCTTCTTATTAAGTTGTTGGAGTTATATATATATATATATATATATATATATATATATATATATATATATATATATATATATATATATATAAATTATACTTTAATAATATATATTATTTTATATATTTAAATAATATATATATAATATTATACTTTAATAATATATATATATATATATATTAAAAGAAAAAAGTATAATGTACATTATTTAAATATATAAAATATAAATAAGAAAACAAGAACGAATTTATTATTACCTATACCAACTACTTTGTAGCTTTATTTTTTTCTTTGTAATTTAATTCAAAATATATTATTATAATAAAAATACTTTTTAATTAAGTTAAATTAAAAAAATTAAAGAATTAACATTGAAATTCAAATTAATAGTGACAAAGCTAATTGAATTTGAAGCAAAACTATTACTTTGTGGTTCATTGAACTTGATTTTCATATAAATTTTTATAATAATTATCTTTAGTTCATTTTTTATTTATTAATTTAATAGGTAAAATGTTAATATAAATAAAAGGAAATTAGGAAGAAAATAAATTTAAAAAATACTTAAAATATAATTTTATTCAAATATATTAGCCATATGTAACTTTTTTCATTTGGTCAAAAATCAAAATAAAATATGTTTGGTAAAAAAATTGATTAAATATTTGTTAGCATAATCTAGAAATTTATAAAAAAAATATTTTTTTATTCACTTTTCACATAACTTTCTTTTATTTAATTTAGTCACATAATTACTTTTACTTTAACAATTTTTAAAGTATGCAATTGTAAAAAAGTATTATTTTTTTAAATAATTTTAATAAATTCTATGTAGTTTTAAAAGAATATAATTGATTTTAAATATTGTTTCTAATTATAGTCATCCTTCAATAATTATGATATATTGAGTAATTATTAAGTAATTTATAAATCCTTAATTACATAAATTTTTTAAAAAAATGACTTTTGGAACCTAGTCTTATATAAGTTGTTTAGTTTTGAAACTATTTTGATACAAACCAATTTTATAGACTACTTCTGTTTCTGAAAAATGTTAGGAATTAGATTTATTGTGAAATATACACGTGATTAGTCACTAATTAAAAAATAAATCTATGTTGTAACACAAAAAGTATTGATTAAAGAATAAATTTATAACTATTTCATAAGCTTAAATTTGTTTATTATTTGTCGAGACAAAGTTACTGTAACACATTAATCGTTCGTTCTTAGTAAACGATAACAAACTAAATTCTAACTTAGATCACGACAATGAGTAACGACAAAATTTAGATAATCATTCATTTAAGAAATGACAAGAGTGATCGAGATATAGATTGTCATAATTTTGATAACGAGAAATGATAAATTAATCTAGATCTACCCATAACCATGCATTGCAAAACACCACAAATTAAAGTCATATTATTAATTATTGAATGACAAAGCTTAATACATTCCATGTACTGTATATAAAGCTATATTATAAAATCCCTGGTCAATGATCCCCTACACATGGGGCATGAACCTGGAAGCCAATTGAAGAGGCAACTCCTATGAAACTTGTGCGAGCAAGGTCCAACCATGACCGACTGTCCTCTATCGTACCCATTTAAGCAAATGGCACATAATGGATCATCAATTTTCGATTTAGAGTTCTTTTCCTTCAATGCAGGACAAATTCTAAGGAGTCCTTTGTTTCTAGTTGTAATATTTTCTCTAACAAAACAAATGGAGTAATAATCACAAATATGTTGCTTGATAGTGTCATTGATATCTGTAAAGCCACACACATAAGATATCTTTTTCCGCTTACCCACATGAATATCACCTAAATCCCCGTCTCCCGTTTGTCTCGTCAGGTAGAGATCCGACACAATAACAGGGAGGCGTTTTGAAAAATGGAACATATTTGATCCTATCTTAAAACACCCGAAGATGTAGTCGCACATATCTTTCACCAGGCTGTCTTTAGCATTCGGTGAGATATCGATGCGTGCAACATGTGTTTGGATAATGCACTCCGCTGATTCTCGGGACATAAAAAACAATGCTGGGTTGAATATGGCAGCCCCGTAACCTTCTTTGGTTGATTGGATGACTCCCGAAGATTGAAGAATTATGATTTTAACATGATAAACCAAAATCCCCAATAATGGCAACATTATGTTGAGAGTATTGGAGATGAATTTTTGATTCCACTTGAATAGTCGAGTTGTATGTCCCTTGACAATTTCTTTATCTCCAGACATGTTCTCAATCTCTTCTCTAATCAAATGTGAGTAATTATTAATTAATGAATAACTATGGACTGCATGTGTGTAATATTAATATATATAATTTTTGAAAGAAAATCTGGTGTAATATTACTTCTAGACTTATAAAATATAAAGTGGACACGTTTATGTTTATTCTCTTCACCAACTAAACACTTTCAACTTTTTTTTTTCCTTTAGAGTTATTACTAATTATCTATATATAATTCAATTTAAAATTATCTTACCATAGAAAAGTTACTTTTTAATTAATAAGTTTCAAATAAAGTACATAAAACGTTCACACTAACTAAGTCAAATTTCATAGTGTCAAAGTTATTTGAATTTGATTTTTAAAATTTACTTTGTGGATGAGATTGGACTTGATTTTGATAATAGTTATTTTTAGTTTAAAAAAAACATGTTAATTTAAATAATAAGAAACTATTAAAAAATGAATAAATAAATCTCTTATATATTTTTTTATTCAAATATATTAGTTCAACATTAAATTATAAAAGGATTTTAATTGTTTTTAAATATTAATATTTCTTACCTTAAGTAGTCATCCTTGAATAATATGATGTAAAGTTTTTAAATAATCTTATAATATTGTTTAGCCCGTCCCATTTGCTCCCATGCTTTTGCAGATCTTCAATTTTGAAATTATTTTGATATGAATCGATTTTGAATTTATAAAATGATTCACCAGAATCACCACATATGACCATTTTATTTTCTGAAAAATATTTAAATTAGATATATTGTAAATGTTTATTACAAAATATACCACAGTGATTAATATATATATATATATATATATATATATATATATATATATATATATGAACATATATATATATATATATGAACATCTATACTACATTATTTCAATCAAAAGTTATTTAATAAACAACAAATATATAATCATTATACATATATATGTTTAAATTAGCTTATTCATTGTCGATAAGATCATGTTAACAAACTATATTTTTTCTTAGTTTACAACAAATAACGACAAAATCAAGATTTTCATTCATTTAGGTAATGACAAGAAATATCAAAATATAAATTATCATTAATTTAGTTAAGCAAATGATAAATTAAATCTACACATAATAATTGATGCCAACCAGAAATTGACAAGGCATAAGTAACAAACTCCTAGTCCTCTTAAGCTTTTGCGAGCAAACCCACCATCACCGGGTCCTTTTATTGTACAATTTAAACACATGACATTAAATGTATCATTAATTTTAGATTGTGAGTTTTTCTCACTTGAGTTCTTTTGTTTTTTTTTGGTTGGTATATCATCACTAAGAAACAAATGGAGTATATATTACAAACATACCTTGATGTCGGTATCAATATTTAAAAAGCCACAAATGTAAGATATTTTTTATAATCCTGCAATTTTTTTGAAATGAGAGTAGATTGAAGATCGGTAATATAGGGTGGGTTGATTCAAAATGTTCGAAAATAGAGTAATAATAGAAGGTTATTATTGTTAAGTCTTGCTACATTTCAATTATGTTAAAAATTAAGGCATTACAGAATCACACTAAATATAATTCAAATTAATGTGCCAAAGTTAACTTTAGAGAAAATCATTTTGTGTTTGAGAACTTGATTTTGATAGAACTTCTTATAATGATAGTTATTTTTAGATGATTTTTTAAAATTAATTTAATATGTAAGATGTTAATATAAATAATAGAAAACTAAGAAAAAAATGAATAAATAAACTTTTTGTTCAATAATATTTTTTTAAATGGTCCATTTAATAAAAAATCGTTTAACATGAAAGGATAACATAAAAGAAAAAAAATTATGCACAAATTGAATACATTTTAAAAATTATGAACAAATTGAATACATTTAAATAAATATTTGACTCAGAAGATCTTTAAGAAAAAATTTTGTTTATTAATTCAACGTTAAATTATATATAATTATAAAAGAATTTAATTTATAACTGTTTTTAAACATTGTTTTTCTCCCATAAAATAGTCATCCTCCATTACTTAACTATGGTGTAGAGTAATTATTAAGGAATTAAATATTTAAAATATTTATGAATTATGGAATTCAATCTTACAATATTGTTTAGCCCTTAACTTTGATATGGATCTAAGTGATTTTTTATATGAACATTTGTTTCGAAAATCTTTTGAAAAAATATATTATAAATGTTGATTGGAAATATACATGTGATTAGGCACTGATTAGAAAACAAATTTATATTTATATCAATACCTAACACCTGTAACACAGTTGGGCATCGTGCATAAACGTTCGTATTCGACTTGGACAAGTCGTGTTAGACTCTTAATCATGTCATGTTGTGTGGTGTCTCAATCTTATCCATGTCGTATCGTGTCTTGACCCACTTAAAATATTATGATTCACGGATTTTTTCGTATCGTGTTATTCGTGTCTACGAGTTTATTCGTGTTGTGCTAACTCGTGTTTAAATTCGTGTTTCGTGCCACTAGTAGAAAAAGAGGTATCAACATGCTATTCCGACTAGATTTTGCCATCTTGTCAACAAAATCGTGACTTGACACACTCATTTTATTATTTATTTATTTATATATATTAAATTTTGATGTGATAATAAAAATGATCAAATATGATTATTAATTTATATACATTACATTACTTTATATTTACTTATTTGTGGCTGCAAATAGTATTGTAACACCTTAATTAACTGCATTCCAATGACAATGTATTAAATGATTTTTTTTAATACAAAGACTTCAAGAATGTTAATATTTAATAAAAATAATAATTTTTTAAAAAATAAAATAAAAATATTTTAATAGATAACTAATATAATTAATGAGCGAATGAAGGAAGATATAGTTGAAAATTTTAAAATTATTTATAAAACTAAACAAAAAAAAATCAAGCCTTAGTTTCATTTGAATAAATAAGTTTTTTCTACATGCCTTGCAAATTGCAAGGACCATATTGTCCTCTTTTTATTAAGTTGTTGGAATTATATATATGTTTTGAAAGAATAAAGTATAATATATATTTTTTAATATATAAAAATATAAAAAAGAAAACAAGAGCGAATTTATTATTACCTTTACCAACTACTCTTCAGCTTTATTTTTTTCTTTATAATTTAATTCAAGATATATTAATTATTATAAAAGTACTTTTTAATTAAATTTAGAATTAATAGTGTCAAAATTAATTGATTTTGAAGCAAAAAATATTACTTTGTGGTTCATTAAACTTGATTTTCACATAACTTTTTATAATAGTTATAGTTAGTTTCTTTATTAATTTAATGGGTAAAATGTTAATATAAATAATAGGAAATTGGGAAGAAAATAAATTTTAAAAAATCACTTAAAATATAATTTTATTCAAATATATTAGTCCATATGTAATTTTTTTCATTTGGTCAAAAATAAAAATAAAATATGTTTGGTAAAATATTGATTAAATATTTGTTAGCATAATCTAGAAATTTATAAAAAAATATTTTTTATTCACTTTTTACTTTTACTTTTTACTTTACCAATTTTTAAAGTGAGTAATTCTAAAAAGATATTATTTTTTATATAATTTCAATAAATTCTATATAATTATAAAAGAATATATAATTGCTTTAAAATATTGTTTTTTACCATAAATTAATTAGTAGAGCGGTCAGACGGCCAAGTGGCCAACCCATGGCGGGGTGGGCCTATCCATCAAAACTCATCGTTTGACGAGTTGACGGTGGGCCGGTCCCCCATCCCAACGTGCTGAAAAACCTCACCCCAACCTAACCTGAGGTTGGTTGCGAGTTAGGCTGGCCAGCCCGCTAGTTGTTTCACTACAAATAAAAATAAATAAAAATTATTAACAGTTCTAAAAATAAGAGTTTTAGAAAACAAGAGTTCAAGAAAATGATCAAATAGTCATAATACACATCAAACATGAATACCAGAATATCACCATCATGATTTACATGCTTCATCCATGCTCTAATACCAGAATACTCAACAAATATAAATGGTAAATCATGTCTAATGATTGCACAAATCAGTAGCTCACGTGAAATCATTTTGTCTATTTTCTTAGACTTCATCTTTCCATCTTGATCAAGAATCATTTATCCTACGTCATGGAACTTCATGAAACTTCAATTTGTTGCAAGTTTTAACATGAAACTTCAATTTGTTGCAAGTTTTAACATGACGCCACAATGTAGAAGTCCCATAATGTTTACCCCCACATTTATACTATTTTTTACATCCATTATATTCAGCTTTTTCTACATTATCAATACTTTTCATTTTCTTAAAATACATCCAAATATCAGAATATTTTCTAAACTTTTTAGATGACCCTTCATCATGCTTAGCACTTTCAAATTCATCAGCATCCAAATTAATACCTTGATTTTGAGAGGAGTCCATTTCAAAAATGAATCTGTTATTTAACAGAATATTAAGTTCCAGACTTTCAGTGTGAAGCTTCTAGAAATGAAACCAAGTTTGAATCCACGAACCCTTGAATGCGAGAACGAAGAGAAGAAATGCGAATCAAATAAGTAGTCGGCGGCCAATGGGCGAAGTCTTGAGTATTGACTGTTACAGTCTGGAACCAAGTTTGAATCCACGAACCCTTGAAAGCGAGAACGAAGAGAAGAAAGACGAAAAATATAAGTAATCGGCGGCCGATGATCGAATTATTGAGTATTGACTTATCGAATTATTGAGTATTGACTTCTGCAATGATGCCTGTTAGAGAAAAAAAACTAGGGTTATGTGGCATATACATATGAGGCTATAAATCATATTAGATTTTTTTTGTCATCCCAAGCCCAAACTGTCTAGGCCCGCGACTCGAGCGGACTGACCCGTAGGGCCACTTCCAAATGAATTACTAATATTTCAACCCAACCCGTCTAAATTGTTTGGCGGGGCGGGCCAACTTAACGGGCCTAACCTAAATGACAACTCTAATAGTCATGCTTAATAACTATGAGTACATAATTATTAAATAATTTATAAATTCTTAAAAAAATTTGACTTTTGGAGCTAGTCTTATAAAGTTGTTTAGCTTTGAAACTATTTTGATACAAATCAATTTTATAAGACTATTTTTTGTTTCTGAAAAATGTTTGTAATTAGACTTATTGTAATATATACACTAGATTAGTCTGTAATTAAAAAATAAGTCTATGTTATCAACTATACTACATTATTTTAGCTTAGATCACGACAATTAGTAACGACAAAATTTAGCTTTGAACACGACAATTAATAACGACAAAATTTAGATAATCATTCATTTAAGAAACAACAAGAAAGTCAAGATATATATTTTCATAATTTTGATCGCGACAAATGATAAATTAAATCTAGATGTACCCATAATCATTGCGAAATACCACAAATTAAAGCCATATTATTTTGAAATGACAAAGCCTAATACATTCCATCTATATAAAGCTATATAAAATCCCTAGTCATTGATCCTCTACATATGGGGCAAGAACCTGGAAGCCATTTGAAGAGGCATTTCCTATGAAACTTGTGCGAGCAAGGTCCAACCACGACCGGCTGTCCTCTATTGTACCCCTTCAAACAAATGGTACATGATGGATCATCAGATTTAGATTTAGAGTTCTTTTCCTTCAATGCCGGACAAACTCGAAGGAGTCCCTTGTTTCTAGTTGTAATATTTTCTCTAACAAAATAAATGTAGTAATAATCACAAATATGCTTCTTGACAGCGTTATTGATATCGGTAAAGCCACACATGTAAGATATCTTTTTCCGCTTACCCACATGGCCTAGTTCCTCGTCTCCATTTTGCCTAGTCAGGTAGATATCTGATACAATAACAGTGAGGCGTTCTGAAAATTGGAACATATCTGAGTTTATATTAAAACACCCGAAGAGGTAGTCGCACATGTTTTTCACCACAATGTCTCTAGTATTCAACGAGACATCTAGGAATGCCACTTGAAGGTGGAGAATGCCCTCCGCCATTTCACGGGACATAAAGAAAATTGATGGGATGAACATGGCAGCCGCGTACCCTTCATTGGTTGAAACGTCGATTCCCGAAGATTGGAGAACGATTTTCAAATGGAAAACCAATATCCCGCATAGGGGCATTATTCTGTCACGGGTATAGTTGTAGAATCTCTGATTCCACTTGAACAATCGAGTTGTTTGTCCCTCCACAGTTTCCTTATCTCCTGACATGTTCTTAATTTCTCTTCTCTAATCAACAATTGTAAATTATAATAATGATAGTCTAGCAAGTGTATATATTCATTGGACTCATATACTATATATATACTTTTTTTAAAGAATATCTGGTGTAATATTTCTTTCAGATTTATAAAATATGAAGGAGAGAAAAAAAGGAAAAAGTGGCAACACATTTATGTTTATAATTATTTTCACCAACTACTCTTTCAACTTTTAGAATTATTAGTTATCTATTGTAATTCAATTTAAAATTATCTTACCATAGAAAAGTTACTTTTTAATTAAATCAATAAAAATATTACTCTAACTAAATCAAATTCATAGTCTCAAAGTTAATTGAATTTGAATTATAAATTTTACTTGGTGGATGAGATTGGACTTGATTTTGAGAAAATGAATAAGTAATTAAATATCTTCTATAAAAAGAATTTGTATTCATATATTTTAATTCAACATTAAATTATATGTAATTATAAAAGGATTTTAATTAATTGTATTTAAATATGATTTTTTACCTTAAATAGTCATCCTTGAGTAACTATATATGAATAATATGAGGTACAGACTGTACAGTAATTAAATTCTCCAATCTTATAATATTGTTTAGCCAATCCCATTAATGCTCCCATCCTTTTGTAGATATGGCCCTTCAATTTTGAAATTATTTTGATATGAATTCATTTTGAATTTATAAAATGATTCACTACATGTGACCATTATTTCTGAAAATATATATTGAAATTAGATATATTGTAAATGCTTATTACAAAATATAACAAATGATTAATATTAATATATATATATATAAGAACATCTATACCATATTATTTCAATCAAAAGATATTAATAAACAATAAATATATATTATTTTACATGCATCTATGTTTAAATTGGTTTATTCATCGTCTACAAAATTATTGTTACATATTTATATGTAAACAACAACCAGCTATATTTCTTAGTTCACAACAAGTAACGACAAAATTTAAATTCTCGTTAATTTAGTTTAGGTAACGACAAGAAACACCATAAATATAAATCGCATTAATTTAGTTAAGAAAATAATAAATTAAATCTAAATTTACACATATATAATAATTGAGATCAACCATAAATTAAAGCTATATCATGAATTTACAACACATAATGTTTTCAATTGCACTTAGTTAATGAACTAAATTAGATTTTATTTGGAAACGGTTGATGTTAATTGATGGATCTGCTTCTTTTATTAATCCAAAGTATTATTTTGTATACAATTGGTCCAAAAATTTATTTGAAAATTATTATAATTTATTATATTTTAATTGTCAAAATAAATTTATTGTTTAATATAAGAATATTGTTTTAGTCACAATTTAAATATTATAATGTTATTTAATATATTATTTTTGTTTTATTACCTTAATTTTAACTTGATTAAACTTTTTTTAGTTTAAAATTTTAATATACTCAATTTAAAATTTATTATTTCATTTATTAAGAATTAAATATTTTTAAAATTATTTTTACTAGTGAACACGTTAGTAATATTGCTCAGACTGTTATAAGTCTAAAATATAATTTAGATTATCTTTTAAAAAATAAATTATTTTTATTATATTATTAAATTATAATAAAATGTTGTCATTTTTAATTAATTAAATATATATATTTATATATATATATATATATATATATATATATATATATTAAAAACTAACTTTTAGTTACACTTCTTCATAACAAATATAACAAAAAAAAAATGCTATCATTCAATTATTTTTCGATTTCTCAGTTAGACTTGGACCCAACTCAAACTCTAGACGGGCTCATTGAAAGTTCTTCTCCTTCACTACCGGATAGACCATGAATTCTTTGTTTTAGTTTGCATGTCTTAAGTAGGGCGGTCAGACAGGCCAACTCATGGCGGGGTGGGCTTACCCACTAAAACCCATTGTTTGATGGGTTGACGGCGGCCCGGCCCACCAACCCGACGGGCTGAAAATCTTCAACCCAACCCAACCCAAGGTGAATTGCGAGTTAGGTGGGTCATTCCACGGGTTGTCTCACTACAAATTAAAATTATTAATAGTTCTAAAAAATAAGAATTCAAGAACATGATCAAATAGTCATAATACACACCAAACAAGAGTCTTGTCTATCATTACATATTATTTAATTAAATAATTCAACAAAATAACTAAAATTTGAAAATTTCATAAAATATAAATTTCAGTAAAGTCAACATTCTTTAAATATCATCAATCGATATAATCCATGTCAAATCATTCTTCTTCATCGCCTTTTTTTCAATGTTTGCATCAACATCTTCTAGAACATTTAATCATTGCTTGGACAATATTCATGTAACTATTACGTTGCCTTTTTATTTTTATATACATATAAAATACACAAAAATGAAGGCAGTTAAAAATAAACTAATATATAAAATCACAAGTCACAAATAAATCAAGAACATAATTAAAATTTTGTAAATAAAACTACCGATAGCATATCCAGTCTTGAGTATTAACGGTAGGGCTATGCGGCATATGTCTATAAGGCTATAAATCAGATTAGTTTTTTTGGTCAATCAACAGGCCAATCCAAGCCTGACCGGCCTAGGCTCTTGACCGGAGCGGGCTGGCCCGTGTAGGCTCACTTCCAAATGGATTGTTAATATTTTAACCCAACCCGTCTAAATTGTTTAGCAGGACGGGCCAATCCAACGGGCCTAACCTAAATTGACGGTTCTAGTCTTAAGTATCGAAATTTGTAAAGCGACATATACAAGAGTGTAAGACATCTTTGGTTGCTTATCCACGTGATATATATTCATATCTCCCCTAGAATGGTTGAAATAAGTGTAGAAGATCAATAATGAAGAGTGACATCGAGATCAAATATTGCAATTTTCCTAATGTAAAAATGTTTGAAATGAGAGTATGATTGAAGTTATTACTTTGAAGGATATTATTAATTCTTTAGTACAGCTAAAAAAAAAAAGTGAATAAATATTATGTTGCTGTATACTTAAATTGAATATTTGTAATTTTATGACAAATTTTATGCTTTTTAATTGTACAAGTTTTCTTAACTTACTTAATAAATTAAAGGTTATAAGTTTGATTTTTACTTAAATTTTTTTTAATTAAATTGATGTGTATATTATATACTATAGCCAGGTGATGCTATCATCCAACCCTCTCACAAAAAAAATCTTGATATGTATCAATACTTTTATTTTATTTAAAACTATATTTAACTAATAAAGAATGATAATGAAGGAAATTTTGGGAAGAGAATTGAGTGGGAATAAGACCATCTCCAACCAAAAAACCCATTTTCAAACTCATTTTAGTGTAAATGTCACATCAAATAGTAATTCTACTCCAACCGAAAAACCCATTCTCAAACCCAAAAGAATATTCTTATAATATTCATTCTTACATCAACTTTTATAACTTTTTAATATCACCCATATCTTTTACAAACTTATAAATTACACCACAATATTATAATATCATCCAAATATTTTAAACTTAAATATAAATTAATTATAAAAATTTATTAAAATAATATATATAATATATATATATATATTAAAATATTTTTTTTAATATTATTATAAATTTTTTAATTATATTATAAATTTATGTTATATAAAAAATATTATATAAATTAAATTAATAATTATATAAATAAACTTAATATAAAATATAAGATAAAAATAAAATATAAATAAATAAAACATATAAATAAATAAAACATATAAACAAATTAAAATATAAATAAATTAAAATATAAATAAATTATATAAGTAAGTTTAATATATAAAATTAATTAAGTAAAAGTTAAAGGGCTAAAATGCAAAAAAAAAATATATATATGCGTTTGTGAACAGTAGCAACGCATATTTGGGTTTTTTGAAGAGGGAAAATGAGAAATCTCATTTTGGGTTTGGTTTTGCAGTTCGGTTGGAGGAGAAAACCCATTTTGGGTATGCGTTTGCAGCACTATTGGAGATGCTCTAAGTGATATCAACTATCAACTCATCCTCTTTTCCAAATTTATTCATGCAATCATTTTTCTTAATTAAATAACCATAATAACATATTATCTTGTTTAATTATTTTTGTTATCTATATATATATAATTATGCTTAATTTTTAAAGTGTCTGGATTGTCGGGTCGAGAGTTGTGGTTAATTTGGATACTTGGGTCGAATTGTGGGTTGACCCGCTTTTAAATTTAAAACGGTTAAAAATAAAATTAAAAATGCTAGAGGTATGTTTCGAACTTGCAATCTAACAAAAACAAGTACAACTCTTTAACCAACTAGGCTACAAAGACTTTATATTTTAAATTCAACACCAAATTTGATAAACGCGGGACGTTTTAATATTAATATAAGTTCAACTTTTTAACTAACTAATATATAATGATGTTGAGTAAATTGATACTTGGGTCGGATTGTGTGTTGACCACCCATAAACTTAAAACGATTAAAAATAAAATAAAAAATGTTATCCGTAATTTTTTTCACTCACGGTTTTTATTTTATTACTCGTGCAAATGCACGGGCTAAATGCTAGTTTTATTTAAAAACGTTATAAATTTATTTTATTATATAAATGATAAGTTATATAATTTATTACATTGGTTAATTTATATACTATCAAACTATATAATATTACTTTCAAGATTATTAATTTAAAATTATTCAATTATAATAAATTAACTATATATTATATTAAAAATTAATTACAAAGTATGAATATAAGAAACCAATAATTATTTTATTTAATATTAAAAGAGAAATGATTAAGTGAGAGAATGACTTGACATAATCTTATTTGCTGACAAAATTAAATAATTTCTCTTTTTTCTCTCTTTCCTCCCACTTTTACATTTTCCAACCAAAGTGATGACAATTTATTCCTTCACCAAATTCTCTCACAAAATTCTCTCTCTATCACTCCTCATATTAAAATTACTTATATAATTATTTAAATAATATCTTAATGGTACAAATTAACCCGAATCACCACACACATAAACGTTTAAACTATTATAAATTTAATAGATTTTTTTAGATTTTAAAAAAAAAATCATCCCATAATGATATTCTACTTGATTTTTAATTTATTTATGGAATTTTTAATATTATTACTCAGTTATAAGATTGGGAACAGATAATACAGAGATTGAATCTAAAATGGCGTTATCGTTGCAAGGCCTTCCTACGGCCATATCCATTGCAGAGCAAACAAAGAAGCCATCTTTAAGCATCAATGTTTCCTCTCTTTTAAGCCTTTCAACTACTATTCAACACGCCAAGCAAGTTCACGCTCTTATGGTCAAAACCTCCCAATTATCTGAATCTTATCCTCTCAGCCGCTTAGCCGAAATCTACTCCATTTCCGACCACGGAAACCTTCAGGATGCCGAAAGAATCGTATTATCTATGAAGGAACCTTCCACTTTCGCATGGAACACTCTCATTAGAGGTAACACTAAAAGGAAACAACCCCAGAAAGCAATTTCAATTTACATTTCCATGTTATCCAATTCTGTACTGCCTGATGATTACACTTTCACGTTAATCCTTAAAGTGTGCACTGAGTTGTCACTTTCAGATATAGGAAAGCAAATTCATGCCCAGATTATTAAATTGGGGAACGAATCTGGGTTATTCGTTCGTAACAAGCTGATTCATTTCTATGCCGTGTCTAGATCAGTTACTGATGCACGTAAGGTGTTCGATAGAAGTCCTGAGTTGGATATTGTTAGTTGGAACACAATGCTGGAGGTATACGCTGGTGATGGAGATAGTTTATCGCTTTATCACATGTTTGATTCAATGCCTTGCAGAGATACAGTGTCTTGGAATACAATGATTTCATACTCTGTTAAGAAAAGTATGTATATAGAAGCTGTTCGGTTGTTTAGAAGAATGCAAGATGAAGGAGAAGAAAAACCAGACAAGGTGACGTTAATCAGCGTTCTAACAGCAGTCGCCCATTCGGGTTCCCTCTCGTTAGGGAAGTGGCTTCATATGTATATTAAGAAGCAAAGAATGGAAATTGACGGCAACTTAGGATCTGCCCTCGTTAACATGTACTCAAAGTGCGGTTATCTAGACGGAGCAGTTCAGGCATTCAAAGAGACGTCGGAAAAGAATTTAGACATTTGGAATTCCATGATTGGTTGTCTGGCTGCAAACGCTAGATCCTCGGAGGCTATCGATCTCTTCTCCGAGATGGATATTCGACCAGACGCAATTACCTTTGCCTGCGTACTGAAAGCGTGCAGCCATGGAGGACTGGTCGAACTGGGGTATAAGTATTTCAACGAGATGAAAACAAAACACGGGGTTATACCAGATATAGTACATTATGGTTGTATGGTTGATCTGTTGGGTCGTGCTGGTTTGTTCGATGAAGTGAAGGCGATCATGGAGGAAATGCCCATGGAACCTGATGTTGTGATGTGGAAAGCTTTATTAAGTGCTTGTAAAACGCACAAGGAGTTTGAAATGGGTGAAGAAGTTGGGATTCGACTTATTAAGGAAGACCCGGATGATCATGCGAATTATGTTCTTTTGTCGAATATGTATGCGATTGGAAATCGATGGGATCAAGTTCATAGGTTGAGGAAAGATGTGTTGGACAGAGGTTTAAAGACTCGACCTGGTTGTAGCTCGATTGAAGTGGATGGGATTGTGCATGAATTTATAGCTGGAGATGTAAGGCATGAACGGAAGAAAGAAATTTATGAAATGGTTCATGAGATGGGAAAAAGGTTGAAGGAAGCTGGACACGAGCATGAGACTGACCAGGTTTTGCTGGATATAGAAGATGAAGAAACGAAGCAGATATCATTGGGTCATCACAGCGAGAAATTGGCAGTTGCATTTGGATTCGTTAGCACTAGACCTGGGACGACAATTCGGGTGATTAAGAATTTGAGAATATGTGGCGATTGTCATTCTTCATTCAAGATATTTTCGGGTATCTATGGACGAGATATAATTGTTAGGGATTCTAGCCGGTTTCATTACTTTGGGAATGGTTCGTGCTCTTGTTTGGACTGTTGGTGATACTATATATACAATGGGTCCAATTGTAAAAGTATGATACACAACCTATTTGAATCCAAATGAGATCATATATTTAAAACCAAAACAATCAACAATGAACATAATATTTTCAAAAAAACACACCCTTGTTCTCTCCTGAGAGAACAGAAAATAATGGATTATGTATATACACACAATACCACACTAGCTAAATCAATCAAACAAATAAAAAACAAATGACTGCTACAAATATATTCATCGAGATGTGTCTGAAAATGTTATTCTTCAACATCCAAAGGGTTGAACGATCTCTTCTGAACCAAATAAGTCGCCAGGATCGACAGCATTAACATTACTATTGCCACAAATACATACATCTGTTGCCCTGCTGACGCCACTTTCGCCACCTTCAATTCCATAGATGAAGAAGATTCCTGGGCGTCGTCCTTATCCTTAAATTGATCTGTTGTTCCATTTCTTGTTTCATCCTCCTAGATAATAGAAATTACATTATACAAACTTCCACCTTTCTTTTATGCTATAAAAGCGCAAAAAAAGTAAATCATATATGCACCTGCCTCAACTTCTTCTGCATATGATGTTTCGGCTCCTATCGATTTACTCAACTTTTCAACCAACATCGTATTCGCTGTTGTTAAAGAAGATAACTGCCACAAGAAAATATTAGGAATACATCATTTCAGTTCACCACTAAAATAGAAGATTTGAAGTTTATTTATAAGAAACCTGTTTCTTTATTCGCTCTCTTTCGAAGGCTATCTGTGTGACCATGTCCTTAATAAATTTACTGCTCAAATTGATTTCCTTTGAGGCTTCAACTTTTGCTTCATTAGCTTGCTCAAGTGAAGTCTCCAAGTTTTCTACTTTAGTCCTCAAGAAAGTCAGTTCATTGTTAAGACGTAAATTAGTTTCAGATAAAACAGTGCATTCCTCTTCTGCATTATCAGACTTGATTTCGGATTTTGAAACCTTAGATTTCAGCTCCTCGATTAATGTTTCCATATCCCATATAGCTGCGTACAGCATGTTTTGCTGTTCTTGACCAGCTTCAAATGATGCTTTCGCCTGTTGTAGCTGATTCTCCAATTTCCTTACTTGTTTCTCAAGGGAGCTTGTCTTTTTCGTATTGTTATCTTGTTCGTTCTTGAGAAAACTCGTCTCTTCGCTGAGTTCCACATTGGTTTCGGTTAACTGCACAACTTTTGTCTCTGCACTCTCTGCTCTACTTTCTATAATGTCTAAATTTTCTTTCAAGGAATCAATTAGATTCTCCATTTCCCTCATCTGTTCTAGATGTTCTTCGTTAGAGGCTTTTGTGTTCTTCAGCTGCAACTCGGATTCTCTTAACCGTTCTTCAAGCAACTTCACTTTAGAATTCTCTACAACAAGCTCGGAATTGTGGCTCTCGAGCTTTAACAGAGCGGATTCTCTGTCTTTAATCTTTTCCAACGAAACTTGGAGATCGGATTTGGAATTATCTTCCCGTTTCATCAGATTATTCAAGGTGAATTGGGTAATTTGAAGCCGTCCAACGACTTCCTTTGAGATTCCCATTAGCACTTCTCTAGCGATATCCGACTCCAGAAACCTTCCCCAAACGACTTCTGTAGTTTCCTCCATGAAAAGAACCACTCGTTGTGTTAATCGTATCTTCAGCTTGAGATCTTCTTCGTTTTGTTTCGATTCAGTCAGCTTCTTCTCGAGATCAATCTCTCTTGCTATGGATTTCTCCAACATCCTCAGGATATGCCTTTTCTGTTCAATTGTCTGCATTTTCGGTTTATTATCCATATCAACAGTCTTGCAGTCATTGTTCTTAAAAGTTAAGGATGTTTTCTGCAACTTAGCAGATTGTTTCTTAATCTCGTCGACCTGATCTTGCGACTGTTTCAACTTATCTTCCATAGTGAAAAACAAATCTCTTTCATGTTCAAACAATATCGAAATCTTCTGTCTGGCATCGAAAACCAATTCCTGTATAACATCAAGGAAATCCGATAGCTCATTGACTTCGGATTCCAAAATGCCAGATAGAAGATCAAACAACAGTGCCTTCTCCACAAATCCGTCCTCATTATCCAAAGCCATGGCCTCCAGGTCATTTTCGCTAGACAAAACGTGCATCAAAAGCATGTCTAAATTACTCAATTTCTCGCCGGAGCAGTCTAAGTCTATGTCTACTCTAGTAAGAACTTCCGTAGCGTTCCCTATCTCAGCTGCTTCCATCGGTCCAGATCTCACAACAACTTCTTCATCTGTAATCAATCCATCGATTTCAAACTCAAAATGAAGCTTAATAAAAACATCTCCAAGAAGATCTCATCATCATCAGGAACAAAAAGACTTAAAGGTAAAACAAAGTCGTCTCAGTCTCAACATACATAATTAGAGATTCAAATCAAACTTCCAGTCTTAAACCCTATTTTCATCAGAATTGCATAATAATAATTAGTTGAAAATTGAGTAGAAAGAATTACCTCGGAAATCCATCTGGTTGAGGAAAGATATTTCAATCTTCAATCCATCATCATCATCATCATCATCATCATCATCGTTAGAAATGATGAAACGTGGTTATATATAACAGGGAGAGTCTTTCCATTTTCGCCAGTTATTGAAGAAGTCGATTCATTCATAATAATAAATAAAATATGAAGAGACTTTCTTTTTTTTTCTGGTTCTGTTTGAAAGATCCAATAAAGAAGAATGTGCTAACTTGAGCCGCGCGCATACAGTGCGCACAACAGGTCAACCTTGCAATTCACTCACGAGCCATAATATCTTATTTTTATTTTTTATTTTTTATTTTTCTGTTTTTGTTTTTATTTTGATTTTTTTGTTTTGTGGCTTATGGCTTACTCTTAACTCCATTTCATCCATGATTGGTCCTATCATTCTCATCATTTTAATTCCATTTCAAGTTCTATTATTATTTTATTGTCTTTTATTGCATTTATTTTGTTATAATTTATTCTTTTATTTTCATAATTACATTATATTAGTAAAGGGAAACAAAATTAGAGCACAATCATCTTTAGATTTTTTGGTATCTAAAATATAATTAAGGCATCAATTGTTTCACTTTTATATTTATAATATTCTTATATATAATTTTTTCTAAATAGAAGAATAAAAAAATTTTACTGAAACAACCTGCTTATAAATAATCAAGTTGATCATCCCGAAAAAAAAAATTATTTATATAGAGGTAGGGTATAAATGTGACATTACTTCATAATTTTTAAAAAATTTAATTTAATACACTATTTTTCATCTAATTTTTTTAAAAAAAATATATAAAACTTATATTTATCTAGTCTAATTTTATTCATAATTTCTCGTTATTTTTTTAAGCAATCCTAAATTTTTTTCATTAAATTCGTCCATGTAAATAATAATTAAAAATATATATATATATATTATAGTACAACGTTAATTTTGAGCTGAGCTGTGAGAGAATAATTTAAATTTATATGTTCCTACTTACTACAACTACTATCATTTATATATATATATATATATATATATATATATATATATATATATATATATATATATATATATATATATATATATATTTAATTTATTTGTGAGAGTACGTGTATTCATCTTTTATTTATGACGCTCACGAGCACGACATGAAACAATTTATTTGTTATATCATATAGAAGAAATAAATAAAGCAATTTAATGGGGAAGGAAGTGGGACCCGAAATATAAAATAAAATAAAAAGGGTTTTATAGCTAGCGCAGGTTAGTCCTTAAGTCCCCATGATCTCCAATAATTATGAGGGGAATTGCAATTTGCAAACAGCTAGTGTTGTGCTTTTCAGAGAATAATTTAGTTTTTTTAAACTCAATTTTATATTGAAAATTATTATAAAAATAAATAAATTATTGATTTAAAATTGACAGATGTGCAGAAACAAGACAATATATAGCTGAATTTACGTAGCTGGTTGATTTTAAAGAATAAAGCTTATGAAAATATTGTTTCATGTTCAACTCAAGTTGTTATAATTTTAGTAGTCTTTACAAAAATAATAGTTTTTTTTTAATGACTCTTAGTGTGAATTGTACCTTATTTATTCAGAAGTTACCTTAAATTGGATTAATCCAGTGTCTAAGACCTTATTTAGTTTTTAGTTATTTAAATAACTGAAATATAAAAAATATTTTTCTTTTTCGTCTCTTCAATTACATTATTATATTTAGATTTTTTAATCAAAAAATTTATATTTCTCTTTAAAATTATTTCCAATCATTATTTTTAAATAATTCAAGTTATAACAATACCTCGATCCAAACAAGCCTAAATTTGGAGCATGGTATCAAATCTTTAATCTTATACATACATACATACATACTGCTAGGTGTATAAAGTCTCAATTTATTATTGAATTAAAAGAATATTGTCAATAAACATGTACATTTTAAACTGTGTCATACTGATGGAAAAAATAATTTTGATGAAAAATTTAACACATGAAAATGTTAAATGCATTAAAAGACTCAACCATGTATGGAGTAAATAAAAGTATAAAACTTCACACAAATATAAACTATTAATTGAGGGTGGTGAGTGAGGTTTTTTATTGTGGTTAAAAGTTTTAAGTTCATATTAATTGGTGATTACTATTGATGATATTTTTGTTATAGATTTGAGTTATTTTCGAATAATTTATGAGCATTTGTGTCATAATTTGAACTATAAATGTTTTTAATAGTATTTTCCTATTTAATTGTGATTTTTGTGATTAAATTAATTAATGAGAAGAGTTATCTTCTCGAACAAAAAATGGTTTGAAAATCATATGAAAGACTAACATTGCTTTTATTGTTAATAAAATATGAGAATCATAAATTTTGATGCATATCACTAAAAAAAAGTAACTAACCGTTTGCAGCATCTATATTATTTTTTGCAACAACAAGCAACTTTTTTAAAAGAAAATAAAAAAGCCTGATGCAAATCCAAAGCTACTTTTTGCAACTCCTTATTGAACTTTAGTGTTAGTATTGAGTTTAAACAAATTTTAAAATTTTACTTGTTTTCTGATTAAATATGAAGTCTATTTTTGTTGGAAGTATAAAAAAACAACGAGTCCAAGTTTAAAGATTTTTTTTTATTTAAGAAGTTATCACATGTTCATTATCTACTTCAATTTAAGATTTTTTAAATAAAAATCTAATATGTAATTTTTTATCTCTTAGATACTGAATATTTTAACTTAGATATTTTAACACAATCACAATTATAGTTATTTTTTTTTAAATTGTCAAAGAAAAAGGTGATTGATTTTATTTTCATTTGAATAAAGATGAATTATGTAAATTAATGATAAAATAATTTTTTGATAAAATTTTAGATCTTATACAAAAAATATAAATGATAGTTGATATTGAAAATATATATTTGTGTTCTTTAATCATTTGAATCTAAACTATGAGAATTTTACTAGTAATGGCTTATACGAATTATTCAATTTTATATGATAAAATATGACAATTTATTATTTTTGCATCTCATCTAATTGACAGAAATCTTAGAAAATTTATATCTTAAAATGAATTAATTATCATTTTGATTGGTGCATAGAAATAAGGATCGACCCTAAGTTAAGTCGAACCAGCGTTTGAACTAGCGTAGACTCATACCTAGTTTGGGATATGTTTCGTCATTCTTCCATCAAACATCCGAATCTGATAAGTAAAATGAGAGTCTGAATTTTTCAAGTTGACATGCTTCACAAAAATATACTTTAATGTCAAAATATTGTAACTTAAAAGTAGATAAGACACGAGAAACTCTTACCCTAGAAGATTGGTCGAGCCAATGATGTCAAGTAGTAAAAGTAGTACATTCTCCGATGAGAGCAGTTCAGAGAGACGATGAAGCTAGTGCAACGTCAAGGCGGTAATCTAGCCCTGCATATGGGATATCCGATCACAGATGTTAGAGGTCCTTGGTACTCTTACTAGTTGGTCTAAAATAAAACGTGGTTGCCATATCTAAATTACATTTGATTGAAGGATTTATTAGAAAAAATTTAACTAAAAAAAGTCTAATTTTTTTTTACTAAAGCTTACTATATTTTTTCTTCCTCGCGAGGAATGAAAAAGAGCGACAAGATTCAATTCAAATTTAACTGCTTTAATTAAGCAATATAAATTATTAATATGAAACTTTTATTTATCTACAACTAAGTTAGGTTAACTAGGCAATGTGTAAAACATACGAGTGTTTTTTCTGTTATAAATTTGAGAATTATAGTTAATCTTCTGGTCCAAAGGGTCAGCTATTATATAAGTTATAGGTTGGAAAATGATAGGCGGGGATTTTAAAATATATTGCAATAGGATGAAATTAAATAGTCTTAAGAAATTAAATATAAAGGATTAGATTATCATTTAAAATAACATAAATTGAAGTGGTGTTCATAATTACATGTCAGATTAATTTCTTACCTCACAAAAAGTAAATTTGAAAATATAACCAAACAATTATAATTAAAAAAAATATTATATTTATCAATGAACTTGGTTTAAAGTGTCAAATTTATTTATTTATCAAAAAAAAATATTTATATCTTCAAACTTGACGAAAAATAATAGTAGTGTTAACGTCTACTCTAAAGGTAAGATGTTATGTAAATATATTAAATATTTTGTTTTTTCTTATCGAAACTATTAATAAAATAATTAATTAATCACAAATCTTTAACATAAAAATGTGTGATAAAACTTTTTCACTAAAACATATAAATATTGTTAAATAATTTTTTTTTTGTTACTAATTTTCTTGTCTTGTATTACACATTTTCCTGTTTGAGAGTGATGGCTAATAAACAGAGATTGATTGTCAATAATTTTTTACAATAATTTAAATGAATAAGCTAACTTTGATGGTGTGCTTGAAACTCATTGCCCCCAAACTTATTTTGAATTTTTTTTTTAATATGTGTACTTATTATTTATATAAATAAGATTTTTATTTTTATATATTTGAATAAAATATTATATTTAAAGTTACTTGAGTTATAATTAAAATGAAAACTTGAATATATAAAATTAATAGATATACATATGTAATATTAATTTTTAAATAATTATTACAATATAAAAATAAAAGTTTAATAAAAACTACTTCTAGAATGAAAATTAAGAAGACAATTACTTTTGTATGTAACTATATATATATATATATATATATATATATATATATATATATATATATATATATATATATATATATATATATATATATATATATATATATATATATATTGTGAAAAATGAAATTTCCAAATTACCTTCTTTTTTTTTCAAATGATTTTTTTTGTTGTTAATTTTTTTCATATAAAAAGGGACCACAATTTTCTTTTTTGGTAAGGATGTCCCGCAAATAAATTATATATGGCACTTAAAATTGTCCCACACTCCAATCAGATTAATGATTCATAC
Organism: Impatiens glandulifera; assembly: GCF_907164915.1. Classification (NCBI taxonomy): domain Eukaryota; kingdom Viridiplantae; phylum Streptophyta; class Magnoliopsida; order Ericales; family Balsaminaceae; genus Impatiens; species Impatiens glandulifera. The sequence goes on from NC_061863.1 coordinate 61,400,381, forward strand.
AGCTGAGCTGAGATAGTTCATGATATGCATATAATTTATTTCATTGTGGTGTGGGTTCTACCTGTCTATAATGAATGATTGATAAACCACATTATTGTTGTTTTCCATAAAATACTGACAAATACAATTCCTAAATCCAACTGTCCCCCCACCACACACACTTTCACATATTGAAAGAACAAACTTCTATATTTCAGAAATTTAAAACTACCCATCTCAAGACAGGCACCACAAAAGTTTTTTTGAAAAAAAAATCTTGCAAATATGAAACTGACAAGACATATTGACCCTCTCAAGACAGACATTGTTGTCAAAATTGATGATGCACATAAGTAGGGGTTTGATGAAATCTCAGGTTACACATATATAATGGGCTTTTGAGATTATGAGTTTTTGTTTCTTATGCCTGAAATATGTAACTTGAACCAACAAGGCTGCTTGCAAACATGTAAACAAGGTGTTCAAATTGGTAAACAAATGTAGTGAAATACAATACCTTTTTCCTTTTTAAAGATGATTTTTACTTTCAAAATAAGTTGTCACTAATTTAGTGGTTGATTCTCCTGCAACCTCGTACAAATCTCAATGATCTCGGAATGAGGTGCCCAGTCTCCAAAATTCCTCTCTATGAACTGGTAAGCAACTCCACTTCTTCCTTTACCAACTATAAATATTCCACCCTTTATTTCACCCTCTCCCTTGAAGTTCTGTTCCACTCCTATTGCCTTGGCTCGTTTGTAATTCGCACGGGCTCGACTGTTAAACAAAAAACCCGATATGAACTTGTCCTTCATCAGATTCCCTCCCCCAAGAGCTTTGAAAAATCCCATTCCCTTGTCATAAAGGACCGCACCACCCCAGTATCTAGGCCAAAAGTCTTTCACCTGTCACCCATTTCCATTCAAATTTCACCCAATTCAGTTTTACTATAGAATCTTATATAAAATACCTCAGCTTCTATGTGTTCGTGAAGAACAACGAATAATTGAATCCCCAGCGCGTCAAATATAGGCTTTCTGGCATAAAGCTGGTGCGACTCGGCTCTACACATAATACACCTGTTCATTTCATTTCAGAAGATGATAATTAGAATTTTGATTATGCAGAATTATTTGTGTTGATATAAATATACCCGGGCCTGCGGATACAAAGGAAAAGAGCAGGCTGATCACGCCATAATTCAGAGGCCTTCATTGGAGGTGCTTTTGTCTTGACTAACTGCTCAATCCCAATCTTATATTCTGGAGTTATCTTCTGAACAGAAAGGTTCTCCATGGAAGAATATGGAGCGACTTGGTCAACGACTGGCGGCGGTTGCACGCATCCACATGCCCTGGACTCTGCTGGGACAGAAGACACAATACCTTTAAAGATATGACCGTCGTTAGTTCTTAGATCGGCTATTGATTGCTCGATAGTTGAGCTGTCGTGTTTTGAACTTTTTGACATGCTTTGGTATTTCATTGAATTGTTAGAGATGATGCTGTTCTTTCTAGAAGGTTCCCTTCTCCTTGAAGGAAGGGTGAACGATGATGGCAAAGGATCTGTTGAACATGAAGCAGCTCGGTTTGTGAAGCGGGCGATGTGGCCCCTCTTCATGCCGAATTGAGATAAGAGATCTCCTGTAGCTAGGCTTAGAAGCTCGGGAAGAGACAGTCTCGATGCCTCTAGCTTATCACTATATTGCATCAACACACGGTCATGAAGGTACTTTCGAATTTCCAGAGCATCCTGTTTATGTATGATCATCAGACTATAAGCTTACAAATTGTGATTATGAAAAGAAAAAGAAAGTGAAATTATAATACCTTTTGTTGTTGAGTCATATTTATGGAATCCATGTCTTCTGCATTCATAAGCTTGAGGGAAGGAACATCATCCCAGCCATCATCCAATAGCTTTGGGAGAAGTTCCTTCAGAGATCCATTTCCTACAAAATCTTCAACTGAAAATGAAGCCATTCTCTTCTTCTGAGCAAGAGGGATGGAGGAATTGATTGTGTCTAAAAATATGAAAGGCAGATTAATAATGAAGGAAAAGGTTAATTAATTATTGCAGGTGTGACCTACAAAGTTGGGTTTTATCTTATTATTATAGAAATGCAAAATTGACATTGACAACTTCAAGATGAATGCTCTGAATTTCTCTTTTTGGTGTTATCTTATTGTCATATCATACAGTAAATTTGAAATTTTCAACAGAGACCAATTAAGCATTTGGTTGCCATTAGATTAGGGCTAAGTTTAACTTGGAAAATGACAGTAAGAGAGTATTGGGTGTTGAATTGCAGGCAGAGTCCGGCATGCAGTATATATATAGCTATTTATAATAATACTAGTCTTAACCATTGACCAAAATTATCATTATCAATAATAGTTAATTTTAATTATATCAGATTTCATGCAGGACTGTAGCTGCTGCTGCTGCTTTACCACCACAAAGTTGCAGAGAAAAACAAAAGAATGAATGAACCATTTTACCAAGCAATTGAAGGAATCAATAAAACCCATAATCTGAACTTATCTACAAAAAAACATCTACATTTCTTCTGGATATTCTACATTATTTATCAACATGGATGTCACCAAGAAGTTCTGAAAGGAACAACAAATCAAAGACAATTGACTTCAAGTAAGTCAGGATCTGCCTAAAAGAATATTTACAAGATGGTTGTCCTACTCTTCTTACTTAAACTAAGAAACCAATAAAGAAAGAAAAAATTAAGAACCTGACTGCAATTCTGTCATGCAAACCTGGAACCCTCTACTTCATCTTCTTCTTCTTCTTCTACCAATAAATGTAATCAAATCTCAAAACTGGCAAGAAGTTCCAAGCCTCAGCTTCTGTTTCTGACCTAGCGTCACTGACTTCCTCTTGGCAAATGCTGGGCCTAACAGCTCTTGAAACTTCTCTAGAAAAACCGACCACTCATCCTCATTCATGTCTGCTACCTTCACAAAAGTCGCACTAGCAGGCAGTTGCTCATTCGCACTCCTCCTATCCCCCGTCGATGATGAAGCAGGGACGTGAATTTTTCCTCCAGACTGCTTCTTCAAACACTTCCCCCCCATCTTATCACCACCCAAAGACAATTCAGATTTCAGCGAAATTGACAGCTTCGAAATATTGGGGAATCCCTTTTCCTCTTCTTCTACTCCCTCTTCTTCCTCCTCAATACTTTCCTCCAGCTTAGAAAGTGGATAATGATTATGACCACTAAACTGTAATGGCGCTCTTTCAAAGAAGTCCGACATTTTAGGGGTGAAGTCGAATTCCTCTTCATCATAGTCCATGTCAAACTGAAACTCCTCGGCTTCTTCAGACTCGTTTGATAACTCAACCGCCACCTCACTTTCTTCCATCAGCTTCCTCCTTGCTTCAAGGCAAACTAACTCAAGCTCGCTAGGCTCCTCTTCACCACTACGAAACTCTCTACTCATCATCTCGCCAATCTCAGCAAGACACAGACCGAAAGCAGCAGCTTCCTTCAAGAAAATCGTACAGAGCACTAAAACCTTAAGACAGGCCTCCCGAATCATCGGAATCTCGTTCCTCAACAGTGCAGAGTCCCTGATGGGATCTAGGCTTTCTATGTACTTAAGCTCGTCTTCAGAAAACGGAATTGAAGACTGAGGCCAGTGAATCCATTCAAAGTAAGGATCCTCCAAACATTCGGGAAGGCACAGTCCATGATCAATCGGAATGAGTTCGACTTGACCGACAAACCTCCCAACACCGTCAGGCTTCCTCACCAGAAGGTTTCCAGCATGCCTATCAGTGTTCAAGATCCTAACATCTAATATCCCTATGCGATGAACCGCAGCCACAGGAAAGCTTGAAGTACCGTAATCGCTGGCATCGAAATCGTGTGGGACGAATTGTTGGATAGACGCAATCTTGCTAACGAGCTTCTTTTCGTGAAGCGGTGGTTTGTTCTTGTTTCCATTAACGTTGAAAACCGAGTGGGTGATCTTCACTAGTGCAGTGGCGGGCACATTAGCGAATCGGCCATGGTCGAGAAGATAAGCTGCGACTTCTCTATAGCCAGTTTCTCCAACACGAACCGACGGTTTCAGACCAGGGCTCCCTAGAGATTTGCCCACAAATCCTTTAGGGTTGTTCGGGGCAAATGGTTCTTCATCTGTTGGCTTAACAATGGCAACACTCTCGCCAATGGAGTTTCTGAAGTAATAGGCTCCTCCGAGTCCACTATGAACGGGGAGCGGGTCCACTCCCAGCTTGATCGCTTTCACCATTTCCTTAACAAGTGGTTTAATCCGAGATATTTGGTTCGGTTTCCCTAATATCTCGATTGGTCCACCCCAATCCTTTTGCTGGAGATCTTTTCCACTTGGAAAGAGACAAGGAGTTGAGGAACTTCTATGGATGGTGTTTCTTGTTAACAGAAGAGGGGAATCATTTCTGATAGCAGTGAGATCATGTTTCAACACCATATCTCCGAATGTCAGTGAACTCTCGTCGGTTGGAACATTGAAGACAATCTGCAACCTCCTTTTCACAGTGTGTACATTATCACTTCGATCCAGCTCCATCCCTAAAACACATCCGGTTTCAGTCTGAACAAATACGCGTCTCCTCCCAACAGCTTTTCCTTCAATCCTGTTGTTTCCATGGTACTCACCTCGAAGCGGACTCTTGAAAAGTGCCACAGCCATTTGAGTCTGAACAGGGCTGTTTTCAAGGTCAGTAGACATAAGAGACCAAGGAAAAAACGGAGCGAATCAAACTCTGAATATGAGGAAGAGACCAGAGAGAGCTTTCCACTCTCTCCTCTTAAACAAGCACCAAACTATAAATGTGCACAAATGGAGGCCTACAAGATCATCAATAAGAAGATACGATTCAGAAAAACGAGCAAATGGAAACATTTATGCAAATCTAGACACTAATCCTGTGAAACCTATTCAGCACCTAATCACAAACATGATAAACATCAAAATCCGCCGCTTCAATGGTAAATATAAAACAAGCGAATGAAGGCTTGTACCACCGCAGAATGAGTGGAAGAACAATAAACATAATCTAACGAATGAATGAATCCTAATTAGAACATTGTCCAGTACAAGATGCAAAAGAAAAAGAATCGGATTACTCACTAGATTACCGAGATCTGGAAGAATGATGTCCGAATGGAAGAACACAGGCAAACAGAAGATGTTGATTTCAGACAGTTCTCCGGCTTTAGGATTCGACGGATTTGCCAAAACTTATCCTCCAAGCCAGAGAAAATCGGGGTTTGCTGTGTGCTTCTTCTTCTTCTTCTTCCCTCTCTCACTGTTTCTATGACTAGATTTTAGTATTCTCTCTCTCTTAAAAGGTTAATTTATATATTTGGAACCTTCTGTGAACGTTCTTAAACTACGGTCGGAGTAAACACCGCTAGTTAGATTCTCAGACATATCACTACCATGGTTAAATATTTATAAACAAACCCTAAACTCTTGCCCAAAATACAATTCTTCATTCTTTTTATTTTCATTTAAGTATCTCAAGTTTTTTTATATATTTTTTTTAATACATTTCAGAAGAATATTACTTATTATTCTCAAGATTTCCAAAACTAATGGCTAAATCAAAAAATTGAAGGACTTGTATAAAATAAAAACTTAAATTATTTAGGGCTTGTTCAATATTTTATTTCTTTTTCTTTAATTAGACCATTAAAGAAAGGAAATAACTATTTTTCAATTTATTTGTTTGGTTTTAAAATTGATTATAACAAAAAAAATAAAAAAAAAATCACTTTTTATCTCTATAAATTATTTATTATGTTTTGACCACATAATTGAATTCCAACCCATATCTAAATTGACTGATAATGAAAAGTTATTTATTTGAAATACTAAATCAATTTTAATAAAAATGCAAAATAAAATAAATAAATAAATAATTCAATGAAGTGATAATAGTGATGATGGGAAGGTGACGAGGAGATAAGGAGGAGAAGGCAGCTAACTTATTTGTCACATGGCACACTATTACAGTATTCTTCTGGAAAATTCTCATTTCCTCACCGCTTAATTATCATAACATCGCGCGTTGGCGATTCAAAATCACAGGTTTTTCTTATCTGCATGCATTGTCACGTGTAAAGCTGACTAGTTCTATTTTTATTTGTAGAATACAAATAATTAAGTATTTATTATTTTATATTACAACAAAACTAATTTTAAATTAACAATTATAATGAATCAGAATATAAGTTTAATCCAAATAAATAAAATAAACGAGCCCTGATTAATTTGTGGTTAGCTCGGTATGTGTTACCAAAGTTGAAGTCAATGCTACGTGGGATGCACGTGCAAAATATAAAATCAATTTTTAAAATTTTATTTTTTTATATAAACAACTCAACAAAAAAAATGGTACTAAAACCACGGGTAATAGGATGTTTATGTGGAGTAGCCAAATTGGCTAGTCTAAAAAATTGTGACTTGTATTCCTGTTATTTTTTTGATATATTATTTGGCAGTGAGGAATAGAACAATTTTGACAATTATAAACAACCAAGCAGGTTCATTCACAACGTTGTTATTATAATGACGTTATCTGATGTGAGGTCTGGTAAGAATGTGGACTCGACGGGTGATCTCATTACCCTCTTGAAAGATATTCGTGCTCAGTAATCTTGTCTTTTTATTTTCGTTTAGTCGTTTAGTTTTTTAATTTCTTTGTTTTTCTTTCCTTTTTATTTTTAATTTGTTGTGTAATCTTTTTCATGAACATTTTATTTTTTATGAACCATTTAAAGTAATATATTGTAGTCAAATATTTTATCATAAAGTTGAACTTAATTAATTAATTTAAACATACATAAAAGAAACACTAATTAAAATTAGATGAATACACAAATCTTTATGTGTTGTTTTCACGATGAACTGAAAGAATCTGGTATTAAGTCAGATAGCACAGTAAAAATGTATTAATAATAAAACAAGACTTGATTCTTAATTGATAGAGATGCATATATATATATAGCAAGTGGATAATGAATGAATAAATAAATAAATAATTTAGGATTAGACCAAGCATGGACAAAAACTAAGATAGGTCCCAAATCTAAAACCGACTCCACCACCAATATATATTTTTCATCTTAATAAATAAATAAATATATATAAGTTAAAAATATTTGTCTGGATAATTATTTCAACTATTTTATGGATTTAAGTTGTTTTCATATGTTAACTATGCATTATTAAGGTAGTAATTGTGGGTAGGGTCCAAGGAGAAGCATTGATGGAAAGCTCTTACAAGTTGCAATTTGTAAATGAATTAAAAAATAAGCAAAAATGGTACTTGCCTTTTCTTTAAGTAAAGCCAACTCCTAACCTAAAAAAGCTAACATGATCCCAACACATCTATTAGTTAATAATTAATATATAGTATCAAATCTGTTACTTAAATATAATCAGATATCCTATACTAAATTACCACTTGATCACCAATTAAATTAATTATATGTCTCCAATAATGATTGTGTATACTATTTTGAAAGATTTCAGTGCTTGTATATGTTCAGTTTGACTAGATGAAAGGAAAAATAAATGGTAATTAATAACTTGAGATGTCTCTATTATATTTTTGTTAATTACAATAAAATTGAAAAAAAAATAATATGTTAAGTGTATTAAAAATTTAAAAAAACTCAATTTTTTTAAGAAATAAAATATCATTCGTGTCATACGAAGTCGAATATGAAAATCAAAGAAAAGACAACACCTATGACAAAATGAAGAATCGCATGCCACATCAGCATTGTTTTTTTGTAAGAGGGACATCGAATGAGTAGCAAAATTCAGTCTTTCTCTCTTATCCACAAAAAGTGAGTCAAATTGTCTGATATGTTATAGAGAGAAAAAGAAGAGAAAACAGGCTGGGTCCGTGGAGGTGGATTGGTGGGCTGCCATGGCCGTTTGTTTCCCATGATTCATTGGTTGTTGTTCTGTCGCTTTTCATTTTCTGTCTTCCAAATTTATTCACTCAAATGAGTTTTACTTTACTTCAAAACAAGAATTCAAGATTCCGTACTTACAAAATTAAGGCCAACAATGAAATTTCACATTGAAAGCTCATCATCAAATTTGAACATGTCCCCTTTTTTCATGGGATTGTGTTCAAAAGCTAGCTGTTACATCCACCACCAGCATTTGTGATAAATAAAAACATATTATCATTAAAATATACTTGATATAAATTGCTCGTTTTAGATATCAACAACAAATATCAAATTTCCAGAGATAAAATAAATGAAAAAATAACCATCTCTTTAACCGTTGCACACATCACACCTCCAAAACGCTTATACTTGAAAAGAAAAACAATGGATCTCTATAACTATATCTACAGGACATGGTCTTGCCCACAACCGTCAGATGAAAACAAATAATAGTAACCTCTCTAAGAAGCCGAAAAAAGGTAGTAGTATGATTGAAGTGATCAGAATCTACAGCAAAGAAGTCCCTGTCTCCAGCCCTTGTGTTTTCTGAGAAGTCTTTTGTCACCCTTTGCCATTCTAATTGGGCTGCTGTTCCATTCAGCATTTAATCTGTGCAAAACCCACAAGTATATACAAGATCATTTCGAGTAAAAGCAATTGATTATAGAGATGATTAGAGATTTGATTGTTTACATTGGGAAGGCGAATGATCTAGTGCTTGTGGCACTGCTATCAGATCGAAGAGAGGTGTTACAGGAATTCGCTATTGACCCAGTGTATGTTATTAGACCTGAAACTGAACCATTCATCCCAAAACTTGACTCCCCACGATCACCACCTCGTACATGGTTCAAGTCAGTTGGAACTTGGTGAGAACCGTCTACGCCAGTCCTCTGAGCCTTTAGATGATTGTCAGGGCTTCGAGATCCACTTCCTCCTCCTCCTCCTCCTGCTTTAGAATTGAAATCGAAAATGATAGTTGATTTCTCAACTTTGCTGTTGTAAGACAGTTTATTGACAGGGCTAGTCCTTCCACTTTCACTTGTTGCTTCAGAGTAGCGAACCTGCAATTCAAATGATAAAATCATGTCTCCAATATGTAGGGTTCATTTGAAAACACCCTTTATGTCAGATTTTTTCACATCCAAATTTGTGGATCAAGATCGGATCACAATTGGAAACACTTATTGTTTTTGTTTATATCTGGACCCAGTTCAAGATACAGAAACATAAATAAATTTCTGAATACGTATCTGACTAAATTTAGTTTATGTATCTTGAAACGGATCCAAATGTATATGAATTAAGTGTGACACAGATTCAAAAAATTATTGGCAGCTTCTATACCAGATCAGAATCAAGAATCCAAAGTGTTTAAAAATGGGGAAATAGTCTCTCACGCACTTGCACATTGAAAAATCAAGTAGTAGCGCTAAAACTGTCTCAATTCTGAAGCAACTTTTGAATGCAGAGAGATGGAACTTAAATAAAAACAATTTCTTTGACAGAATTAAGGTAGAAAGACCAAATCATGGGTAAAGGAGCTGAAAGTGGAGAATTTGCAAACCTGATCAGACTGCAATTCAACATCATCACCATTGGAGTCAACAGAATCAAGGAACGGGTTGAGAGATTTCTGTTTACCAAATTCTTCCAAGAAATATGTGCCTTCTTGCGAAATCATCTCCCCTGACATGTCAGCGACATCTTCAACAAATGGATTTGAAGAACAACGGACTTCAGCAGTACTTGTGCCAAAATCACTTTCTGGTGTACAAATGTCGTCCATCTTTTCTTTGGTGCCACTCTCATCAGTATCAACGGCTTGATTATTTGATAATGAAGAATTCAAAGGGGTTAGATTCTTGTTATCATCGCCTAGAGGGGTGAGACTCTGGAGGACTGTATTCTCATCACCTGTTTCAATCGAGTTTTGGTCCTTAGAAGAATCCTCAATACGTACACAGATGTCTTTTACACCATAAGAGGTACTATCTTTGTAGCAAACTACCAATTCTGGTAGCTCACATCCAGGAATGTCTTTTTCAACATATAGATCAGTTTTATTCTCAAATAATCCAGTTCCAATGAAAGGATTATTTCCATCAGGGACAACAGAATCCCTCAATTGAACTTTCGTACTTGATTCGTTTTCATCACTTCGGGACGGATCCATTTCTCTTGCTTCATTTTGTCCCCTTGAGTACTTTCCATCACTGATGAAAACTTCTTCAATCACACTATGTTCAAGTTCTGGAGTGTTTAAAAAAGCTTCTTGCTTTATTAACTTAGACCCTAAAGGTGCTATAGCACACTCCTTCTCTCTTATAGGTCCTACATCCTCTTCCTCCTTTTGCTCTCTTATAGGAATGGCCTTATCGCTATCACTATCATTCTCATAGATATTTGTATTGCTTTGGAATCTATTCCCGTTATCCTTCATGATTTGCCCCATCGGGTCCAAGTCCGAAGCACTGCAGTTGAAAGTCCAAGGGTTTACATAAATGTTTATATACGCATTAACTAAAATCTTAATGATCGTAAAGTACAGAAATTGAAGGTAAACAAACACTTTTGCCACTCAACAGAACGAAAGGAAAACAATTTCAGAGAAAAAGGGATTTTAATTATTAAATAAGCACATCTAAATGAACATTAGTAATCAGTAGTACTCTCTCAAATCAGCAAGAAAAGTTTGTAAAGTACTTTTCAAGACGTAAACAACACAAGATGAAAAAGAGGTGTATAGAAAACATACCGGGTTTCATTATTTACTTGAGACGGAACTGTTTGGAGAATTCTTAAAAGCTGTGAGGCAAACATCAACTGAGTTGCAGTTAACCAACTAAAAGATAACTCTGAAATGATAAAAGAGAAAAAGGAAACTTCAGGTTAACAAAATATCCCAGACAACTGAATATCATTAAATAAGAATGAAAGTATGGCCTGCCAATTGATTAAAACAGGAAGAAATCAATATGGCCAATTCCGGGGAAAAGAAATAGTAAATCTTCAATCTCTCTTTGCTACTCTAATAGATGATTGCAAAAAAGCAAGGTCAAGAAGGATAAAAATATATGAAGAATCTGACAAAAGAGAATTGTGTATGGAACAAAAAGACAGCAACTGAGTTGGGAGATTTTAAAATCATAAGGTCCTCCTCCTCCACCTTTTCTCAGATGTCTGTCAACTTTGGATCAGAAAGCAAAGTCTTTATTGAACCAGTTAAAAAGGGATTAATATTTAATCCTTTCTGTGATGCCAAAGGTACTACGCTTTAAGTTGTCGTTACTCTCTATAATTTGAAGAAGGAAAAAGACGAGTAAGGATATCTAAATCAGATCTCTCAAGTCATGACAAAAATTGAGATCCGGATTCACAAGACAATGAAAAAGGAGGGTTTTGTCAACACCCATTTACACAAAATACCTGTTTAATTAGTAATAAGAACGAGCAGGCAGTCAATCAGTGAGTCCCGTTTGCTTCAGAATAGACAGTCGATTCAATTGAATTCTCAGGGAAAACAAAAATTATAGCAAATTGCATACCAGAAATCAATGAATGAATCTATAGAGAAGGAAGCAGATGTAAAGAAAAATCACTTGTTCACGATCGCAGAGAGAAAGACAATGATGAAGGAGAAGAAGTAGTCACGTATTTATATAAAGAAAGAAAGAAAGAGATAGAGAGAGAACCTTGGACCGTTCCAAAGTGAATGGCGCAGCATAAGGGGGAATCGACATGATCGAATGGATTAGGGAAAAAGAAATGGAAATTGAGCCGGCCGGCAGGAGAGAGTTGTTGTTGTTGTATAATAAAAGAACCCTAATCACTTAAAGAAGGTCAACTAACTCTGTCCATGTAATAAATACTACTACTGCGCGCATATGGTAATGGAGAGGGGGGTTGGAAGATATTAACGCCCCCGAGAAAGAACCTTCCACATCATCATATTAAATGCCCATAAAACCCAAATCTCCATTCCATTCCAATTCCATTCCAATTCCAATTCCTTCTTTCTTCTCCGCACTCTCCGGCTCCACCTCAGGATCCACCGTCTGCGCTGCGCCACTACAATCCGACCACGAAAAAGTCAGCCATCTATTCTTTTATCTTGTCGACGGGCCGGCCACCGATAAATACAATTCCGGTGGTCAGATTGTCAAGAAAGATGCATATGCCATTACCATATAACTCAAAAGTTTCATTTTCACTCCATTAAGTACCTGCAACTTTTTTATGTATTTGATCTCCATAAATAATTATGGAACTTAATTAATAAATATTAACATGCCAAATAAAAATGAAATAGCATGCTCTTTTAAAAAATTTAAGAAACAAATGAGGGAGTATATTAGACTATAATTTCCATAGCTTGAAAATAATTCCATAATTCATTTGGAAAAAAAATAATTCCATCATAATCATAAGAAATTGTCTATGGTAATCAGGTAAAGATATTTAAGAAATAAAATGCAGCTCTATTTTAAAGAGTATTTCAGAAAGAGATCCAATTTAATGGAAACACCGATAAAAAAACTGAGATAATATTATGAATGAAAAGTTCATTACAGGAAAAACATATGAGATAATTATAACAAAGGAGGTGATGGTCGATTGACATGAAGTAGTCTGATTTTAAAAGTTTTACATCGACACTAATTCATGATCACTTGGCTGACATTCAGGAAAATATTAGCGACAAAAGACATAATTAAGAAATATATTAATATTTCAGGCGTCAATTACCCAAATTTGTGCAGTAAAAAAGGAAAGCATTGACCACTTATTTGAGAGTGCGCGTTTGTATCTAATGTATCTGGAACGAAATCATAAAGCTTGTAAAGAAAAAAGCTAAGAGCGGTAGCTTTTACGCGAATGTTTTCAAATGTTTATTTGGAGCTCAGGTCTACAATACCTGGAGATAAAGAAATACAATAATTCATAGTACGAATAAGAAAACGGAAAGAAAAGTTTTGGATGATATTGTCTCTGATGGCAACGCTCTCATAGATACATGGAGGAGGAGAATTCCGATTAATAAAGACAGTTGAAAGCTAAGTCAAATATAAAATATTTCTTATAAAATTATTACAAGGAAAAAATATTCAAATAGTTTTTGTTTGATAATTTGTTTGTAATTCAATTGTTTGTTGTTCTGTTTGTTATATAATTAAGTTGTTTGAAACTCGATATTTTGTCTAGCTTTGTTTTTTTAAACCCATTTCCATCTTTAGAGATTTTTTTTAATGTAATTAAAATTAAGAGTCATCACATAACTAATTGGTTCTATTATTTGTTAATTATTAATTTGGTCATGCTATATTGTATTTATATTGTATTCGTAGATCACATATCTTATCAATCATATAATTTTTCTTAAATTTCAATCATGTACAAACTTCATAAGATAATGTTTAGGAATTAGCAAACAATGAATTATACTGTATTATAACAAATAAATCTTTCTACTCAATTAGAGGTGATTATTAGTTGACTTTTTGAGTGTGCAACAATGACCCATTAACAAAAACACGTTAGTACAATTTTTTATTTCATTTTTCAAATAATTGTTTTTTTTTTTTTTACATTTTTGCTTATCAACAAACAATAAAAAATAATGTATCAATACTTGTTTAGTGGTCATGGAACTTTAAGTGAAAAATCATGATTGGAGATCTATATATTTTTTGAAAACTGAATAACACAAACTGAAGCTGAAGTGGCTTACAAAAAAGAGGTTAACTTTTCCAAATTTTATTTTGTTAATAAAAAGTATAAATTATAATATATAATATATATGGTATGAAAATGTATCTCTCATTAAGTCAAAATTGAGACTTTACAAACTAAATAAAATTAAGATTTTACGTGGCTAAAAGTTTAATTTAAAAAATATTAGTTATATAATATTATATATATATATATATAATTAAATATTTTATAAATTAATTATTTAAATATATATATATATATAATTAATTAATAATAATAATAATAAATAAAGTACACTATAAAATATTATATTTATAAAAATAATTATATAATTTTTTTTATCATATATATATTTTTAATTTATAAATATAAATATGTTTTTTTTAATGTAAAATCTTATAAAATTGTAAAATTATTTATAAATTAATAAAAATTTTATTATTATAAATATAAAATTAAAGGGTTTAACTACTAGAATGAAAATACAATTTAAGAGCTCTCCTCTCCTTCAAAATTTTTGGTTATCATATCTTTCTTGTTTCAATATAATTATATATATTAACTTATTTATTATTTTATAAACTTCTCTTGGCAGTTGGCAACCTACTATTTGGTGATCACTATTTTGGCAGCTGTAGCTCGTCAGTTTAATATTGACTTATTTTCAGTAATTAAAAATAAATAATATTTTTAAATTTGAGTTTTAAATTCAACCTATTTTAATTATATATGTATAAATTCATTTAGAATGACATAATTCTACAAGTATTGGAATGACTTTTGGTGTCACGTAGAAAGATTAGTCAAGGAGGTTGAATATTGATGGATGCCTTATGTAATATTTCTAATATATTTTATAAAGTAATATAAAATTGTATACAAGTTTAATTTTAAAATTAATAAAACTAATTTATGTTAATTTTAGCTATTTTATTTTTTTTATAAATTTAGTGACTATAGATGAATAGTTTGAATTTTGAAAAAGTATTATATATTTATTATTTATTTTTATGTGACCTCTAATAGTAAGAACTTATATCATACTTGCCTTGCCTTGGGTGTAAGATTTCATTCATTTTAATTATATATTATTACTCTTTTTAACCAGCATAATATTAGTTAATATTAACCTAGCAAATATATACTTAATTCTAAGGACAGCTCTTGCTACAACATAAAATCTATAGTATTTTTCAACATGTCTTCCATCACATATAAATATATATATATATATATATATATATATATATATATATATATATAAATACCCCAATTTGTGCTAGTATTTATTTATAGTGTCATGTTGATATTTTATGATTGTTGGATTTGATTTTAATAGTATTTTTTAAAATTTTGTTATGTTTATTTTATTGTTGTTAATAAATAATATACTTGTGTCAACCATAATCATATAATCATCTTCGGTCGTGCTCTCATAAATAAAAATATAATGTTTATAGGGAAATATAAAAAATAAAATAAAATTGGGAGTAAGTTATGAGTTTTTATTAATAAATGTTGTGAACCCAAATAAAAATAAAATAAAATAAAAAGCTCCTCAACTTCTTCATCCTGCTTTAGCTACCACTGAGCAGACCCAGACCCCATCGGGTTCTTCCTCTTCTCCAAGCAGCGGCAAGGAACCAGATTGAAAGGTCTAAGCCAACATTCGAGATAGACCCTTTTCAAGCCATTATCACGGTTAGCCTTAGCCCCCCCTTCTTGCTCTCTGTTAAATATTATTTATTATTCAGACTGTCACTGTCGATTTCTTTTCTAGCTTAGCTTGGATCAAGGACAATGGCTGCTGTTGGCTCCTCCATGACAGACGCTTTCGCCAAATACGCTGAGTATCTCAATAAACTGGTTCGTCTCTTCTTCTTGTTTACTTTTCGTCATTTTGTCACTGTTTTCATTCACTCTAGAACTGGACTGGAACCCTAAATGTTGATATAATCACGTATTTGAGATGAATCGATCATTTCCAAGTTGGGGGATTCTGATTAAATCAAAATAGACATACATTCTGTTAGTGGGGATTTAGATAAAGGCTGTGAATTAATCCTGCAAACTGTTTTCAGATTACCATTTCTACAATATAACTCTCCTCTTTTTTTTTATTTTATCTATACATTAGTTAACTTTAGTTTAGTTCCAACAGTTATTGAACCTATACTTTTGACAGAATGTGTAGAACCATCGGGTAGATGAACTGTCATAGGTAAAATCATAGGGTCGGTTTCTTCCATAAATGTTTAAATTTGAACATATATGGCTACTACTTGCGCCTATATCTAAGATCCACGAACTAGAATTTATAGAATCAACAACATTAAATACATGGTTAAAATAGTTGCACCGTCCCCCAAATTTGCAACTTTCCCTTCATCATCTTCTGGATTTCATTCTGAGTCATCCAGTTAGTATATCTTTCGAGTTTGGTTATTTATCCACATAGTAGAATTGAGTGTCAGCCATGTTAGCCACCACTTTGCCTTTCTTCTGGTTCTTCAATTCCTTGAACCACTGCGGATAGCCATGAAGTTTGATGCGGATAGCCTGGAGATGACCTTCAGAGTTACAGTGATCACAATACTTGTTGATCTTCCTGCCACCGGTTCTTCCTCCAAAAGTTCCTCGACCGCGCACTGTGGTATTTCATGCGAAAACGAAAGTACATCACACTGTTTTCCAACACTTAGCGCAAGAACGAAAGCCCGATTCACCGTCGGCAATGAATCCATCATCAGGATTTTGTTTCTACCTGATCACAAGTTTCGTTCAGACCCATCAGGAACTGGAACAGCTGGTTCAAATCTGCCACCTCCATAGTCTCAGGACAGTGACAAATTGGGTGAAACAGACATTGAAGCTCCTCCCAGAAACGTTTGAGCCTCCAAGAATACTTCTCAAGCTTCATAGTTCCTTGATTAATGGTTGCAATCTCCTGTTGCAGATGATATTCCCAATGGACCATTGTTTTGTCCATATCGCTAAGACAACTAGTTCCAAAGATCTTCGACAGTGCTGGTGTAAATGAACACCAACTCCTTTAAGTTCGAGTTCAAAATCCGGGAGCGGACCATATAGGTCCACCCTAGTCCATTGATCGAAATTCTTTGATTCCCAGGCTGGTTCCTTAAAAGAGCTTGAAGCCGACTTGAGATTAGCTCTATACCAGCTCAAATAGTTACCCTCAGTCGATGGAGTTGTCACCATATTCATTTCCAGATGATCAGAGGTCTGCATGTGGGGTGGGATCTTTGTTGCAGGTGATAGTGATTGCAGTGGAATCGGAAGTGGTACTGTTGCCTCCCATTGCTAGCTCTGATAAAACAGACACACATGAGTAATTTAAGAGCTCTCAACTAAGCTTGAATTATATTAATGAATTCATATATGCAATTGTCAATGAATACAGAGTTAATGAATAAAAGAAAAGAGCAAAGAAAATTAGAATATCTACAACAAATTCTAACGGTTAACTCTGATACCATAAAACAGATACACAAGAGTGATTTAAGAGCTCTCAATTAAGCTCGAATTGTATTAATGAATTCATATATACAATTGCCAATGAAAAAAGAGTTAATGAATAAAAAAAATGGAAAAAGAATTAGAATATCTACAACAAATTCTAACTGTGGCAGGCATAAGAGAATCTGATTTTGTTAAGCATCTCGTTTATAGAATACTCCTGATTTATTTGTAACTGGATTGGGCTCCATTTGGGCTTGTTTTGTGAATTGTCGAAGGCCCTGCACTTATGCATAATTAAAGTCTGATCCAACCCATCAGTCTTTCAAGCAATTCAACTATATCTACACCATAGGTAACAAAAGCCCTAAGCTGTTGTGGTCTTCACATTCCTTCTTCATGAAGCATCAATGTGCACACACACACACACAAAAAGATGTGGTTAATAGTGGTAATCACATGGGAATGGGGATTATTTAGGAATGGTGAAACCTTTTGATAATTCATTGAAAACATTCAGAACTTGGTATCTTTTAATTGTTCAAAATGATAAACTGGAAGGATCCTCTGTATGTTTTTTTATTAGTTACACCACATGACAAGATTTTGTTAGTGTTTTATTGTATGTATCAGCTATAGATAAAAAGGTATTTTTCTGTTCCTTGAGCACCTTAAGCACATGGGTTAGACATCCTAGGTAGTTCTTTGGGAGTATTATAATTCCCTTACTGATTTGATCTGATTTTGAGTGATACTATAATTTATTCCGTAGAATAATAATTTCCTTGGGTTAGATATCCTAGTTAGTTCTTTGGAAATATTATAATTTCCTTACTGATGTGATCTGATTTTGAGTGATACTACAATTTATTTCGTAGAATGATAAGCGGGAAAGAGTGGTAAAAGCAAGTCGTGACATCACAATGAATAGTAAGAAGGTGATATTTCAGGTGCACAGGTATCAAATCATTCTTTCTCAGCTAACAACAACTCATGATGTGGGCTTGTAGTTAACAATCTGCCTTTTGGACGGTCAAAATTTGTTTATGAATATCTTCTGTGAATGTCACACAAATGTTAATCGATCTATGATTTTGTTGCATGTTATTTATTATTAATCTTTACTTTCATTTTTTTCGTTAATATTTTTGAAATTTTAGAATCAGTAAAGAAAATAAAGAGGAAGTTTTGAAGAAAGCTGAAAAGGATCTTGAGGTTGTGACAAATCAGCATGTTGCTCGACTCGTAAAAGAACTCCAAGGAACTGATTTTTGGAAGCTAAGAAGAGCTTACTCTCCAGGGGTATTACCACAAATTGCTAGTTAGTTAGAATGAAAAGAATTGTTAAATTTGGTATTTGGGCTTTATTATGCAGGTACAAGAGTATGTTGAAGCAGCAACATTTTGTAAATTCTGTAGATTTGGGACTCTTTTGAAACTTGAAGAGATCAATGCTACACTTTTGGCATTAACTACTGATCCATCACTGAAGCCTTTGGAAATAAATGTTCTTGATTATGTCTTGGGGGTGAGTGTCAATAAAATTATTTGGAAGACGAGTGGAATTAGTATTGTAAGTTTGTTGAATAATTCATGATGTGTGGTGTTGAGTAAATTTGTTTAGATAGGAGACCTGACAGGAGAGCTTATGAGGCTGGCTATAGGACGGATTTCGGATGGAGAACTTGAATTTGCAGAGGAGATATGCTCTTTCACACGTGAAATCCATCGAGAGCTAACCTTGGTTGCTCCAAGAATGGATGACAATTTTGACATGAAACAAAAGATGGATACTATGTTGCAAAGTGTAATGAAAATTGAGAATGGTAAGCGAGCATTTATCATATATATACTACTGAAAGTTGTTATGTGTTTGATATATTATTCTTCTTTGTGCGCGCAGCTTGCTTTAGTGTTCGGGTTAGAGGATCAGAATACATTCCTCATCTTGGATCCGGTGATTCCAGTTACTTTTCCTTGTTAGGCGCACCCGATAATGAATGATCTTAACCAAACCTAATCTTTGCTCCAATTGAGACTACATTTTACTCAGTATTCTGGAGGAAAGTTTCACCTTTTACATGTTGGGAAAAATATTACTCTTTAGGATTCTTTTTTTGATTCTATGGCTTAACAAACTGCTATCCATGCTTATTAAACTTACTTGAAATTTTCACATATCAATATCCCATTCCCCCATTGGCAGTTAATATAGAGTAGCCAATTCTGATATGTATTAATTTGACTAATTTTCCCAACTTCTACTTTGTATGATAACACATTAATTCTAAGAGCATTAAATCCATGTTGGAAAGACACTTTTAAGAATATAAGCTGAGAAACAGCATATCTAACCTTAATAATTAATATCCATCTCTTGACTTTTTAATTTGTAGCACTTACATATGATATATAGGAGGAAAAACAACATTTAAAGAATAAATTATCCAAACTTTTATTTTCCTTTTTGCCCACTTTAGACTATCGATCTTTTTTTATATACTTTCTCTTTTGTCAGCCATAGAATCTTGATACCACTTTTCAGTTCCATACCAAGTAACTTTAACTCCTTTCTTATTTCATCCCATCTTAGAACATTTGAAAGCATAGCCCTTCAATTTCTTTTTATTTATTGATCAATTATTTTGGCAAAGATAGTATAAAAATTAGTTAAAGCCAATAAAAAAAAACAAATGAATCATTTTAAATAGCTAGTTTTCAAAACAAACAATAGAGTCTATAGTGCACCAGTTCCAATTGAAGAGAAAGTGTGGGTTTTATTTAATTTTTTCATTTATTATACATACACTAACTTAATAAATTAAGTATATTTGTATTATGCAAAGGTAGGTAATTATGTATGTATAAAATGAATAATTGAGATAATGTGTATCTCATGCAACAGCATGTATTGTCATTGTCAAACTTCAATATCACTATTAATCATACTCTTTATATATTTATATAGATAGATAGATAATACAAAATGAGTAAATTTATAACTAATTTTTGGGACCAAACTCTGTAACAGATTGAGATGTATACTAATGTCTCCAGGCAGATTGAAGATATAAATATATATAAATATTATTAATTATTGCAACTAGAAATTAAACCAACCAGCATTGTTTGTTGCAAGTTGCACATGAAAAAGACGAGTCCCCACACATATATGAATGAATCTGTCTGGTGTTGTTTTTCTTGAAAGATTTATAATAGAATCTTGGGGCTGGACCTGTGTGTAGATTTTGTGGACCATTTTTCATCTTATTATTAATTATGACCTTCCTTTTTTGTCATTTCAATTTTCCCATCACTTTTATTTATTCATTCTCTTGTCTCTTTTTAGCTACCCTAACTAGCTAGTTTCCAACATTATTTTAATAATAATAATAATTTAACTCTTTCTTCACACTTCTATTTATTTATATATCATATGATTTCATAGAAATTATATATTGTCAAAATTACAGTTAGAAATAGATAATTATCACATTTTTTAAAAATTTAAATTATTTTATAATAAAAGAGAATTTTGTAATTTAGAAAAAGTCTTGTGATAGGAATCATTCAGATCAGAGACTGACGCTAGGAAATTTATTTTAGTTCTTGTTCTTTCTGACGTGGAAGATGACCTGTCAAACTTTTATTGGTTACACGGCTCTTGGTGAGTCCCAAAGGCCAGATCCTCTAATCATTTTTATATTTTTCAATATATAATATAAGCTCCAATGATTAGTCTTGAAATTATAGAATATTAATTAAACATATTTTTGTTTGAATAAATAGTTGTGATTATTTGAAGTTTTATCTTATAAATCCAATTGAATCAGATAGTTTTTACTTATTAAGAGAGATTAAAAATGAGTTGAAAGTATATATTTCCTATTTAAGAAAAAGAAAAGGAAAGAAGCTGAGATAGAGAAACTTGAACATGTGAGATTTGTCTGTCTGGTTAATATAAGAAATAAATAATAGAGACGTATTTATTTATTTCAATAGCTTGCCTATTGTTGTAATATATTTTTGTTAATATTAAAATAAAGGCAATTAATTAATATAAAAATAATTATAAAAAGAAAATGTGTATTAAATAAAATAAAAGTAGGGTCTAACTAACTAAGGAGGGAGGGAGAGTAAAGTAATTAAATAGGTGAAGTGAGCAGACAAGAGCACGTCTTGTATCACGTGCATGGGTGAGATTCCCAACACGAGAAATGAGATTTCCCAGGTCGGTGGATGGATGGATCCGTCCCCCTTGTTACACCCGACCGGACCCACATTCCTGCACCGTGTTTGAATCAATGTAACTCTTAAATTTGGAGTTTTTAAAGGGTATTCGCTAACTAATGCTGAAACAATTATACCTCAATTTCATCCATTTTTTTTGGACAATCGCTAACTAATGGTGAAAGAATTACACCTCAACTGCATCAATTTTTGGACAATTAATTTGGTAAATATGTTGGTTTTAAAATATACAGAGTAAGTTGAAAGAACAAATGTTATTAAGTTAATATATACACAATTAAATAATTAAAGTATATTTTTAAACATTATTTAATTTAAATTAACACATCAATACAATATTTAAAAAAAATATTTTTTTTCCCAAACCTAACTCCAGCTTCAAAGATGGACGTTTCCAAACAGGAAATAATGTCAAGTTTTGTGTTATTTGAGGGTTAAACAAACAAGATTTTGAGAAGAATCCTAGATCAAACAGGGCCAAGATTAACCTCTAAATTTTGTTTATATTTTCAAATAAACTCCTCTACTATGGCACTCTCTAAAACTAATGCATGTATTCGATGGAGTTTGAAGTTAGTCAGTTTTGTTATTTTTATTAACTTCACTACATTATATATAATAAAAGTTCACCCTTCCCTCTTCTAGTCTAGTGGCAAAAAGAGGTTGGGTTCGAGCATGTAAGACGACAAGTTTCGCTCATCTAGTTAAATTGGTTAAATAGATTTGCGGGTAATGTGTTTAACTCACGTGGATTAGTCACACTCCGAAAGAGAAATAGAACCAAACGTTCTAACAAAATTTTACCCAAAAGGACTTGTTTGGATTTGAGTTCTTTTTTAATTTGGAAAGATAAAAATGATAATGATGAGTAGTAATTTTGACGAGGTAATAATTTTTTTTAGGTAAAAAGACTTAAATATATTAATATGTAATAATAAATATTAATTTAAAATATTTAGTATTTTGATATTTTGATTAATGAATTAAGTGATACGATAAATGAGAAAGACAGTTAAATAATATTTAATTAGTTTGAGTTATTTAAAATAATTCAAACCAAACTAGCTTTAATAAAATAAATGATAGGCTTAATTTTTAATCTTGCCATAGTTCTATCTAGTACATTAGGTAGGTAGTTATTTTAGGGTTTAAACTTAAAAAAAAAACAATGAATTGTTTTTATTGATTTTGGAGTTAGGTTTACAAGTTGTGCATTTGCCTGGTTTAACAATGTAAATTATCCTAAATTATGTATGAGATTACAAACTTCATGCTCAAATGGGAGAATCTGTCTTTTTTTTAAGATAACAACTTTAATTAATGTGGTTTATCCATTAATAATAGAGATGTTTTTATCATGTTAAAAATTTCAATGTTATTTCATTTTTATGAAAAATGATGAAATATTTGGATGAATGAATTATTATTATTATTGGGTTAACAATATATATGTTAATAAAGGACAAGTTAAATTTAATTTTTTGTTTTGAATTTGAATAACA
Source organism: Impatiens glandulifera (assembly GCF_907164915.1). Classification (NCBI taxonomy): domain Eukaryota; kingdom Viridiplantae; phylum Streptophyta; class Magnoliopsida; order Ericales; family Balsaminaceae; genus Impatiens; species Impatiens glandulifera. The sequence goes on from NC_061863.1 coordinate 61,423,286, forward strand.
AGTGAGTTATTTTAAAATAATCTTGGAATTTATTTAGTTGATTTAAAAAATAGTGTTATATAGGCCTGTTGAATTGTCAAATTGAGACTATTTAGTGGAGTCAACTGAGATTTCAGACATTTATTTTAAAACTTCACAATTTTTGTTTTATGGTTAGAATTATAGAAAATGAAATTCTTCTTAACGATTTTAAACGCCGTTAATTTATTATCTACGTAACATTTATAGCCACTAATTTAAATACCAAAATTCGATAGTTAAATTAGTGACAACAATATTTTATTTATTTATAAATACCACGTAGATAATAAGATAACAATGTTTGAAACCGTTAAAGACAAAATATCAATTTATATAATTTTAACAATAAAGAGTCTCAAATGGTGAGGTTTAAAAGAATATGTCCGAAATCTCAATTGACCCGAAATCTCAAAAGACATCCACTACGGTTTTTATTTAATACAATCCACCCACCATTATTGATAATATTATTTTGATAAAAAAAAAATCAACGATAACTTAATTCAACTAAAAATATGCTTAAAAAAGAAGATAACATTTCTCAAATTTGAGTGATATAAAAAAAACAATCCCGTTTGTTAAAAAAAACAAAAACAATTATTGAAGGGATCAGGGAGAAATCACTAACTTTTATATAGTTAAAAAATAAAAGAATTGATCTAAAGTTGAATTGAGTATAAGTATTGAAAAATTAGTTCTTAGATTATTAAATAATATATATATATATATATATTATAATGTTATGATTATTTTATATTTGATTTTTTTTAATTATAAAGATCCCGAAAGGCTTGTGCCATATAAGACCCAAAACCATAAGTACTATTCCATATTTTTTTATTTTTTAAAACTAACTTCTTATCAAACTAGCTCAAAGAAAAGGTTAAAACGTACAATTTAAAATTGAAAGTTGAAAGGTGTGAAAACAAGTATCCTCCTCGTTCGGTCTTTGTTCCACGTATATAATAAATATTAGGTGCATGCAGATGCAGAATGCAAGTGGCCAAAGTGTTTGGCTGCATGCATAGACATAGGCAACAGCTATAGGTGTGTGCCAAATCTATGTGTCCACCACTAATAATTAATTAAACACAACCCAGTTTATTTCATTATTTTTTTCATGTCCTTATTTTTATTTTTACTACCTTCTTATTTAATTGGACACCACACCATTATTAACCAACTTGCATTAAATAAATATTATAAAGTAATTAAATTTAACTATATGTTATAACTATTAGAAATGGAGAATGATGGCCGGCAAGTCTTGTACCATGAATCACAAAGTTCTCACGTTATTCTGGTCATATAAATGGTTGTCAAACTATGAGTGTGTGTTTGTATATGTGTGTGAGAGAGATAATTAGGGCATGGTACCTTAAGACAAGGGGGTGTGTCTTTAAAGTCTAAATAAAGTGGAGTAGCACTAACACCTTTGACTGTGATGCCTGCCCCTCAACAAAACCCATGTGCCCACATTAATTATCATACACTAACAAATATATTCTAATAACTGTCATCTTTTGAAAAATTCACTAACTAAAATTTAATAAACACATAAATAAACAAAATCATTTCAAATTTATTTATTGTCATAATATAGTTACATTATATTATATGACTTTAAGACTTGCATAATGTTCATATTAATTTTAGACCATCATATTTGTCCAAATAATGTATAATATAAGCAAGTTTAACCATACAATTATTTTTATTAGATAATCAAATTTATTTACTATTAAATTAAATTATTGTGATTTTATACAAATAAACCATTTATTTATTTATCATTGTGTACTACGTGTATGTACATTTATTAATATTGCCTCCATAAATCCTTACTAGTATTTGACTGGTCTACTCTACCTAATATTTTTTGTATATAAAACTTTATATTTCCAGCATAGATTCCTCTTGTTAATAGAGCTTTCAGCTTACAGATCCACTTGATTAATAAATATATTGGGTCTGATTTGGAAACCATTAAAACAATTCATTATTATTCTTTTATTTTTATTTTCATAACTAACTTATGAAATTGCATTCAAACAAATTAGTTATTATTACTTAAGCTAGACATGAGAACCAAACAGTCCATGTTATAACATATTATTTTATGATAGTCTCACTTCAAATAAGTCGAGTCGAATTCAAATCAGCTTAAACTCGAGTTTGACTCAATTAAGTATTTATTAGTTCGACTCGAACTTGAGCTTGAACGAGTTTATAAATTCGAGCTCGACTTGATTATTTACCTACAAACTCAACTTGACTCGATCATTTCTTTCAATGAATATGAATATAAACTAAAACTAAATTGAATGAAATATGAAAAAGAAGTGACAGGAGAGGGAATAATATGTTTATGAATAAGTGAGAGAAATTATGAAGAGGAAAAAATACTTTGGGAATAAATGAGAAAAATTTGTAAAATAAAAGAATACGACAAAAATAAAAAATATATGATATAATTATTAGAATATATTATTATTATTATAATATAATATATTCAATAGATATATTTATGAAACATATTTTTGAAATATATTATATTCTAACAATAATATAATAGATTCTAACATGATAGATTATGAAATTAGGGTTCTAATTTTGAATTTTTAGGAGCAATATAAAATAATATTGTGAGTCTAATATATAAATTTTGAACATAAGAGAGTGAATAAAAAATATTTGTTTTAAATTTTAAATTTAATATTAAAATAAATAAAAAATATATTATTTAATATTAGGCTTGAAAAAGTTCAACAAATCATCAAACAAATATGATATGTGCTTAAGTTCGACTCAAATATTAAACGAGTCAGCTCGAGCTTGAGCTTGAACGAGTTTATAAATTCGAGCTCAATTCGACTATTTACCTACAAACTCGATTTGACTCGACCATTTCTTTCAATGAATATAAATACAAACTAAAACTAAATTGAATGAAGTAATATAAAAAAGAGGAATAGTATATTTATGAATAAGTGAGAGAAATTATGAAGAAAAAAAAAATATTTTGTGAATAAATGAGAAAAAAATGTAAAATAAAAGAATAAGCATAAAAATAAAAATAAATGATATAATTGTTATAATATATTCAATAGATATATTTATAAAACATATTTTTGAAATATATTATATTATAACAATAATATAATAGATTTTACCAATGATAGATTATGGTTATAATTTTGAAATTTTAGGAACAATATGAAATAATATTGTGAGTCTAACATATAAATTTTGAACGGCAAAAGAGTGAATAAAAAATATATTATTTAGCATTAGACTTGAAAAAGTTCAACAAATTATCAAACAAATATTATATGTGCTTAAGTTCGACTCGAAAATTAAACGAGTTAGCTCGAGTTTGGTTAAAGTAAAATTCAAGTCGAGTTTTGACTGAATGGCTCGTAAGCAGCTCACGAGTAACTTGACTCATTTGTCGCTTACTTTCCGATATTAATAACCCTGAACCATCTAAACTAACATTAATTTATATTTTAAAATAAAAATAAATAAATAAATAAATTGATAAACGTGTAACATATTATATATATAATATGTTCAAATTATGGATCATAATATCACAACCATAGTTTAGTTAGAGAAAACGACTCAGCTTAATTTAAGGTTGATCTACGGTTAAATTTAAAAATAAAATTAAATTTTGAATTATATTCATCATATAAATAATAAAATATTATTATTTTAAAATTAATTTTAAATATTATATTACATATTTTTACTATAAAATATAAATCAATAATTAAATATGGACAATTGATTTATAATATATTTTTTATAATTTATAATTTTTATTTAAAAGAAAAATTAAATTTTATTTTAAAAAAATGATATTAAAAAACACATCATTATATAATATATTGCGTTTAAGTTTTATTTTTTTTCTTATTAGAGCAAAATGATTTTGTTATATTTATTGATTTTGTTGATAATTTCAATCACTAAATATTTAATAAAAAAGAAACAATTAATATTTTTTCAAATATTTTGTATTTGTTCATATTTTTTTTTAATAAAAATTAAGCCATCAGACTATTACCTGCCCTTCCCTTAATGTTGGAAATTGTAAAAAATCTAATAAACACTCCTTTTTACCACTATACATATCAATCAACTCAAATTGTTTTTATTTCATACCTTTTTTAATTTAAAAGAATATATATATATATATTTTAAATATAAATTATATTAAATTATATTTTAAATCTCTCAAAATTAGAGTTAGATACTTAAACACTATAGGTAGCAGGTTAACAATACAAGATCATGGATAATGATATTTCTTCGTTTCTAAGTAGATAACACAATTACGACACACAATTACACACACAATTACACACACAATTACACACACAATTACGATGCATCACGACCTACACCATTGAACCCACTTTTGGTTTAAAAAATTATATATTTATGAATATATTATATAAAACCCAAATAAAATATTTAAAATAACAAAGTTTGATTTAAAATGTATTAAGATTATTTAAACAATTATATTAAATAATTAAGAAAATTAATAATTTCTTTTGTAAATATTAGGATAGACCACATTAAACCCAAAATGATCAAACTATGTAGTAATTTATATACACATGCATATAAATGAATCTGAAATTATATTTCAATTGATTTAATCTTAAATAAAATTATAAAAATGAATGCAATATTGAATACATAGAAATTATAATATTTAAAATAGGTTAAGTATGTAGTTGTTGTTATGCGCCGACCGTCGAGGCGTGGCCGCGTGGGTCATGGAAAGCCTGCGGCAGTATGGCCCTTTCTTTATATATTTTAAAATTGTCGACTTTCATTTTCAAGAAGCCCACCCAACCTCTCTGAAATTAGAAATCGGAGGAGGAGAGTTCATACGCATTTATAAAATTAGAACACAATTCCGTATAAGAAAGATGACAGACAAACTGCAAACAGACAAGGTTAAAGAAAGAAAGGTCTCTGTGTTTCATTAGTACTTTCAGACTCTGGGTTTTCGAGTTTCGTGTAATTTTCACGATTTCACTACTCATCGTTCTTCTTCAGGTAAAGCTGATCGGATACTCGTTTACGAGATCTCAATTCCTATCTTTCGGGTTTTTCTGTCTGTAATTAGATTCAATACACTTTACACTTTCATTGGAAGTGTAATTATAATATTGGGTATGCTCTGATTTTCTTCTTTTTTAAGTTTTTTTTGTTCTTTTGAGATTCGAATTGCCTTTTGCCCATTTCATCTCCTCTCTTTTCAATGAAAAGTGAAACTAGGGATTTGAGGTAACAGTTTTTCAATTTTTTTGTGCTGAATTATTCATCTTTTAATTATGTAATTCCATTTTTCAAGGTATTTATGTTTTTTTTTTTGACTTGTATATGAATAAATATGACCCAAAGCCGGACAATAATATGTGAATGAGTATTTTGGATGTGCTTAAATGGGCTGGATATTCTAGTTTCCGCACAGACATGGAGCCCCACCACCATTATTCTCTCCACACAGACAAAGCAAATCATATATACACTTTTGTTTATATATATATATATATATATATTAGGAGATTTAGGCTTCTTCATTGGCCTTCTTGATTCCATTTCTTCTAAAACTACCCATCTATCTTTTCTTTCATATTTTCATGATTGGTCACTTCTCCATCTTATCTGCAAAACTCTCTCTTTCAAAGTTAAACCATCTTATATAGTTATTACCTTCTCTTCTTCTTCTTCTTCTTCAGAGAGGGCCATGAGTTTTTCAGAGGACAACGATGATGAGTATGAGAAACTTGTTAGAAGGATGAATCCCCCAAGGTACTCTACCATTTCATTTCATTTCATTCCATTTCATTCATCCCTTTTCATAATTTTTCAGAATCCATATTAATTTATATAAATCTTCTTGAACAGAGTCGTGGTTGATAATGAGTACTGCAAAAATGCAACTGTTATACAGGTATATATATATATTTATATAAATCTCTATTTGTATTCCTTCTAGAATTTGCTACCTTCCCTTCTAATCTTTCTGTTTGATTCAGGTTGACAGCGCTAATGAACACGGTATACTTCTGGAAGTTGTTCAAGTCTTGACTGATCTGAATCTTATCATTGCCAAAGCTTATATTTCTTCAGATGGAGGCTGGTTCATGGATGGCAAGAATTTATAACCCTTTTATTTTTATAAAAAAATTTGGAACATTTATTGATTCCAATAGAATAACTAACGTTGGTTTCTTCTCTTTTGCCAGTCTTCAACGTTACTGATCAAGCTGGGAACAAGATTGTTGACGAAGACGTCCTTGACTATATTAAGAAGGTGAGCTGTATTTGGCTGGCTTTGTCCCATGTTTATTGATGTCTGCCCAAAAAAGATCTAACTTTGTTTTATGTTTTTTTAGTCTCTTGGTCCAGAATCGTGTTTTATGCCGGCCATGAGAAGATCTGTGGGTGTGAAACCATCTACGGACAGTACATCCATAGAATTGATTGGAAGTGACAGGCCAGGACTTCTCTCTGAAGTGAGTGCTGTTCTTACAAACCTAAGATGCAATGTTGTAAACGCTGAAGTTTGGACCCACAACACCAGAGCTGCCGCAGTCATGCAAGTAACCGATGAAGATTCCGGTGCTGCCATAACCGATCCAGAGAGATTATCCTCGATCAAGAAACTTCTCTGCAATGTACTCAAGGGAAGCAACAGGAAAAGAGAAGCAAAGACGGTTGTTTCTCATGGAGTGACTCATACAGAGAGAAGACTTCACCAGATGATGTTTGCGGACAGGGCTTACGAGAGGCAGCTCAATGGTGAGGAATCCAGGGCTAGACCGGAGGTTAATGTTGTCAATTGGCAGGATAGAGACTATTCAGTTGTAACTATCCGTTGTAAAGACAGACCTAAGCTTCTGTTTGACACGGTTTGCACGTTGACTGATATGGAGTATGTTGTTTTCCATGGAAGTGTTGATGCTGAAGAAGGTCCACAGGCCTACCAGGTAAAAAGAAGAAGAAAAGAATTCACCTTTTTCAAAAACAATTATGACTTTTTTTAATTGGGTTTTTGCTTGTGATTTGCAGGAATATTGCATAAGACACATTGATGGTTCTGCAGTGAAATCAGAGGCTGAAAGGGAAAGGTTGATTCAATGTCTAGAAGCAGCTATTGAAAGAAGAGTATCTGAAGTAATGAATTATCTTCTGATCTTGGTTTAGGATTTGATATGTTTCAATTCAATATCTTATAAGTTTTGGGTTGTTTTGTAATTGTAGGGTTTGAAGTTGGAATTATGCACCAAGGACAGAGTTGGGTTGTTGTCAGATGTGACCAGGATATTCAGGGAGAACAGCCTAGCTGTGATCAGAGCAGAGGTTGCAACTCGAGCTGGGAAAGCTGTGAACACATTCTACGTTCGAGATTCATCTGGGTACCCAGTTGATAGAAAGATTATAGAATCAGTTAGGCAATCGATTGGGAAGACGATACTGCAAGTTAAAGGAGAGAACCATGAGGAGGAGCAGAATCAGGGACAAGAATCATCAACTAGGTTTTTTGGTGGGTTGTTTAAGTCAAGGTCTTTCTGTAACTTTGGTATGATCAAATCCTACTCTTGAAGAAGAGTTCATCATCATCATCATCACTGCAGTCATGTACATATAACAACAAACAAACACCTGTCTTCTCCTTGCTTTTTATTTATTTATTTTCTTTTTAGGTGGTTAAGGAAATTGTACATAATCCCCAACCCAAACTCTTTTCATGGAATGTCTTTGTAATCTATGCTCATGGGTCTAATCTCATGTTGGATCCATTTTAAGATATGGGAAAATGCAAAACTTGTTTAACAAAATGCAGTAGTCAATGGTTGAGATTCATAGAAGGAAAAAAGATCTTAATGGATTGAAATGAGATATTGAGAGATGGGTTCTAAAAATAGGCATATAATAGGGGATGGGGTGGGGTGGGGGGACCCAAAATCACCCAAATTTTATTCTTTGTATGGAGTGATGGGTGAAGCTTGGCCTGGCGGCCGCCGAACAAGCAAAGCAAGACCTTTGACCATTTGAAGATGTGGCTCCGATGATTGTGGCGATTTTAATGATTAAAACAAAGAAACATAAGTGAAGGAGGTCTTGTCTGGTAAACTATTGATGGAAAGAGACAAGTCACAAGAACAGTTATCTTTTGTTTCTTGAAAAAACTACATATCATCAAAGTCCTACTTTCTTCCCCGATTCTTGTTCATTATCTCTTAGACTAAAGGAAGGAATCTGATAGTGCTGTCTGTTGCAGCCAGACACCACCTTTATTTTCTTCCCTTATTACCAAACCAGTAGTCAAAGCTTAATGGGAAGAAAAAAAAGTGTCTTTTGTTTGATTGAAGAAGAAGTAACTACTACTTCTACTTCTGGTGGTCTATCTCTTTCAAATCAAGGAACCCATGTTTGAAATTTGCTACTTTTGAGTTCTAACGTTGGTTGTTTTATGTCTAATCAATCAATAAAACAACCCCCCAAAAAATAAATATAAGATTGATCTGAATTAGATCTGAAACTATATGAAGAGGCAATTAATTAAATTATGCAATGAAAAAATGGGAAGGGCTCTTTGTTTGAGTTGAAAGGTGCTGCCTTTAAATATTCTTTCTTCTATCTTCTTCCTTCTATCTTCTTCCATAATAAATTAATAATAATGTATCTCTCAATCAGCAGCAATAATTAAACTTTTCATATGGTAATGGATCATCAGCTTTCCACCTCATACGATCGTCATATGGATAAGTTTTATATGTTATTTGGATTAATTCAAATGAACAAGGAACTATTTTATTTTCGTCAAGTTGTTGTAGTTGTAACATCTCATTCCCCCCTTTATTTTCTCTTGAAACTTAAATAAATCTTATAATACAAATTTAAAATTTGCCAAGTTTATGTAGCTGATGACTCCATTTCAGTAGATATTACATTCTTATGTCGATTATGTAAACAGAAGTGACGGATGGAACTGGAAAGACTATGAAATCTGAATGATTCAGTACAAAGTGGTTTGTTTTTTTAAAATCATCTCGAAGACACCAATTCAACATTTGACTTGCATCCAGGTAGGTTGATGACGAAAAATAAAGTTGTCAAATTTCTAAAGTAATCAAAAAGTATGACAGAAGTGTGCAATTTCAAACTTTCCAAGCAGTAGTTGATTTGCAAGTAGAGAGTTCATGATCGAAAAGACAAAGATTATAATGTCCTGACTACTTCTTTAGATCTACAATCTATGATAACAATACACAAATGAATCCAATAAACTATTATAGATCAGTTTGAAGAAATTGATTAGAAATTTGAAAGATCATCTGGACAGTCCGAAGTGCACTCATTCACAATCGGAGGGTAGTCCTCAATACCTTCAACAATTGAATTCTCAATCAATAATGGGACAATTATATGAACCAAGGCACTAAAACTATAAGAATTAAGTTGAGGTAGTCTTTTAGAGTCGATTATATATAAATTGTATGTTGTTGTCATCAGTACACTAACTTTATTTAGTTCGTCACTTTTATTTTACTATAAGAAAAACAAAATTAATGTTTTGTTATCTATCTTTTTTTTTATTTTTAAAATTATTTATTTAAAATATTGTCGAAGACTCTTAAATAAAATATAGTAGGTGTCATATAAGCGCCTCCCACATTAATCCGGGTTATTTTACCGATTTTGTGGGTTTGGGGGCTCTAACTATTTTTAAAGTTTAACTCAATCTAGGTTTTGATACGAGAAAGAAGTTACGCAGAGGCCGGTTGTGCAAGGAGATGGGATCGATTCACCTGAGTATGTGGCGTTCTTTGCGCCGGAGGATGTGACATTCTTCGCGCCGTCTTTTATTCTTTTGTGCTGTAACTACAAGTATACTTAAGGTACACCTTAATTTTCCTGAATTTTGATTGATCTAGTATTCTGTTACACTTTTTGGTAGAAGACCTACCAGAAAATTGTACACTTTATCTAATGATGATCATTTTCCTCTCATTTATTAGGATTGTGTAAATATTCTAAGTAATGCTTTATTCCAAGATACAACTGCCTTGTTTTTAGAATTACAAAAAGGTATATTTGAATAAATGTCCACAAGCATTGCAATACTTATTTAGCAGATTCATGTATTACTTAGATATATAAATCCTAAATCTGGTTAAAAGAAATTGATCAATAATTTTATTACTAGATCATAATAAATTGGGTTATTTAGTGATTATTTGAATAAAAAATAAATTATAGATGTTAATGTATTTATAAAAAGAAAAATCTTTTTAATATTTAAAACTAAAACCATCAAATAAAACAAGCTTAGTTTGTCCAGTAAAGTCTTTGAATATGCAATAATCAAAGTGGAAGATCTTGGGTGGAATGTTGAAACAAGGTTATTTAAAAAAAATATATATTCACAAATTATAAATAGTAACACCAATTATGTGATACAAATAAGATCTATATAAAATATTATTATAGAAGATTCTATTAAATCTTATATTTAATTACATAACTTAAGTCTATTATATTAAATTTATAAATAAATTAATATAATATAATATAATAATAATATAATATAATATATTAATGATATTATTACCATTTATAAATAATATCTTATATATTATATTAAGTTTATAAATAAATTAATATAATAATGATATAATATAATATACTAATAATATTATTACAATTTATAAATAATATTTTATATATATATATTATCTTAAAAAAGTTTATAGGTTGTATAAGTAAAATGTAATATAATCAAATTATTAATAAAAATAATAAATAATTTTGTCATTATATTTTTTTTATAAATTTAAATATTTAATATAAAAAAATATTTAAACAATTTAACCTAAAAATCTTAAATATTTTTTTTTCAAATAAAATTATAATTTTTTAATTCATTTTCCCACTGATAACTAAAATTAAACAAGCTCTTCAATTTCAGGTTATTTGAAATTAATAATATATTATGAAATCAAATCTCATTGTTTATTTAGATCAATTAAATACTTTTAAGATATCAGGAAATATTTTTTATTTTATGTTTATAATATTTAAAAATATTAAATAAAACTTTTAAAAAAAAATTATCTATTTTTTTTGGACAAATTTGATTCAGTTTATTATGTGTATATGGGATATTATTCAACTTATGCTTAAGTTATTATCAGGGTCCGCCACAAGTTCATAGATTAGGGTAGTCCATTTAATATAATTAATATATAATATTTTTAACATAATAAGATATTGTAGTTCATAATGAAAAAAAAAAAAAAAAAGTTCAAATTTCATTAAAAATATTTTATTAACCATTTTTTGAAACAAAATTAGAGCATCAATTTTTTCGATGTGTTTATATACCAGGCAAGTCCAATTATGTCCAATTATGTAGTCGACATCTCATATTATTCCTAAAAAAAAGAAGGGAGACAATATTGATTTTTTTTTTTTTAAATTTATTATAACAGATTATTACTCAAATATAATATATTCTCTTATAAAACTCCTAATAAAATGCGCCACAAATTAATAAAAATATTATATAATTATTAAAAAATATATAATCACTAAATACTAAATATTAATATGAGTTAGTAACAAACAACCTAAATAATCCGAAGAATAAGAATAAAATGTTGTTTTAAATAACGCTAAGCTAATATCATATAAAGCCTGCCTTCTTCGACAAGACTTTCCATATTATTTGTGAATTCGTAATCGGCCTACGTCGTCGTTTCCATACCGGTTAAAGACCCAAACTGGAAACGACCACAATACATCGTACGCGCTTCTCTCTCACACACACAAACACAAAACACACGATTCAGCCCGGATTGGCCCTCTTCGCTAATTAGGAAGATTCCGTTGGCCGGTGAGTTTCTGCCCTAATCAGTTTCATCTTCCATTTTATTCTTGCTTCTCGTGGTCCCGATTCTTAATTCTATAACTGATCATTAGGGTTTTGTTCATTTAATCATTTTCAATTTATGATTCACGATTGATTGTTTTGCTTCTTGTATTATACCGATGGATACCACGCTATCGAATCGTCTGTCCCGTTTCATGTGTTTTAAGTCGCTTGTGTGTTAGGTTTCACTTTAATCTGATTTTGTTGACTTACAAGAGGCGTTTTGCATTTAAATCGCAGCACGAGTTTACCTCATTGCTTAATGATTAAGGTAGTCTTGATTTTTTTTTTTTTTGAAAAAAATAGCAGTCTTGACTATGTTTGTATTGATCATCCAGATTAAAGGTTTAAACTGGATTTCCACATTTAGGTGGTGCTTAATAGTCTTGGTTTTGTGTGAAATTGGGTCAGACTGCCCTCTTCAACTGGGATAGCAAAACTAGGTTATCTGTTTGTCAAAACAATGAAGCTGTGTCAATGTTGATAACCTTTACAAATTACAACCAACTTTGTTTGTGGAAGCTGTTGTTCTTTTTTTCCTTTTTTTTTTAACTTAAATGGTGTAGGTTTCATTTTATAATTCTTGTTGATTTATGGAAATTTTTGAAAGAGGGAGACACGTGAAAAGTTCATCTCTGGAAAATGTTTTCTGCAAAGAATCACAATTTCTGTACTAAACAAGCCATCGATACTTATACTGGATTAAAAAGAGATTGTTTTGCAACTGTTTTCTTACCTTAAGTCCCAGTTATTGTATTCTCTTGACCAGTTCTGTTGCACGCGAAGCTGATGCAGTTTGGTTAGATGTTTGATCTCCTAGATTTTTTATGAATACTATTCTCCCTCCTCGTTTGCAGATTCCAATGATGGGGGAAAGGAAATCAGTGTCTGATCCCCAATCTAGAACTCGTTGTTCTCAAAAGACACTGGGACGGTGTAACAATAATGTTAAAGCTGACAATATTGTCCTCATTGATCTGGATAGTGATACTTTTGATGATCCTATTATAATTGATGTTCCTCAATCATATCCAGTGCCAACTGTTATCTGCATTGATGACGAGGAAGATACAGATGATGAGAGTTCTGCAACTGATGAAGCAAGTGATGGCGAATGCATCACATTTTTTACCTCTAATAGGGTATCTAATCCTGCCCCAGACCATGTTCAAAGCTCGACAGACACAACTGATGATGAGTGTCAGTTTGCAGGGGAAAACATTCCTCCGAAAAGAACATATTCTGAGAAAGCTTCTCAAAAATATTACTACTGTTTAGATGATGAATCTGACAGTGATTTGCCTGATGTTGGCGATGATTCTGATGGAGAGCTCATGGAGGACTCCTCTGGGATGCTTCATAAACAATGGGAAGAAGCTAATTTGAAGAAAAAACATGATGCCTGCAATGGTCGTTCTGTCAGAAGTTGTTTACACGATCTTAGAGAGTCTAACTTTAATGAAGTAAAAACCTGTATGGTAAATCAAAATCTTCCTTCAACAAGCACCCAAGTACGCATCAACTCTGAAATTGATCTAATCAGAGGGAAATCACTCAGTAATCCAGAGGCTAATAAGGATCAGTCGTATAATGTAGTTAAGCTTGATTCACAAGTTGATATAGTAGGGGAATCATCTGGTAGGTTAGTATCCAGTTGTGAACAGGACGTTGAAAATAAAGCGTTGCATCTTTTTCAAGAAGAAACTACAGGTCGTGTAGGGAGTACAATTATCAACGAGAGGGAAAGGTTTAAAGAGACCGAAGAATACAAAAGAGCAATGGAGGAAGAATGGGCATCTAGACAGCGGGAATTGGCAATTCAGGTGATACTTGTCTACAACTCTTCTATACAAGTTTATTTGCTTGATTTCTTTGTTATATTCTGTCATATGATTTTTAAGTTTTGGTTGTTGATTTTTTTAATCTTCAATGGTACCATTTGGAGTACCTGCAATCCAAATCTAAGAGTTATTGACTCAGTTTCAGGGGTTTAATATTTACAAAATTTCACCTCTAAGCTTATATATTGATCAAATTTCTGTTTCTTTGCTTCATCTGTTTTAATCTCTTTCTTGTTATATGCTCACAATATCTTACTTTGGTCCTATGGTTTTGTTCCAATTTGGTTGTTTCAAATTTTCCATGTACACTATTTGAATAGCCAAGTGGTTATTTTCAAATAACCTTGTTTGATGTAGGTTATTTAGGTAAAAAGGACATGACGAGGGTATAAATGTATAATGAAAAACAAATATTTTTAAAATATGGGGTATTTTAGTAATTTGGTTTGTGATTTGATTGGTTAGTATATTGATGATTTGTAACCCACACCAAACAAGGCTGACTTGTATTACATGCATTTCTTTGGAAGTGAACCTCAAAGCAGACATTGAGGATAATTGATTTGTGTGATGATTACATTCAAAGCTATGATGTTGTTTTTACCCCCTTTTTTTTATTTTATCTGATTGCATTTTTGCAGGCTGAAGAAGCACAAATGCAGCGGAGATTGCGGAAGCGAAAGAAAGCTGAAAGTTTGCGTCTAATAGACATGGAAAAAAGGCAACAGCTAAGGCTTGAAGAAATTCGGGAGACTCAAAAGAAGGTTGAGTTCCCTTTCAGCAATTTGGTGGATAGGAAGATTAAAGAGATGGCCTTTTTTTCCCGTTTTCTATTAATTTATTTCTTTCAATTAATTTATTTTTCCTCAGGATGAGGAGAATCTGAACATGAAGGAGAAACTACGAGCTGAAGTACAAGTAGAGCTTAGCCATCTAGAAAGAACTTGTTTAAATATGGCTACACTTTTACGTAACTTAGGAATTCATGTTGAGGGTGGACTCCATCCTCTCCCAAATGATGTGAGTTGCCTTGCCTAACCTAACCTAACCCCTGATTTTCTTCTAGTCATTTATTTAACTCTTGATTTTTATTTGGTTAGGTCCGAGCAGCTTATAAACGTGCAGTGTTGAGCTTTCACCCAGATAGAGCCTCAGGATCTGATCTTCGGAAGCTGGTAGAGGCGGAGGAAAAGTTTAAGCTCATTTCTCGCATGAAAGAGAAGTTTGCCTAAGAGTTTGGGATGCTGCTGACTGTTTCTTACTATTTTTTTTAAAGAAATTATCTATTTTTGCTTGTTTATAGTTTTTTCGGGTTGTTTTATTATATAGGAAGAAGATCTACATGCGTACACCATTACTCAGTGACAAGAAATCCAATGAATGAATTGATTTATTTTTTCAGTAACATCTATATGCGCTGAAATCAGCTGCAAATTATGGTACTTGGGGACAAGTATCATTTTGACCAAAGTTCTTTTAGAAAATAAAGACCCTTTTTCACTTAGTTAAGGATTAATTCTTTGCAATACTTGTCATAATTTTGGTGTTGCATTAATTTATTATGGCAACAATAGCCTTTATTATTATTATATGAAGAACAGGGTTTGATTCTCACTTGATCTTTTGGTCTAGTGTCTAAGTCATACATTACTTGTGATGAAAACCCATCCATAAAAGTAAAATACCTGTACAAGGAAGAAGACAAGGGTTTGTTACACATGCATAGTTGCACGTATACATGCTAGTACAAAGGCTGTGGTAAAAAGGTTTAGATCAGATATGTAATAATAAACTACCCCAAAAAAAGGTTTAGATAATTGAAGAGATCAAAAGTAGGCTTCCTGGGTTAGCCTCAAAACTTCAAAAGGATCAAAAGTAGGCTTCCTGGATTAGCCTCAAAAGGTAATCTGGGCATCATAAGACCACCTCTCATGGGAGCTTCTTTCATCATCTTCACAGTCCACTGTACTCCACAGCAATATTTCACGAAGCATTCTCAGCAGCACACGTTTACCATTAGTAAGCATTTCCAGCAGCACTCAATTACCTTTAGTAAGCATTTCCAGCAGAACTCGATTACCTTAAGTAAGCATTTCAAGCAGCACTCAATTCCCTTTAGTAAGCATTTCAAGCAGCATCCCCAAAAGTAATATAAGAACCAGATCAGTATCAGCAGAAAGATGACCTGGATCAGATAGCTTAATCCGATTTCAAGCCAATGGTGCAACTGTTCTGCTCTCCTTTCCGCTGGGAATTCCTCCTCAAACTTCACCATCATGTATCCCACCAAATTCTCAACCACCATCTGCACATCTTTCACCTTCACAATCAAGTACCCGACCAAATTCTCAAACATTTCTTTCGCCTTCCCCATCCAATGGTGCAACTGTTCTTCTCTCCTTTCCGCTGGGAATTCCTCCTCAAACTTCACCATCATGTATCCGACCAAATTCTCAACCACCATCTGCACATCTTTCACCTTCACAATCATGTACCCGACCAAATTCTCAAACATTTCTTTCGCCTTCCCCATCCAATGGTTCAACTGTTCTTCTCTCATTTCCGCTGGGAATTCCTCCTCAAACTTCACCATCCTGTACCTGATCAAATTCTCAAAAACAATCAGCACTTCTTTCACCTTCACCATCGAGTACCCAACCAAATTCTCAAGCACTTCTTTCAAATCCGGAAGAAAAATCAGAACTTCTTTCAGCTTCACCATCAAGTACCCGAACAAATTCTCAAGCACTTCTTTCAAATCCGGATGAAAAAACAGAACTTCTTTCACCTTCACCATCAAGTACCTGACCAAATCCTCAAGCACTTCTTTCAATTCCGGAAGAAAACCCAGAATTTCTTTCACCTTCACCATCAAGTAACCGACCAAATTCTCAAGCACTTCTTTCAAATTCGGAAGAAAAAACAGAACTTCTTTCACCTTCACCATCATGTACCCGACCGAATTCTCAAGCACTTGTTTCAAATCCGGAAGAAAACCCAGAACTTCTTTCACCTTCACTATCAAGTACCCAACCAAATTCTCAAGCACTTCTTTCAAATCCGGAAGAACAATCAGCACTTCTTTCAGCTTCCCAACCATGTAACCGACCAAATTCTCAAGCACTTCTTTCAAATCCGGAAGCACCATCAGCATTTCTTCCAGCTTCACCATTAAGTACCCGATCAAATTCGGAAGAACAATCAGCACTTCTTTCAGCTTTCCCATTAAGTACCCGATCACATTCGGAAGAACAATCAGCACTTCTTTCAGCTTCCCCATGTATCCGATCAAATTCAGAAGCACCATCAGCACTTCTTTCACCTTCTCCATTACAAACTCCATCTCTGCGCGCCTTTCCCTGTCGGCCTGTGACCATATAATGCAAAAAGAAAGAGTCGAAGAGCCACTTCACTTATACAGGGTCCCACGAGCAACATCAATGTAAAGAAGAGTGCTGAAGTTATCTGAGATTCTTTGATTTATTATGACAATAATTAGCCTGGCCATTTATTATTATCCATAAAAAACTGATAAAATTAGTTGGGTTAATATATAATTATAAAATATAAAATATTTTAATGTTTTGGTTAATAATTTAAGTGACATAAAGGAAATAGGAGTTTAATATGATGTTGAATTATTTAAAAAACTTTCAGGAGTGATAAGTGATAGATATTCTAAATAAATAAAAAAGCTTGCCATGCATTACTTGTGAACCGACCCATAAAAGTAAAATACCTTAACCTGTACAAGGAAGAAAATAAGTGTTTTGTTACACATGCATAGTTGCAGTCATTCATAATATTACAAGAACCGTGGTTAAAACATTTGACTTAGATCAAAAGGCAACAAAAACATAACATGTGTAATAATAAACTACTCCCCCAAGGGTCCCAACTAAGGTTTAGATAATCGAAGAGATCGAAAGTAGGCTCTTGGATTAGCCTCAAAAGGTAATCTGGCGATCATAAGACCATCTCTCCCGGGAGCTTTCATCATCTTCATACCTACTCCACGGCAGCATTTCCTTAAGCATTTCCAGCAGCACACAATTACACTTAGTAAGCATTTCCAGCAGCATTTGATTACCTTTAGTAAGCATTTCCAGCAGCACTCAACTGGCTTTAGTAAGCATTTCAAGCAGCACTCAACTGGCTTTAGTAAGCATTTCAAGCAGCACTCAACTGGCTTTAGTAAGCATTTCAAGCAGAACTCAACTACCTTTAGTAAGCATTTCAAGCAGCATCCCAAACCGTAATATAAGAACAACATAGAGATGATCGGGATCAGATAGTTTAATCCGATTCCGAGCCAATGGTGCAACTGTTGTGCTCTCGTTTCCGCTGGGAATTCCTCCTCAAACTTCACAATCATGTACCTGACCATGTTCTCAAGAACAATCAGCACTTCTTTCAGCTCCACCATCAAGTACTCGACCAAATTTTCAAGCACTTCTTTGGCCTTCTCCATCCAATGGTGCAACTGTTCTGCTCTCGTTTCCGTTGGGAATTCCTCCTCAAATTTCACCTTCATGAACTTGAACAAATTCTCAAGTACCATCTGCACATCTTCCCGTTTACTCATCATGTGCCCTACCAAATCCAGAAGCACCATCAGCATTACTTTCAGCATCCCTATTAAGTACCCAATCAAATTCGGAAGAACCATCACCACATCTTTCATGTGCCCTACCAAATCCAGAAGCACCATCAGCATTACTTTCAGCATCCCTATTAAGTACCCGATCAAATTCGGAAGAACCATCACCACATCTTTCACCTTCCCCATCAAGTACCCGATCAAATAAGGAAGAACAATCTGCACATCTTCCCGCTTACCCACCATGTAACCAATCAAACTCTCAAGCACTTCTTTCACATTTCCCATCATGTGCCCTACCAAATCCGGAAGAACCAACATCATTTCTTCCAGCTTCCTTATTAAGTACCTGACTAAATTCTCAAGCACCATCTGCACATCTTCCCGTTTACCGAACAAACTCTCAAGCACTTCTTTCATTTCTCCGTTCCCCATCATGTGCCCTACCAAATCCGGAAGAACCAACAGCATTTCTTCCAGTTTCCCAATTAAGTACCCGACCAAATTCTCAAGCACTTCTTTCACCTTCCACATCACGTGCCCTATCAAAACAGGAAGCATCGTCAGCATTTCTTTCAGCTTCCACGTTAAGTAATATAAGCACCAGATCAGTATCAGCAGAGAGATGATCGGGATCAGAAATTTTAATCCGATTCCGAGCCAATGGTGCAACTGTTCTGCTGAGAATTCCTCCTCAAACTTCATCATCATGTACCTGACCAAATTCTTAAGAACCATCTGCACATCTTTCACCTTCCCCATCAAGTACTTGGCCGAATTCTCAAACACTTGTTTCGCTTTCCCCATCCAAAGGTGCAACTGTTCTGCTCTCCTTTCTGCTGGGAATTGCTCCTCAAACTTCACCATCATGTACCTGACCAAAGTTTCAAGCACCATCTGCATATCTTTCACTTTCTCCATTAAGTACCAGTCCAAATTCTCAAGCACTTCTATCCCCTTCCCCATCACATGCCCTACCAAATCAGGAAGCACAATCAGCATTTCTTTCAGCTTCCCCGCCATGTACCCTTTCAAACTCTCAAGCACTTCTTTCACCTTCCCCGTCATGTTCCCTACCAAATCCGGAAGCACCGTCAGCATTTCTTTCAGCTTCCCCGCCATGTACCCTTTCAAACTCTCAAGCACTTCTTTCACCTTCCCCATCATGATCCCTACCAAATCCGGAAGCACCATCAGTATTTCTTTCAGCTTCCACATTATGTATTCGACCAAATTCGGAAGAACAATCAGCACTTCTTTCAGCTTCTCAACCATGAACCCGATCAAATTCGGAAGAACAATCAGCACTTCTTTCATCTTCCCCGCCATGAACCCGATCAAACTCAGAAGCACCATCAACACTTCTTTCACCTTCTCCATAACAAACTCCATTTCCTCGCGCCTTTCTCTATTGGCCTCAACCATATAATGCAAAAAGAAAGAGTGGAAACGTCACTTTCACCTATGGGGTCCCACTATCTAATCCATGAAAAGAAAAATGCTTAAGAGCTTATTTGAGGAATAGGTTATTATCCCATATAACATTTGTTTGGTTTTATGGAATTTTATCCCATATAACATTTGTTAGATGAAATTAAGAAAAAATTAGTTTTTTAATTCTTAATACCAATAATATTCCATTCTCTCTTCTCTCCCTCTCTCTAGTCACCACTCTCTCCACTCTCTCCACTCTCTCAATTAATAATACATTTTTAAAATAAATTAATTTATATTAAAATATAATAAATTACATATTAAATATTAAAATAAACTATATATAAATTACAATTAATTTTCATTACTATATAAATAAAAATTTAAATGAATAATTTTTTTATAAATCATTATTATAAAAATTTAAATATTATATAAGATAATATAGTAAGTATATTATAATTTTAGTTATATTGTGTATTTATTTTTATTTAATATAATTAATATAAAAATTTTACATTAAATAAATTTTATAAGATAATAACCAAAAATCAAATAAGTCTATTAGAATAATGATTTAAAGTTAATTTATTTAAAAAAAATTGAATAATTTTTTTTTATAAATATTTAATTTAAATGAGATATATTTATAAATTAATGAAAATAAATATAAGATATATATATATATATTAATATTATTTTATAATAATATAAAATGAAATATTTAAGTAAAAGATAATTTTAGATATTTTAATTAATAAAATAATTAATTTGAGTTGTAATGTGATTGTTGTGGTTTGAGATTATCCCAATAACCCAAACCAAAGATCAAACAAGCCCCTAAGACTTGTTAATTTAAATAAATTTTGTACGCTGAAATTAAATTTTGAATGCACCGACCAAATATTTACCCAAACAAAATTTTTCTTTTCAAAATAAATACTCCTCACTATTATTCAAATAATATGGGTTAATTAAAATAAAAATAAAAAATAAAAAAAATAATAATATCAAACCAATTCTTAGGACTGTTTTGATTTGGAGATTTTTATTCAACACTAATCTATTTTATCATATTTTTTAAATATTAATTTATTAATTAGAATAATAATATTTTATTTTTATAAATTTTAAATACAAAATAATATTATAAAAGCAACTCCAATGGTTTTACAAATCTATACCCCAAATGAGTTTCTCCTCGAACCTTACTGTGAAAACGAAAACCCAAAATTAGATTTCTCATTTTTCCTCTTAAAAAATGCAAATATGCGTTGTTACTGTATACAATCGCATATATAATTATTTTTTTTACATTTTAGCCATTTAACTTTTACTTAATTAATTTTATATATTAAACTTACTTATAAAATTAATTTATATAAATTATTTATATTTTAATTTGTTTATAAGTTTTATTTTGTTTATATTTTTATTTTTATTCTATATTTTACATTGAACTTATTTATATAATTATTAATTTAATTTATTTATATAATTTAATTCATTGATATAATATTTTTTATAATAATGCTTAAAAAAAATTATAATAATATTAAAAAACAATTTACTTTAATATATATATATATTATAATAAATATAATTATAAAAATTATCCGATATTGTGGTGTAATTTTAAAATAATTGGATGATATTATAATATTGTAGTGTAATTTATAAGTTTGTAAAGTATATAGAGTTATATTAAAAAGTTATAAAAGTTGATGTAAATTTATAAGAATATTTTTTTGGTTTGAGAATGGGTTTTCGGTTTGAGAAGAACTACTGTTTGATGTGATATTTACACCAAAATGAGTTTGAAAATGATTTTTTCGATTAGAAATGATCTAATAGTTGAAGCAATTAAAAATCAAATAATTTTTATATCATCCAATAAAATGAATAATAAAACTCTTAAAATTGATTTTAATTACTCTAATAAAATCTTGAAAAGTAAAATGAAAAAGTATATAATTTACTTTATATATATATATGTCTTACTAAATAATTCATAAATATTAAAAATAATAAAAAATTATTTAAATAAAAATTTAAACTTAATTAAAAATAAAATAATATAATTTTTAAGTAATAAATTACATTTTTTAAACCATCACATCAATTATTTTATTAACTAAAAAATTAAAATATATTTTATTTTAAATTATTATTTTTTATAATATTTATATATATTAATACTTTTATCAAAAAATAATAATTAACTTCTTAAAATTATCAAATTATTATTATTATTATTATTTTATTCTATATATAGGATTTAAAAAACCCAATCCCCAGTATTGTCCTGAAGTATTTATATTATTATTATTATTATTTATCAATTTTATGACGTTTAAGTTTGATTAGCATCTATTTATCTTTATTTATTCTTATGTACTTTTAGGGCTAATTTGATATTTTATTATTTAGTTTTTCCTAGTTTTTTCTAAAATATCATGCTGAATTAAATTTCAAAAAATTCAGTTTCATATAGTTAAAAGTTAAAAATATTCTTTAATTTTTAAAAGTAAATTAATTTTATATAATTAAATAAAAGGTATTTTTGGTATTTAAATAAATAAAAAAAATGATTAAATAGTTGAAATGATTAATGATTAAGGCCTTATTGGGATCGGGGTTTTTGAAAAATCCTAGAGATGGAAAAAAGTAATAAAGTAATGATTTGTGATGATTTTGAAGAGGTGGTAATTATTTTGGGTAAAAGACTTAAAAAATATTGATATATATGAATAAAATAAATAATAATGATTTAAAATATATAGTATTTTAATATTTTGATTAATGAAATAAGTAATATGATTATTGAAAAGTGATTGATTAAAAAATTATTTTTAAATTATTTTTTAAAAAACTAAAAAAGAACCAGGCCTAAGTTTTGAAATAAAATCCAAAAAATCACACCAAACCACTTATCAAACAACTCTAATTATACTCAATTTATTAACTTATTTTAGTTTGAAGAGTGATTAGAGAATGATGTATCACCACATCACTAATTTAAAAAATAATAAAATTTATTTTTCAGTTAATTAAATTACACTATATCATTCTTTTTAAAAATTTATTTATTATTTATATTTAAATAATATTTATAATTAATAATATATATTATATTTAAATATTTTTTTAATATTAGTCACTTTAATATCAAGTGTCAAATCGTACTCGAAAGCGTCGTTCATAAGAAACCACAATTTGCTTTCCCGAGTCATCTTCCTTGCATTTCCAATGTTTGGCAGTCTCTTTAAATGTGAAGAGACGAGTGACTTGGGTGTTGTTTGGATTGGATTTTTTTAAAAAACATACAGAGAAAAAAAAAATTGTGATAATTTTGAAAATGTTAAGAGTACGGTAATAATAGAGGAGTAATAGGAGAGAGAATTTGAGGGAGAAAATGAAGAAGAGAATGATGTGTTACTACATCACTTGTTAAAAAAATGATAAAAATGTGAGGATAGATAAGACTTAAGAGAGAGAAATTTTGTTATATTTTTGGTTAATCAAATTGTGCAATATCATTCCATTCCCCATTCTCTCTCCTCAAATTCCTTTTCCCAATCAATCATTTTTTGAGGGAATAAGAGAGGGAATGATGTGACATAATCATAATTTGATTCGCTAAAAAAATCAAATAATTTATCTCTCTTTCCTCCCACTTTTCCACTTTTCCAACCAGATATTAATACATTCCCTCTCCATATCACTCATCTTAATATATATAAATAAGTAACTATTACATTACTTATTTCATTAACTAAAATATTAAAAAATATTTTTTTAAATATATTTAAAAATAATAATTTTAAATATATTTTTTTAATATTTTAGTTAATAAAATAAATAATATAATCATTAAAATTTAATTAATTAAAAAATTAATTTTAGTTGTTTTTTTTAAACTCAAATCGAACAAATCTGGTGTAAAAAGTTATTTTTTATTTATAATAACGTAACTGTTCAAAAAAAAGTCTTTTATTTTAGAAAATAATAACATTAATAAAAACTTCAATCGCTATTTTTTTAATATAATTATATGAAATTGTTTTAGTCATGGATTATTGAAGTTAAGAGTCATGGATTATTGAAGTTAAGAGGTTAAGTAACACTAAGGCCTCGTTTGATTTGATGAAATTGGGTTTTTTTTCAAAACTCAAACATTTTATCAACTATTAAATCAAATAATTTCATCATTTAAATACTAAAATTACTTTCTAATTTTATCCTCTCTCTAAACCATCATTCTCTCACCTAAACCATATCCTCTAAAGTCAAAAAGCAATTAGTCTTCAAATTTTAAAAACCAATTTTTTCCTACTTTTTATCAAACAAATTTTTTTTTTTATAAAACCAGATAAAATCCAAAAAGATTTTTTCCTCAAACAAGGCCTAAATATAGTTATAATTTAACTTATTAAATATGAGAGATATTTTTCCACCCCTCTTATATCCGGTTAATTCCATTCTAATGTACATGCACTAACAGTATCACACTAATGAAGTGACACATATATAAAAAAATAAAGTATCGACAGACTCTCTCATTTGATAATTTTTTTTCTCTTTTTTACATGTGACACTTTCTTAATAGATATCTACACTGCCATTACATTTAACATCAAGCATAAGACTTCTTCCCATTTATTAGAGAGATTAACATTCAGTTATTTATTTAAATAATATTTTATAATAAATTATATATTAAGTATATAAAAAATAAAACATCAATATGCTTGAAAAAAAAGATATTAATTTCTTCATTTCAAAAACATTTATCAAATTAGTGAAAAACTCTGTCCACGTACTCTAAAATTCAAAATGAATTATTCTAACAACGAACTTCATTCCAGTGAAACGATTTCCACCTTATAAACTTGATATGATATGATACAGAATTTAAAGTTTTCTACATTTGTTGAGTTGTGTCAACAATTGATCAAAAATGAATGATCAAAAGTTTATATTATGTTGACGAAATTGATTCATATTTTTTTTAATATTATATGTTTTTATTGCTACTATTTAGCAAACATTTTCAACCATAAGAGGAAAATACGAATCTTCGCAATAAAATAGAGAATGCTTTTATTGTCGACTACTTGGCTCTCTATATTTAACTATATTTAACTACTTGGCTCTCTTTATTTTTTGATGAGTTTTATGTTTTAAAATCTCTTAAACCTCAACTTAATTATTTAAACATTATAATATAAGGTCTATTATATATATATATATAAGATATATAATTTATTATTTAATTTTAAGTCCACCCGAATACGAATTCCTAGATGGGGTACATGTTGTACTTGGTCAAAACACTGCAATGTTTCGGCCCTTTTCTATGAAAAATTAAAATGTTATTTTTATTTATAATATTTTAAGTATTACAAAATTACATTTTTAAAATTATTATAAAATTACATTTTTAAAAATAATAAAATTTAAAATATTTTTATAATTTAAAATATATTATAATATTAAAAATATTAGCAAAAATATATTAATTTATTTAAAATATATATTTATTAATTAAATATATAACTAATATTATAGAAAAATTTTAAAATTTGGACCCTTAAAAATAGAAGAAAATAGGGGCATGTATATTATATTATATAATAGTTAATAAAGTCAGAGTTGGGCATGCCCGGCTATAAAATAATAAAAACAATGACATGCTCTTTTACACGCTGTCCCCGATGATGCGTACATATGTCATGGGTTGTATATGTTCATGCATCCCAATCTTCAGACCCCATTCCTCACTCACCTTCAAAATTACTTATTTATCCCTACTACATTTATATATTTACTTTTCTTATTTTACTTATTTTATTTTATTTTATTATTAATTTTTTTTACATTAAATACAACTAATTAATTTTTAATATATATTTTTTACTTTATTTATTTAATTAAAAATCTAAATATTATTATTTTTATATTATAATTGTTTAAAATATTGAAGTGTGTCTTAATTTAATAAAATATAAATATTTAATATTTTATTATATTAATTATATATATATATATATTAAAAAACTTATAAAAAAATAGTTGAATGATTCAATTTTTTTATTTCTAAATAAAATTATATATCAAATAATATAAAATATTATATATTAATAATTAATCAAATTAAATATAATATTTTACTTAATAATATATATATACGGTAACATTGCATAATAAGATTTAAAGTAAAATGAATTAATTCATATTTAGTTTAAATAAAAAAGAATTCTGAATAGAAATAAGAAAACAAAACTAAATATTCGAAAACTGATATAAAGAATATTAAATAATAAAAAAAGTATTATAAAATAATTAATTAAATTTAACTAATAAAAAATATAATAATTAAATAAGTAATTAAATAAAATAAAAAATTTAAATATATAAAAATGGTAAAAATAAATAGGTAATTTTCGGGATAAGTAAGGAGTGAAACTAGGATCCGAGAGAGGAAGAGAAACAATTTGCTTAAATATATGAATTATAGGGCTAGTTTGATTCCGCATTTATTTCAAACATTTGTTATAGTAATAAATTAACATAATGTTTTTTTAGCCTTGTTATTAAATGTTAATCTATATTAAAAAAATATATATCGTTTAAAGAACATAACGATAAAGCATAACATGAAAATAAGATAAAAAATTATACTTAATGAGTTATCGAACTCGTAAATCATCGAAAATAACGATTAACTCTCCGACCGACTTTATTGACTTTCCTAAACGAATATCAGAAAGTATCATAATAACATTATGAATGATACATATCGGATGACTACGATCATTAAAAATTCGACCATTTCTTTCCAACTAGATAGTCCGTCAAAAAATAATTTGAATAATAACCCATATATGTAGGTCAATCATATTAGCCGTTTCAATCCAAACTTTCCAAACAATTAACCAAAGATTCAGACATCACCCAATTAATCTCAATAACAAAAGACTTCAAATACTAATCAACCATCGACAATGCAAAAATAAGTGAGTTGTCGTTTCTATATTTTCGTGACAAATACGACTAGGCATAATACAATATTTTTTCATACATATATCATCCGTTAGAATCCACTGTGAATAACGCTCCAAAAAAATGAGATATTGAATTGAATCTTTGATTTAAAAAAAACAAAAACAAAAATTATACGAAATTATCTTAGCGAACAACTTGTAGCAATGTCTCACATTAAAACTATCAATATATTGTCAACTCTTAAGATCTTGTTCAAACATATATATTTGTTTGTGTTTTATTAAAAGTAAAACTCTATTATGGGACGAAGTCTGCATAATGTTTTAATTCTTTCTATCTAATTCGGCTAGTAAACTAGTAGACCGATAATCAAACATGTCCTTAACTGTAACATTTCTATATATAACAAATGAAGCAAACTTATAATACGTTGCAGCTAGACTTTTGACACTATACTAAATGTTGTTCCAAAAATTAATTGAAAAACATCTTCACAATTAGGGATGATAATAAGTACCCTACCTACCGAGTAGTGAAGTACACATCCCCGAACCCGATTATCATTTTACTACCCGAACCCAAACCCGACGGATATCTCCTGTTTATATCTCTATTCCCGATTCGTCGGGTACTTGATCCCGACGCGTCCCATTACTCGATTAAATTTTTATAAAGTTATATAAGTTGAAAAATAAAAAATATATAACTTTTATTAAATAAGAAGTCATTTTAAAATTGGTAAATTGCAAATTGAAATATTAAAAAAAATGAAATCATTACTTATCTTCAAGACCTGCATTGAAAACAAATATAAGAATAACTCTTTATTAGTGTAAGCATAAATTAATATGCTAGTTAGATCAAATAAAAGTGGAGAAATAAAAATAAAAATTAAAAGCACAGATATATCCTAAAAAGAAATAATCCACAACTTTAACCCTTACCTACTACAAATGTCATAAATACTCTTGACAATATCTCAATTAATGAACCATCAATAGAAAAAAAAAAGAACACAAGATAAAATAAAATATGACCAAACCAAATACCATGTCCACAAACAACATGCCAACAAACACAGGGACAAGAAAAACACATTGACTTGAATCAAAGGCAGCAATTAAGCATATATATATATATATATTAAGTACTAAGTACGTAAACTACACGAGCAAAGGTGGTTCAGATCGAAGAGCACGAAAGTAGTCTCTTGGATTGGACTCAAAACGTGATCTGGGCATCATGTGACCTCTCCCGGGAGCTTTCATCATCCTCACCCTCCTTCGCCGCCCTCCTCCACAGCAGCATTTCCAAAAGCAGCAGACCAGTATCAGCACAGAGATGCCCGCGATCACATATTTTGATCCGATTTTCAACCAATTATGGAACTGCTCTTCCCTAGTTTCTGCTGGGAATTCCTCCTCAAACTTCGCCATTATGTACCCGACCATGTTTTCAACCACCATCAGTAACTCTTTCACCTTCTCTGTTACAAACTCCATTGCAGATTCCACACCCATTTCTCTATTTCTCTCCCTGTACTCTTTGCTCTTTGCTTTGTGTATGCTCGGGAAATTTGACGAAACGACCTTGCAAACCGGGTTATTTGACCTGGTGGAATTTTGATAATTTAATTGCGCTCGTGGTGATTTTATTTTTTTTGGACGATTTTGCCCTCGTCGCGAAACGCTAAGTCACTTAGCGTTTCGCGAAGTGACGATATGTGAAATGTCCAGATTGCCCTTACTATTTAATATAAGCGCCGTACTTTTTTTTCATTTCTTTTCTTCTCCTTCTCTCTCTTCCCGCTCTTCTCCTCCTTCTCTCTAAACTCCGGCGGCGGCGACGAACTCGGGGGAGATCTCGGCGGCGAAGTTCATTCGAAATCCACTATGAGCTCGACGACGTGCACGAGCACTGTTCCAATAGGTACGTCTATTTGAAGCATGTTTTATTGATGTTCGGTTTCTGAGATTGGTTAGGGTTTACTTCCCGTTTCGCTAAGTGCCTGGCGATTCGCGAAGGACTTCCCGTTTCGCTAAGTGCCTTACGATTCGCGAAGCCCTTCCCGTTTCGCTAAGTGCCTTACGATTCGCGAAGGACTTCCCGCTTCGCTAAGTGCCTTTCGATTCGCGAAGTATTAATTATACGTCTCTAAATCAAATCATGTTTTTTATATTGCAGCTGAAGTTTTCGTTTTCTATAATGGAGAGTGGAAACTTGATGCTGATGGAATACTGTATTTTGATGCATCTTCAATCAAAACATTTGATCTACCCCAAAGTACTTGTTATGCTGAATTACTTGATATACTCTACGATAGACTTAATCTCCAGTTATCAGCATACGATTTAGTGCTCCAAGTGAAGTATGATATTCCGAATATCAGAAATCCAAAACCTGTTTTTATTGATAATGATGGGGATTTGAACACATATCTATCACGCTTGATTTTGGGTCGAACAGTGTCACCATTGTGTGTATCTGTAGTGGAGAAGTCAGCGTTTACTAAAGAAAAGATACCACTACTTACATACCCAACTCAAGAAAGTATACTACCACCACAACTTACTCAGAAATTTGTTCCACCTGTTGTACCCTTGGAATTCTTTGTTGAAAGTCAAAATGAAGCCGGAGAAACCTCTTTGCCTCACATCCCACTTACTCAGGACTTGCATGTTAATAGTGGTGAGAAAGCATCAATACCTATACAACCAAGTGCAAGAAGATCATCATTGGGTACACCAACTAGTGCAAAAAAGGCATCAAATGGTACACCAACAAGTGCAAGAAGATCATCAATGGGTACACCATCTAGTGCAAGACGATCTTCAATGGGTACACCATCGACAGACCCGACAGACACATCACCGCCAGACCCCACATTTGCGATGGCATTAACTAGTGAAACCGTATTGGAAGTCGGTTCGTTGTTTGAAAATAAAAAAGAACTTCAACTTGCTCTATATAAATATGCGATGGCCAATCATTTTGAATTCAAAGTGGAGAAGTCAAGGAAAAATCTTTGGGAACTCAAATGTTTGGATGAGACATGCAAGTGGAGCTTGCGGGCTGTGAAAGGTAAGTTTTCTGAGATGTTTGAGATCCGGACATTTGAGCATCAACACTCATGCTCCACTTTGTCGAGGCCCAAGAAAAAAATGCAAACACCAGCATGGGTTATTGGGCAGTGCGTGAAGAGCAAGTACATGGACCATCATCATAACCACTTGCCTAAGAAAATAATTGAAGACATGCAGACAACTTATGGGATATTTTTGACTTATAATAAGGCATGGAGGGCAAGGGAAAATGCTTTAATAGCGGTGCGAGGAACGGTAGAGGATTCTTATGGAATACTGCCATCATACCTTTACATGTTGGAGAAGTGTAATCCTGGTACCATAACCGACATACAGACAGACGAGCTCGGTCACTTCAAGTATATGTTCATGTCCCTAGGCCTCTCAATTAGGGGTTTCAAATCCTTTTGCCGTCCTGTATTATGTGTTGATGCTAGTTTTCTTAAGCACAAGGTGGGTGGTCAATTATTGGTGGCTATTGCATTGGATGCGAATGAGCAACTATATCCTGTCGCATTCGGCGTTGTTGATTCAGAGAATAATAACTCCTGGACTTATTTCATGCAAAAACTGAGAGACGCAATTGGATTAGTTGATGATCTCGTCTTCGTATCCGACAGACACCCAAGCATCGCTAATGCCTTGTGCGCTGTTTTCCCAGAAGCAGACCACGGCGCGTGCACATATCACATAAAGATGAATATTGTGGCCAAATTTAAAAGTGATAAGTGTCATGCGGAGTTTGATTCGGCTTCAAGGGCATACACTGTCCAAGAATTTAATCGGTGGTTTGAGAAAATCAAGGTTAAAGATCACAGGATTGCTGCCTATTTGGAAGAAATTGGGTTCCCAAGATGGAGTAGAGCATTTTTTCCCGGTAAGCGATACAATCAACTGACAAGCAATTATGCTGAGAGTTTCAATAGTCAGAGCAGGGAAGCCAGAAAGTATCCCATTTCAGAAATGGCTGAGTATTTAAGATTCACAATACAACAATGGTTTAACGATAGAAGAGAAAGAGCGTCTAATCACGAAGAAGTTTTATCTCCAAATTATGAGAAGGTGTTACGTGAGGGATTCGAGAAGGCCAGATTCTATACAGTCCAATCGCTTAACCGATTCGAGTTTTATGTGCATGACAATCAGTCCCATTTCAAAGTCAATTTGAAAGACATGAACTGCACTTGTAGAGTATTCGAAGTTTCGGGTCTTCCTTGTACGCATGCAATGGCTGCTGCCCGTAGTCGGAATTTGGTTTCTTATGACTTCTGTTCAAGGTATTAATATCTAGCTCACGTGTTCATTCTGTTTAACCAATTAATAATTCGTTATATTTTCCCTACACACAGGTATTACACAACTGAGTGTTGGATAAATTCATATGCCGAGACATGTTATCCTCCCGGTGATGAAGAAAATTGGGATGTTCCCGAAAATATCAAGCAACGTTCATGTCTTAAACCAAATGTGAAGGTTAAGAAAGGCAGGCCACAAACAAAGCGTAGGTCATCCCAGGGTGAGGTCCGTAAGATCCCGAGACGATGCAGCTCATGTGATGGGCTTGGACATAATAGGGCAACATGCAAAGCAGTGATGCCTGCACCATCTACTGCACGAGCTTCATCATCTAAGCAGCATGACTCATCATCTAAGCAGCATGACTCATCATCTCAACAATATGAACCTTTAGCTTGATAGATACTATGTTGTAATATATGTTTTTAATTGAACTATGGTACTGGTATGTTGTTAATTAATTGAGGTTTAATGCTTGTTTAAAATATTGTCAATTGGCATTATATAATCCAATCTCAATTGAGAAATGAATTAAGGTTGCTAAAGAAACAGATGGAAAATATAATCAATCTGATGGGGGAGGGCACTTAGCGAATCGGGAGACACGTAGCGAATCGGGAGACACGTAGCGAAACGGGAGGGACTTTGCGAAACGGGAGGGACTTTGCGAAACGAAGAGTACTTTGCGAAACGAAGATTACACAAAATAATTTACAATACATAATCCAACTTCCAACATATTCATCAAGGTTTACAATACATCAAAATAAGTTATCCAATTTACAAATAATAATGTTTAAGGTTCCATAATCTGATGGAATAACCGGACCGCCATCTTCTGCCTAAAAAATCCCATATTTTCTGAGGTCACATTATGCACGGGTTGATTAGCGGTCAAGTGTTCCATGTACATTAGCGTGAAGACCCCACAGTCCCCGCTCTCTGTTGCCCGCGGGACTTCTCCAACCTTAGGAGCAGCGGTTTTCACTTTGGGGTGTGGAAACCGTTTGTATGTCATTGGTTGGAGGGGGCCTTCGAAGTTGAAATTAGGATACCTTACCCTCTCACCGGGAGTGATTGTTTTGGCGAATATACATGGAATCATGTCGCAGAAGGGTTTCAAATAAGGATCCAGATTCTTATAAAGATAGGCGTCACAGTCGTACACGTCAATGCGGTACTTTTGAAGACGTGCTACACATAAAATCCAGTGTTTCTGGTTAATGTTCACTGGCATGTAGACGTCGTCAATTGTAGACCACTCTGGCATATATCTATGTGGTGCGCCCATATAATAGTCTTTGAATTCGTCGACTGGAAATTTGGCAGGATCCTTAATAAAATCCCTGTGCAGTCGCCTGATTCTATCCGACAATACGCAATCCCCAATTGCCGCAAGTGTATTTTTATATGTTTTGGGATAGCAGGAAATCCTTTTCCGCAGAAGATGGCAGAATGCATCGATTTCCTGCACAATGGGAGCATACAACATACATTGAGTACATATCAAACAACATTGACTAAGTAAGTACTTTGCGAAACGAAGAGCACTTTGCGAAACGAAGAGCACTTTGCGAAACGAAGATTACTTTGCGAAACGAAGAGTACTTTGCGAAACGAAGAGTACTTTGCGAAACGAAGAGTACTTTGCGAAACGAAGAGTACTTTGCGAAACGAAGAGTACTTTGCGAAACGAAGATTAATGAATTGATTTGAACGACTTACCTCGTCTTCAATCCATGTAAGCCTTGTTACAACTCTAACCAACACTTCCTTCTTTGCTTGAACCGTATGTAAATCCGTTGTCGAATTATCGGTTTTTGGATCATCCAACCACGCCTTTACTTTATGAAGTAGCTCATCATCAAATTTTTGAAGGTGATTCACTTTCATAGGATCCTTTGTCTTGGGCATTTTTGACAAGGAAGGGTTGGTGTACGAGTCATCTTTTTTCGGCTTCCTCACTCTCCTCCCATAATTTCCTTTAGGAGGAGTATTGTATAACTGGAAATCGTCATTGTCATCATTGTCATCATTTGCCTTCACATCCCCCACAGTCTTCTCATCCTTCACCTTCACTTTCAAATCCTTCAGTTTCAGATCAACCTCCACATCATCCACCCTAGCCACACCGTCCTCCAATTTAGCCTCAACCTCTATCTTTACGTCCTCCACCTTCGCATCCTCCACCTTCTCATCATCATCTACCTTCTCATCGTTGTCTTTTCTTTCATCCTCCACCTTCTCTTCATCATCGACCTTCTCATCGTTCTCCACCTTATCCTCATCCATCTTTTCATCATCATCCACCTTCTCATCGGTCTCCACCTTCTGTGCGTCCTCCACCTTCTCAACGTCCTCTTGTTTTTCATCCTCCACCTTCTCATTGTCCTCCATTACATCGTCTTTCCCATCAGTCCCATCATTCACCTTCTCATCATCCCCCACAGTCTCCTACAAAATAGACAAAATTCACACTTAGCGAATCGACAACAAATAATTTGCGAAACGGAAACTACTTTGCGAAACGAAAAATACTAACTTAGCGAAACGGAAACTACTTTGCGAAACGAAAAATACTAACTTTGCGAAACGAAAAATACTAACTTAGCGAAACGGAAACTACTTTGCGAAACGAAAAATACTAACTTAGCGAAACGGAAACTACTTTGCGAAACGAAAAATACTAACTTAGCGAAACGGAAACTACTTTGCGAAACGAAAAATACTAACTTAGCGAAACGAAAAATACTAACTTAGCGAAACGGAAACTACTTTGCGAAACGAAAAATACTAACTTAGCGAAACGAAAAATACTAACTTAGCGAAACGGAAACTACTTTGCGAAACGAAAAGTTCGCAGAATACCTCTTTCTTCTCCTCCTCCTGTTCAACCTTGCTCTTCTCAACTTCGACATCCTTCTTAGAATCCTTAACCTGCAAAATATGTACTGGTTAGATCAGATATGTACTTAGCGAAATAAAATGTAAAGTGCAAAATTCAATATCTCCATACCTCAGTAGTCTTTTCCTCTTCAACCTTCACAGCCTTCTTAGAATCCTTCTTCTTACTCTTCTTCTTCTTTATATTATCCTCCATATCATCTAATCTGGTTAATAATATGGACATCCTTTTGTTGGATTTTTCTAACAACTGTGTGGACATATTAAAAACCATCTTCTTGAACGACTCAACGTGAGTTTGTTGAGTTTGTTGGATTGTGATTTTTAGCTCTTTGATGAGCTCTGTTTTCATCTTTTTCATCTCCTCTTTCAACTCTATTTTCAGCTCCTCCTTCATCTCATTAAAATCACATCCAACAGTAGGTGTTGGAGCCCGAGGAGAAGGTGTGTCAGCCCGAGGACTTGAGGTCGCGGATGGGGGAGTAAGAATGTGGGCCGGAATCGATTCATAAGCAAGCTTCTTCTTCAAGTTGGCTGCTTCTTTAAGAGTAGCATCAGCCTTTCTCTTCCTCGTGGCAGGTTTGGGAATCGGAGTAACTTCTTCATGTTCACTTTCTTCTTCTTCTTCATCAACATCATCTTTTATTACCTTCCCATCAGTAAATCCCTCAAAAAAATCATCAGCTGTCTCGTCGATTTGCTCAAATACATCACCACTGTATAACCTCTTCTCCATGGAGGACTCTTCCATCTCAGTCACATCCGTGGTCTCTAGAGCAGTCTTAACCTCCATCGATGTGTTTTTCCTGTTGGAATGATAGAGTAACAACCTTGGGCGTAGAGGGTCATTAATCTCATTCCTTCTGGCGAATTTAGGGATAAAGTTTTCGAAGATCTCATACGTCCACACTTGAAGTGCCAATGCGAACCCATAGATGTTATATGCAAAAGGAGCATAAGGATCTTCAGCCAACTTTTTCTTCTCAAAAAATGAGGTACAGAGGTGTTTCATGTTCTTGTTTAAACCCTTGAGGGTGGCTCTAAAGGTGACCTTCCCCCATGGATATTGGAAGAAAGTGTCCTTGTCTTCCACCAGGTTGAGTATTTTTGGAAATATAACTCTTTTTGGGTCAAATGTGAATATGTACTGGCAAATCAGGCATACCAGCCCCATCTTGAATGCATCTTCCTTGTCTTTGCATTTGAAAAAAGCCTTCTCGAACTCGCACATTTTCACACTCATGCTCCCTTTAAAGTATTTAACCGAGAGAGGTGGACAACGGCGCAATTTTTCTTGGTCCAACTCAGGATAAACGCCGAAACATAGGCCGGTAACCAACGCATACTCCTTCATACCAAATACAAGCTTTTGCCCATTCACCATGAAAGTTATCTCCTTGGAGTTTGAGCTTAACCGCCTCAACAACATTTGATGAACAATACTTCCTGAGAACTGCAAGAGGGGGGCTGTGAATAATGATCTGAACTGGGTATTGTACACACTCTCCAGAAGATCCATTTCCTCGAACTTATTCACAATCTTCTTCAGGGTGAGGGCACTTTTCCACGAAATCCGACCGGGAAACTCAGTAACAGTTGTTTCTGCCATCTACAAAAGGAAACAACATCATAAAAAATGTTCGAACAAACACATACAAACGTAAGAACTTAGCGAATCGGGAGGCACCTCCCGATTCGCTAAGTGCCTCCCGATTCGCTAAGTACTTAGCGAATCGGGAGGCACTTAGCGAATCGAGAGGTACCGAGCGAAACCGCCGTTAACTGAACATAAGACAGCATTACCGAATCGGAAACAATACGAAACTAATCAGAAACAACAATAAACTTAACATGCAAAAACCCTAAACAAAAAATCTGAAACAAACACTTAAACTTAACATGCAAAGACCAAAATCCATAAGCAAAAAACCAGAAAATGATCGGCCACAACTAGGTATAGCGAATCGCTAGGTACTTACCGAATCGGAAGGTACTTACCGAATCGGAAGGTACCTAGCGAAACCCTAATGAAACCCTAATGACAACAAACAAAAATATACTGAACAGAAACCCTACTGGCGAAAAATATATACTGAACAGAAACACTTAACATTACACTAACATGCAAAAACCACCAATGAACAAAAAAGCAGAAAATGATAATGAACTAACCTTAACCACGAACGAGAAGAAAGCAGAAATGATCGAGCTTGACAAGATTCAGTGAAGAGAAAATGGGTTAGAGAGAGAGAGTCGGGCGGTTGAAATGAAATGTTCTTAATATTTTGAATATATAAGGTCTAGCGCGTGTGAGTACGCGCGTCTCTTCAACTTCCGTAGCGAGTCGGGAGGCACTTAGCGAATCGGGAGGGACTTAGCGAATCGGGACGGACTTAGCGAATCGGGACGGACTTAGCGAATCGGGACGGACTTAGCGAATCGGGAGACACGTAGCGAATCGGGAGGGACGTAGCGAATCGTGAGGGACTTAGCGAATCGGGAGGTCAACGAGCTCCAGCTAAGAGAAGATGGTTTGAATACGTTTTCGCTAATATATTTTAATAACGAAATCGAATTCAAACCATTCTCCTAGCTGGAGCTCGTAGTACTTAGCGAATCGTCAAGTACAAAATTTTTTATTGGTTTCATAGGTAATCTATCTCGTTTGACAAGGTATCAACAACAAAGTCATGGTTTTGAAAAGAACATGTGTTAGCAAAACAAACCCTATAATTTTACATGGAAACATTTAGATTCTTCAGAAAAAGTCTTTGAAGAAGCGATCATTGAACTCCAGATAAGAGAAAATTGTTTGAAATTTATTTCTTATCTGGAGGTCAATGATAGATTCTTCAAAGGCATTTTCTGAAGAATCTAAATGTTTCCAATGTAAAATTAGAAGGTTTGTTTTGTTAACACATGTTCTCTTCATAACCATGAAGTGATGTAAATACCTAGTCAAATGAAGTTCATGATTAACTATAAATAACAAAAAATCTTGATACTTAGCGAATCGCGAGGTATACTGCGAAACGGTAAGTCCGTAGCGAAACGGTAAGTCCGTAGCGAAACGGTAAGTCCGTAGCGAAACGGTAAGTCCGTAGCGAAACGGTAAGTCCGTAGCGAAACGGTAAGCAGATCTGAAACGGAAACACATACGCTCTTATCAGACATAGATTTTCAGCAATTATGAACAAATAACAAATAATAACCTAACGAAATGCTCAAACATGAACCAATATGAACCATATCAGCAATAAGAATCAACAAAACGGAGAAAATGATGGACATAAAGGAAATATGAAAAGGTTTATGAAATGAAGAAAGCCTAAACAAGAACATAACTGTTAGAATGGGGAAGATCTACCTCGACGCCGTTCAAATAGTTAGAATCGGAGAAATCACATAAACCCTAGTATAAGAAACCTGCATGCAAAATAGATCTAGGGTTAGAAATCGGCAATAGATAAACATAAATGAATTAGTTAGGTTAGAAGAGCTCGGATCGGGTTTGATTTGTATGGAAACGGAGACGTCGTCGCCGCCGGCCGCCGTCGTCGCCGGCCCCCGTGAGTGAAGGAGAGAATTGGAGAAGAGAGAGAAAAAAATTTAGGGAAATGAAATTATTTGGGTATTTATACAAACGTCTAATCCACTTCGCGAAACGCTAAGTCACTTAGCGTTTCGCGACAAGGGCAAAATCGTATAAAAAAAAATAGAACACCACGAGCGCAAAAAAAATTATAAAATTCCACCAGGTCAAATAACCCGGTTTGCAAGGTCATTTCGTCAAATTTCCCGTATGCTCTGCTCGGCCTGCGATCGTATAAGAAGGTAAAAAAGGAGACTCACTTCACTAGACTAATAGGGTCCCACTGGGGAAATTTGACGAAATGACCTTGCAAACCGGGTTATTTGACCTGGTGGAATTTTATAATTTTTTTTGCGCTCGTGGTGTTCTATTTTTTTTTATACGATTTTGCCCTTGTCGCGAAACGCTAAGTGACTTAGCGTTTCGCGAAGTGGATTAGACGTTTGTATAAATACCCAAATAATTTCATTTCCCTAAATTTTTTTCTCTCTCTTCTCCAATTCTCTCCTTCACTCACGGGGGCCGGCGACGACGGCGGCCGGCGGCGACGACGTCTCCGTTTCCATACAAATCAAACCCGATCCGAGCTCTTCTAACCTAACTAATTCATTTATGTTTATCTATTGCCGATTTCTAACCCTAGATCTATTTTGCATGCAGGTTTCTTATACTAGGGTTTATGTGATTTCTCCGATTCTAACTATTTGAACGGCGTCGAGGTAGATCTTCCCCATTCTAACAGTTATGTTCTTGTTTAGGCTTTCTTCATTTCATAAACCTTTTCATATTTCCTTTATGTCCATCATTTTCTCCGTTTTGTTGATTCTTATTGCTGATATGGTTCATATTGGTTCATGTTTGAGCATTTCGTTAGGTTATTATTTGTTATTTGTTCATAATTGCTGAAAATCTATGTCTGATAAGAGCGTATGTGTTTCCGTTTCAGATCTGCTTACCGTTTCGCTACGGACTTACCGTTTCGCTACGGACTTACCGTTTCGCTACGGACTTACCGTTTCGCTACGGACTTACCGTTTCGCTACGGACTTACCGTTTCGCAGTATACCTCGCGATTCGCTAAGTATCAAGATTTTTTGTTATTTATAGTTAATCATGAACTTCATTTGACTAGGTATTTACATCACTTCATGGTTATGAAGAGAACATGTGTTAACAAAACAAACCTTCTAATTTTACATTGGAAACATTTAGATTCTTCAGAAAATGCCTTTGAAGAAGCGATCATTGAACTCCAGATAAGAGAAAATTGTTTGAAATTTATTTCTTATCTGGAGGTCAATGATAGATTCTTCAAAGGCATTTTCTGAAGAATCTAAATGTTTCCATGTAAAATTATAGGGTTTGTTTTGCTAACACATGTTCTTTTCAAAACCATGACTTTGTTGTTGATACCTTGTCAAACGAGATAGATTACCTATGAAACCAATAAAAAATTTTGTACTTGACGATTCGCTAAGTACTACGAGCTCCAGCTAGGAGAATGGTTTGAATTCGATTTCGTTATTAAAATATATTAGCGAAAACGTATTCAAACCATCTTCTCTTAGCTGGAGCTCGTTGACCTCCCGATTCGCTAAGTCCCTCACGATTCGCTACGTCCCTCCCGATTCGCTACGTGTCTCCCGATTCGCTAAGTCCGTCCCGATTCGCTAAGTCCGTCCCGATTCGCTAAGTCCGTCCCGATTCGCTAAGTCCCTCCCGATTCGCTAAGTGCCTCCCGACTCGCTACGGAAGTTGAAGAGACGCGCGTACTCACACGCGCTAGACCTTATATATTCAAAATATTAAGAACATTTCATTTCAACCGCCCGACTCTCTCTCTCTAACCCATTTTCTCTTCACTGAATCTTGTCAAGCTCGATCATTTCTGCTTTCTTCTCGTTCGTGGTTAAGGTTAGTTCATTATCATTTTCTGCTTTTTTGTTCATTGGTGGTTTTTGCATGTTAGTGTAATGTTAAGTGTTTCTGTTCAGTATATATTTTTCGCCAGTAGGGTTTCTGTTCAGTATATTTTTGTTTGTTGTCATTAGGGTTTCATTAGGGTTTCGCTAGGTACCTTCCGATTCGGTAAGTACCTTCCGATTCGGTAAGTACCTAGCGATTCGCTATACCTAGTTGTGGCCGATCATTTTCTGGTTTTTTGCTTATGGATTTTGGTCTTTGCATGTTAAGTTTAAGTGTTTGTTTCAGATTTTTTGTTTAG
Source organism: Impatiens glandulifera (assembly GCF_907164915.1). NCBI lineage: Eukaryota > Viridiplantae > Streptophyta > Magnoliopsida > Ericales > Balsaminaceae > Impatiens > Impatiens glandulifera. The sequence goes on from NC_061863.1 coordinate 61,463,257, forward strand.
GGTTTTTGCATGTTAAGTTTATTGTTGTTTCTGATTAGTTTCGTATTGTTTCCGATTCGGTAATGCTGTCTTATGTTCAGTTAACGGCGGTTTCGCTCGGTACCTCTCGATTCGCTAAGTGCCTCCCGATTCGCTAAGTACTTAGCGAATCGGGAGGCACTTAGCGAATCGGGAGGTGCCTCCCGATTCGCTAAGTTCTTACGTTTGTATGTGTTTGTTCGAACATTTTTTATGATGTTGTTTCCTTTTGTAGATGGCAGAAACAACTGTTACTGAGTTTCCCGGTCGGATTTCGTGGAAAAGTGCCCTCACCCTGAAGAAGATTGTGAATAAGTTCGAGGAAATGGATCTTCTGGAGAGTGTGTACAATACCCAGTTCAGATCATTATTCACAGCCCCCCTCTTGCAGTTCTCAGGAAGTATTGTTCATCAAATGTTGTTGAGGCGGTTAAGCTCAAACTCCAAGGAGATAACTTTCATGGTGAATGGGCAAAAGCTTGTATTTGGTATGAAGGAGTATGCGTTGGTTACCGGCCTATGTTTCGGCGTTTATCCTGAGTTGGACCAAGAAAAATTGCGCCGTTGTCCACCTCTCTCGGTTAAATACTTTAAAGGGAGCATGAGTGTGAAAATGTGCGAGTTCGAGAAGGCTTTTTTCAAATGCAAAGACAAGGAAGATGCATTCAAGATGGGGCTGGTATGCCTGATTTGCCAGTACATATTCACATTTGACCCAAAAAGAGTTATATTTCCAAAAATACTCAACCTGGTGGAAGACAAGGACACTTTCTTCCAATATCCATGGGGGAAGGTCACCTTTAGAGCCACCCTCAAGGGTTTAAACAAGAACATGAAACACCTCTGTACCTCATTTTTTGAGAAGAAAAAGTTGGCTGAAGATCCTTATGCTCCTTTTGCATATAACATCTATGGGTTCGCATTGGCACTTCAAGTGTGGACGTATGAGATCTTCGAAAACTTTATCCCTAAATTCGCCAGAAGGAATGAGATTAATGACCCTCTACGCCCAAGGTTGTTACTCTATCATTCCAACAGGAAAAACACATCGATGGAGGTTAAGACTGCTCTAGAGACCACGGATGTGACTGAGATGGAAGAGTCCTCCATGGAGAAGAGGTTATACAGTGGTGATGTATTTGAGCAAATCGACGAGACAGCTGATGATTTTTTTGAGGGATTTACTGATGGGAAGGTAATAAAAGATGATGTTGATGAAGAAGAAGAAGAAAGTGAACATGAAGAAGTTACTCCGATTCCCAAACCTGCCACGAGGAAGAGAAAGGCTGATGCTACTCTTAAAGAAGCAGCCAACTTGAAGAAGAAGCTTGCTTATGAATCGATTCCGGCCCACATTCTTACTCCCCCATCCGCGACCTCAAGTCCTCGGGCTGACACACCTTCTCCTCGGGCTCCAACACCTACTGTTGGATGTGATTTTAATGAGATGAAGGAGGAGCTGAAAATAGAGTTGAAAGAGGAGATGAAAAAGATGAAAACAGAGCTCATCAAAGAGCTAAAAATCACAATCCAACAAACTCAACAAACTCACGTTGAGTCGTTCAAGAAGATGGTTTTTAATATGTCCACACAGTTGTTAGAAAAATCCAACAAAAGGATGTCCATATTATTAACCAGATTAGATGATATGGAGGATAATATAAAGAAGAAGAAGAGTAAGAAGAAGGATTCTAAGAAGGCTGTGAAGGTTGAAGAGGAAAAGACTACTGAGGTATGGAGATATTGAATTTTGCACTTTACATTTTATTTCGCTAAGTACATATCTGATCTAACCAGTACATATTTTGCAGGTTAAGGATTCTAAGAAGGATGTCGAAGTTGAGAAGAGCAAGGTTGAACAGGAGGAGGAGAAGAAAGAGGTATTCTGCGAACTTTTCGTTTCGCAAAGTAGTTTCCGTTTCGCTAAGTTAGTATTTTTCGTTTCGCTAAGTTAGTATTTTTCGTTTCGCAAAGTAGTTTCCGTTTCGCTAAGTTAGTATTTTTCGTTTCGCTAAGTTAGTATTTTTCGTTTCGCAAAGTAGTTTCCGTTTCGCTAAGTTAGTATTTTTCGTTTCGCAAAGTAGTTTCCGTTTCGCTAAGTTAGTATTTTTCGTTTCGCAAAGTAGTTTCCGTTTCGCTAAGTTAGTATTTTTCGTTTCGCAAAGTTAGTATTTTTCGTTTCGCAAAGTAGTTTCCGTTTCGCTAAGTTAGTATTTTTCGTTTCGCAAAGTAGTTTCCGTTTCGCAAATTATTTGTTGTCGATTCGCTAAGTGTGAATTTTGTCTATTTTGTAGGAGACTGTGGGGGATGATGAGAAGGTGAATGATGGGACTGTGGGTGAATCCAATTGCGTCTCTCAGTTTTTGCATGAAATAAGTCCAGGAGTTATTATTCTCTGAATCAACAACGCCGAATGCGACAGGATATAGTTGCTCATTCGCATCCAATGCAATAGCCACCAATAATTGACCACCCACCTTGTGCTTAAGAAAACTAGCATCAACACATAATACAGGACGGCAAAAGGATTTGAAACCCCTAATTGAGAGGCCTAGGGACATGAACATATACTTGAAGTGACCGAGCTCGTCTGTCTGTATGTCGGTTATGGTACCAGGATTACACTTCTCCAACATGTAAAGGTATGATGGCAGTATTCCATAAGAATCCTCTACCGTTCCTCGCACCGCTATTAAAGCATTTTCCCTTGCCCTCCATGCCTTATTATAAGTCAAAAATATCCCATAAGTTGTCTGCATGTCTTCAATTATTTTCTTAGGCAAGTGGTTATGATGATGGTCCATGTACTTGCTCTTCACGCACTGCCCAATAACCCATGCTGGTGTTTGCATTTTTTTCTTGGGCCTCGACAAAGTGGAGCATGAGTGTTGATGCTCAAATGTCCGGATCTCAAACATCTCAGAAAACTTACCTTTCACAGCCCGCAAGCTCCACTTGCATGTCTCATCCAAACATTTGAGTTCCCAAAGATTTTTCCTTGACTTCTCCACTTTGAATTCAAAATGATTGGCCATCGCATATTTATATAGAGCAAGTTGAAGTTCTTTTTTATTTTCAAACAACGAACCGACTTCCAATACGGTTTCACTAGTTAATGCCATCGCAAATGTGGGGTCTGGCGGTGATGTGTCTGTCGGGTCTGTCGATGGTGTACCCATTGAAGATCGTCTTGCACTAGATGGTGTACCCATTGATGATCTTCTTGCACTTGTTGGTGTACCATTTGATGCCTTTTTTGCACTAGTTGGTGTACCCAATGATGATCTTCTTGCACTTGGTTGTATAGGTATTGATGCTTTCTCACCACTATTAACATGCAAGTCCTGAGTAAGTGGGATGTGAGGCAAAGAGGTTTCTCCGGCTTCATTTTGACTTTCAACAAAGAATTCCAAGGGTACAACAGGTGGAACAAATTTCTGAGTAAGTTGTGGTGGTAGTATACTTTCTTGAGTTGGGTATGTAAGTAGTGGTATCTTTTCTTTAGTAAACCCTGACTTCTCCACTACAGATACACACAATGGTGACACTGTTCGACCCAAAATCAAGCGTGATAGATATGTGTTCAAATCCCCATCATTATCAATAAAAACAGGTTTTGGATTTCTGATATTCGGAATATCATACTTCACTTGGAGCACTAAATCGTATGCTGATAACTGGAGATTAAGTCTATCGTAGAGTATATCAAGTAATTCAGCATAACAAGTACTTTGGGGTAGATCAAATGTTTTGATTGAAGATGCATCAAAATACAGTATTCCATCAGCATCAAGTTTCCACTCTCCATTATAGAAAACGAAAACTTCAGCTGCAATATAAAAAACATGATTTGATTTAGAGACGTATAATTAATACTTCGCGAATCGAAAGGCACTTAGCGAAGCGGGAAGTCCTTCGCGAATCGTAAGGCACTTAGCGAAACGGGAAGGGCTTCGCGAATCGTAAGGCACTTAGCGAAACGGGAAGTCCTTCGCGAATCGCCAGGCACTTAGCGAAACGGGAAGTAAACCCTAACCAATCTCAGAAACCGAACATCAATAAAACATGCTTCAAATAGACGTACCTATTGGAACAGTGCTCGTGCACGTCGTCGAGCTCATAGTGGATTTCGAATGAACTTCGCCGCCGAGATCTCCCCCGAGTTCGTCGCCGCCGCCGGAGTTTAGAGAGAAGGAGGAGAAGAGCGGGAAGAGAGAGAAGGAGAAGAAAAGAAATGAAAAAAAAGTACGGCGCTTATATTAAATAGTAAGGGCAATCTGGACATTTCACATATCGTCACTTCGCGAAACGCTAAGTGACTTAGCGTTTCGCGACGAGGGCAAAATCGTCCAAAAAAAATAAAATCACCACGAGCGCAATTAAATTATCAAAATTCCACCAGGTCAAATAACCCGGTTTGCAAGGTCGTTTCGTCAAATTTCCCTCCCGGGAAATTTGACGAAATGACCTTGCAAACCGGGTTATTTGACCTGGTGGAATTTTATAATTTTTTTTGCGCTCGTGGTGTTCTATTTTTTTTTATACGATTTTGCCCTTGTCGCGAAACGCTAAGTGACTTAGCGTTTCGCGAAGTGGATTAGACGTTTGTATAAATACCCAAATAATTTCATTTCCCTAAATTTTTTTCTCTCTCTTCTCCAATTCTCTCCTTCACTCACGGGGGCCGGCGACGACGGCGGCCGGCGGCGACGACGTCTCCGTTTCCATACAAATCAAACCCGATCCGAGCTCTTCTAACCTAACTAATTCATTTATGTTTATCTATTGCCGATTTCTAACCCTAGATCTATTTTGCATGCAGGTTTCTTATACTAGGGTTTATGTGATTTCTCCGATTCTAACTATTTGAACGGCGTCGAGGTAGATCTTCCCCATTCTAACAGTTATGTTCTTGTTTAGGCTTTCTTCATTTCATAAACCTTTTCATATTTCCTTTATGTCCATCATTTTCTCCGTTTTGTTGATTCTTATTGCTGATATGGTTCATATTGGTTCATGTTTGAGCATTTCGTTAGGTTATTATTTGTTATTTGTTCATAATTGCTGAAAATCTATGTCTGATAAGAGCGTATGTGTTTCCGTTTCAGATCTGCTTACCGTTTCGCTACGGACTTACCGTTTCGCTACGGACTTACCGTTTCGCTACGGACTTACCGTTTCGCTACGGACTTACCGTTTCGCTACGGACTTACCGTTTCGCAGTATACCTCGCGATTCGCTAAGTATCAAGATTTTTTGTTATTTATAGTTAATCATGAACTTCATTTGACTAGGTATTTACATCACTTCATGGTTATGAAGAGAACATGTGTTAACAAAACAAACCTTCTAATTTTACATTGGAAACATTTAGATTCTTCAGAAAATGCCTTTGAAGAATCTATCATTGACCTCCAGATAAGAAATAAATTTCAAACAATTTTCTCTTATCTGGAGTTCAATGATCGCTTCTTCAAAGACTTTTTCTGAAGAATCTAAATGTTTCCATGTAAAATTATAGGGTTTGTTTTGCTAACACATGTTCTTTTCAAAACCATGACTTTGTTGTTGATACCTTGTCAAACGAGATAGATTACCTATGAAACCAATAAAAAATTTTGTACTTGACGATTCGCTAAGTACTACGAGCTCCAGCTAGGAGAATGGTTTGAATTCGATTTCGTTATTAAAATATATTAGCGAAAACGTATTCAAACCATCTTCTCTTAGCTGGAGCTCGTTGACCTCCCGATTCGCTAAGTCCCTCACGATTCGCTACGTCCCTCCCGATTCGCTACGTGTCTCCCGATTCGCTAAGTCCGTCCCGATTCGCTAAGTCCGTCCCGATTCGCTAAGTCCGTCCCGATTCGCTAAGTCCCTCCCGATTCGCTAAGTGCCTCCCGACTCGCTACGGAAGTTGAAGAGACGCGCGTACTCACACGCGCTAGACCTTATATATTCAAAATATTAAGAACATTTCATTTCAACCGCCCGACTCTCTCTCTCTAACCCATTTTCTCTTCACTGAATCTTGTCAAGCTCGATCATTTCTGCTTTCTTCTCGTTCGTGGTTAAGGTTAGTTCATTATCATTTTCTGCTTTTTTGTTCATTGGTGGTTTTTGCATGTTAGTGTAATGTTAAGTGTTTCTGTTCAGTATATATTTTTCGCCAGTAGGGTTTCTGTTCAGTATATTTTTGTTTGTTGTCATTAGGGTTTCATTAGGGTTTCGCTAGGTACCTTCCGATTCGGTAAGTACCTTCCGATTCGGTAAGTACCTAGCGATTCGCTATACCTAGTTGTGGCCGATCATTTTCTGGTTTTTTGCTTATGGATTTTGGTCTTTGCATGTTAAGTTTAAGTGTTTGTTTCAGATTTTTTGTTTAGGGTTTTTGCATGTTAAGTTTATTGTTGTTTCTGATTAGTTTCGTATTGTTTCCGATTCGGTAATGCTGTCTTATGTTCAGTTAACGGCGGTTTCGCTCGGTACCTCTCGATTCGCTAAGTGCCTCCCGATTCGCTAAGTACTTAGCGAATCGGGAGGCACTTAGCGAATCGGGAGGTGCCTCCCGATTCGCTAAGTTCTTACGTTTGTATGTGTTTGTTCGAACATTTTTTATGATGTTGTTTCCTTTTGTAGATGGCAGAAACAACTGTTACTGAGTTTCCCGGTCGGATTTCGTGGAAAAGTGCCCTCACCCTGAAGAAGATTGTGAATAAGTTCGAGGAAATGGATCTTCTGGAGAGTGTGTACAATACCCAGTTCAGATCATTATTCACAGCCCCCCTCTTGCAGTTCTCAGGAAGTATTGTTCATCAAATGTTGTTGAGGCGGTTAAGCTCAAACTCCAAGGAGATAACTTTCATGGTGAATGGGCAAAAGCTTGTATTTGGTATGAAGGAGTATGCGTTGGTTACCGGCCTATGTTTCGGCGTTTATCCTGAGTTGGACCAAGAAAAATTGCGCCGTTGTCCACCTCTCTCGGTTAAATACTTTAAAGGGAGCATGAGTGTGAAAATGTGCGAGTTCGAGAAGGCTTTTTTCAAATGCAAAGACAAGGAAGATGCATTCAAGATGGGGCTGGTATGCCTGATTTGCCAGTACATATTCACATTTGACCCAAAAAGAGTTATATTTCCAAAAATACTCAACCTGGTGGAAGACAAGGACACTTTCTTCCAATATCCATGGGGGAAGGTCACCTTTAGAGCCACCCTCAAGGGTTTAAACAAGAACATGAAACACCTCTGTACCTCATTTTTTGAGAAGAAAAAGTTGGCTGAAGATCCTTATGCTCCTTTTGCATATAACATCTATGGGTTCGCATTGGCACTTCAAGTGTGGACGTATGAGATCTTCGAAAACTTTATCCCTAAATTCGCCAGAAGGAATGAGATTAATGACCCTCTACGCCCAAGGTTGTTACTCTATCATTCCAACAGGAAAAACACATCGATGGAGGTTAAGACTGCTCTAGAGACCACGGATGTGACTGAGATGGAAGAGTCCTCCATGGAGAAGAGGTTATACAGTGGTGATGTATTTGAGCAAATCGACGAGACAGCTGATGATTTTTTTGAGGGATTTACTGATGGGAAGGTAATAAAAGATGATGTTGATGAAGAAGAAGAAGAAAGTGAACATGAAGAAGTTACTCCGATTCCCAAACCTGCCACGAGGAAGAGAAAGGCTGATGCTACTCTTAAAGAAGCAGCCAACTTGAAGAAGAAGCTTGCTTATGAATCGATTCCGGCCCACATTCTTACTCCCCCATCCGCGACCTCAAGTCCTCGGGCTGACACACCTTCTCCTCGGGCTCCAACACCTACTGTTGGATGTGATTTTAATGAGATGAAGGAGGAGCTGAAAATAGAGTTGAAAGAGGAGATGAAAAAGATGAAAACAGAGCTCATCAAAGAGCTAAAAATCACAATCCAACAAACTCAACAAACTCACGTTGAGTCGTTCAAGAAGATGGTTTTTAATATGTCCACACAGTTGTTAGAAAAATCCAACAAAAGGATGTCCATATTATTAACCAGATTAGATGATATGGAGGATAATATAAAGAAGAAGAAGAGTAAGAAGAAGGATTCTAAGAAGGCTGTGAAGGTTGAAGAGGAAAAGACTACTGAGGTATGGAGATATTGAATTTTGCACTTTACATTTTATTTCGCTAAGTACATATCTGATCTAACCAGTACATATTTTGCAGGTTAAGGATTCTAAGAAGGATGTCGAAGTTGAGAAGAGCAAGGTTGAACAGGAGGAGGAGAAGAAAGAGGTATTCTGCGAACTTTTCGTTTCGCAAAGTAGTTTCCGTTTCGCTAAGTTAGTATTTTTCGTTTCGCTAAGTTAGTATTTTTCGTTTCGCAAAGTAGTTTCCGTTTCGCTAAGTTAGTATTTTTCGTTTCGCTAAGTTAGTATTTTTCGTTTCGCAAAGTAGTTTCCGTTTCGCTAAGTTAGTATTTTTCGTTTCGCAAAGTAGTTTCCGTTTCGCTAAGTTAGTATTTTTCGTTTCGCAAAGTAGTTTCCGTTTCGCTAAGTTAGTATTTTTCGTTTCGCAAAGTTAGTATTTTTCGTTTCGCAAAGTAGTTTCCGTTTCGCTAAGTTAGTATTTTTCGTTTCGCAAAGTAGTTTCCGTTTCGCAAATTATTTGTTGTCGATTCGCTAAGTGTGAATTTTGTCTATTTTGTAGGAGACTGTGGGGGATGATGAGAAGGTGAATGATGGGACTGTGGGTGAATCCAATTGCGTCTCTCAGTTTTTGCATGAAATAAGTCCAGGAGTTATTATTCTCTGAATCAACAACGCCGAATGCGACAGGATATAGTTGCTCATTCGCATCCAATGCAATAGCCACCAATAATTGACCACCCACCTTGTGCTTAAGAAAACTAGCATCAACACATAATACAGGACGGCAAAAGGATTTGAAACCCCTAATTGAGAGGCCTAGGGACATGAACATATACTTGAAGTGACCGAGCTCGTCTGTCTGTATGTCGGTTATGGTACCAGGATTACACTTCTCCAACATGTAAAGGTATGATGGCAGTATTCCATAAGAATCCTCTACCGTTCCTCGCACCGCTATTAAAGCATTTTCCCTTGCCCTCCATGCCTTATTATAAGTCAAAAATATCCCATAAGTTGTCTGCATGTCTTCAATTATTTTCTTAGGCAAGTGGTTATGATGATGGTCCATGTACTTGCTCTTCACGCACTGCCCAATAACCCATGCTGGTGTTTGCATTTTTTTCTTGGGCCTCGACAAAGTGGAGCATGAGTGTTGATGCTCAAATGTCCGGATCTCAAACATCTCAGAAAACTTACCTTTCACAGCCCGCAAGCTCCACTTGCATGTCTCATCCAAACATTTGAGTTCCCAAAGATTTTTCCTTGACTTCTCCACTTTGAATTCAAAATGATTGGCCATCGCATATTTATATAGAGCAAGTTGAAGTTCTTTTTTATTTTCAAACAACGAACCGACTTCCAATACGGTTTCACTAGTTAATGCCATCGCAAATGTGGGGTCTGGCGGTGATGTGTCTGTCGGGTCTGTCGATGGTGTACCCATTGAAGATCGTCTTGCACTAGATGGTGTACCCATTGATGATCTTCTTGCACTTGTTGGTGTACCATTTGATGCCTTTTTTGCACTAGTTGGTGTACCCAATGATGATCTTCTTGCACTTGGTTGTATAGGTATTGATGCTTTCTCACCACTATTAACATGCAAGTCCTGAGTAAGTGGGATGTGAGGCAAAGAGGTTTCTCCGGCTTCATTTTGACTTTCAACAAAGAATTCCAAGGGTACAACAGGTGGAACAAATTTCTGAGTAAGTTGTGGTGGTAGTATACTTTCTTGAGTTGGGTATGTAAGTAGTGGTATCTTTTCTTTAGTAAACGCTGACTTCTCCACTACAGATACACACAATGGTGACACTGTTCGACCCAAAATCAAGCGTGATAGATATGTGTTCAAATCCCCATCATTATCAATAAAAACAGGTTTTGGATTTCTGATATTCGGAATATCATACTTCACTTGGAGCACTAAATCGTATGCTGATAACTGGAGATTAAGTCTATCGTAGAGTATATCAAGTAATTCAGCATAACAAGTACTTTGGGGTAGATCAAATGTTTTGATTGAAGATGCATCAAAATACAGTATTCCATCAGCATCAAGTTTCCACTCTCCATTATAGAAAACGAAAACTTCAGCTGCAATATAAAAAACATGATTTGATTTAGAGACGTATAATTAATACTTCGCGAATCGAAAGGCACTTAGCGAAGCGGGAAGTCCTTCGCGAATCGTAAGGCACTTAGCGAAACGGGAAGGGCTTCGCGAATCGTAAGGCACTTAGCGAAACGGGAAGTCCTTCGCGAATCGCCAGGCACTTAGCGAAACGGGAAGTAAACCCTAACCAATCTCAGAAACCGAACATCAATAAAACATGCTTCAAATAGACGTACCTATTGGAACAGTGCTCGTGCACGTCGTCGAGCTCATAGTGGATTTCGAATGAACTTCGCCGCCGAGATCTCCCCCGAGTTCGTCGCCGCCGCCGGAGTTTAGAGAGAAGGAGGAGAAGAGCGGGAAGAGAGAGAAGGAGAAGAAAAGAAATGAAAAAAAAGTACGGCGCTTATATTAAATAGTAAGGGCAATCTGGACATTTCACATATCGTCACTTCGCGAAACGCTAAGTGACTTAGCGTTTCGCGACGAGGGCAAAATCGTCCAAAAAAAATAAAATCACCACGAGCGCAATTAAATTATCAAAATTCCACCAGGTCAAATAACCCGGTTTGCAAGGTCGTTTCGTCAAATTTCCCTCCCACTGCCATCATCATCCATGGAAAAGCAAAAGCAAATAAAATAAAATAAAAGAAAGACTTTGAGTTGAATAAAATAAAAGAAAGACTTTGAGTTGATTTTTATTTTTATTTTTTATAATTCTAGATAATGCAATTAGGAAGACAAAAACAAAATTAGAAAAGAACAGGCATAATTGAGTGCAATGTGAAAATTTTCCACTTATTTAAGGATTAATTATCAAAAGACCACACTTTCATAATTTTGGTGTTAAAGAAATACAAGTAGAAAAATGAGGGCATAAATTTATAATGGCATAAATAGAATATTTAAATTAATTTAAATAATTTGTAAATACAAACTTAAAAATTTTTATAGATGACAAAACTCTATTCATATCATAAATAAAAAAATTAAATATATTATAATTATTTTTTAAATAAAAGATTAATTAAATTTGAATGATTAAGAGGAGATAAAAGATAAGAGAAATGAAAAATGTGATATTTATTTTATGATAAAGGTGATATATATTTAAGAGTAAGTGGAAAAAAAAGAGTTAAATAATTAATAACTTTAATAGTGAATTACATCATTGATATATCTTCATAAAATAAAACATAAGCTTTGGATATTCTTATATTCAAATTATATGTATGTACGAGTATTTTAAATTGGGGTTGGAATTGAATATGAGGAAGGGGAGAAGACATGATTACCCAATTATATATATATATATATATATATATATATATATTAGTATTAAAATAAAATGTTTTTTTTATTAATGCTTTGTGACTTTTCAAATGGACAAATAACACCACAATAAATACAACATTAATTTTTCTCCTATCCATACTCTATTCCTAACATTATTTTTCTAATATTCCCAATAAAATTGTTTTTTCGTAATTTATTTTTCTTCATCTTCGATATTTACTTTTAAGTTTTCTTTCACTTTTGTTCAAATTCATTTTAAATTATAACAAAGTTTTTATATTCTACTAAGTAAGTGCATCTAGTATGAATTTTTCAAAATTATGTTTTTTTTTTTTATAAATCTCTACAATCTTATATGTATTTAATGGGATAATAGGGTTAGACAGAATCGGGTAAATAGGGATTGATGGATGGTGTATATAAATTGAGATATCCATCGATGATTATGGGTACTAAAATATAAAACGGGTTGGGATTTATACCCATTGTAATCCCTAAATTAGACCCACCGATAAAAGTAAAATACAAGGAAGAAGACAACAACAAGGGTTTGTTCGTCATGCATATATAGTTGCAAACATACATACTAGCTAGTACTACAAAGAAGAACAACATTTGACTTGAAGAGTGAAAGGTTTAGATCGAAAGACTACACCAGCAAACAGAGTATATAATAATAATAATAATAATAATAATAATAATAATAATAAACTAGCCCAGCAAAGGTTTAGATAATGGAAGAAGTGGAGGAAATCGAAGAGATCGAAAGTAGGCTGCTGGATTAGCCTCAAAAGGTAATCTGGGAATCCTAAGACCTTCAACCCCGGGAGCTTTCATCATCTTCACCGTCGTCTGCCCTACTCCAAAGCAGCATTTCCAGCAGAACCTTAAACATTCCCCGCAGCACTCGATTACCTTTTGTAAGCATACCCAGCAGCATCTCCAAAAGTAATATAAGAACCAGACCAGTATCACCAAAGAGATGATCGGGATCACATATTTTACCAGCAAATGATGCAACTGCTCTGCTCTCGTATCAGCTGGGAATTCCTCCTCAAACTTTATCATCAAGTACCTGACCAATTTCTCAAACACCATCTGCACATCTTTCACCTTCTCCATCAAGTACCCGATCAAATTCGATTTCTGAAGAAAAACCAGCATTTCGTTCACCTTCCCCACCATGTACCCGACCAAATTCTCAAGCACTTCCTTCACCTTCCCCATCATATGCCCTACCGAATCCAGAACCACCATCACCATTTCTTTCATCTTCCCCATTATGTATCCGCCCAAATTCGGAAGAACCATAAGCACTTCTTTGAGTTTTCCCATTATGTATCCACCCATGTTCGGAAAAATCATCACCATTTCTTTCACCTTCCCCATCAAGTACCCGATCAAATCCGGAAGCAACATCAACACTTCTTTCACCTTCCCCAATAAGTACCCGATTGAATTCGGAAGAATCATCAGCACTTCTTCCAATTTCCCAAATAAGTACCCGAAAAAATTCGGAATTACCATTAGCACTTCTTTCAGCTTCTCCATCATGTACCCGATCAAATTCGGAAGAATCATCAGCACTTCTTTCACCTTCTCCATTACAAACTCCATCGCCGCCGAGTGCGCCTTTCTCTAGTGCATCTGTATTTCTCGATGATCGGACTACATATAATGCAAAAACAAAGAGTCACCCACTTGACCTATGGGGTCCCATTGGCATCATCCATGAAAAGAAAGAAGAGTGCTGAATGCTGATTGGTTACCATTAGAATCTTAATAACTTTACCATTAAACAAAAGAATTAGAGGAAGACTTAGAGTTGATCTGGGTTATTCTAATAAATTTTTGACAAATAATATATTATTTAAACTTAATAAAACATAAAGTTGGAATAATTTGTTATATTTTGATTATTAAATAAATTGATTTGATTATTGAATTAATAAATTCTTTATTTAATCCAAAATTCTTGTATTTTATTTATTTATTTATTTATGTTAATGAACTTAATTTATATTTTTTAAATGGTTAATGTATTATAAAAAATAATATGGCTAGTTTGAACATAATTACACAAACATAAAAAAAATATAATAATAATAATCACAAAACATAAACTTGCTTGGTTCCTAAGTTACAGCACAAATTGCTTTTTTTGAGTCATGCTCATTTGATTTCCATTGTCCCCTATCAATTTTGCTTAGTTTGAGAGTGGATGATTGAGTTGCCTCATGAGAGTAAATAATGTTTCACAATATAATCAACTAAGAAAAATAAAAAATAAAAAAAAATGAGGAAAAAGAAGAGAAAAAATTACGCAATATTATTTCATTTTCCAAATTTCCTTCCCAATCATTTCTTATTTTCCTTATTATTTAACATTCACAAATTTCATTTTTTTCAGCATTTCTTTATTAGATTTTAGCTTCTTCTTTTTTTCATTTTTTCCTGCTTTTATTTTATTTTAATAGTATTAATATATATATTTATCTTGAAATAAAAAAAACATTTAGTTGACCAATTTACTAACAATTATTATATCAGAAAATATCTCTTAATTTGCTCTGAACTATATAACATAAAAAAAAAACGAGAAGAGTAATCTACTAAAACTCATCTATCTCTTTTCTCTATATAAATTCTATATGAAAGATCTGAAATAAAAAAAAAAAAATTAAGAATAATTATTTTTAAAATGATAGATATATTATAAAAAAAAAGTCATGCACATGAAAATTAAGTACGACACTATCAAGCAATATTTGAAACAAATTAATATAAAAGATAGTTCACATAAAGTAAGAAATTATGTAGCCATTATCGGAGAATAACTCCATTATGTATAACTTCTAATTCTATAATTGAAGTAACAATTGTAGCAAAATAGTTAGTACATACAAAGCTAAAAGAAAGTGAGAAATTTTCCCTCTTTCACTTTATTATTTTTGACCGTCAACAACTCTTTCACCTTTTCCATTACAAACTCCACCATCAGAGCCAATTCCACACTCATTTCTCTATTTGTGTTTATCTGCTCGGTCTGGCTGCCATATAATTAATGTAAAAAAAGACTTACTAATTGACTAATGAGTCCTGTCATCGTCATTCATGGAAGGAAAAGTGCGTGAATTTTAAAATATAAATGATAATTTGATATTAAAAAACAAAAACAAAAACAAAAACAAAAACAAAAAAAATATATATATATATATATGGTATAAAAAATAATTTTAAAAGTAAAAAATAGTTATTTCAATATATATATATATATTTTGATTCTATTGAAAAACACTTGGATAAGAAATTATATAAACAATACAAATGTTATTAAATTTGTTAATATATATATATATATATAATTAAAAAAATTTAAAGTATTATTTCATCTAAAATAATATTTCAATAAGATAAAAAAAATATTTACTTAAACCCAAATTAGGCCAATAATCTCATACGGATAGACTGGATAGTAGTGAGGGTGACCTAGGTCCAACAAAAAATTTTTAGCCTGGCCTTTGG
Organism: Impatiens glandulifera; assembly: GCF_907164915.1. Lineage (NCBI taxonomy): Eukaryota > Viridiplantae > Streptophyta > Magnoliopsida > Ericales > Balsaminaceae > Impatiens > Impatiens glandulifera. The sequence goes on from NC_061863.1 coordinate 61,478,348, forward strand.
GTTAATTCAAATTTTGTTAAATGAAAAGTTAATGAATATTAAAATAAAAATAAAATTGTTTAAGCACAATAACAAAATAATCCTAATATAAAAAAAAGCTCGTAAATCCCGATAAAACGATTATCTTCCCCGACAGACTCTACTAACTTTCTTAAACGAATATTAGAAAATGTTATAATAGTAACATTATAAATAATACACATCGGACAACTACGATCATTGAAAATTCGACGAAATCTCTCAAACCAAATAGTCCACCAAAAAATAATTCGGTTGGTAATATAAATATGTAGGCCTTTAATATCAGCCGCATCAATTCAAATTTTCCAACAATTACTCAAAGATTTGGTCATCACCAAATTAATCTTAGTAATACTCCACAAAAGATTTCAAATACTAGTCATTCATCGACAATGCAAAAGTAAGTGAGTTATCGATTCAGCATCTTCGTGACAAATACAATTACGACCAACCATGACATAACCTTTTTCCATTCACATATCATCCATTAAAATTCTACCGTAAATAATTCTCTATCCAAAAACGAGATTTTGGACATAATATGTGACTCCAAAAGTTTTTTTTAACAAAAATTATATGAAATTATCTAAATGAACAATTTGTAACAATGCCTCACATGAAAACTATCCATATATTGTCAACGCATAACGCCTTGTTCAGACGAGAACATTTGTTTACATCCTACCAAAGATAAACTTTATTACGGACCGAAGTCTCTATAATTTAAATTTATTTAATAATTCAACATTCATATTTTATAATAAAGATAAAAGTTCAAATCTCTCTAAAATAAAAAAAATAAAAAATAGATTTTAAACTTAGTTGTATTTGTTTATAAATTTTTACATTAGTTGTATTGGTTTATAAATTTTTACACACAAAAAATATAAATGTTAGTTAGATATTAAAAATATAATTTATATAAAAATAAATTTAAAATATATATATATATACTCGAATATGAATATAAACTAATATTCTTAATTGTTCTAATGGGCTAGCTATACTCAATCATTTTAATGTTTTTTTTAACTAGAAAATCTTTCATATAATCAATAAATGCAATTAGGAAGACAAAATTAAATTAGAAAATAAGAATGCATATTTAAGTGCAATGTTAATAAAGATTGTAAATCTGATAAGAGAAAAAGCAAAAGAGCAAAGAAGCTGATCAATAGGCACCTAATATAGAAGTTTATTCCATGAGTTTGAGATTGCTTTTGGAATGTTACCAAAGTACTTTGTTTCAATTTGATGTTCTTTAGAGTATCTTTAGCTCACAAAACTTATGCCCACTTATTTTGTCAAATCAATCTTCTCCACCTTAACAGAAATCACCTTAATAGAAAACGGGCACATATTGTACTTGGATAAAACACTCAAATACTTTTGTCTCGCACTTTTCTCTAAATAATTTAAATATGAATTTTATTTATACTATTTTAAATAAATAACTAATTTATACTATTATAACTAATATTCCTATATTATAAAAAAATTTGAGAATTTAAATCCTTAAAACTTATTAATATAATTAATAAAAAAAATATATTAATTTATTTAAAATATATATTTATTGATTAAATATATAACTAATATTCCTATATTATAAAAAAATTTGAGAATATATAACTAATATTTTTATATTATAATAAAATATTTTAATAATTTAAAATATATTAAAATATTTTAATAATTAAATATATAACTAATATTTTTATATTATAGAAAAATTATATTATATAATAATGAAAATGGTCTAGCAATAAAAACATGCCCATGTCTTCCAATAGTCATTGTTTTGTCTCTGTAAGACAATTTTCTTTTGTAAGGATATTTGGGCTAAAGAGAGCAGGTCCTCAGAGCTTTTCTACATAGATCAAACAAAACAAATGACAGACCTGAGGGTTTATGGGGATGACATGTCTGAATGATAAAAACAAATGAACTCTCATTGAGGTAGTAATTCCAAAAATCAATTTTTGTTTTCGGTTACTAAATTCCTCTGTTTAACACACAATTTGAAAATGCTTCTACATAAAATCTGTATCCAGATCATAATAAACAACCAACAAATCTCAAAATCGGATCTTATATCTATTAATTATTAGCTTTATGTAAAGATTCTCAACATGCTGTGACTAGTGTCTGATTGCAGAAAATAAAAAAAGAACATGATCACTCCTCCTCTAATGGTTCTGTTACATCTAGCTAGCTAGCTATGCATAATTCCACTTCCATCAAAGGCTGCATTTTGACAAGTAATATGTGTCTGTCTGTCTGTCATCATATAGTGTAATTTGAGAATTCAGATTTGAGACCCCCACCCAACCAACCCATAAAGAAAGACAACAATCAATTAATGGCATAATAAACACATAGTATAGGAATAGGACAATCATGGTAACAGCTAAACAGAGAAGTTAAATGTGTAGATATTGTTATTATTACAAGATGTGGTTTGATTTTGACGAGCTAGCTAGCTAGCTAGCACCTTGAAAGTGGCTAGCTAGGTCGGGTTGTGGGTTGTTTGCAAAAGGTGGTTTATCTAGCGGGTAGATCTCATAATCCTCACCGGTCGGCCTCTGCAGCAGCATTTGCGGCAGCAGCAGACGAGAATCAGTAGAGATATGGCCGCAATGAGATATGGCGTTCTCATACCGATCCAATAATGGTGGATCTGATCTGCTACTGGGAAATCCTTCCTCATCACCATTTGTTTATTGATCAGATTCTCCATCTCTCTTTGTGTGAATAGTAATGGCGAGTGAGCCCTAGCCAGCCCAGCCCATATGCACAAGTTATATATAATCCAATTCCCCTGTGGGACCATTCACATCTAAGACTTTTTGTGGGACGAATCTGGATTTCGATGAAATTAATGAGAAGAAAACCATTGTTTATTGGGAGGGAAGAATACCAGCACTCAAATTTAAGGTAAAAAATTTGCATTAGCTTGGGATTGAAACTGGGCAGGCCGAACTTAATTGGTATCTAATATATAAATTATGTTCTCTTATACAAATTACAATACAATAAATTTTATAATTCTAGATGTTTTACACTATGAACTTCTTAAATTGAATTGAAGTGTCTATGGAATTAACTTCCTAAATTCAATATATATATTTATTCATTATAATATCTAAAAATATATTGTTTTATTCATTATATTGTAAATTATGACACATTTATTAAAATGGACTTAAAAAGATAACATTTCAGGTGTACTTGTAAATTTTTTTAATCTCTATAAGCACTCACCAACACATATATATATATTTTTTTTTTAATCTGGGTGATGATTACTGTTTTAATATTAAATTTTTTAATTTTGAATCCAAAACTAAGGGAACTAACCTTCTTTTGCTAAAGAATTTAAAATTAATTAAAAATAGTACGAGTTGTAACAAAATTATTTTACTATTTGAGTGAGGTATTAGTCAACTATAAAATAATGTTATTATATAACAAAATTAACAAAGTTTAAATATAGTCAATTAATTGAAAATTTAAACGTTTTAAGACTTTTTAAATTCCTTAGTTTTTTTAAATCTTCATATTAATCTCTAAACATTTTAAAATTTTCTAAACAATATATATGATTTATTTAAAAGTTTAAAAATAACATATTATAAATAATGTATATTTTTAAATTATTTATTTTATAAATTTAAATAGATTAATTAATTATTTAAAATTTATATTATATTATAATATATATATATATATATATATATGAGAAATGATTAGGTGAAGGAACTTGGTGAGGGAATGATTTGACATAATCTTATTCGCTGAAAAAATCAAATAGTTTCTCTCTTTTCTCCTATTTTTACATTTTTTCAACTAATGAATGTGATAACAAGTCATTCCTTTACCAATATATATATATATATATATTAAATTAATGTTATTTGCTGCTAGTGATTTATAGGAGGATGAATGCTTAACCTAGATTTTGTCGCTTAGAATTTGTAATTGGCCTTTTTCACGGCCCTATATATCTATAGATTAAGACAAATAAAATCTCTAACTGTTCTTAAACTAAGTTAAAAGTTTGATTTAAGTAAACTATTAAAATTCTTAATATTTTAAATTCATTATTTAAAGATTGTAAGTGTCTATAAATTATTTGGAGTTTATGATTTTACATAAATGAAGTTACAAATTCAAAAAGTAATTATTAATTATTAAAATAAATGAATTAATATAACTAATTTTGTATCTAAAATTTCATTTTAATATATTTGTTTATTATTAGTTCTTAATTATATATATAGTAATATATAATTAATTGTTTTAAATTAATTTTTTATAATTTAAAATAAACTCTCAATTTTAAAAGTTATAAATAATTATTGATTTTATGTACACTTCTGATTTTGACTAACTTATAAGGAGCTTTCTTAGGGATTAACTAATATTTAGTGGGTTATGTCAGACCTAATCTGAGGCAGCTAGATTAACAGGAATTAGGTATTGAGCTTAAATCTTGGTTATCTTAAGATGAATTATTTGACTGGAGATAAACCATAGAATCTTCAATCTGGTGAATTATTTGGTTGGAAATAAACCAAAATGTTCAATAACCTAAACCTGCTATTCAGGTTGAAAAACTCTGTGATTGCCTATTTGATATATCAAAGTTCTCAATTGTCTTTTCATTTATCTATGCATGAAATTAATAATAATTTTCTACAAAATGATGTGAGATCTTACAAATTAATAGAAACCCAGAAACGCAAACATAATTAAAGAAAACAACAAGCACACATTAATCCACAAGGGTTTAATTAATATGCCAATACATGCATGGTTCATCAAACATTAAAAGCTGAGGTAATTAACATTATCAGATTAGGTACATAACAACAACTTTAAACTCTCCTATATATGGAGCATATATATATATGATATATAATATATATATAGATAATGCATTAGTTAAGAGTAAATTCTAGTGAAGGCAAGTTTTCTGGTGGTTTAATTATTATCTGCATCAACTTCATTAATCACATTATGAAGTCAATCTGCCCACATTAATCACTTAAAAGCAGCAGCAAATTGTCCCCCTTTTGTTTGCCAAGAAAGGTACATGATTTCTTCTTTGATTCATCTTCGATCCCTCTGCTACAATCATGCAGCAAAGCATCTCAGATTGCATGGATACACCACCGGTTCAAGCGTAAGGTCAAGATCGTTTCTCCTCTCCATTGCTGCTTCTCCTTGGTAAGCTCCTCTGCACGAAAATAAATCAATAAGTTTTAATAAAATCACATGTTTCATTTACATCGATATCAATAAATAGATATAATTTATGGATACTTACCCAATGTTAAGGCAAGGGAGTTGGTCTTGAATAAGATAGGATGGTGCATTTGGATCATGGTTTTGCTGCTCCCACTGTTGCTGCTGTGTCATTGTCTTCTCTATCTCCTTGATCTATTTATATATAATATTCCAAAACCAAACAATCTTATTATTATTGTAGAATTCTTATTAACTTAATTATGATTGCAAAACTTATACCTGTTTTATTAGGGTGCTGTTTTGCTCTGAAATGGCTTTCTCCTGCAAATTGATTCAACAATTGACAAATTATAGCATACACTGAATGGATTTTTAATATATGGAATATCATGAATCAATTAATCAGACCCAAAAAACCAAAACAATGAAAAGAAAACTAAACGGAATTCAATAAGATACCAAAATGAATAGAACAGGAAACTTTTGCTTGTTTTCCACTGTATATCTTGCATCAGGCATTTTAGGGTTTGTTTTTTTTAATAAGGAGGTGAGGTAGGCATGAAAGAAGTATAATATATATTCAACTGTATTTCTCTAGTTGCTCAAAAACTACACCACACCCAAAAATCAAATAGATTCATATAACCTAAATCGTCCACTGAAACCCTAGAATTAAATGCAGGGAGAGAGAAAACTCATATGAGAATTATAACCCTAGAATTCATGGTGGGTATCATAAAACCTCCCTATCTCTCTCTTGTTTTTATCTATATTATTAAAAAAACAATAACAAAAAGTTGAAACTCAAGTGATAGATGAATTTTTAAGGAGAGGTTAGTTACCCAGAAAGAAAGGAATAGTAATCATACAGTACGAATCTCATTGTGTCAAGACATGGCTTGTTGATCCCTAAGATTATCTTAGTAATATTTCATTGCCGATGTCAAATGTCTTATTGTTAACCATGATAAAATATTCAAATAAAAGGTATAGTTGCAAAGTCATAAAATGAATTGTTATGAGTTAATGATTGAGAAAATAATTTAATAAAACTTTAAGGACACATCATATATAAAATATCTCATCAAACATCAAATAAGTGAGATTCTCAAACAAGCTAAAATCAATCCCTTAGAAAGCCTTATGTGCTTTACTAATGGATTTTCATCTTGGTTGAGAAGTGTGTATCCAATGATTGTGTTATTTGATTGGATTAAAAGTAATTTGTTTGGCTATTTGTATCCACATATTTATGGGTATTATGATTTGTTTAGATACTTCTAAACTTAAGGTGTTTTTAAACTTTACGTGTGCAGTGTTGTGTCGTTATGATAGGAATAGTGTTGGTGCTCAAGCTAGCTAGTTGGGGTCAAAGTTATAAGATGGTGCCTAATTGTGCAGTCCTTAAGTTTTTATTATACGAGTATAATGTGACTCCTAAAGGTTGCCAAATGTCATTTTGGCATTTTCGATGGTTCTTCATAGTTTGAAAATTGTTTCTTATTTTAGTTTTGCATTGTAAACTCATAACTTAGTGGTATAACGCATAACTCATATACTTAAGGTATGAATTCTAATCTTAAAAATAACATCATTGTAATCTATAAATTTAAAATAATTTATGTGAGTGAGCCTTTGTGTTGATAAGGATGATTGAGAAATGTAGGATAAATATAATATTGAAATAATTTATGTGAGTGAGTCTTGTGTTGAGTGAGCATTGTGCTGATAAGGATGATTGAAAAAAATGCAGGATGAACATAATATAGTATGACTAAAATAAAATTTCAAGTGAAAAGGAAGAAATGTAAGATGCAGTAGGTGTGATAGGAAAGTTAAAGTCTCAAAACTGTTTATGTTGATGTGTTATTTTTAGTGTTTAGTTAATTACTCCTTTATTCTTTTTTGTATGTTGTATTCTAATAAAATTTGGGCAAACTAATGTCACAAACATAACAGGTATTTAGTTTATTTTCTTTAAAAAAACGTGGTTTTCATGTTCAATGTGGACCTATAAAAGTTCTTAACTTAAGAAAAAAAATATTAAAAAAAGACTTGGAGCCATGTGTTAATTTTATTTTCCTCTTAAATCAATGTATAGAAACTAAATAGTTATAGTTTTATGTTTATTTGAAGCAAGCAACGTATTTACTCTTTTTTTATATATTATTTACGTTGAGAGTTCATCTTTAAACTAAAATAAATTAAAGTTTAATAATGATAATATTTTATTTGAAGAGTGAGTTTTATATATTTTTCCTCATAATCAACTACCTATAATGTCCATAATGTTTATATATATACCTAAATGAGTTATTGACTAAAGAGAGAGGATTGTGAGAATATTTATGTGGATTGGTGACAAAAACTTTAGAAATCTTATCCATTATAGTAGTTCGGTAGAGAAAGTTGACCTCAAAGACCAAAAAGTCACAAGTTCGATTATCACCCAAACGCTTTGAATGAAAGCGTATAAACATGACTTTGGGATGTGTTCTCCTTTATTAAAAAAAATTATTTTAGAAATCTTGTTTTACAAGAACTAGTGAATATGTACATGGGTAAAGTAGTCTACAATTACTAATAATCTGAAATGGCAAGTGGTCTTAGATTTCAAAAACGACTCTTACATATAAGAAAAATGGTCGAGGAGTTATTTAAATTTAAGATGAAACAAGATTGATGGTGTTTTCTTGTTTGAATGCATGATGAATGACATATATTCTTTCATAGCTAGATGAAGACAAAATGGGAAAGCTTATTTGAAGATTGACCATTTGCCTCAACAACATTTTAGTCACCCACAAATAGTAGCTAGACTTGATAATTCTTGTTAACTTAAATTGTAATGTTTTGATTTTCTTCAAGAAATATTTTAGTCAAATATATTTGTGATAATCTCATGAAGTTGGTTTAAATTGGCCAAATCTTCCCTAGATCTAACTTCTAAGGTATCTTCCATGATTGCAACTCTAGTGTGTGAGTCTACACCTGGTTTATAAACATGGCAGTATAGGCAACCAAGATGTCCTTGTATAAACCATTTCCAAATCTGTCATGTTAACCCTTTTTTTAAGAAATTGGTTTCAAAACAAAAGGGTTAACATGGAAAGACCAGTTCTTATAAAAAAGTATGGTTTAATCTTATGTATGTTTGAAGGACAACTTATTCATAAGGCAGTGTGGTTATTTTTGAAGAAAGTGCTATTTTTTATATCCCAATCTAAGTTTATACATATCTATTTTCTTAAAACTGACACTTTTTTCATGTCTCCATTACACTAAGATGAAACTAAAAAACAAAAAAAACAAAAAAATAACAAACACTAAATACATAACTTTTAAAGAGCTATTGTTATATTTGAATATCTCTCTTTTGTAAAAGGTCATATAAATGAATAAATCATGACAAAACTTTGAATGAAGAGCCGTCATCAATGGATATTAGAGAAAAGGACCTGAAAGTATTCCTATCTCATATGGTCATAGATGGGATAGTCTCTTCATGCAAATACAAGGCTGCAATCCACCAAGCTACCTAACTAGGCTAAAGGACATGCATCCACCCCACCAACCAACCATACATTTTTCTCAATTATGGCCCTAGTTGTCTTTTTGTTCAAAAATAAATTAAACTAAAAGAAAAAATGTCAGATAAATTTAAATTTGTTTGAAAAATTATGATGTGTAATGATTTTATTTCTTTCTAATATTCCGACACAATGAGTCTTTGGGGGGAAGAGGACAATGAAAAAGTGGGTTAAATGAATTAGTTATTTGGATAAAAAAATATTTAATGTATAATGAAAAAAATATTTTTTAAAAACAATGGAAGGTAGTTAGATTATTTAATTGATTTAAAAAACTATGAAAAAAATAAAAAAGTTGTCAGTTATTTGAGCAACCAATATCTTAGAAGAACAATACAAAGTAAATATGTTTTGATTCAACAAAGAGCATGTGAACTCAATTTAGAGGCACACTTGCTATCAATATAGTACAAGTTGTGGTTGAATCTCGGGAGAAATATTACTTCAAGTTGGGAACCAATAGTTCACTCATGTGTATTATCATCATCATCAAATACGCGTTATGAATACCTTAATCTAAAATATTAGTGAAGTTTTCTATAATCCCTCAAAATCATTGTTCAATTCTACGGAACAATGTACTAAGTACTCACTAAGTGATATTAACATTGAAAAAGAATATAACTTAAGAATGCACCATCACAGGGTTCTTCATGCCAACCTAAGAAATAATTATGGAGAATAACTATGGTTATACGTTGTCTTTTTTGTTTGGGGAAGCGGAGTGCCTTGATCCCAACACAACAATAGAGGGTGGTTCAACACTCTTTGATTTGGTCGCTACATTCCTGGCTACAACTAGTTTCATGACCCTAAGTAAGCTTACAAACTCCATAATAGGGTTACCTAGTTAATAAATCACAAGATGTTATCAAGATTAGCATTGACTTTGCTAATATATAAAAGAGTGTTCTTTTTGATTTTTTTTGATAAAATTTTGATATTTCCTTTCACTAATTATGACATCATACTTATAACTTATTTTGAATGTTTTGTTGGTTTCAAGCAAAATACAATTTGTTCAACAAAAAACCAATAAAAAGACATTTCTGTTCTTACTTTATAAGTTGGCTTTATTTGATGGATACATACATTGCTAGACAACGATCACAGTGTTATGTGATATATATATAGCTAGCTCAGGGTTTTGACAAGTCGAAATATAACTGTAAAAGTAAGTCATATACTGATCATATCTAATATATCCTCAGACTATACTATCTACTTCTTAGCATCTCTCTCTCTCTATAACAATTAATCCACTCTGAAAAGACTACATATAGATTTTATTTTTTCTCTCAAATTAAAGTTGGAATCTGTAACTTTATTTTAAGTTATTAATATATTTTAGGTGAAGCTTCCTCAACCCTATGTCATTTCATATCCCTTTATTATTCTTTTATTTAAACTGCCTAAAAGAAAGATCCTTCATATTAAAAACATATATGATCTGAAAATTCTCACCTTTCTTTGCAGCTCAGAAATGGACTCAAACATTAGTTGATTCTGAAAATACAAATGCGAATTTAATTATCATAAATAAGGGTTTTCATCAATTATATACTATATACGTACGTAATTAAATTACAGAAGTAATAGATTTATGTATATATACCTTTCTTGACCTAACATGCTTAAGTGCAATATCAAGTTGCTGCTCCAAGTTTTGGAGCTCTCTCATACTCATGGCATCCAATTCTTCTCCCATGTAGTGCCTGCAAATTAAATTAAAACATTAGCAATCGATTGTTTAAGATTTTATTATTAGTGAATTGAATAAAAGGATAGTGAAAAGGCTAGCTAGGGTAGATCAAAATCAAAATGAAATTTATGGAATATTGCATTTTTCATTCATCCTGAAAAAAAGCTAAACAATGTCTGAACAAACTTATGATGTTTTCTTTTTGTTAACTAGTTTTATTGATCAAATAAAATTATTAGGTCTCAAAATATAGTAAAGAATAAATACATTATTCTAATTAAATGTCTTGTTTTTAAAGGCATTCTTCTAAATGTCTTTCAATGAATAAATATCCACCAAATTATCCATAATCTCAAACATTTCGCTCTAAAGGATATACTAATCGAAATATATATACTTCAATGAAGTGTGTCTTAGCCAACTATCTTATATTTTGTTCTAAAATTAAATCACATCTTCCACTCATCTCGCCATCCATCCTCATTTCCTTTGAACTTTCACACTCATTGCCTTTGCATTCGGGTGATAAAAACTTGTAATCTCCTAATTCATCACAACTGAAGCATGATGTACTAAGGTTTTGGTTTCGACCATTCAATGGTTCGATCCACCCTCATCCATCAAAACAACACCTTCGCTGGCTCAAAACAGGGAGCTAGTCTCAATGGCTAAGGAACAAAATCTCACAATTGAAGTACTAAGCCATAGTGACGACAAGTGTCATCTACTTCTGTGAAGAGGCCCTAGGGATAACTAGGGCATCATTTAATTATCTCTCAGAATGAGCTGGTATCTTCTTCTCCAAAAAAGTGAATTTTAAATATTCTTTCACTAATTCTTGTGTTACTTGGAATATTGTGAAAGATTGATATTGTCTTAGGATGGAGAGCGTTTAAGCTTTAATTTTGAGATTTAACTTAGTTTAATAATCATGTTTTGTTCGGTTGAAATCCAATCCATGTTCACATCTTATGAGGAGGAATTGTCAATGGAATCAATGGTTTCTTAATGGTTCAATTTGTAAGGTATCACATAGGTCAATTTGACAAAAAGAAGAAGTTAAAAACTATGATTCAAGAATGTCATTTAATTTGGAGAGTTTGATTTATTTATTTACTTGTATTTCTCTTACTTATTGGTAATATAATTATTTAAATTGAATTGTTTAATGTTGTTTTCAAAATGAAAGGAAAAAACGATTAATATATTAATGACGCTCCTTCAGACACTTTGACATTCAATGTATGAATAACCTTCTCGATGAATTTTTTCTCTTTAGCTTTTTGTTTCGTATTACTTTTGAGTTTTTAGATACTTTATAGCTTGTGATTAATACAAAATAAAATTAGTACTTAAATATTTTTGTTAAGGTGTTTTCACAATAAATTTAAGATCTTTACTAATATATGGATTAATAAAAATGATTCAATCATTTGGAAGAAGAAGAGGAAATTAATGTTTGGGATAGATCAGGATTTGGTCTCTATTTTTCAATTGACTGTCTAATTATTATCTTTGGCTTCAAAACATATATAGTTGAGGAATTGTGATGTTCATGAATTGTTGTTACATCTCATTTTATGTGATTTCATTTTTGTAAAAATGTACTTATTTTACAGTATTGGTGGTTGTGACACTAGTAATATATACTATGTTATTAAAATTAAGAAGTTTGTATTTAAAATATTGATTTCTAAACTTGAACTAACCAATGTTAAAAAATTCACCTATGGTTTCTCTGAAGAAGCTCAATCCTAGCCTTAAGCTTGCTGCATTCCAGGGACCAGTCTCCCTGTATATACATAAATAAGATGTTATGCATGAAAACCTTTACACATCTAAAGCTAATTAATAAATAAGATAGAAATTTTTGGAAATAAAAAAGTTTCATTAAACTAATAGATGAAATTAGACATATATATATACCATAGTAACTGGATCATTGATCAACCGCCTCTCTGCGTAACAATACCTCTCATATCGCTCAAGGATCTTTTCCATGCTGACAATGTTAATGAAAACAACTCAATTCGTTAGAGATTATTTTAAGGATCAATTAATGTTATGAACTCAAAAACATCCAATAAAATCTACATATTCTTAAACAAATCAATTAAAAAAAGAAGAAAAAAAAAAGAAAAGGTCAAACCCTATATATATTTTTTAGTAAACAATTAGGGTGAGAGAGATTAGATAAAAGTTCACTGACAGTATTAGTTATATATAAATAGGGTTAAGTCCTCAAAAACAAACATAAAAAAGAAGAAGAGAGATTTGGTTCAACATTCGAGATCTTAACGATGAGTGATTTAAAAAGAGATTATATAATAAGAAACAAAGATACGTAGAGACCGAAAAAGAAGAAACATATATATCTATTTAAAAATTTGGATTTTATTAAAAGATAGTAAAACAGGCATCGATCTGACCAAACAAAGGATAGATCTAGCGATGAAATAAAAGAGAAGAAGAAGAAGAAGAAAGGAAAGAAAATCGGAATTGTGGGTTGTACAAATAATGAAAGAAATAGAAAGCCCTAACTAGATAGGAACAAATAGGGTATGAAAGATCTATTAGTGGGTATTTAAATATATATATATATAAGTATATGTATATGATATAGAAGAGAAGGAGAAGTGAATGAAATGAAATGATATTATTATTATTTGTAGTTAGTACCAAGAATCGGTAGAGTACTCAAAGAGCTTTCCTTTGTGAGAAAAGATGATCAAAGCAACTTCAGCATCACATAGTACGGAGATCTCATGAGCTTTCTTCAGAAGCCCTCCTCTCCTCTTTGAGAAAGTTACTTGCCTGTTGATCTTGTTCTCTATCCTCTTCAACTGAACTCTACCTCGACCCATCTCTCCCTCTCTCTCTCTACAAACTCTGCCCTAATCGACCGATCTTCCAAGAATGGAAAGAAACACCTCTAAATCTATCTATATATTACACTTTCTCTCTCTATATTTGATAACTTCCTCTTATATATAATAATAAAATGCAAGTTGTAACGTTGCTTTTTACTAATGCCTTGAGTTTTCCTTTTTTGCAGCTTCTCTTTCGTGAAAGTTTATGTCAATGAAAAATTATCAAATTTTATGTATAAATAATAATATATGTAAACTGCAGTCCTGGGAGAGATGTAATCATTAGTAGTTTTGATGAAACCGGAGTGGTTTTCATAGTTGTGCTGTCGAGTTCCCATTGGTTCCGTACATATTCTTTCCTATTCTTCCTTTCCTCCACCAGTCCCCCACCACCACCCTCCAGCTTCAATAACGTTTGTGCCATGCTGACGGCGCACGTGTCAGTACAATCGGTTTAATTTATCATCTATTTACAATTCTCATTTTTTCTCTTTTTTTATATATATATAAGATTTTTATTTTATAAAATATCTTCTTCTATTTTCAAATGATGTATCAATTAATTATTTATAGTGTCTTTTATCGGCCTCAGCTAGCAACTGTTTGGATGATTATTGATTTAGAAATGGTTGTTCAACAAAAAAACAAACAATATAATGTATAAATGTTTGAAATGCTTGTTTCTTGAACTGAACTTAATACTTAAACTTTGTTGTCAAATAGTTCATATAGTTCATGTAATTACCGGAACTAAACCCAACTCGAAATGACTTAACCTAAAAAAATGGTTTATATTAATTTACTAACCCAAAAGATTTTTTTTGAATTGTTTAAATAACCGAATTGAAATAAACAAAAAAAAATCATATAAAAGATAGTAAAAATATATTATTTGTTTGAGTAACTTCAATTGAAGCCGGTGAAAAGTGTTTCAATCAAACTACTCAACTTTGGGTTGAGTTTTGGGGGTGATCCAATACTTGCACATCAATGTTGCCAAAATTTATATGTTTTCAATTCATTTCCTTTTTAATTATCTATTTCATGTGTTATTAAGAGAAGGATTAATTATGATTATAAGGAAATGATCAAGTTATTTATTTAATTTATTTGGTAGAGGAATGTGAGGATTTGGCTATTATAGTAATTTAATTGGTCCTAGTACCTTCCATTTCTTCTGTTTTATGATGTTTATGTTATTGTGCTTTAGTGGACACTTGTACACACTATATATATAACAATATCTTTCATGTTTATGTTATATGATTTTTTTTAAAGATTTATAAATTATAGTTAAAGGTTAATATTACTACACCATTATGTTGCAACAAAGTTACAAAATGCAAAAATAATTATTAAACTATATTGCATTTTCTTTCAAAATTTTAATTAGTTAGAAACAAAGTTGTAAGTAAATATTACAAAATTAGTTGCAAAAATTATGCTAAAAGGTTAAAAAAACTAATTATAAACTTGGAAGGAAAAAATATACAAAACTAAGTTGTAAAAAATCTAAATTCAATATAAACTTTTATTTTTTGAAAAGGGTAAACATGGAAAATAGGAGTTAAATTCTTAATTTCAAAATAAGTTGCAATTGAATACAGTAGTAATATTAAGTTACAAAATATAAATACAAAAGGTGGTTTTAAATAAGCTGAAAAGTTTACAATATTTCATATAAAAAAAATTCAGCAAATATTATTGTTTTATTTACTAATACTCACATTAGGCCCGACCTCAAAGTTGAATATTTTATTTTAATTATTTTGAACCTTTTGTATAATAATATAAAGATGTATAATAGCTTGTTAAAATTAACTTAATTTAATTATTTTCTTTAAAAGTTCAAATAAAAAATATTTACTTTTAATGTGGTGGCCCTATGCAGATATATATCCCATTGGGTAGGCCTAACTCTCATAACAACTAACAAATATGACTAAAATATTTATATGTTGCAATTGTAGGTAGGAAAATATATTGTTAAACCTAGATATTTTGTGGTGCATTTTTTAGATGGTTCATAAGTTTGTATACAATTACTCACAATACACTTTATTAATGACTTAAATAAGTTGTTTTTTTACGACTTAACAAAAAATAATAATGAAAATATATATATATATATCAACATTTTCAGTTCATCTCATTTCATTGCAAACGGAAACAAAGGAAAGAAATAAGAAGGACAAAGGGAAAAGGAATACTACCAATTGAAACAACAAGTTGATATGAAAATAAAAATCTTAATTGGGATAATTAGGATTTGATACAGTTTGTAATCTTTATTTCTTATATGTTTAATTGTTACTATTTAGGTTTTTATGGTCGTTTGACCTACTTCGATCTCACCCCAATTTAATAATTTAATGTATAAGTGATAAGGGATTATACAAACTAATTTAACTAAAATATAATTAATAAAAGAAAGCACCTTCAAATTATTAATTTTCTAAATGTATATATAAGTTCATTTTATTTTTTCAACTTCAATCAAAAGTTCATTTTATTTCCTTAACATTCAATTGGCATTTCTCTGTTTCATAAACTTGTAGAAGTGACTCAAACTCTCAAACTATTCTAGTGGTACGCCATTTTTTTTTTAAAAAGTTGTTAATACATTAATATGATTAAAGAAATACAAAATTAAAACTTAACGAAATTAATAAAAACTTGTGGCAAGATTTAATTTGAGTAGTTTATAATATAAAGTAAATAGAACAAATTATTGCATGTTGAGAAGCAAAAACATATTTTAATTTGATTATGCAAGTTAATAAAAAATAAAATAAATTCATTTATTTATTTATTTATATATATATATATATATATCCTGTAAAATAAGAATATATAATCTATGCTATGAGTAAAGAATTTATAATTTTACTTCAACTTTACTTGATATTTTATCTTTTAGAAATCATTATTATTACTTAAACTAACATAATAGGTTAATTTTTATATATCAATGTTTATAATAAAGAAGATAAAAACCAAATTATTAATTGAATGGATTAAGATAATAGCCTGTGAATCTAATATATAGTTAGTTGTAAATACCAATCTAAACTCGAATCAAAACTTAATATAGGGCTTGTTCGGATTGAGGTTTTTTAAAACCTAGAGGGAGAAAATAATAATGATTGTTAATGATTTTGAGAAAGTGATAATTATTTTTGGTAAAATGACTTAAAGGGTATTGATATATATAAATAAAATAAAAAAATAATAATTTAAAATAAAGAGTATTTTAGTATTTTGGTTATTGAAATGAGTGATGTGATTGTTGAAAAGTGATTGATTGTAAAATTGATTTTATTTGAGTTTTTCAAATAACCCAAAGAGAACAAAGTCATAGTATAGGTTCGAAAACTGGATGGTTAAGAAATTTTGAAACTTAAAATAGATCTCAAATCTTGTATGGCTTTTCTTTTGTAGTGTTATTAAGGTAATTTAAATAGTTTCTATTTTAGAAAAATTTTGTTAACGAGTTTTATGAAACCTCGTTTGTGATATCAATCTATTAATAAGATGAAAGATTAATTCAAATAAAATTGTAAGTGACATAAGATAATTTTTTGTAAAAATAAATGAAAAGAGATTTGATGTAAGAAATAAAAGAGTTGACATGTTACAATGGTTAATCTAATCATGTCATGTTATTTTTATTTATTTTGAGAAAAATGTAATGTTATGCTACATTATCTGTTACAAATTATAAAATTAATATACTAATGTAACTCAAATAAAAGATGTGATTTTAAAAAAACTAAAAACTAATAAATAAAATACAATTTATAAAACTATTAGGCATGTGCATATATATTTCACCTTAGCAATTAATTAAAAGGGAAACTTTAATTAGTTGTGGCAACTGTCCAAACGCCAATAGATATTAATAATTATCCGAGGAGAGGCGGCTGCTCATGACCAATAAAGAAACTAATATGGACCCATTTCATTTTTTTAAATATTTTTATTTTGAAGTTATATCATTCTTTCGGATAGATATAGATTAAAATAAAATAACATTTATTTTTGAGAAGTAATTTATAAATTTATTAATGATAAAAAAAAATGTACAAATGGACCCAATTGTATTCATTAATGTTATGGTCTGTTTGTCTTTGAAAGTATGTCGTATGCATGTGGTAATGCAACATCTCTATTATTAACAGTGATTTGATTGATAGTTTTAATAAAGAATAATATATATATATATATATATATATATATATATATATATATATATATTATATTTTTGGTCCCCCATTCCCAAAAGGACATAAGATTTATTATAGAAATTATGATTACCTAAAGCAGCGTTTAACTAACTAACTAACTAAATATATATTCCATATTTAGTTTATTTGTGGAAAGGTAGACCATATATTTAGCATTTACTATTTTTTTATTTAAAATCAAAATTATTTATATATGACCTATTTATTAATATGGGCCATTTCAATTTTGATTTTGATTTTTTTTTTTAATGAATGCCACCAATTAAGACCAAGGCCAGAAATTGAAAATGTTCAGAAGGTTCGTATTGTTATCTGATGAGTGAGCCCAATAAGATAGACTTAATAATAAATATATTGATTTAAATAAAAAAAATAATAAAAAATTTTATTTTGGTAACAATCATCATCACCAGGTAGGATAGTTGTCATATATATATATAATAATAATAATAATAATTATTATTATTATTATGTGATCACCCAAAATATATCCAGAATTGTGGTCTGGTCTTGTGATAAATAAGGCGTTCTAAAAATGGAAGGGCATAGTCCTAGTTAACATTATTATTATTATTAATATAAATGATAAAATGGTTTTCAAACCCAACCCTATCTGGATAACCATTATCAGACACGAATGATCATATTTATAATAATATTCTCCATGTATTATCATTGTCACGTTTTTGTAACAGTTGATCATATATATTTTGCTTAGCTATTTCTTAAATCAGCAGAATATAGTCCTGAAAATGAAAAGCTACCATTTATCGTAAAGTTAGACACCAGTAAAAAAAATATATATATTATTTTGACTCTTCTAACGATTACAGTCCTGAATTGCAAATCGTGCATTTAACAACAGTATACTGTTAAAACAAATTAATAAAAAAAAATGAGGGACTAAAGATGATTTAATTGAACTAATGGCAAAATATATATATTTAATTTTTTTAATCACTGAATAATAATATAAGATTGTTATTATTTTTTTTAAGATTATATAGACATGTCCTTATTTGTGAGGCTCATGCTATATAATATAACACAAAATGATCACAAAATAACTTAAAATAATTATTAATATATCACAAAATGATCTCCAGCTAATTAAATACTATATAATAGCATAATAAATTTATAGTTTATACATTAACGCATATAAATAAAGGGTTAAATAAATTAGTGACGGATAAAGGGTGTCATTCATCACTAAAACATGCCTTTTCCAAGATACTCTAATTGTTCTAGTACCATATATAATTACCATTACAAGAAGTTGCAAAAACATGCCTCAAAAAGCCTTTATCATTTTGAACTAAATTAATTAACTTCACGGCCTTCTAATTTGTGTCTTTTGCCCTTGTCTTTTTGGTTCCTTAGATAACAAATTAAAACAAATATTGTTGAAATACACAAACTATTAATTATTAACCTTTTACAAAATAAAATAGAAAATATAGTTGGGTGTCCCTGTCCTGGATTTGAAGGAAAGCAGGTAGCCTATATATATATATAAAGGAGGATGGGGTCCGCCCCTGTTAAAAGAAATTTGCCATGCCAGGAGGAGGGACCTAACCTAACTTAATTCCATTCAGTTCAATGAATGATGACGCATCAGCATGTTATCTTCTTTTACTTTCAGCCGTTGGTTCAGATTTTTGTAATGTTTCTATTTTGTTGGTTTTCATTCCCAAACACTTAACAAGGTTTTGAGTGGACTAGGTTCAAACCGAACTTCATCGCGGTTGATTAATAATTAAGTTAGTTTTTTTTAATATATGTCCCCATCTCTTCGAACAATTGTTGATTATGTTTTGTAATAAAGCGATTAAACTATAATCAAAGTCTTGTTACAAATGTAATAGTCTAATTTATTTAATTGTTAGACATTCTTGCCTGTTGTGGAGTGTGGACATTCTTTTTTGTTTATTCTTATGCACATATCCAATTTTGGTTTCTCAATCATATAATATTGTATTAAAGTTTAGACTATTCATTCATTCAATCTTTACCTTTGCCTAATTCACATGATTTCTTCCAACATCTAATTATATTATCCCCTTTCATGTGATCATATGTCTCTCTCTATATATATAGTACACATCATCACATGAAAGCACTCAATAAGCTAGCTCATTGGATTTGTCTTGCACACATTTATATATTCCTATGTTAATTATAACTTGTCATCTTCCAACTCATAATTAAATTTCATTATCAATTTCTATCATTCATTTGATTCAAATATTAACAATTA
Organism: Impatiens glandulifera; assembly: GCF_907164915.1. Classification (NCBI taxonomy): domain Eukaryota; kingdom Viridiplantae; phylum Streptophyta; class Magnoliopsida; order Ericales; family Balsaminaceae; genus Impatiens; species Impatiens glandulifera. Next base: position 61,498,291 of record NC_061863.1, read on the forward strand.
AAAAAAAAAGAAAAAAAAGAAAAAAAAAAAAAGTCTACCATCACCAAACAAAAATAAAAAAATTCAAAATCTTATCAAAGTTAGCTACCAAGCAAAGTTGACCACTTCATGTAACAAGACACCTACCTACCTAGCAGGTAAGTATTTCATCTACTTTAAAAATATATATTATATATATATATATATATTATAGGTTCAATTCGATTTACAAACGTAATTAAAAGAAATCTGTTTTACCTTATAATAAAATAAAATTATTACTATGTTATTTTGAAATGGTATGATAAATAGTTATATTTTTTTTTTATCTAATGTATATATGAAATTTTGCCCTAGTTTGGAAAAATTGGGGCAAAGGAGACGAGTGATACAGAGAGAGAGACGGCGGAAGGAGAAGACTGCTTTTTTTTTTTTGTATTCTTGCGGGAGGGGGTAGAAAAAGATATATCTGCGCCCGCCCCACCCCGCCACAGCCGGCAAGATTTCATCACAAACAGACTCTGATAAGTTTGAAAGAAGATTCCCATGCCGATCATTACAAAGCTCTATTCAATGGAAGAAGTCGCACAACACAATAGCAAGGAGGATTGCTGGATCGTCATTGACGGCAAGGTATCTACATCCTCCTCAATACCCAAAACCCATAATACCCTTTTCTGCAGGTATTCGATATATCATAGTTTAATCTCGTAATTTGCAGAATATAAAACTCCGTCTGTGCTGTTAATCTGAGTGAAATCATAACAATTGATCTCACCATAGTATCTATTAGAAGGTTAACGGATATAAATAACTATACTTTTTGAACTTGGGTGTATCCTATGACATTACTGAATTTTACTATTCACTTGATGACAGTTATAGTTTATGCATTGATTCATGAATTAACTTGGTTTATAATTATACAAACTGAATAACCTTTTGAGTAATTCATCTTTATGACAGGTATACGAGGTATCATCATACTTGGATGAACACCCTGGTGGAGATGAAGTGATCCTCCAGGCAACTGGTATGTGTTGTTTGTTCATCTTTTCTGGGTTAATCGGTGATGGTTAATTCGAACATTTGAATTGTGTGTTGAACTGTAGGAAAAGATGCGACGGATGAGTTTGAAGATGCAGGGCACAGCGAAGAAGCAAGAGAGCAATTGGAAGCGTTTTGCATTGGGGAGCTTGACCAAACCGCCCCTGCAATACCGGAAATGAAAATTGTTTCAAAGAAGAAGCAGTCATCCGGAGGGATTGTTCCAAAGCTGACCAACTTCACAAAACAGCAGTCTTGGGTTCTCCCTGTAGGAGGAGTGGGTATTTCTCTTGTGGTGGTCAGCTTATTGTATTATCGAAGGAAATGAGAAGAAAGTAAGTTTTCATTTTGTTAGAGAAAGAAGACTATTATTATTCTTAATTCATCATGTTACAACTTTTTTGTACACAACAATGTGTCAATTATCTTGTTTCAGAACAAGGATATCTGGTTTTTGTTTAATCATTTAAATGAAAGAGCTTTCTTGCCATTTACTGTGCCAAATATACATTGGCGTGTTAAACATACATTGTGCTTGGGAATTGTATTTATTTGATCATTACTATGAATTAAGATGAATATTGGTGTAGAATTTTAAATGTGTGATTGATGAGTGTTGATTAAATACTGAATTATTTGAAATGTGTGACCACAGACAAATAGGTTAACAATATCCCTTCTAAAAAGAAACATGGCCATCCTATGTTTCAAGTTAACTTTTCCTTTCTAAGATGTGACCATTCTTTGTTGTTGTTCTTACGGCTGCCCACTCGATAAATTAGGTTGCTTTCTTCATGTGTTGTGTATTTGGATGTTTACCATGGCTGTCATGTTTGGGAGGCTCTTAAAGTTATAACAGCTCACGAAACAGTTCATGTGGGACACTTGTTTTAGAACATATTCATATTTGGTATGATTCACGAAAACAAAAATACGTTTACTTTTCAAAAGAAAAATGGATGTTCACCAGATGTCTTTGTTTGTTATGATGCTACAATAATACCCTACCAAACCAGACAAAGGTAAGTTTGATTTGAACAGAAAGTCTAACTTATCTAACATGGCACTCATCTTTTGATCATGCTTAATCCTTATTCTTGTTCAAAAGAAGCTTAAAGAGACCTATGACCCCCCTCCTAACTTATCTGTCATGTAAAGAAAAAGAGATTTCAAACAATCAATCAGTCGGTCAATAAATTGAAAGTTAGATATTCAAAACCGGACATAAATGTTCATATTGCAAACTGACCAATGCTACCAGCTAAACTTAAAACCTGAGTTGGTGGTTTAATGTTATCTTTGGGGATTTTTAGATTTTAAGAAATTATTAAAAGAAATATATTTATATAATTAGACTATTAACTTCTTAGAAAATTGATGCTGAAATTAAATTTATGTGGATTATATAGTTCTTAGAAAATGATTTATTTTCCATTTCATTTGTATTTAGAAAATTGACCACAAAGCCTCCGTAGCATAGTGGTAGTGCGTTCGCTTCGTAAGCGAAAGGTCGCGTGTTCGATCCTCGCCGGGGGCTTTGTTTATTTTTAATTTTTCAATCCTTTATATATATATATATATATATATATATATAGGGCTACTTGAAGGGTTCTTGGGTACTAATGATGTAGTTGATTCCGTAAGTACTCTTATTGGTTACAAAAGTATCCTTAATTAGTCAGTCACCCAAAAGGGTTATTGGTTAAACAAGGGTTTATTTTTATTAATGGACTACTTGCTCTCAAAAGGATTATTGGTTACTGACTGAATGATTGGTGTTTGTCAATGAGGATGTTTTTTTGTGACAATGTCCATTGGATTCTTGGACATTTAAATTAATCAGGCCTGTCTCGTGATTTCTCTCTTTTTGTTTGTGTCATTTGAGTGGTACTATTTTTGGCTCGAAACATTATTTGTTAATGTTTTTAGTTCTATTAATAAAAAGGTTTGCCATTTTCTATTAATCTGTGTGTGTTTTGGGAGACAAATTAGATAGCATTATTTATAATCCCCAAAAAATTATATATGGTTTAGGAGGTTGTCGTAAAAGGTCATAAAAAGGTTAGTAAGAAGAAAGAAGAAGAAGTTTGGAAAAAGATTTGGTTTTAGTATAAAAAGAAATTCCCTGAAAAGGAAAAAAAATATATATATACAAATATATATATATATATATATAATTAATTTTTTTTAATGTTTATATGTAACTTCTTATTTGATTTATTGAGAATTGATATTTTTTATCAAAAATAAAATAAAACTTTACAAAAATGATTTAATTGTGATTATTCATTAATCCAATATTGTGGAATCTAGGGAATGGTGTTCTTCAACCTCCAAGCAACTGTTGGAATCCCAAAAGGGGTGATATCCAATTACAACCTTATGCAACATATATATTCTATAAGGAACCATTTAAATAATTTTAATGGTTTCAAGCTGGATAAATCAATTCATTCATTAATTAATTTTCAAAGTACTTAAAACTAATTTGATTTAAGTTTATTTAAATTTATTATATTATTTTGAATAACTATCAAATTAAACTAACGAGTCAAGCTTATGAAGCTAATTAAATTTGCTATGCAAAAAATCAATTTTATCTAGATATTTTAATGAAATTACTACATTTTTAAAACCTAAAACTAAAGAAAGAAACAATGAAAGGAAAATATTAGGGTATTTTTCTTTTTGACTAAAATTAATTTTCATATTCCAGGTCTTAGTTTTTTTAACTGAAATTTTTTACAAAAATTATATGGTACTTAAAATAATACATAATTAAATTTTACATAAGCACCAGTGGTCTAGTGGTAGAATAGTACCCTGCCACGGTACAGACCCGGGTTCAATTCCCGGCTGGTGCATAAATGTTTTCATATTTTTTATTCTCAAACAATGGAGAATGCATTTATTTATAGGTTATTTTTTTATGTGCAGCATATATAGAGAGTAATGTTGTTTTTTGAAAATGATCTAATGGATGATGTGGTTATTCAATCTAATATTGTGGAATCTAAGGAATGGTGTTCTGAAAATGATCTAATGGATGATGTGGTTATTCAATCCAATATTGTGGAATCTAAGGAATGGTGTTCTTCATTGACCTCCAACTGTTAGAATCCCAAAAGGGGGTGTATCCAATTACAACCTTATGCAACATATATAATATATATATATAAGGAGCCATTTAAATAATTTTATTGGTTTAAGGCTGGATTTCAAGTTTCATCTATAGACACTATATATACAGAGACTATTCTTGTCCAAATATTATGTTGTCATAATGTATTTAACTCAATCCTGTCAACAAATAAATATATACCCACATTTAAAATAATAATTAAGATTATAATCAAAATGTAATATATATATATATATATATATAAATATAAAGCACAATACATTTACAATAAAACCGTCTTTGGGCAACGATAAAATATATATATATATATATATATATATATATATATATATATATATATATATATATATATATATATATATATATATATAAAGCACAATACATTTACAATAAAACCGTCTTTGGGCAACGATAAATAGATATAAGTATGATAATGATTAGTCTGATTGATTCACCAAAATGTCTAATTATTCAGCGTGGTGTAGCATTTTGAGGAGAATTTATCCTATGTGAAAAAGTTTTTGTGAACAGTCCAGATTCATTGTGGGGATGGTTCTTCGATTAAATTTTGGTACGACATTTGATATAGTGTCAAAAGTCTAGCTATGACGTATCATGAGCTTACTTCTATTGCTATATGTAGAAATGACATAATTAATGACATATTTGATCATCGGTCTAGTGGTTTCGCTAGCCAAATTAGATATATATAGAAGGAGATTAAACATTATGAATACTTCGTCCCATAATAGAGTTTTACTTTTGATAGAACGCAAACAAGTGTCACCGTCTAAACAAGACATTATGCATTGACAAGATATATATAGTTTCCATTTGAGTCATTGCTACAAGTTGTTTGCTAAGATGATTTCATATAACTTTTATTGGAAAAAAATCTTTGGGAGTCAAAAATTTCATTCAAAATCTCGTTCTTTGGATGAAGTATTATTCATGGTGGAATTCTAATAGATGGTATGTGCATGAGAAAATGTTGTATTATGGTTAGTCTTATGTGTCAAGAAGAGATAAAATCGACAACTCACTTACTTTTGCATTGTCGAGGGTGACTAGAGCCGACCCCGAGGTTTGGGCTGCCCTAACCTCGGTAGAAAAAGTTCGATATACTTTTTGTTGCCCTAAGTCTAGTTTTAAAAATTGATAAAAATAAATTCATTTTTTATGAGATTTGAAACCATAACCACATTAAAACTTTAAATGCATATCTTGAACGACTAGGCTACAACTATTTATGTTTACAAGTACAATAAACATTACTAAATATTTTGATATTTTTAACAAATGGGTTGCCCTAGGAAGTGGGTTGCCCTAGCTCGAGGGCTTGTCGGGCTTACCCCAGGGTCGGCCTTGAGAGTAACTAGTATTTAGAGTCTTTTGTAGAGTATTACTGTGATTCATTGAGTGATGCTCGAGTTTTCATGTAGTTATTGAAAAGTTTGAATTGATGCGGTTGATATGACAGACCTAAATATTTGGGTTATCATTTCAATTATTCTTTGGTAGACTATCTAGTTGAAGAGAAATCGTTGATTATCGTCCGATGCGTATCATTATAATACTATTATTATGATGTTTTCTGAGATTCGTTCAGAAAAATTAGTAGTCTATCGGTGAGTTAATCGTTCTTCTCGATGATTTATGAGCTCGATAATTTTAAAAATATTTTTTTTTATTTTCTTATTTTTTATTTAATGTAATGTTTTATTGTTGTACTTAAACGATTTTTTATATTTTTAATATACATGAAACTTTAAAATAAAATTAAGACACTCAATTGTTTAGTTATGTAATTAAATATGATTAATAAGTTAATATTAAATCATGTTATATTTATTTAATATAACTAAAATGAATAATATATCTGAAATGAATATCCAGCCGTAGATTAACTTTATTTTCTCTATTTCTTTCTTTACTTTAGTTTTGTTTTCATTATAAATTTATATGGTTAATTAATATTTCTATTTTTATACTTTTATTAATTCAAATAGAATAAGATTATTTTAAAATAACCCCCCAACAACAAATGAAAGAACAATATCCTAGATAGTTTCTCTCTTTATTTTTGGCAATTGATATCATTAGCTAGAGTTAAGGATTTTACTTTCATTTAAATGAAAGTTTCTCATATAGTAAACTATTTTCGTTTTTTTTTTTCAAAAAATTGCAAAAAAACAATTGATTTATTTTTCTCAATTTTGTAAAGATTGTTAAATGATATTTTTTCTCTTTCATCTTTTTCCTATGAAAGTTAATACAGTTAATTAATAGAATTTATAGCCCACTCAAAGTTATGTTGAAGTGAGTGTTGTTTTGTGAAAATCATATCAAGTTACTAAAATCGTTATTTATGCAATTATCCTGTTTTTTTCACTAATCTTACGTGACATCTATTAAATCTATTACTAGAGGGTCGATGCACAAAGATCCCTTATTTTGATATTTAATTCAATTTATTACAAAAGGGTGTCCCATACATTTTATGAAGAAATTGTGAAATCAAATTTTGCTTAGTATGCCCTACAATGTACTCAATTGGAGTAAATCAAAAACAAAAACGCTTCAATGGCTTGAATATCAGTTCAAGAGTAAAACATAAAATTAAAAATATGTCAGTCTTAATCAAATTTATAAGGAAACTATGTATATTTTATATAATTAATATATTCAATTCATGTGGCATAAATCAAAAAAAAATACCAATTGTGTGGCTTGAAAGCTAGTTAATGAGCCAGAAATAGAATTATAACTTTAATCCTAGTTCGGTTTCATTTATTTTTAGCTGAACATTTGTAGTGGCACATATGGTAGCAGCAGGTTATCTAAGCAAAATAAAATAATAAATAGAGATGATTGTTGCTATTTATTTATTTATTTATTTATTTATTTATTTATTTTATTTTAAGAAAATAAAATAAATAAATAATGGAAAGACTGGCAAATGTCTCTGAATCTTGGCGGGGACAGATGTTTAGGAAGGAGAGCAAGTTGGTTGAAGGTGGGTCCCATTCTGCGTCATCTGTTGCCGACTTTCCACGTCATTGATATGATTAGTTTTACTATGACTATGATTTATGATGATGAAGAGCATCTATCATTTCTATTATTATTATATATATACATCAACATACACTTGTCACAACACAAGTATACAATAATAAAATAGGATTTCCCCAAATCCAAACACATTTTGCATCAAATTAAAATAAAGAAAAAGTATCTTTATAACTTTTCCATATAAAAATTAAATTAAATTAAAAACCTCTCTAGAAGTTCTAAATTTTTTAATCTTTTTTCCTTTTTTAAGCATTGTTGGTGTATTTTTTTTATTCAAAACTCATATTTTAATTATTTTTATTTTATTTTATTCGGTGCCAACTAAATTTATTGTTATAAAAAAAAATTAATTCAAATAATACCCTAATATTTTTGGGTTATTTGATATTCATACATTCTGATTATGTTGGTGATTTTGTTTTGTAGTTCATATTCATTATATTTTTTATCTTCAAAGTAGGTAAAATATAATTAAATTTGAAGTTATTTTTTCAAGTATTAGGATTGAATTTTCACATGCAAATACTCTTACATTTATCCTCTTATATTTTTTATTTATTATGTTGATCATATAAGTTAAATTATCATCTGTGTATATGCTGATCATTTGACTGTATGACGTTGCTATATCAACCCCTCCTACCTAAGAATAATTTTGATTGTGAAGCCAAATATATTATTTTGACATTATTTCACTTATTTTTTTATTTGTTCTACATCATCCATTATTAAAATATTTTTTATACTGTTCATATAATTTAATATCTAAATTCTCCATTATTCTTTTAACTTTATATTATTTATAAATTAATTTTGTATATATAACTTATTATTTAATTAAACAATAATTAATTCATTATGAAAAGAATAATTAATTTTGTATATATAACTCATTAAGGACTATACCTCGTCATTAAAGTTACATAGAATTAAAAAAAAAAAAAATGCTATGACTATGATTTTTATGATGAAGAGCATCTATCATTTTTATTATTATTATTTTTATATGTACATGAATAAACACTTGGCATACCACCCTTTGGTTTAAGTTATTATAATAATTCAAACAAAATTAAACATATTTTATTATTCTCGTCACTAATTTATTATTAAAATACTATATTTAAATTATTATTATTTTAGTTTATTTATATATATCAATAATTTTTAAATTTTTTACTAAAAATAATCACCACTAACTCAAAAGTTATTAATAAATTTTTTTTATCCCTCTAAAAATTTCAAATAACCCAAATCCGAAAGAGCTCAAGTATAAAACACATCTCCCCCAATACAAAACATTTATATTATTGCATCAAATGAAAAAAAAAAAGTGTCAATGTAATTTCTTCTTATAAAAAACAAAATTAAATTAAAAAACCTCTCTAGAAGTTCTAAAAAAATCTTTTTTTTTTTTTTATGTTTATTAAGCATGGTTGGTGTATCTTTATTTCAAAACTCTTATTTTATTTGTTTTGTATTTTATTAGGGGTTACATTTTGTTTAACCCAACTAAATTTATTGTTATAACTTTTTAGTTCGAATAGTATATCCTCAATATTTATGGGTATTTGTGGATCGTTTGAAATTCATACATTCCAATTATATTGGTAATTTCTTTTTTCGAGTTCATGTTTATTATATTCTTAGCCTTAAAGAATAGAAGGTAATCAAATTTAAAGTTATTTTCCGTACGTTAAATAAAAAATTATTGAAATTAGTTTTTCATATACAAACCGTTATGTACATTCCTCTTATATGTTTATTTATTATCAATCAATTATCATTTGTAAATATCAAATGATCCATTATTATTTCACACGCTGTATGACGTTGCTATCAACCCCTCCACACCTAAGAATAATTATAATTGTCAATCCAAATATATTGTTTTTGACATTATTACACTCATTTTTTATTTACTTTATTAATTATTGAAAATTTTATTTTTTAAATTGTTTATATAATTTAATATTTAAATTCTCAATTATTATTTATAAATTAATTGTGTATATATAACTCATTATTTGAATTAAACAATAATTAATTCATTATAAATAACATCCTTCAAACTTAAGAACTACACCATGTCATTGAAGTTATTTTGAATTAAAAATACAAAAAAAAAATCCTAACATAAAACACATATTTAGTTGTTTATTTTGAGGTTTCTCTAATATAAAGATAAGTACACACTTATTTAGCAAAATATGGTTAACTTATCTCAACCAAGCTGGTTATGAAAATTACTATATAAATTAATGTATAATAGACTTGGTACAATCATTAAAAATATATACAAGTTCGTTCAAATTATATGAACCCAAAACAATATTATAGAATGATGACACATTTCAATATTCTTCAAAATGGTGCAAGGCATAACCCATTTAATTTGAGTGGAACTCCATAAGTCATTTCAAATATTAGTGACCTATTAAAAGTATAATGGAAGATATCAGTATCTTCTCATCACTAAGTCACATTTGAAATTTGTTTGTCTTTATCACATTTGTTTTTTATACATTTATCATCCTTCAAAATTCTTCTTTTATTGAGTTCCATACAAGAATAAAAATTTGATCTAAATATTCTTCTTCTATTATCTATTTCACAAATATTCAATATGCATCTAATTAGCTACTGGCTAATAATGTTTTTTTAAACAAGAATCAAGCTCCACTTATGGTATAATTTATAACTCAATATAATTTTCATCAATTCATTCAAAAAAATCAAACATCTTGGTTGGAATCAACAATCATTTTAATCTCTTATTTCTATTGCATCCTTCAATTCATCAATCAAAATATTTATATATTTTTTATTTAAATTTTTTTTTATCATTTCATTCTTATATTTCAAAAAAAAATTACTTCATTAAAATTTTCACCAATCATTATTTTTAAATAATAAATGGATAGAAGACAATAATTTGAACTTTATAACTCAATATCAAATAAAGCCAAATCTATCAATATTCTAAAACATATTTTTAATAATTTTTAGGATACAAATACAAATGTTTACATTTCTGGTGTAGAATATTTTATTGATGAGCTATATTCAAATGTATTTATAGTCTATATTTTTTTGGTTTGAACAACACTATTGTGAGATCATATTTCAGAGAGTTGTGTCAAAATTAAATACATTCTATTTTTGTATGATCACTTGTTATACTAATGTCACATTATTAAATTCTTTATATAAAAAATATGACATTCCCATTTTTATCTTAAGAGTTTGTAAATTCATTATAATATGTTTTAATTAGAATCATTATATGTAATTTATTAGGATGGTTAAAGTGTAAAAAATAATTGTCTAAGATAATAAATATTATTAGTTCGATTTTTACTTAAAAACGTTTTAAGTTTAAATAAAATTATTAATAAGAAGTATACTTAATAACTTCTACAAATCAGATTCACCATAAGAATATTATTAACCAAAGTAGCCCAATGATAAAAGTCGATTTAAGAGATACGGAAGAAAAATTATTTATTAAGGTAGTCCATGATAAAAGTCAATTTAAGAGATAAAAATTTACAGATTCAATTTAATCTGAAAACGAAGAATGATAAATTATTTAATTTTCCATTTCACTAATTTTCCTTTATACATATAAGAAAGGTAATTTCCTAATATAACTTTGTTTTGAGTTTTTTCTTTTTTAACTAATTTAATTGATTATTTCGTTCTCAAATTAATTTAGTTTAATTGAAATTGTATTTTTTTTTTTAAATTTAATTATTTATATTTTAATATATATATATATATATTTATACAATGAAATTATTATTTTATTTAACCTAATAAATATTAACTTGATTGTCATAATTAAATTTAAAATAAATAATATATATATATATATATATATGTTAAGTGTGATTATTTTTTTATATAGCTAAAGTGATATTTTAAATTATCTGAATAAAGTTTAGATAAAATAAACACTTTTAATTACACTCGGAAATAAAATTAAAACATGATACAATCACGAAAATACAAAATATTATTGTAAAAATTAGTCACGTCAAAATATTTCACAAATATTTTTGTAATTAATTAATTAATTATTTATTATATATTATATAAAATTATAATTAAATTTATAAAAATAATAATTTAAAATATAAATAATTAAATTTGAAATAATAATTTAAATATATAAAATACAAATAATTAAATTTATAATATATTTAATAAAATATATAAAAATAAAAAAAATAAATTTAAATAGTAACTAGTTTAGTTTGAAAATAAATTAATTTAGTTTGAAAAAATTAACTCCAAACAATGTTTTAGTAAAAAATTATAAAATAAAGTCATTAATTTTTTATTTTTCTCTTAATATTATTCCTACATAAATATGTTAAAATGTAATTTGTAATCTATTTTAATTTATTATATTTTTATATTATCGGAAATATCAAATAAATTTGCATACAAATGTAAACTAACAAAAAATATCATTTTATTATTATTTTACAATAATATATCACATTTTATCTTATGAGAAATGATTGGGGAGATAATTTGAGTGAAAGAAAATGAGAGAATGACAAAGAAAATAATTTTTATCACTTTTCTCTTTTCTCACACTTTTTCATTTTTCCAACCAATAAGTTGATGATAGTCATTCTCTCTTATTCACTCTCACAAATTACATCCTTTATCAATCCTTATATCTTATTTCATCACTTTTCCACGATTAAATGTGAGATAAAAAAAATTATATACATTGACAATTTTTGTATGTATTTTATAAGAGTTTTAAAAAAATATATGAATTATTTAAAGAATAATGATTGGTGTGAATAATTTTAAATAATAAGACTTAAAAATAATTAATATATAATGATAAAAAAAATTAAAATAAAATATATTTTAATATTTTAATTAATAAATTAAATGAGGTAATCAAAACAATTTCAATAATATTTTTTTAATTTAACTTATTGAAATAATACCAACTGATGAAATGGCCTAAGCCTAACCTCTAGTGTTTTTACACTAAACATAATAATTATTTCAGTGAACAAAAAAAAATGATAAAAACTATGATAATAATATTATAAAATTAAGAGGAATTTTTTTTTTTTTTTTTTTTTTTTTTTATGATACCATATAATATGGTCTACTATCATAAGATAAGATAAGTGAACCTCTACGGCTCTACACATGAGCATGACCAACTCCAATAGGCACTCTTAAAATAAATAAAAAGATAATAATGCAATACTATGGTCAACAAAATTATTAGATGATTTTTATTAATTAATAATAAAAATCAATATATTTTTAATATTAATTTAAAAATTATAAAATGAAAAGATAAGTTTTTTTAATTAGATAGCCCGGTATAAGAATGGTTAGTAAATATTTTATAAAATAAGAATAGAGAGAGAAAAAAGTGTATCTTGTATAACATAAATATCCCTATTTTGATAATTAAAGATATTAAAACGTATGATGAAATTCTTTTATTATATCACCATAAATTGATTTATATTCTAAAGTGGTTTTGTTTTAATGGTATTGTTTTTTATAAAAGTACTATTTAAACAAATAAATAATGAGAGAGAGAAAGGGGGACAAACACGTTGCGCTTTATGAGGCCTGAGATCTAGAATCCACGTGGCATATCTTTTGGGAATCCCAAGTTTGAAGCATACACATGCTGCCACCTCTCATCTATTTTATCTTTCCTTTCACAAATTATTATTTTTTAAATATTTACTCCTCATTTTATTTAACTTATAAATGCTAACACTAAATAACTAGTTTTAAAAAAATAGCTTAAACCAACAACTACACTAACTACACTATGTACACTATGGTCTGTCCTAAATAGGTTTATTTGGTTTATTTTGGCTAAAATGATAGAAAAATCAGGTATGAAATATGGATAAGTTTATTTAGATAAAATGAGTTTTGGGACATTTAAGTCCTTATTGTTAAAAATTACGGAGCGTGCTATTGGGTAATAAAGTTTATTAATTTAAAATTCAAAAAATTTGGTAAGAGTAAAATGATATTTTAAATATAAAAATGAAGTGATTGAAAAGATTGAAGTGACAGAGAGTATGAGAGAGAAAAAATAAATTTTATTCTTAAAAAAAACTATTTAAGATAAGCCCTAAAACAAATTGAATCAAATTGATTTTTTTTTCTATTATTTGAACAAATAGGATGAAACAAATAAAATCTCATAAAGAATTACATGAAAGTCGTATTCAATAAAAGTTGTATATACAGTTTGAAGGAAGAAAAATCTTTCATATCGAAATGCATCCTAAATTATATCAATTAACGATATAAATTATATATAAATAAAATCAAAATAATTCAAAATAGTTAACCTATCAAGGTCTTAAATCCTATTTAACTATATTTTATTTGAGAACATTGGTCATTTGAGCTTTTCTTTAATAAATAAACTAAAGTTTTTTAAAAATTAAATTAGTTTTTACATAAATATTCATTTATGTTTTAAGTTATCTATACATAGAAAAGTTAATAAATTTAACTCAATTCTTGCCTATTTGTTATTAAAAAAAATTGTTTGATATAAAGTTTTTCAATTTTTTTTAATAATTAAAAAAAATAGTTATATATAATAATAAATTAAGTAATGTTTAATTAAATTAAAATTTTTAGAAAAATAATTCTATAAATACATTAATTATTACCAAATTTAGTTCATTAATAAATAGAATATATTTTGTCATTTAGATGATTAATTAATATAATTTTAAGAAAACACTCATTCAAAATGAGACAGAAAAAACTTTGATAGGAACATCATGATAAGAGAAGGAAAAGTTTGTCCACTTTGATTAACACGTGTCACCTCTATCCTCTCCTAAGACGCCACTTGTTCACCTGTCGCCATCCAAGGGCATTTAGGTCATTTAACAAGACATCATCTCTCTCTCTCTCTCTGAGTTTCCCTCTTCTTTCCTCGATTGATCTCTCTTTCTTTCTTTCTCTCTCTCTCATCCAACACTACACCATTGTTTTTCTCTGAATTTATTCCTTCGTTTACTGCGGCCGTGAAAGTTTGAATCCTGAAGAAAGATCTGATTTTGGATATTCAGAAAGAAGAAAAATGCTAACATTGCATCTGGGTATGCAGGATTTGGATCCTAAAATGGCTAAATCTGCTTTATATACAACATAGCTTCTTAGTATTATTCTCCGTTTTTCTTTAAGAGTAGAGAGTTATGGATGAAACAGGTAGAGGAAAGAGAAGCATTCACAAAATGGAAAAACTCACTTTAGAAACAAAAATATTTCCTCGAGATTTCTTGCAGGGTTTCCTAATTCCTAATCCGACTCAATTGTCCAAGCCAAGTCCTAGTAATGAAGAAGATGATACCGAGTTAAATCTCGGTTTATCACTTGGAGGGAGATTCGGCGTCGACAATAATAGTAACAATAAGCTGCTTGTAAGGTCCACTTCAATTGCTGGAACTTTCCCTGTCGTTCGTGAAGACGACGTGTTGACTCCACCGCCGGTATCATACCATTCGTTGATGAGAACGTCGTCGCTGCCGGTGGAGACCGAGGAAGAGTGGAGGAAAAGGAAAGAGTTGCAGACGTTGAGACGGATGGAAGCGAAGCGACGGCGGTCGGAAAAACAGAAGAATTTGAAGAACGATTCCGGTGTTGAATTGTCAGCGGCACAGGGGATCCGATTGCGTTCCTTGGTGGGTCAGCCGCCTCTTAGGGTTCCTCCAGTAGTACCAATGGATCAATCTCAATGCGGGAGTTCTTCTGGGATGTCTGAATCAGAAAATAGAGCTGTTCAAGGTATTCATTCCCTGTTTTTTCATTCATTATTAGATCCACATATTTGGTTCACTTTCAAACGAAAAGCAATGCAAAAGGTGCAAAAGGCGCTTGAAAGCTGTATGGGATGCTAGCTTTTTGGAAACTAGTCATTGGTTTTCGATCATCTTTAATGGGTGGTTTAGAATTTTAAATGCAAAAACTCGAGCTCTATGTTTTGACAGCAGGATCGAGTGGGGAAGCAAGTCCTGCAGGCAGCATCCAGGCCTCATTGCAGGAACAAGGCAGTGTGGGTGGTGGCGGCTGTTCTAGAAGTCAGGCTGCGGCGAGCAAGGGAAAGAGAAAGGGAAAGGGCGGTAATGATGAGGAAAACTTAGAAGAGATGCCTTGTGTGTTCACTGAAGGAGATGGACCAAATGGAAGAAGAGTAGAAGGAATACTTTACAAATATGGAAGAGGAGAAGAAGTGAGAATAATGTGTGTATGCCATGGCCATTTTCTATCTCCTTCTGAGTTCGTCAAACACGCCGGAGGCAGTGACGTCGCTCATCCGCTCAAGCATATTGTCGTCACCACCACTTCATCAGTTCAGTAGCATCTTCCTTTCCATTTTTATTGAGTTCTTGTGTTCTACAATTGAGTTATGAATTCAAACCGATCTATTAACCAGTTAGATTCAATGAAAAAACAATAGTTTTGATTGATGCATATAAGGAAACAATAGTTTTAATTCCCCTCTTGGGCTTGGCTTATCATGAGTGCTTGCTCTAGTTCCCTTATGCGCGCCTCAAGCCTCGATTCTAGGACCTCATAAAGCCTCAATTTGAGCTCTTTAGGTGAAACTGCGTAGTTGGCAGACCCAATATCATAATCTAAGTCATCTTCTTCCTCGTCATCTTCATAAAACTGCAAGAATCCCACAACTTTAGTTTCAATTTTCTATTTGTTTTTTTGAAAATATAATAGAAGCCAGTAGTAGAATTTGGTTTTCTTACATTAGCAGATGGTTGTCTGATGTCTATAATCTGCAGCCTGGCCAGCTCGGCTTCAAGCTCTGTTTCGATTTCATTCATAAATAGTCCCTGTTTGTGTTGATGATCTTCATCCAGTTCTTGCACAATGATTGTCTCTTTCATATCCAACTCATCTATCAAATCCTGAACCAAACTGTCTGAATTCTTCAACTTCTTACCCAAATAATCCATTTCTCCTTTGCATGTTTTTGCAGCAGTCATGACACCTATAGTGATTCCAATAAAGAAAAGTACAACTCCGCTTGCTCTTGCTGCTGCTGATGCTGCAGCACTACCCTTATGATGATCATTAACCGAAGAAGTTCTTTCCCTTGGCCGCGGCTTTTCTTTCTCTTGGTTTCTTCCAACGTTTGTAATTCGATGTCCATCGGTTACCAAAACTGGACATACAGTCGGCGGCATAGTGGAAAGTGGTTTAACGGGATTTCTACTTGTAACAGAGATGATGCCCGGATGGAATGTTTTAGTGGCTAACAACAAATCATCTATTATATCATCATGTCTATGAACGCCATAAGAAGTACTTTCTAGATTGAAGTTCTCATTTTCTGTAATATTATTCTCCCAAATGGATTTTCTTTCCAAGGAGTTTTCTAAACCAATTATGTTGGATGGGCGATCCTTATGATCCCAAATTCTGCTAATTCCTTGTGATTCATTAAATTGTTGTTGATGATTATGAACAGAGGATGCATCCTTTTCACTATTTATAGCCGACTGCCAGTATTTGGCCAAGTAACCTGCACCTGTCGCGGCTGCAACAACCCATAAATCCATTCTTAATTTGCCTTCAAAACAAATTGCAAACAAACCTGGTCAAAAGAACAATGCTTTAACAGAACCCAGTTGAAGAAGATGTACGGCTATATATATATCAAGCTGAACCCATCAAGGAAATGATCATCAGTTTGAGCAAAAATGGAGAAAGAGATGAACTGAGTTGGATATTTCTATAGTTTCTATTGGAGAAGAAGAAGAATTATTCTACAAATTATCTGCTTATGAGAAATTCGTATTGAATAGTTGCCACTAAAATGTACCATTGCCACTTTTCAAATATATTATTTTTGTGGTACAAATTTACTATCACCACCACCTAAGAACCACAAAAACAAGTATTTTCCTTTCTTTATACAAACAAAATTTAAAGGTCACACTCATTTAATTAAAATTATTTAATTTATTTATACCCTTTAAAAATTAGTCATATCAACCGATCAAGGGATATGATTATGATCATATGACTATTTATATTGAAATTAGTTAAAATAATATTAAATTCTATAAAATTTTTATTAAAATATAATATTAAATTCTTATTCAAAAATCACAAACATAAAAATGGTCAAAATTTTAAATTAGGACTTGGTACAATTTAAAATTTATAATTCTTTTAAATCTTACCAGTTGGGACTCTTAGGGTTAAAATTATACAAAATAAAGTTTTATTTTAACCTTTTTAAAGTTGTAAACTTATTATATCGTGAAATTTATAAATTAATAAATAAAATATAAATGTCATAAATATAAATTTAATTACTGAATTTCAAGTTTTGATTATCGATCTCTAAAATTCAGTAGTTAAAATCATTGATTCCTAAAATTTGATAGTTAAATTAGTAATCTAAATTTTTTATTCATTTACTTATAAATAACCGATAAATAATAAATTAATTTGATTTGAAACTGTTAAAAAAAACTAAATTTTATATAACTTTTAACACTAATTAATTAAAATTATATGTTTTGGAGAATAAATGTCCAAAATCCTAATTTACTCCTCAGTCACAATTTGACAACGTGGCCAAAACATAAAAATTTAAAATTGTTGGTAATTATTTGACTTATAAAGTATAGTTACCTAATTACATTATATGGATACTCATGGGCTTATTTATACGTTGGTTATTCTTCTTTTAGAAATGCGGTCTTTATAGGATATAAATAGCCACAACCTAAAATGTTACACAGAGATGGCGTCAATGGCTTTACTAAGATGTGGAAATGTTATCAAAACCCTAAAGCATCAAACTATCAGGTCAATTTCTACTTTCCCTTCCCTCTCCCAGGAGCCTCAGCTCGCCGAACCGTCTTCATATCCACCGCTTTCAGTCGATGCCCCACTTCCGCCAAATCCAGCCACCGGAAGCCCACTTTACAATGAGAACTGGCGAAACCCGATCCCAACGCCGCCAGCTGCTCAGTCCCTTATCCCGATGGGATTCCTCAATCAACCTTCTGTATCTCGCATTCAGTTCATGTCGCAGACAATGGATGGCCAGTCTCTATTGAACATGTTTGCCGATTATACTGCAACCCAGAGGTGGGGAGACATGAAGCAGCTGTTCGAGTTCTGGATCAGGTCACTCGACAGTAATGGGAAGCCAAACAAGCCTGATGTTGATCTGTATAATCACTACCTGAGGGCTTGCGTCATGAGTGGGGCGACACCCGATGAACTATTGGATATGGTGTCACAAATGGAGCCGTACGGCATTGCGCCCAACACGGCATCCTTCAACCTGGTACTGAAGACGATGCATCAGGCTAAGGAAACAGCGGCTGCGGAGAAATTACTCGAAAGGTGAGTCTTTTAGCTCTAGTGAGTCAGTCACCGTCCTTAAATTGTTGTACTTGTCAATACCCTAGAAACATGACGGTTGATTATGGATCGATTGGGTGTTTATTTGTCCGAATTCTGCATTATAAAGTTGTTAAGTTGTCATGTTTTGGAGGAAGACTATGCTGATGGATGTCAAACGTTTATGTGAATAAATCATAAATAGTTAAAATATAGGGAAGAGTGGGAAAAATGTTAAGGTGTACATAAAGATATTCACATTTCGTGATATACAAATTGGTTAATCCCATACTGTTGGTTATTTATTAAACAGCTGCAAGTAGCCTTTAGGTCTTGGAATTTCACAATAGAAGCAGAGTTATCTGGGAAATTAGGCATAGCACCATGCTTTCTGAATGTTTATTCTCATATATTCCTTAGTAGGAGAGTTCTGTATCAAATGATTTACATAATTTCACTTGAGGTAATTATCTTATCTAATTTATTCAACATCTTTGTTGCACAATCTCCTCTTAATTACACTCGCTTCTCTCGGACCCTCTGAACAGAGGAAGCATCACTCATTTGGCTTGTTTTTTTTATTGTATTGGTGTCTTTCCTGATTGCATGAATCTTCTGTTGTCAACATATTGCAGGACTTCTCCTACCTAAAACTTGTTTGTGTACAAGATAACATTTAATTTTCTGTTGTCAGGATGCTACAGACGACTAAAGAATCTATGCCTGATGATGAATCATTTGACTTAGTGATTGGCATGCTTCTTTCCACTGATCAATTTGATTCTGCATTCAAATATATCGATTTTGCTTTAAAATCTGGGTATATGTTGTCTGTGACTGCTTTCACTGAATGTGTTAGAAGCTGTGTTAACAAGGGTAGGCTAGATATGTTGGTCTCCGTTATAGAAAGGTGTAAGGTATAGTGCACAGCTACTCTTTATGTCATTCTTCAGCTTTCCTGAGATTTGTTGGCTATATGTATTTCTAAACCAAACCGCCTTTTTCTTTTCTGCAATGCTATCAGAAAATGGACCAGAACAAAGCATTATGCCCACCCTGGAAACTTTGCAACTATATCGCTGAGGTTGCTGTCCAAAGTGATAATAGTGAGTTAGCCTATTATGCTCTTGAGTTCTTGGCCAAATGGATTGCTAGGGGTGAGAAGGCACGGCCGCAAGTCTTACTATCCGTCGATGAAGGTCTAGTTGTGTCTGCATTGGCAACTGCAGGTAGGACATACAATTCTAAACTGCTTGATGGATCATGGGCAATCCTCAAGCGGCGTCAAAAGGTTCCAAGTGCCGATTCTTTTGTTGCAAAGATAACTTCTCTCGCTTCACTTGGAAACCTACAAAAGGCTTTTGGTGCTTTACGTGAACTTGAGTCTGCTTATGGGAACTCTAGTGGTGATACTAACGATCTATTTTCCCCTTTTACAACTTTGTACCCTCTGGTTGTGGCAAGCTCTAAGGATGGCTATGTCACTTTGGATTCGGTATGTCTTTTCTTCATCATGCACTATCATTTTGTTAATCAACATGGTCAGACCTGATTTCTTCAACTTTGTTTCAAACCTTTTGCCTTATTGTAGTTTTGAGAAATTTGTTTGAGCTAATTAAGTTGGAATTTATATTTATCTATTTTAGTGTTTTTGTTTGTCTTTCATATGTAAATGGTAAATTATGATTTGCCTATAGACCTTTGGATTTTATGAGATTTAAATGTACTAAGATTTGTTGGTTTCTCATACTTTGATGGCCCTATTTGGAATATCTAGATATAGGTCCTAATGAGAAATCACTAGTAATTTTTCCAAATGTGATCGGATCCACATCCGGATGACAAAAATGGTGTTTCCAAATGAAATCAAATGTTCGCCAACAAACAGTAACCACAGTTTCTTAAGGAATTTTCCCTCACGGTAAAGGATAAAGAATTGAAAATTGGTCTCAAGCATATTAAGAAGTTAATGATTCACCCATGGGCAACCATGTGCATAACGTATCAAATCCTATTATGCTGTGAAATATTTTAAAGTTGTTTTGGAGTAGTACTGAAATATGTACTTGTATAGTTTGTGATACTTGTTGCATCAAGATAGAAATATCTGTGTCTTGGATGATTGTTTTTTTAGTTTTGGTGATTCACTTGTCTTTTACTGTTTCCTAATTTTGATTAATTTGAAATGTGAGTCTAGGTATACTACCAACTAGAGAAGTTAAGCCAAGCTGATCCCCCTTACAAGTCTGTTGCTGCACTAAACTGTGTAATTTTGGGTTGTGCCAACATATGGGATGTTGACCGTGCCTATCAGACTTTCACTGCTATCAGTGACACTTTTGGATTAACACCTGATATCCATTCTTACAATGCTTTGATGTATGCTTTTGGAAAGCTCAGAAAGGTATAATAAATGTCAATCCTACTCATATACCAATCTTTGTACAAATTTTTATGAATTTTTTTTATGGGTTTGCCCAAATGCTGTCAGTGGAGGCTGTAATTGTAGATGTGTCCATCTCATTTAATGCCATAACACTTTTGCTGTTAATATTTTGTTGTGGCAGACTGAAGAAGCTTCAAAAGTGTTTGATCACTTGACTAGTTTGGGTGTAAAAAGGAACGCAAAGACTTATTCTCTACTAGTTGATGCACATCTCATCAATCGTGACATAGCATCTGCACTTTCCATTGTTGATGAAATGGTAACTCAATGTTTTAAACTTGATTTTTTATTTAGTTTTGGAGTTTATGAACTGATGAGATAAAATCTGATCAGGTCAAAGCTGAGTTAATACCATCTAAGGAAATGCTAAAGAAATTAAGGAGACGTTGCTTACGGGAGTTTGACAATACAAGCGATAAGAAGGCGGATGAGGTGGCCCAAAAGTTCCAGATTCGAATGGGCACTGAGAGCAGACGGAACTTGCTTTTCAATCTAAATTATGCCACTGACTATGCATCATAGGTAAGTTATCTATGATTTTCATTAGAAGAATCAAGTTTGTACATGCCTAGCCAAAAACAAAACGGGATTTGATTGATTACATCCATATTCAATTTTGCAGTTTGGTGACGTTCGCCTATGGACATCTTGAGATCCTCCTTTTTTTTATCAAAAAATTATTTGAGTGTCTTCTTTGTTTGTAAAATAGGAATGATGCTAGATCTGAATTTCTGGCAAGACAGTAGAATGAACAATCTCATGCTTTTGTTTTTCTTCAAGTAGTTGTAGTAGTAGTAGCTTTATTAAATGTCAACAACTGAGTAAGTTGTTCATTTCCATGCTATTTCATTTATATTTTGTTCAATTTCCCAGAAAAAGAAGTTGGAGTATGACATAAATAACCACTCTTCCTTTGGAAGTTAATGATACACTGAGTTTTTATCGTGTTTTATACAACAGAAGGTTGCTCCAACTGAACTAATGCTGCAACACTTTGGATAATGTTTTCTTTTGGCATGTGTTATCCTAGTAGTTCTACTTCTGATTTTCAGAATTGTTTCATGTATGTTTGTATAGTATTTTTCAGAACCATGTTTTCATGAACAAACTGAGGATGGTTTTGCCATGTATAACCAAAATTCAACATGGATTTATTCAGTAAAATTGATTTCTAAGGTAATTTGTCATTCTATGTATTGTCACCGTTTATTAAGCTTAGGCACGCACGGCCCAAGTCTAAATCATCCATATTGTCTTAAAGTGTCTTCAAATTTGATGCAAATCAAGTTAATTATCATCCTATCCTGTTATCATAATAGTTTACTGTTAATTAGTTTAAATGAGTTTAATTCTTATTTGGAACACTTTCATTTGTATGATATGGATGAGTTGGGTTTAATCCCACCCCTTAAAAAATAAAATTATTATTGTTATTTTAAAATTAAAAATATATATTATATATAATATTTATATAATTTAATATATAATATAATATATAATATTATATATATAAAATAAAATTAAAAATTCATGTCTTTCTAAATATATTAGGTATATATTTCAATTCTTTTAAATATCATAATTTTCCCATAGTTTCACTCTAAATTTCCTTTTTAATTTTCTTTAAAAACTAGTTTGCAAACAAATATATTTTTAAAGAGGTAAATTCTTCTTTCTTTTTTTTTTATTTATAATTGTAAATTTAATTATATATATATATATATATATATATATATATATATATAATTGATTTTATGTATGTTGATTTAATGTAGAATTTTGAGAATTGATCTATTAGTATTATTTTATTCTAAGTCTTTTTTTCATGTTTAATAAAATATTCTATCTTCAAAGTATTATCTTTGATATATTTTTTTTAATGATATTATAGAAAATAACTAAAGGGTTTGAGCCAAAATAGAAAAATAAAATAAAATAAAATAAAATAAAATAAAATAAAATGTCGAAAAGAGCGGATCTTTAGAAGTTACTTATATGGGTAAGTATGAAAACCCTAGGTCATTTGAGACCGACTGATCAGGAAATTGATCGAATTACAGTTGTTAATTCGACTCTATATGTGCTCCTCGAGCTCCTACTTACTTACTTACTTCCTTTGAAGATCATCAATCAACAATATATATATAATCAAATTTGATTTGATTAGATATCAAAGAGAGGGAGGAGATTGAATGAAAATGGCGGGTGGTGGAGACGACAAGGAAGAGGAACAAGACGGAATGTCGGTCCATTCTCCGTGCAAGGTTCCACCTTCATCTGCTTCTTCCCTTCGCAAGGTCACTTATCGCCTCAATTCTTCTTTTTATATATATATACCTATATCTATATTGATTTGGTAGTCGTGTTATGTAATTAGGAGCTATCACAGGTTGAATTGGAACTTAAGCTTCTCGAAGCTCTCTCAATTTATCCTCCTTCTAAATTACGAGGTACTCAGTTTTATTTATTATGACAGACACAGCTCACCTTATTCCTGACCTTTTTGCTCTCAAAATTGACAAATTCATTCTCTTTAAACACCAACCAACCAACCATAAAAAAAAGGGTGGTTTATCTCATGTTTGCTTGCCTTGAGAATATCAAATTATCATCACTTGCATTATTCTTCAACTCAATTGTCAGTTTTGATTTGTATCATAAATACATACAGGTATTCATCGTCACTTTGTTCTCTATGGTCTTATGGAATATCTTCGAAAGAGGTTTTCTTTTTTCCCTCATTATTCAGCTTCTTTAACTTCCCAAATAGTACTATTCCATATAATGCATTCATGCTTATATCGAAACCAACTTTTTCAGTTTTGGTCGACAATTCTCATCGTCGGAGGTGTTGCAGTTGCTTGATCGTTTCTATGATGTGGAGATGCTGGTACGTCTATCTAGGTCTTACATTAATTCTCTGTTCTTGTGGCTGTTTGAGTGTTTCAATTCTTGTTCATATGTCTGGATTTAATCACCCATTTCAGTTTTGGTTGACAATTCTGGATGATGAGATTATGATTGAAAACTGAGTCAAACACACAAATTATAAAATTATTAGTTTAACAGCAACCCCTGTTTTTCTTTTGTGTTCAGAAACCAGATGAAGAAGATGAAGATATTCTGAATCAAGAGGAGGAATTCTCCCTGCCTCAGAGTTACTTTTTAAAGGAGGAATCTTGAATGGCAACCTTGTTTTCTTTGTTTAATCTCTTGGGTCTTTTCGAACTTTTACTTTTGGAAACTTGTGTCAAAAGCAACCTGATATAAAATACTAAAACTCAAATATGAATGAATGAAATATCAGCTGCCAAAATTATACATACACTGTGTTGTATTTTCATTTCTTTTGCTTCTTCCTCATTTGATAGATAGTTTCCTGAAATCTCCCAATTTAAAATTATAAACTTTTGCTATCTGTATAATAAGATTCTATAAGACCCACAAAATGAAATGCATATTTACAGAGATTGATTGCGTGTGAATGAAACATAAAACGACCGGTGGTAACACATCAACCATGCTTGGAAGTTGGAAAACTGTTTTCTAGAAAATAGAAACTATGCTTAGGACAACTTAATTAGGTTTTATGGTTTAGATTTCATCTGCCTTCACAGGACTCCAACCCTTCTCTGCTGAACCGCGTCTCCTAGCATGTGAAATATAACCGAGGACATAACCACCAAACGCCCCAACAATGAGAACAATAACTCCCTTGGTGTATCCGCCAAACCCCGAATCCAATTCCATCTTCTTGTCAACACCAATACTTCTTCCATGCTCCACCCTCTTAACCACCTCCATGTCACCATCATCGTGTCGATCATTCGTAACGCCGCTTGCCATAAACTCGACCATGTCATGAACCTCCCCATCGTGATTTCCAACATATGAAAGTTTCATCTTCTCTCTCGTGGCAACCAATCTAGTGTAACCGAATTCCCCCGTCCTGTAAAGCGACCTGCTCGGCTGTGGGAAAATAGGGTCATTGGGATGGTCACGTCTAGGCTGCCATATAGGTTGCCAGTCCTGCCCGGCCATCCCAATCACAACATGAACGGGTAACTCTTCCGAACCGCAAGTGTAGTTGTTAATCGGGCAAAACCTTTCGTATCTATGAACATGACCCCATAGAGCAACCGTAACCTTATTCTCAACAAACAGCGGTTCCAGATGTTCCAACATTCTGTCCCTAAAAGGACCATCCCGGTTCTCGTTGCTAGTGGTGTACATCGGCCTGTGCCCCTGTACAACCACGAAAGGCGTTTTGTTCCTATCAACTGACTCCAAATCCTGTTTGATGAATTTATATTGGTTGCTTTCGGGTAGGAAGTTTGTTTCTGTTGATAAATACACGAAATGAACCACACCCATGTTAAAAGAGTAATATAGATTGCGGGTTGCTGGGGCGCGTGTCCCTGTTGGCTCCGATGAGTTTCCGGGCATGTTGAACCGGAGACTGTAGGGTACCCCACATTCACCTCCACCATCTTTTCCATAAATGGAGTTGGCCCAAGTAGGCCTCCATGGTTGTGATGGCCAGTCGTATTCGTGATTGCCAATGCAGACATGGTATGGAACTTTAGCTGCGATTGGTTGGATTTGCGTGAAGAAGTGATCCCATATCCATGAGTAGCCTCTTGCGTAGCTGATATCCCCAACGTGAGAAATCATGGCGGCTACATCGCCTAGGGCCTCCAAATCGCGGGTGATCCATTTTATGGTCGATATGCTTTCATCTTGTGTACGGATAAAGGTATTGTATGATGTTGCAGTTCCCATATCTCCAAATAGGAAACCTACCGTTATGTTTGATTCTTCATTCTGCGTTAGGAAGGAGTAAGTTGTGCTCCAACCACCTTCTCCTTCACTTCCCACCTATGATCACCATAAAACATCAATCTTTTGTGGATAATAAGAAGATGATAGTAAATTCAATCAAGATATTTCATGTTCATTGTGCAAAACTATGGATGGAATGATGTATTGATCCTTCACAAGTAGAGCTGTCGAGTAAATTAAAGAGGATAACCTTGTAATAATATTTCTTTCCCTTTTGTAAATTTGTGATGACACCATCATGAATGTAACCTGGATCTCTCCACCCAATGCTATGATTTGCAGGGGCATCGCACATATCCTCCCTCTCATAACGGGTTACCGTCGTGCCCACTTCCTGTTCCAAACGATCGCTGTCCAACCCGAATTTCACAATGTTATCTTTTCCATCGGCCGTAACGAACATCACCCGCATCTCGTCATCCTTGTCGGTGAGCGCGATATGAATTTGCTCGGGCCCCCGACCCTTTTCGAACCCTAACTCGGATGACTCAGCTAAGAGGTGTTTCGTGCCAGGGATGGGATTATGGTCATGGTCCTGATGATCGGGGTTCACCTCCGATTGGGTCCACCGATAGATCCGGAACTTGTAGTTGGAGCGAAGATTGACGAGGGAAATGTTGAGGGATCCCGATCCGGATTGCCATGTGGGGGAGGTAGAGAGGAAGACGTAGCCGATGAAGTGGTTGGACGGAGAATCGGGCGGGGAATAGATGCCGAGCCAGTCGAGATTGGACGGGGAATCGACGCCGGACCAATTGATCGTGACTGGATCCCCGGATTTTTGGAGCGTGTCATGGGAAATTGAGATGGAAACTTGTGAAGAGGAGGAGATGGGGGCAACGAGGAGAGCGAGGAAGATGCATATGATGATGATCATCTGGGACGAGATTTTGGATGATTCTTCCTTCCTTCCTTCCTTCCTTCAATTCGGCGGATAGGGAACACTGCGATGATCAAGATCTTATCTGTTTGTGATTTTTTATTTTATTTTATTCTCTCTGTTTGTAAATTATATGATTAAGATATATTATTTTGTCATTTTTTTATATCCTTCTTATTATATAAGTTATCATAAAATTTTAAAGAATATAAGTGTGAGTGTGAGACGAACTCCTCAGATATATGTGAGTTTTATTCCTGGAGGGTTCTTAAGTTCGACTTTATTATGCGCCAAATTTTACGTTTGGTTAAGTGTGTTTACGGATTAGGTTACGTGACTTTGCCTACATTTTACGTTTGGATAAGTGTGTTTACGGATTAGGTTACGTTGTCTGTGCCTACATTTTTATAATTATATTTAATCTAGACCTATGAGACATTCGCTTTTGAGCTTGGGATTGGCACTTGGGCAATAGATACAACATATATATTTTTTTTTATTGATCTAAGAATGATTGTTCAAAGTAATTCTAAGTTATCTAAACATGCAAGATCATACATACATACTCTTATAGATAGAGGATGAATATAAGAAGTCGACCCTGAAAAGTCTAGGTCAACCTGCAATTAGAGAATTAGACAATTCAAACTAGCTAGCTTAATGCATGACAATAATATCATTCATTGATTCTTGTCGGTGCCCCGGTTTAGTATCCGGCGCCGGGAGGAGGGTGGTTGGAATAATAAAAAAGTGTCCCTCATTAGGAGCCAATGAATGAATGAATAAGTAAATATGCGTAGCTGTTCATCCCATTTCTGAATCGAATCGGTAAAAAGTACAAAGAGATATATATGACAGTCTCTGTCTCTGTCTCAGCTATAGTAATTGCATGTCGCTCGCTCGTTATTCCTCCTTCCATACATATTTATCTATCTATCTATTTGGATCATTAAATTCCATGTCACTTTTCATCTATCCATCCCTTCCCAATTTCTCTTATTATTAACTCACCATTCCATCTGCTTTTACATATTAGCAGAACATAACAGAACAGACCCACCCTTTCCATTCTTCTTTCTAATGGTTTCACCAATGAGGCTCCCGATAATCTTCTTGAAGCTTCTTTCTCGTACCATCATCATCATGATCATCATCGTCGTCGTCTACATATCTACTACAAACTCTGCATTTCATCATGATTCTCGTCGTTGCCCACAATTCCCGCCGCCCCTTTGCTCTCACCTGCTTCCAAGAATCCCACCACCGCCGCCGTCTTCCTTGTCTATAGAGCTTCTTCACCAGATTGATCCAAGATACGGCGTAGAGAAGCGCTTCGTTCCTTCCGGTCCAAACCCACTCCATAATTGATCAATCCCAGGAACAACACCACCAAATCCCATTAATTTAATTTCTTCCAATCAAGAATGGTTTTTTAATTAATTATATTTTACTCTGATTCTTGGGTATCTTTAATTTTAGTCATGTCATGGGCTTTGAATCGGAGGAGCAAATATCATCAAACATAAATAATTGCATATATTTATGATGAGTAAGTAGCAGTACTTAGCTAGCTAGCCAGCATATATATATAATAAATGTTGTTGATGATCATCAAGCTTGTATTTGGAGGATTGGAAACAGCAAAAACATGCCTGGAAATGGCTGCTGCCTCTGATCAAGTTTAAATTTTTGTAGTTCATCATCATCATCTCTTTACATTAAATTTTGGAGCTGTTTGATTATTTCAAGATGGATTATGGGTTTGTTTAATTGCAAGGGGGTAAATTAGTCATTTTGTATTCAAATGCTGATTTGATGTAATAATAGTACTACCCATATATATTTATGTTAACATTAAATAGGTTCATGTATATATTTTTTCCTATTCCATCAACCAATACAATAATAATAATAATATCATTAATTAATTAATTAATATAGTTAACAACGAGTATTTTTCTTATATTATTAATAAAGTTTTATATAATTTGGACTCTTTACTATAGGTTTAATCTTATATTGATGATTGCTTTATATGAAAATGAAATATAATTGGTTGATACAACTTTAAATCATTATATATTTCTTAATTAATATAAAGTTGATAAATTAATGATCTAAATTAAGGAACAAATTAAATAAACAAAAACTAGGAAATATAAAAACCCCTACGAGATATATCTATGGCAAATTACATGTTCTAATTTGTGTTGATTGGTGCAGGTTATTATATATGATTTTTAGATTGAGCTTAATTAGAAAAAAAAAAAAAGAGTGATTAGTTATTGATAAATAAATTCATTCATATTAGATTGACAACTCTATGATGATATTTTCTTTTATTATAGGGTTCACCTTGATCAAACTAAAATGAATAAAAATTAGTATTGTTTTGAACCAAAACTTAATAGACATGTCATATCCTTGTAAATTGTATTTTTCAAAAGTGAAGAGAAGTAATTGGAGAAGAGTAAAGGATAACAATTTTTTAATAATAATAATAAACTCACTAGTATTGTTTAAGTTTTAAGAATTTTAATTAATTAATAAAAAAAATTAAATTAAATTTACACTAAAAAAAATGGAAATTGGGAGGAGTGGTGTGGGTCCTACGAAGGATGTTATTGATTGATGAATTTTCTGAAAAAGGAATTTATAAATCGAATGAAAGTGCGGATACTCTTCTCTCTCTAAAGATCTCAACGTTTTTTTTTGTTTTTTTTTTTTTTTTTTTCTGGATGTGCGGCTGATGCTAATTTTTTATTTTATGAGTTTGTGTAATCTGAATTATTTGGAAAAAAATCTATTTTATAATTTTTGAAATGAAAAAGTAGATTGTTTTGGGATTATATACATTAAAATATTTAATATATAAAAGGTTTTATAAAAAGTAAAGTAGAGATAATATGATATTTTTATTGAAGTGATAATGAATTATTTTTAAAATATTCAAATAACCCATATATTCTAGTCTTATAAGACATACCCTACTATCCATTCTCAACTTTTGTTGAAAGAGCTTTTTTAAAAAGAATATTGTCAGATTATAATATAGACATAATCTGACCAAACAAGATGAAAAAGATTGTTTTTTAGATTGATATATATGTATTCAACTAGAACACAATCGACTCAAGTTTTGGTGTTAGATTTTGGTTCAAAATTGGCTTAGGGTTTCTTCATGAACACACCCAAGAGCGGATCTACTCTATGAACTATCGGGATTGTAGTCTGGGTGACCCGTGACCTAAAATGTTATATATATAATTAAGTAACATAAATAGATTTTGATATTATTATCATTGTAACCCAGATAAATATTGTAAGATTATGAGTCGAATTCAAATTCATATATTAGGTGGACAACTAATGCTAGCTACCATATGTTTTACGAATCTAAATATTTTTAGAAAGTTACATATGAAGTTTACTCACATGTTGTTCTTCTTAGACATCATTCTTGGCAACAATTTCCTAGTAGCATAACAATATCAATCTTTTGTTGTTGCATAGATATGAACATAAGGTGAAGCAAGTCAGTTCCCAAGAATGGCCTGAAGTCAGATACATATGATGTTCCCCACTATTGTGTTTTTAAAATTTTGAATTAATTTAACAATAGATCAAATGAACAACATTAATAATCCCATTGAGACATTATTTATGTTATAATACAAAGTTTCTAATCTAACAGTTGGGTAAAAGAGGAAGACATGTACAAAATCCCAATTCTCCATAAACTAAATAATAGTAATTTTGAATTAGTATAAAAAAAGTAATAATTCCACTCCCACAATCTTTCTCAATTAAGAAAAGAAAAATGAAAAAAAAGTTCCAAGTTTCAGTAACTTCTTCCACTCTATAAGTTTCCCACAAACAAACCACATATGATCATATGATTGACGATGATATTACTAATGATGATTATGCGAGAAGTACCGTCGTCTGAGGAGGATTATTCCCCTGCGGACAAGATCTCTGTCGGCGGGGTCGCCTGGGAGTCTTCCCCCAAACATCGTCTGCACAGCTCATCTGTTGAATCAGTTGGGTGCAATCTGTACTACTTGGACCCGTGGTGGTGGTGGTGGTGGTTGTTACCTGGACCGCCGCCACAGACGTAGAATTAGGCCGTCTCCCTCTTCCCCTCCCCGACCCGTTTCTCGACCCGTTCCTCCTCGTCACTCCCGACTGCCATTGATGCCCGGTTGCTCTCATTAAACCCCCAAACGTTTGAATATCCTCAGTTACCTCATGCCTAGACAAAGAAGCCAAGCCCGGAAGAATATCCCTCTGAAAATCCCGCCTCTGACGTCCTCTCCTTCCTGGTCCCCGCCTTGTCCGGTTAGCCATTGAAGAGACTGTTCCTGTTCCTGCTTCATCCATCTCGTCTTCTTCCCTGTTCAGTATTTGTACAAGAGGCTTGGGCATGTATTCTTCTTCCTTCATTTCTGGTAAATTCAGTGTCATCATCTCAAATTCATCCAACGAGGATGATGACGACCTACGGCTGACCTTGGCCGGAGGATGAGGAGAAGATATTAGTATATCCGCAAACCATGAGAGGGGATCCTCCATTGAATCTTCTCCTAAGGGCAGCCAGCTTGTTTTCTCATTATCCTGGCTAATAGGAGCTGTTGTCGAAATTGCAACTATTGCCTCAGCAGCAGCTCTCGTATTATCTTCTTCTTCTTCTTCAATAATGTCGTCGTCGAAGTCTGGTTCTTCGGCTGGCGGGGCTTCCAGATCAATCTGGACACAGCCCCTCCATAATGAATTTCTGCTAGTAATCAAAGGTGGCGATGGAAGTTCATCGTCGGATACGCATGAATTTAAATCAATCAGGAATATTGAATTGTTGGCACCTACTTCCTTGGGAGGAGTTGTTTTGTCCGAGTCAGAATCATAGGCGACGTTTATATCGATCATCCTTGCCTTTGAACCATTATTATTACCTTGAGAAGGTAGGGGCTCATCTTTAGATTTTGAGGAGGGAATGGGGAAACCTGGGATGTTTCCAACATGCTGTTCTTCATCAGCTACTTTTGTTTTAAGCCAAGGTAACTCAGCTGCAGCAACTCCCACATGTTGTTCTTCATCAGGTTGTTTCTTTCCATCATCTTCATGGTTGAAAAAACCGTCATATGAAATTTTATTCAGATCTGGCAGATCAAAGTGATTTGAACGACAATTTATCGTTCGTCCAACTGAAGGGAAACCTGGTGGTGTGGTTTCCTTGGGAACCGAAGGAGAGCCATGGTAATAACCATTACGATTCACTGAAGAAGATGTAGCCTGAGATGGTTCAAAATTCCTGATTGGATTACCACTTAACCATGGTACTCTGCGGTCTATAAACAGGTCTTGTTTTCTTTCTCGGCTGGTTTCAAACCCATTGATTGATACAGGCTTAACCGAGCTGCTTTCAGGAATTAGATTCATATTTGTTTTATTGTTCCCTGTGATAGATAGAAGAAAACAAAAATAATAAATGATACAATTCCTGAATCAAGAAATTTAGACAAAAAGAACAAACCTGTAACTGCTTCATTGATATGGGGCAACCAATCATTCCCTTTTCCTTTGTTCTCAAAGAAGCTATTACTGTTACCATATCTGTTTTCATTCTGAAAACCAACGAAAAACGGGGACTTTGATTTAGCTGTTAGATCCACAACAGCTTTACCCGATCTATCATTCAAGTTAAGCGCACCAGTGACTATTCCTTCGTCAACTTGAACAGCAGGCTCATTCAAATCAGCAATACCTCTAAAACAACCTTGTTTCAAACCATCTCTTTCACGAATTGGGGAGTTTTCTCCTTCAGAGTCGATATACTGTTGATCAGGTGGGAGCTGCAAATCAAACAATCTCTTCATCACTTTGGAAGGTCTAGAATCAAGTATCTCACAATCCTCCGAATTATCCCCACCACACGGAAACAGTCCTGTTTGTTTGCTAGTAATGACCTCAGCACCTGAAACAGACTGTCCTCTTCCAGAGAAGCTGGATTTACGCCATTTGTTTGCATCTAACAACCTGGGAGCAACTGGACTCGAAGATGAAGACATCTCTATTGGTATGACATGCTTCTGCAACTCCCTTCTTCTGAAATCCTCCATCATATCTCTTTGTATTCTATAAACTCGATGAAGTTCAATAACCTGATGCTTGAATATAGCTTCGTGCTGAAGCATTGTCTGTTTAACAGAATCCTTATCATAACCAGGAGGAAAGAAACCATTATTCAAAATTGTTCCATTCGCGTTGATTGAGTTATTGTTGCTGGTGTTATCAGAGTAAAACTGCGGCCAACTGTTACTACTGGAGTCCTCGTTGTTAAGATCTCTCATGGAGTAATATCCAGGGAAATAACTATTACTGTTACAATTATTATTATTATTATTGTTCTTAACCTCTACTTTCGTTCCCATTCCCTGTAAAAACATTCAGATGAAGTTAAAGATTTGTTGAATCCACTGTCTAACCCTAATAGAAGAAATCAATGATAATGATCAGTTCAGAAGAACGAAACCCTATTTGTATCAGAAGACAGATCCCTAGTCTAAATTACGAAACAATCTAAATCAAATCCATCGAGGATAACAACGTTAGGGAAAACAAAGTTCAAATAAGGACGGAACTAATCTTTAGTTGCATGGAATTAATTATTTCAATCCAACAGGCAATCGCAAAACAAATTGATTGATTATCTCCATTAATTAGGGCCAATTAGCTAAATCAGCCGAATACAGAAAGAAAGAACCTTCGAAAACGAATAATTATAATAATAAAGAAAAGGGTATAAATCTGAATTAGCAGGTTAAAAGTGTGTACGGAATTTACCTCATAACAACAACAGCATCATCATCATCATCATCAACATCCTGCAATCGGCCATGGATTCGATTATTGAGTCTCTGGGGGAATTCCCGTGGATGAAGAAGAAGAAAGAAGAAAGAAGTTAATTAGAAATAAAGAAACATAGTTGGTGTTTTTTCTAACTCCATTTCAGGAGTTTAGATCGTCATCAACTGGAGAAAAGATAGAGATTTCGATCTGCTGGGCCAGTCTCTCTGGAAGAGAGAAAGAGAGACAGAGAGAGAGAGAGATAGAGATCCCAGATAAGAAAAATTCACACAAACAAACGACCTTCTAAGAACAGTGACATATAATTTGTCAACATCCGGTCTCTTTTTATTCTCTGCTTTTTCCTCACTCCTCCTTCTCTTCCTCCCCTTTCTTCTTCTTCTTCCTTAGGCTATCTCTCTCTCTCTCCGTCGTCCATGGACTTAGTTTTCCATTAAATAATCTGTTCTGGGTTTTTGAGGAAAATGAAAAAGAATGGCCATTTCTAGATTCTCTACACCCCCTTTCCTCACACTTTTGGTACAGATAGATAGATAGATATATATTAATTGTGGGTTTTTTATTACAATAATCAAACTTTCCAATATTAACCACACTTTATATTATTTACCCTAATATTTCATTTCATCTCATTTCACATCTATATTATTTTCTATAATCCTCCACAACTTCAATCTCTGGCCCAATCCAATATATCTCCATTTTAACCCTTCTATTTCATACATTTACACAATCTTACTTGCCAGATATACAATTCCTTTTTTTATTATTATTCTTTATAAGGGCCTTGTTTGATCTTTCTTATTTCAGAATTAAGATTAACCAAATTCATTAGAAACGTTTTAAATTTAAATAAATTTAAATGGGTCATGGCGGTGAGGTGTTATGTTAGTTCTATTTTATCAAATTCATTCATTAATAATATCAAACAGGGCCTAAAATTATTATTGGTATGAAAATATTTTGCGATTTTGTTCAAACATTACTACTACATACCATATATATTCTTTTAAGAAATTAATTAATTTGCGATTTTAGTACAACTTTCTATATATAAAACCAATGAGTAAAAGATGTGGTTAAGGTTTTTCTGTATATATATATTATATTTCTTTTTTGCCTAGAAAGGTTGTTTGTATTTAAATAATGATGTTGACTCTTATTTGATATAAATTCAACGTTCAAATCATGTATTAAAAATTTGTTCATATTTAATAATATTGAAATAAGAAGAAAGTTTATTCAAATATGTGAAGTATTAAAAATGACTTATGAGGGGAAGTTTTTGTATGATTTAACTGAAAAGTCAGACACCAGCTAACAATATTATAAAGAAAATACTTGATAGGGTATTCACATATACCATAAGACTTGTGTGAAATTTAACTCGTCCAATTGGTGTATTTTTGTCGTTTTTTATTTACTCGAACACATCTCAAAATATAAGTAATGAAATGTTTTTAAAGAACACATTATTGGATCTCTATTGCTGAAATCACATTAGCATGTGAATATTATATGTATGTTTCTACATTTTGAAATCAAAATTGTGATAATAAATTAAATAATCTCTAAGAACCAGCAAGAGTTCCAATTATGACAATTTAGGAATAAATAAATAACCAAATTTGTAGAGGTCAAACAATAGATAAATCATGTATATCTTAAATATGATAATTCAAGATCATGAGGATTATAAGGGCTAATTTAGATCAATGAACAAACTAAGAGATAGGAACAACATCACATATATGATGTAAATTGATCATTAATGTTGATTTAAAACCATAGATGGTACCAAATCCCAATGCTACATTTGAATTAATTATTAATTGATGAAATCTTAAAAGATAAAATCTGAGTCCTAAAAGGAAAAAGTTATATTTAATTGAAGCATATATAATAAATCCATAACATATTTGTAATCTAATTGTAGATATTGGAAGATTTTCGTAATCTATGAAGATATAAAAGTAGTTCATTAGATTTCACACAAATTGCAGAAGGGCCAACTTCTAATGAGTTAAAGTAACGTATCTGGTGATGAATTAAATTGAGCGATGAAATGTAGCACGGATCAAGAGAAACAAAATACCCAATAATATTCCAATTCCTATGAGTTTAGCCAATGGAAGAAATGTAAGCAAGAAGAAAAGTTTTACTAGTACAATGATCATGATATGGGATTCCAAATGTACAAAATGAAGTTAGTATAGAACATGGAAATCAATCTAAGGATATAACACAACATTACCGGTATTCTTTAGCAATGAATATAACATAACGAAACTAAAAAGATCTCATCGAAGATAAAAGAAATAGATATGCTCGTTAATAAATATACTTGATTACAAATGTTTATGGTGAAGAAATACCTAGCAGCAGGTTTAAAAATGCATGGATTCGAGCGGCTAGAGACTAAGAAGAATCCTAAATAACAACACCATAAGTGAATGATAAAGAAATGTGATAAATTATAATGTTTTGTTTCAATCGAGAGTTTTAATTATCATCATATCTATCTCTAACAATATATTTGGTGAGATTTTGTACATAAAGAAACATGATTAATTAACATGCATTCTATTTACTTTTTCAATTCTAATAATATGAAATAAATTCAGTAATACTAAAAGTTAAAAAAGTTAGTTAAATAACTTTTAATGAACTTTTTATTTAATATTTAAATATTAACAATATAAAAACTATTAATTTGTTATATATTCTTATTATAAATTAAAATAAATATTTATACACGATTTAAAATAATTGTTTTTAATTTTTATTTTATATTCTGTTAAGTTTTTTTCAAATAATAATTTTTTATTTAACTATTATTAATAATTATATATTATTTATTATTTGATCATTGATGTTTATAAGAAGATGAGTCTGAGTAAATCATCCCCTATATATATATATATATATATATATATATATATATATATATATATATATATTAATTTGTTTTAAATCATTTATTATTTTAATTTATAATATTATTGTATAACAAAATAAGCGTTTATATTATTAAATTTAAAAAAATGAAATAAAGTTTTTAAATATATTTAAAAAAAATTAAGACTGAAAAACAAAATTACAAAAATATATTTGACTTATTTAATAGAGTAATGATAGACGTAGATAATTTTAATATAGAATGATGTGTCATTTTAATGAAATGAAAATTTAAAAATTATTTATCCTATTATATTTTCATTCACTCCTTAAACAATATATCATTCCATATAAAAAAATTCCATGTTGATCGTTACTCTATTTAATAATAGAAATAATAAAATCAGTTAAAGGGAAATATCAATTACCTTTTATATATATATATATATTATTAAATTTTGTTCAGCTTCAAAAAAAAATTTAACTTTGAAAATTTATTTTATTTTATTTTTTACCACAATAAATGGGTGTAATATTTGATATTTCAACACAATCAAGATTTTAAAAAATTAATAATAACAAATAATAAAATGTGATAGACCTTCCTTTCTATTTTTAAAATTAGACGTCAACTTAACCCCATATGCCCACTTAATTCTACCAAATCTATTAAATATTATCTTACTTAAACCAAGAATCAAGATATACAGTTAGAGCTTGTTTGATGTGCAAGGTTTATTTGTAATTATTTTTAAATAATATCCTATCTAATTTATGATCGATCAAATTTACACATTATTAAAAATTCAAATGTAATTTACTTTTACATTTTATAAAATAAAATAAAAAATTGATCATTTTATCCAAATAACATTTACTATACCAAACATTAATTATTATTTTAAAACAAAGAATTAATAATTTAAATAATCTCAGGTCAAACAAGCCCTTAGTTCAAGCATATTCAACTCCAAAGAAGAAATTGGTAACTACGAATTGATCGGCAACCTAAGATTAATACAGTTCTATTGTTTTTTTAATTAGAATCTTAGGATATCAAAAATAAATGCTCTGACACTGAGTGAATAGAGTCTAGATTTTTATATTTTATTTTTATTTTCTCGGTGACGATGATGATGTGTTTAAACTATGTTCATCGTTTTTAATATATATAAACTATTTTAAACGATGTATATCAGTATATGGTCACCTACATATAGATATTAGGTTAGTCTACCAATTGTTAAAATAATAGTTAAAAAATAATACACTTATTTTTAACCTTTAGGAGGATAAAAACATTTTATATTTTAGTAAAAAATTAATATTAGAATCATAAAAGTATTTGGGTTTTGTGCATAACAAAATTTTATATTAAGGTATATCGTTGATGTATTGGTCACAGGAAGTTTGAATCGACAATTCACTTATTTTTATATTATCGATAAGTTAATAATATTTGAAGTTTTTTTGTAAAGTATTACTGAAATTTAATAGGTGATATATCCAAGTTTTTGAGTAATTATTGATAAGTTACTATTTAATTTATTTTTTTTTGAATTATCTGGTTTAACCGTTTTTTTATAAATAAAAAATTATCTAGTTTGAAATAAATCGGTAAATTTTCAATGATCGTAGTCGTCTGATACGTATCATTCATAATGTTATTATTACGACGCATTCTGATATTAGTTCTGAAAATAACGAGTTCGAAAATTTATTAAGTAACATTTTTTATTTTTTATTTTTTATGTTAGGTTTTATCGTGTTGTATTTAAATGATTTTTATCATTTATAATATATATATCTTTTTCAAAAATAAAATTTACATACATTTTAATAAAATAAAATTGGGATTCGATTCAAAATGGGAATTTAATTAATTATATATACAAAATGTACTGAGTTGCATATTATTTCGAAAATCTCGGAGCCGGAGAGAGGATTCCATTTCCAACGCACCAAAAACCATTGCAAATATCACGTGGCATGATCCTGGCCTTCCAATCGCATCTCAATCCAATGTTTGCCTCCTAATATCCATTCGCGCGAAGCTCCAGCAGCCGACCGGACCCGCCACGTCACCCGACCGGCATAAAATGAACCAATATCGGGTCAAGCTCCTATCCTTATTCTTCCTCAGACTGTTTCCGGAAAAAGAGACAGTTTTTCCAAAACAGTCTCTAGACTTTCTATCTTATTCAATTTAGCCTCGATATTTTATTTTTGAGTAGTTAAAACCCTGAACTTGTTTTCTTTTCTTTTTTTAGATTTTGTTTCTCTCTACTCCATGCCAAAAAGATGCATGAGATTTAAAAAATAAATAAATTAGTTTCTTATGGTATGTAGCTCGATT
This sequence comes from Impatiens glandulifera, assembly GCF_907164915.1. Classification (NCBI taxonomy): domain Eukaryota; kingdom Viridiplantae; phylum Streptophyta; class Magnoliopsida; order Ericales; family Balsaminaceae; genus Impatiens; species Impatiens glandulifera. Next base: position 61,537,238 of record NC_061863.1, read on the forward strand.
AGAGTAACTCAACTCTTAGGACAGCCCATTTATTTTAAATAATAATATTGTTTAGTCAAATTTATTGTATTTTTAGATATAAAAGATTATAGTTTAGTGATTTAATATAAAATTTTAAAGTTTTTATTTGATCACGAGTTAAGTCTAAAAAAAAAAAGTCATTTCTTTTATTGATTTTTAAACTAGACCTAAGATGCCATATAAAAACAAAATATATTGGCATGTTAATTAGTATTGTGTACTCTTCTTAGTCCGCTAAGTGCTAAGTGGTGGGCAGCTTAATGCATAATTGTTTCATCAAACAACCTCAATTTCATAAGTCATAAATCAATCAATTTTGATACTTGATTTTTTTTTTTTTTGGTGTAAACTCTTAAATTTATTTTTATATTATTTTCTTATGTTTAGAATTTTATTTTTAGAAACACCCATGAAATTAAAATTGTTTTAGACATAAAATTTGAAAAGAGTTGATCAAACTACAAAAAAAAAAAAAACGTTTTTAATCTATAATGAACTTGAATTTATTAACTTGGTTTATGAGAATTAATTTTAAAAAATAATAATCAAAATATAAATTGGTGTTTTAGAATATTTTTGTGAGAACCTTGATACCAACAATATCATCAATTAACTGAATTGGCTAATTTGTTTCAATTATTTAAATAAATGTTTGAAAATGACCTATTATATTAGAAATAATAAGAGTAATTTAATCACAATAATAAATAATTCCTATTTAAAAGTTAAAATATTACCCATATATTAACCTTTAATAAAATCGGACTAGGTACATTGGACCACTTTTAGTGGGGATGATTAGTAGTAGCCCTTGCTATCCTTATTATTTGTCTTTTACTTTTAATATGCACAATTTATAAAATATTAAAGTTTATATACTTTTAATATATATTTTAATATATATTCAATAATATTCCTAACAAATCTTTAATACATTTGTCATTAAACATCACACATATAGTACACGTAGTTATGTCTTACATTTTTATTAAAGATATTTCAAATGAGAATAAACATTCATATATATATTTGATAATAATTATTTTAATTTTTTTGACATAGTTTATCTTATCTTTATTAGTATGACGTTGAATTTTGAAATATTAAAAGAAAGAGACAAATTATGGTCCCAAAAAATGCTAGGATTCAAAATTGAAAATTACAGTACCAACAAAATAAAATAAAAAATACAATATAATTGTTTATATTATAATTATTATTTTAAATTTTTTATCTCTTACGAACCATTTTTTCTCCTTAAATTATTTTAGTGGTTGTTTATATTATACTTATTTATAATAATAAATCAATCAAATATAACAATATAAATAATATAATATATATATATAAAATGCAAATTTTCCATCAAAATTAAGTAAAAGAAAATGTCCCACATCTTTTATCAAACTAAAATATATGTAAATTGATGACCATTAAATCGAGATACAACTATTTTTTTTTGTACATAAATTCAATTTTCCAATTAAGATTAATATTATAATTATTTATTATTAGCATCATATCAGTATCCATAAATCATTATAATAGTCTACTTGAAATAATATATATAAATAAAAAGATAATACATAAATTCACTCTTAAAGTATGAGATCTTAAAATAAATCTTTAAAGTATTTATATTTTGAATAACCCTTTAAAATATTAATTATTTAAAATTCACACTTTTAAATATTAAAAAACAACTTCAACTATTTTTTTAATTACATGTCATCACTTTTTATATTTCTATGTCTTCTATCAAATTATAAATTAAAAACTAACCAAATCATCAAAATAAAATTTAGGTAATTAATCAAATTTAAATTTGTATATATAAAATTAATAAGTATAAATTTTAGTGTATATATATTTAAAATTATTTATTAATTTATAATTTTAGAAAAAATAATATTAAAAAATTATATATATTTTTATTAAACAATGCCTAAATTATAAATTAATAAATATTCTTAAAATTATATAATTTGCACACAATTTACTTTAATTATATATTTCAAATAGTTATAAGTACATAAATAAATATATTTACGTTTGTTAGATGATATTATTTAATTAAAATATTAAAATGTTTAATAATAAACTTTATTATTATTATTTTTAATTAAAGAGTACAGTGTCCACCCTGGTGGGTATTAAACTTTCTCATTTTATTTTATTATATAATATATTAATTAATTAAAAATATTAAGATATTTAATAATAAAACTGAACTCTCCTATTTCATTAATAATAAAAAAACTGAAAATAAAAAAAAAATAATAATGTCAATATTTTATTTTTATAGATGAATGAGACAAATTTAACTGATTTCTGATTTTTATGCCAGTTCAAATGCAATAATTTAATTATTCTTATTATTCCTCTTATATATGTATATGGAGTTAACTTTTTATGTTAAAAAAAAAGATAAATTTCAAAATAGTTAACATTATAATTATTTAATTTTGTTCCTTTTTTTAATTAAATAACCCAATTTATTTTGTAATGGTTCGATTTTTTCAATAAAGATTTATGTTTTATTTAGACTAATACAGCACTTTTAAAAATAACAAAGAAAAGTATGAACATGCATATAAATTAATTAAACATGAATAAGGTTATAATTAATTAAACATGAATAAGGGATTCTTAATACATAAATAATTAAATATAATAATTTAATACATCACTTTTTTATAAGCAAAAATAAATAAATAAATAAATAAATGATGTATGAAATTATTATATTAAATTATTTAAATTCACACATCAATTTTAATTGAGAGTTATGAATGTTTTTTTATCTTGTCAAACTTCAGTTATATTACTTATATAATTTATACTAATTTACACAAAGTACAAATTATACATCTTACTTTCATTTGCATCAAGTATTTGTAACAATTCATCACACAAGTATTTTATAATTCTATAAAAAGATTGAGTTCCACATTTCTTATTAACTTATCAAATAATTCTCACTTTTCAAAAATAACAAATGATATATGAAATTGATTTAAATTTTAAAATTAAAATTAATAACTTCATACATCACTTTAATTGGGAGAAATAAATGGATTTTTTTTTTTCATTTTAAGTCTTAATTACATCTCAACATTTACTTTTTAAAACACAAATATTAGATTATAATGTGTAATGTATTCCTAGTTTATATGGTTAAGACAACCAGAATATATACTAGTCAAAATAGTTTATTAATTATCAGGCACATTGGGCGATTTCATTTGTCAATCATTTTTGTCCTAATAATTAACAAAATTAAAATATTAATTAAGTAATTGTGTGCCTCTTAATTTAATTAAGTTAGCATCCTCCCATTGGCAAATATTAAAGTTAGAAATGTCAATTGTCATGGCCCCCACCTTATAGAAGAAGAAATTCAAAGTCTCTAAACTTGGCATTAATTTAATTAACTATTATGGCACTTATAATTAGTCAACTTTATCTTAATTATATCTGACTAACAAGAAACAAATTCAAAAGTGGCAGGGGGGATCATCTATATTTTATTTGTCGAATCACAAATATTATTACCCCAAACTTATTTATTTTTGAATATTAATAATGCATAATTCATGTGACTAAAAGTTTAACCCATTAAGTGATAAAAAGTAATTTTAAGAGTTCAAAAATCATGAGAGTTAAAAGATAAAAACAATAAAATAAAAAACCTAACATTCTCATTATTTAGCTAAGATGCACATAAATAATTCAACTTGGGTGGTCCACTATTTTTTTTTAATCATGTGTCTACCTCAGTTTGCACACATCACATAGATTTAAAAATAAAATAAAATTAACAGAACAATTTATTGTCATAAAAGTGATATATAGGTATTTTAGTATAAGATTGTGCTTAATTATAAAATTTATAAGTGTTGAATAAGTTAAGAGTTTAAAAACAAATCATATAAAAATATTTAGATTAATTAGTTCTTGAAGGCAAGTAGATTTAATGTTTGAAAAGTCTTTAAATAAGATTATTTTTATATTGACGTAATTGATTAATTTCAAGGTTTAATTAATTATATGGACATAATTTGTTTGATTTAATTATTACTGAGTTATAAATATTGTGTCAAAATTAAACCAATTTTTTTAGTTATATTTCATTTTAAATAATAATTATCATACAAAATTAATTCAAATTAAGTAATCAATATTAAAGAAAATAACTAACTAATTAAGTTAAATTATTTTTATTAATTTAACATTAAAATATTATACATTTTTATATTATTTTTAAAAAGTTCTAAAAATAAATTATTTAACCCTATCCAACTCTGTGGACCGTAGGCATATCTCTATACGTTATATATATTTTTATGTATAGCTCTAAATTAAGATTTTTAATGAACAAAATGTCAAATATTTTTGTAGCAAATATATCCTAACAACAAAAATAACTTCAATTCACAACTCTTCAACACATATACCAACTTCAAATTATACAAAAGGTACTAATTTTCAATATTTTTTTTTTATAAATTAGTTAATTCTGTAATATTGTCACTTGTCTCATTAACACATTTTTTAACCGATTTTTCATCCCTCTTTTTTTAATATCATAACCATATGTTAACATTGGTTACAAATTTTTACTAGTTAATTTTCTTAACATGATTTTTGGTATATGATTTTTTTTTTTAAAATCAAAACAAAACATATTTGGTAAAAAAAAACATTAGTAACTTTTTTAGCATTATTTATAAATTTATTAATGTTTTACCTAAAAATGTTTTATCTAATTAAATCACTGTTAATAAATGAAAATGAAAATGAAATGATTTTTAAAAATAATTCTAACTAATTTTAGTAAATATTGAACACATTCATCGAATAAAAGAGTAATTATAATTAAACTAATTTGTCTCCAATCAAAAGAGAGGTTCATTATTAATGTTAAAATTGTCTCAGTGGGCATTGTTAGGTAATCAGTTTTTTTTTTTTTTTTTTAATAATTGATAGATTATTTAAAAAGATTTGATTAGTGATGATTTTAAGAATTAAATTTATTTATTTTATTTGTTAAATAAACTTGAAGGATATTAATATTTGATGAACAAATATTATTTTTATAAAATGTATTTTAAATTTTTATTAATTAATAGTGATGTAAATTAAATTAAACAAGATAAAAAATGAGAATTTTTATCTCGACAAGTTTAATGTGTTTACGAATTATATACTTAACACGTGAATATTAGTAACTTTTATAAGGAGACAGAATAAGAGTTTAAAATAATTATAAATAAATAAAATTATTGGTTATAATTTATTTATTTAAATTTACACTACCGGCCATATACCTATATGTCGATCAGCGTCCACACTCCACAACCACACGTTTTGGATTCTGAAAGCTACCAAAAAAAATCTCCAATAATATACGGAACTCTCTAAACATCCTCTTTTAAATGACTAAAGTACCCTTCTCGGTGGGCCACGCCATTTGGTTGTTTTTTCAGACCTGCGACTCAAGTCTTATATATTATCTTATTTGGAAAGAGACTGATTCTCTTCGAATTTAGTTTTATATATCTTATTTAATATTTATAAAACTAGTAGCACATTATTTATTTTATATTAATACAAATTAAAGCTAACTGTTTAATTCTTTTCCAGTTTCTGTTGTAATATCCTAAAATAAATTGAATCTAAACTAAATAATGAAAATTACTTGATCAAAATCCCTACTTTTAAAAAAAAAAATATATATATATATATATATATATATATATATAATTGCAAATTCTTAAGCTAGTTTGATTCAGCTTATTTACATAAATATTTAATATATCTAGACTGAGAAACGATTGGGAGAGAGAATTTGAGGAAGAGAATGATGTGAAGTAATTAGCCAAAAAATAATAAAATTTCTCACTTTTTTCTCTCCTTACCTTTTATCATTTTTCAACCAGTGATGTAGTGACACATCATTCTCTCCCTCATTCTCTATCACTCTTGGCTTGTGCAATGTTTGATTCAGTTTATATGCCAAACTTATTTATTTTTTTATATTTATAATATTATATAATAAATAATATTATATATAATGTTATATATATTTATTAATTTAATTTTAAATATTAATAAATAATTTAATTTTTTTAAAAAATATATTTGAAAATAAATTATATTAATATATTATTTTTTATAAATTTTTATTAATATACAATTTTAAATATTATTAAATGACTTAAATTAAAAAAATAATATATTTTAAAATAAAAGATATAAATATATTAATTTTTATAAATATATATTTTTAAATATATTTAATATAAATATGATATAAAAATATAAATATATATATATATATATATTAAAATTCTCAATCTCTCCCTCTTATTTGAAAATATCCATTTTTCTTAATTTACATTTATATTTCCATTATTTTCAAAAACAAATATTTAAATAATTCATTTATGTATGTACCTATTATAAAGAAAAGAAATTTATTATATTTTCACATTTTCATACTCCTATCTCTTATTCAGTATTTCAATTGTCAATTTATTTTTGAGCTTTCTCACCTTCTTAATTTATTAGTCCTTTCAATTTGATTATAATAGGTATTTTAGATAATTAAATTAAAACTAGTTTAATTTTTAAAATTATAATTATAAATAAAAAATGAATGTATTTCTATTTTATATTTTGCTTAATTATTATCCATATATTAATATATATATATATTATAAATAATAAATAAAAATATATTTAAATGTACATTTTTTTTATTATAATAAATTTATATAAATATATAAAAAAATATTATAAATAATTAAAATATATGAGAGAACGAATAAAATAATTATAAAGAAATTAAATAAATAAGAGATAATAAATAAAATAATTATAAATAAATGAAATAGTTGAGAAAATATAAATAAAAAAATATTTAAAAATAATAAAGAAAAAAAATATGAAATTATAAACTTAAACGTTACAAGAGATAGTGAGAAAATTGAGTTCAGAACCAAAATGTATTTAATTATAATTTTTAGGCTTGAAATTATTACAAATTATCCCTTAATTTCTTTTTATGTATAAAATCAGGTACACTTACTAATCTTCAGATTTGTCTCATCCAGTAAAAAATACTAATATTTTTAAGTAAAAACTTCTGGGGGCAAAACGCTAAATCGAGCAGAGAGAATCATTTAGGAGAATGGCTCATTTAATTTGTGAAAAAATATATATTTTTTAATTTAGGAATCAATTATGGCTGTGGTTCACAGCCGACAATTTAACTTAAATAAGTTTCAATAAAACTCGTCATATTTGACCAATAATTAAGTTATCTTAATATATTATTTTTTAATTTTATTTTGTTTTAAAATATTCTGTAAATTTGTAAGTATTAATATATTTTTTAAGATATATAAGTATTAATTATTAATATTGTTATGTTGATTCAAAAATGTAAACTGGTTATTTAATATACATTTAAGATAAATTATTAAAATATATTTTTTATATTTAAAAAAATAAGTAAGACATTTCAATATTTTAATTAATTTGATAGTTAAAAGATAGAGACAGTTTAAAAAATAATATCAAAAAAGTTGAGAGCTTGTTTGATATTGTCTTTTTTTTACCCAAAATTTAATATTTTTTTTTTCATTTTATCAATCTTTTCACACATTTTATTTAAATATATTTTATTTAATATCTTCTTTTTCATCTACTATCTCATCTATTTAGAAAAGGTAAAAGATCAAACTCTGATAAAACTAAAAAAAACTATAGGTCTCCTTGAGGAATTGCAACTTGTTATGAGAATACTTTTTCAATATGTGCTTAATTGTTCAGATTCAAAATTTGAGGAATTGATGCACTATCTAATTGTGTTTTCTATTTTTTTCTATAACTTAAATCTTCTCATTAACATTGTTGTATTATCTTTATTTTCAAATAAAGTTATATATATATATATATATATATATATATATATTCCATATTTTCAAACTTTCTATTCTTCTTAAACTTAACACAATTTCTCTAGTTTCATATCTACACTTAATAAAAAATAAATAGTAATTCTCTATTTTAGCCTAGCGTCAACAAGAGGTGAATATCCTCAGGCTCTTTGAGAGATTCTGAGTTCGAGCTCGTCAGACGATAAATTCTGCGCATGATTAAATTGTTAAGTGTGTTTGTATGTTACGTGTTAACAACAATTAAATTTAAATTATGACATAATATCACTAACATAGTTCAAATAACAAGAATGTTTTTAATAAATTAAAAATCGCATATTCAATTTTCACTTAAAATTTAAGTTAAACAAAAATAATATTAATTTTTTAAAAATAAAATAAAATAACAACTCAGGAGTCAGGACTATATAAACTATAGTCACTTATAAAACCTAATGTTTTAACCTGTAAAATTGACTTTTATAATAATTTATTTTAAAAATTTATAAGTATTAATATTATTATCTAACATTAAAATAACTAGAAATTATTGAAGAGAGAATTTGAAAAAAAATTATAAAAAAAAAAAAATCATTCCTTTCAAATTGCTAAAGATATATAATTAATTTTGTTTTGACCAAGGTTATGACAAGTTGTCATTGACAACCCACATTCATACATTGATGACCCGTATAATTTATTAACTTTAATCAATACTATTATTACTAAATCTAAATCTAAGAAATCGTGATAATTTGATTTTAATCTTTTATATTTTATATATGGAATATGGTGATAATTATTAGCATTTATATAACTCATGTATTAAATTTCATTAGTAATAATATACTTGATTATTGTCTAATAAAAATGAATTTGATCAATACTGATAAAGTAAATAAAAATAATCGGATTAGAAAAAAAAACACTTAAGTATGTATAGTGATGAATTTACGATTTGTTTGAATACTTAAATAAATATTATTTATAAGGAATAAATATTCGAATAGTTATGCTTATATTGTTAGGTTTAAACTCTCTTATTATTATTTTTAATTATATAAAAAATATTTACAAAAATATTATACTCTGTCTAACAACTTATTTTAAAGAGGTCACAACTACATGGTGGAGTATGCTATTCATAAATAAAATTAAAAAAAAATTATAATAAAATTTATTTATATTCTCGTATAAATTGAGTACTATATTGGGTATAAACTGAGTTATTTCGATGTTAATCTCACTTATAAAATGACATATATACATAAAAGGAATATCAACATACTCATTTGTTAGATTTTTTCTCTTTCTATCTATTACGTTGTTTTAGTAAATACATACCCTTCCCGTTTGGGTAGCAACGAATTAACCGTAAAATATAATTTATATGAGAAATGATTGAAGCAAAGAATTTGAGAAAAAAAAATTGAAAGGAAATTAGTGACCCAATTTGATTTACTAAAAAATTAACAAATTTTATCATTTTTTCCTCCCATCATCCTTTATTATTTTTCCAATTAGTGATATAGTGATATGTCATTTCATTCTCATTCTCTCTCAAATTCTCTCCACTATCATTTCTTAATTTATATATATTATTATTTGGTTGAAAGTATAAGATATTGTATAAATTGTATAGGTTTATAATTTTTTTCGGTAGTTATATAAAATTTAAGTGCAAGAAAAAATTAATAATTAATAATTTTAATTTATTTTTATCTTTGTTAATTATTTTTTTAATATTGTTTTTAATTAACTTTATTGATATTTTAATGTTATTTAAATTTCATTTTAATTATTTTAAATATTATTAATATTATATCAAATTCATAAATAACAATATAATTACGTTATTATTTTAAATTAATAATAATATATAAAAATAAAAATAAATAATTAGTATTATTTTATAATTTTGTTTAAAATATAAAAAAATAATATATTTTTTAAAATTATTGAACTTACGAGTTAAGAGATAATAATTATAATTAATATTTTTATTATTTTTATAATACTAATTATAAAATAAACATTAACTTTCCACCAAAAATTAATTGAATCGATCAAACCGAATAACGGAGGATTTATGAAATTGGCAAACCGAACCTGACGTTTTTGGTTGCTCGGTTTAGTGACAGTCAAAACGCCAAACTAACCTACTATTCATATATATAGTTAAAACTAATCAACTATTCTCAATTATTCTTTCGTGAGATTACTTGCATTGTTTTCTTTTCAATGATAATTTTAATACAACATCTCGTGCAATAAATAAAGCTTTATTAATTTTTAAAATAAACATTTTTTAAAAGTTATAGCTTGTAATAAATAGAATTATTAAGGAATGAATTATATGTGTGTTTTTTTTTTTACCAAGTGTAACTAGAATTATAATTGAATAACATATGTTAGATTGCAAGGGAACAAATAAACACTAAATTTGGTAATAGTTTCAAGTATAATTGTCCAAATTCTACAATAATAATTCTTTATATTTTGTGTGTAAATAATTTGACTTCTAGTTATCTATGGCCGGGCCATAGAACACTATAAATGGATATTAAAAATAGACCATTTAAGCCTTAAGACATCAAATGACGCTCCTATCCCCTTATTATCATAAGATTCACAACTAATAAAATAAAATAAAAATAAATAAAAAAAAGTTGTTAGGAGATAGGATTCACTGGTACTGTGTGCATAAGTAAGATATTGTTGCTGGCGACTTTCAGACCGTTGAAAACGACATAGGGCCCACCTTTCCTTGCTTAATTGACCAATCATGTTAAAGTATTCAAATCACGTAGTTCTTGTTTGATCTTGGTTATTTAATTTAATCTATTGTTTTGAGATTTTGTAAATAAAAAAAACTTTGTTCGATAATAAAAAAATATTTAAGTTTTTAATTAATTTAATTATTAAATTTCATTTTATATTTAAAATAAAAAAAGTTTAAAAATTAAATAATGATATATTAGTATTTTATTATTATTAAAAGTACTGATTTGATAGTTAAAACTTAAAAGGATAACTATGAAATTATATATACATTTTTAATTATAAAATCCAATAAATCGTCTAAGACTATAAGACCGTACAAAACTAATATTTAGGTTAGGCCCATTTCATTTTCAATAAAACTAGGGCCCAATTCTTCTTTTTAAACAAAGCTATTTGAAATATATGTTAATATATATTACATTTGATTAATAAATAATAAAATTGTGAAGAAATAACAAAGGAGGAAATAATATGACAACCAATTCATTAAAAAAAAAAAAATTCTCATTTGTTAATTTTTTTTCTTTATACATATGATGTTGACTTAGTAGACACAAACACTACCTATATGAATAATATAAGACTAATTAAATAAATATAAAAAAAGAGATAAATTATTTTATTTTCTAGTCAATCAAATTACGCTACAATTCACCACCTCGTTCCTAAATCAAATTTTCTCTCTCAAATGATCATTATTTGAAAAGTTTGTGGACAATTTTGAATAATCATATTAAGTACAGGGACGTATTCGGAATTTTATGCAAATTCAGTCTTTCATCGTCTTCCTCCTTTTGAGTACTATTTTCTCCAGTCTGGAGACTCGATCAATTCTCAGTTCTCAATTCTCAACTCTGTAGCTGTTCGTTGGATCCTTCAATTTTACAGGCCAGGAATTCTCGATCTTCCTTGTAAGTATCGACATGTCTTGTTTCTGCCAGCTCATTTGGTGTTCTTTGCTTATCCTGAGATTTAATTTCGGTTTTAGATTTCTTTGATAGCAAGATCTGCTCGCTTACGGACTAGAACTTCATTTAAGATGTTTTTACCCAATAAATAGTTGATCTACAGTTATTTGGAACCTAATTAATTGTTGCGCTTTCAGCAGGGGAAATGAGTGAAGTATTTGAAGGATACGAGCGTCAGTACTGCGAGCTCTCTGCAAATTTATTCAGGAAATGTAACTCAACTTCTCTTCTTCCTGATGGAGGTACGTAAGGAATACTTGTTTTTCTTGATACTTCTACTTCTAGTTGTGCATATAGGGATAGTTAGTTGTAAGAGAACCCTAGAAATAGCTGTTATACTGTAATTGTGGATATGATGAATTATTTGGTATTGAATGAACTGTATGTTCAGATTCAGATGAGCCGATCTTTGATCTCTCACCCTCCTATAAATAGCTATTTGAATTTAATATGCTTGAAATACTTGTGCTCAGTTTTATGGTCCCAATAGTAGTCAAAAGGCCAGCTGATTTTGAGCCATTGATGTTCTTTTTACATTGTCTGATCAAGTATGTTGTAAGCTTTATAAACTCGTTACACTTCGTATAGACAGAAAAGTCATGTCGCCCTGTACTTGTATTTTGGGGATTTTTTGTGTCCAATAGAGGAGACTCCATAAGGCATCATGATAGATGCCTTTCCGTGTTTATAATCTTTTGAATTGTTGCCTGAAACACCACTTTTTAGCAGAGGACAAGAAGAAGCAGCTTTCTGAGATAAATGCAGGAGTTGATGAGGCTGAAGTTGTGGTATATCTTGGGCTTTTTCTTCTCTTTTTTTCCTTTTGTTTTGTTGTCTAGTTCTTTCTAGAGCTGATGTGAATGATATCATTATTGATTCACTAGATAAGGAAAATGGATCTTGAGGCCAGAAGTTTGCAGCCAAGTCTGAAGGCTGTTTTACTGGCCAAGTTACGGGAATATAAAGCTGATCTGAACAAACTTAAGAAGGAAGCCACTAAAGCTTCGTTGTTTAATGTGAATGATTCACGTGATGAGTTGTTGGAGTCTGGAATGGCAGATGCCCACACGGTATACATCTGCTCCTTTATAGAACACACAATTTTCTTTAGTCTAAAAAGAAGGAAAATGATTGTAACAAAATTCAGAGGAATTACATTAGGTTCTATTGCACAAGAGAAATCTATGTCTCCTAGCCTGTTAGATTACTGCTGCTTCTTTTTTTTTCCCCTAATTTCAATGGCACACATTGATGCTCTAATACCAGGAGGGGATGTAGAAAATAAATAGATGTCATATTTAGAAGATATGATAGCTATTTATTTATTTTGGACATCCCCTCCTTAAGTGCATAGTGGATTTAACAAAGCTCACGATGACAGACAAATCATGCCGACAAAGCTTCGTTTATTTTAAAACCCTGAATTATTTCGAGGTTAACAATTCTCCCCTCAACTTTACTTTTGAAAAAAAACTCCAAATGGAACTGGAACATCTGAATTGAGTGTCTTAAGAGAAAATTTCCGTCTAATGAAAATGGACTTGGCCTTGTAGAAAAAATAAATAAACTAAACAAAGCTTTTCCACGTGATTTTGTTTGTCAAATGAGGAAGGGAGGTTCAAACTAACTAAACAATTGTCATATCTTCTAGAAGCGTAGAAGTTATGTTTTCTAGAAGAGAGACTGTTATTTTGTTAGTAGATGTTTCTTATTTTGTTAATAACACTTTTCTTCTTGTTTAGCTTAGAACTGCCTATATAATCAGTATCACTTTTCATCTTCTTCTTCAAATTTGTTCAGACTAGAGTATTATGAATTCATTTATTCACTATATCAGTACTTTTACTTTTCAACCATCATCACTTTGTCTATAATTGTGTTTGAAGATGCAAGCATATAAATCAGTGGATGATCATATTTAAGTGTGTGTCTCGCAGTTATTACCCCATAAAACATTTATAAACAAGTTTATTATGTGATTTTGATGAACAGGCTTCTGCTAGTCAAAGAGACAGGTTAGTGATGTCAACAGAAAGACTGAATCAGTCAAGTGAAAGGATCAAGGAGAGTAGGAGGACCGCATTTGAGACAGAAGCACTAGGTGCTTCCATCTTGGAAGATTTGCATCAACAACGTGAAACTCTGCTGCATTCCCATAATAAGGTAATAATTCCACAAATAGTCTCTCTGTTTGATCCAGGGTTATTTGAAAATGGTTATTAATATATAACATTATGTGTTGCAGCTTCATGGAATAGATGATGCTATTGACAAAAGCAAAAAGGTCTTAACATCCATGACTAGAAGAATGAGCAGGCATAAACTGATTACTGGTTCACTGATTGCGGTTCTGGTTATCGCAATTATCATCATTCTATATTTTAAGTTGTTTCGCAATTGAACTCTAGGTGTAAATAAAATGGGAAAGTTATGATTCTTCCTTTGAATTGGACTTGTTATATATATATATTCTCTACCTTTACTTTACTTTGCTTGCATAAATGGTATATTCTGAAGAAAACATTCTTAATCTAATGTTATCATGTTGAATTATTGTAACAGGTCCCTATTATTTTGTTTCTTTCTTTGGCTGAGCAAATCTGAAAACTAAGTTATATGTCTTAGCCGACAGAATTGATCCAATTCTGTGGAAAAAACTCGTATGCCTAACAAATCAATTAATTTCTTTTTTCTGTATATGGAAATTTCTTTCTGAAATTGTTAAATCAGCCAGCTCTATTGAAAATGACTATACTTTAATTTTTTATATTAATTATAATTATTTTTAAAATTGATCTGAGTAAAGATAAAATTGATTTTATAATTATTTTAAAGATAAAGTAAAAGGTGATTATAATTTTGTATGAAAATTGTGATTAAATTAGATCAAACAAATATTATGAGGATTTTTTACCTAATAATTATTTTGGTGATTTTTTACAAATGAAAATTTTAGATTCTAAAAAACTCTAAAGTCAACACATAAAAGACATAAATACCCTCCTTTGTTTTAGGCTTTGTTAAGATATCATTATTAATTATATATATTTTTTTATATTTTAAAATATAATTCTATTTTTTTTATATATTTTAAAATATAATTAATGATAGTGTCCAAACTCATTTATGTCGGTTCAATAATTAGGGTCTGCCCTTAAACTCAGTTGGCCTTCAAGTTAGGTAAATAAAATTTAGGTTTTGTTTTTATAAATATTAACAGAGAATTATTATTAATATACAATTAAGTTAATTTAATGTAATTTAGCCATGTGGAAAAACTATAAAAAAAAATTAATTCTTCTGTATAGCGGCTGGAGCAGCCCAAAGACTAGGGCCAACTTTAGCAATAATATATATATTATAAAATAAGAATGCTTTAAATTCAAGAAAATATAACAACGGAATTATCTTATCATTGAAAGTCGGAGACATATGAGGTGTCATGCTTTGTTTTTCATAATTTTAAAACTTATCTTAACATTAAAATAATTTAATTTTTATAATAAAAAAAAGACATCATCTTATGAAGAGACAAGTTATTTGTTTGAAAATGTTTTATGTTATTGTATTTTTCATCCTAACACAATTTTGGATATGATTTAAGTTGAGATTTACTTTATTAAATTTAGCATATGACATGTTTCGATGTAATTTATTAATAAAGTTTTGACTAGATGACGGCTAAAGTTTAATATTTGATTTTTATTAAAAGAGGTACATTATTAAGATTCTGTTTAGAAATTTATTTATTTATTTTCCTTTAAAAAATAAATAGAATAAATGATTGACGGGCTGATTATTAAAAAAAATATATATTTTTGGAAGAAAATTATTACTATAAACAGCGCGCTTTGTTAACCGTCGCTGATACTCCCAATTTCTAAAGCTGAATTAGAAAGACCAAAATAAAGCAACCACCAATTATTGTTAAGAGTCAAGAGCCAATAGTGACTTACCACCAACAATCCTATCTAGGCGGCTGAGCCCTCGCCCGATCAACACGATTTTGAGCTCTATGAGTGGCAGCGGTGGAAGCGCGGGAAACTCCCCAACCGCCGGCGATTCTTCTTCGTCGGCGTCGTCCACCGCAGAGGCTGCTCATAAGAAGATGGAAAAGGCCAGGGTCAGCAGGACTTCACTCATCCTCTGGCACGCGCATCAGAACGACGACGTGGCGGTAAGGAAGTTGCTGTTGGAGGACCCCTCGCTGGTCAACGCTACGGATTACGACAAGCGGACGCCACTTCACGTCGCCTCGCTTCACGGCTGGATCGAAGTCGCCAAATGCTTGATTGAGTTCGGCGCCGATGTCAACGCTCAGGATCGTTGGAAGAATACGGTATATTGTTGTTTAGAGTTTTGATTTCTGTTGCTATATATTGCAATTTGCAATCATAATTAACCTTCGCATTAATTATCTATAACTGATGAAGCCGATTTTGGTTCTGAAATACTCTCTCACGCAGCCTTTAGCTGATGCAGAAGGAGCTAAAAAACCTAGCATGATGGAGCTGTTAAAGTCACATGGTGGCCTTTCCTTCGTAAGTCAATGATTTCCGCACTTTACTCTTCTTCCATTTTCATTCATAAGTATACATTCACCATTCTTGAGTCTGTTAACGAATATGTAGTATGCAGAAGTGAAAAATTATATGAGTTGTTCTTTCTTGCAGGGTCAAAATGGAAGCCACTTTGAACCAAAGCCTGTTCCACCTCCTCTACCCAATAAGTGTGATTGGGAGATTGATCCATTAGAGCTAGACTTCTCTTCAGCACATATTATTGGGAAGGTATAATTGTTTTTAATCTTTCTTATATAATCCTATTCTGAGTGATAGATAGATTTATATATGAAGTTAGATATTAGTTTTCTTGTTTCATAACAAATAGTATTAATGGTAGTTTTGGTAGGTAATTCAATTGGCTACAGAATTTGTCGTTGGCTTTTTCTGTCAACATCTTTTGATATAGTCACTGCCTGCAATGGATGAAGGTTGTGTGAACCATCTACCATCATGTGCTTGTGTGCAAATAGCAAATATTAGGTTTTGTTTCCGGCTATTACTTTGATGTTGCATTTGTAATTAGGTAGTTGCATTCATGTGTGATATGTTACGCACCAGCTTAGAGATCCAAGATTTGTTTAAGAAATATGGATGAGATGAGAATAACCTAATACAGATTCAAGCTATTCCATCAATTCCTCCAAATAATACATACTCTTACTATTTATAAGTTACTAACCCACTAACATTATCTACCATACTGTCGTCCAGAGTTGTTTAACTACAAGAACTAGGGTAGTTATCGAGTTGATCTTTCTCTTCTTTTTTTGTCCGATCATTTGGCATCATCCCAATGTTTATTTAACACTGTAATTGATATTTGAGATCCAAATTCTTCATTCATTTCCTAGTTTTATAGTTAACCTTGAAGCTTACAGCTTTCACCTAAATACTGATAAATGCTTACTCATGTCTGCTGCTGGTAGGGATCATTTGGTGAGATAGTAAAAGCAAGTTGGCGGGGAACACCTGTAGCAGTCAAACGTATTCTTCCAAATCTTTCCGGTGATAAATTGGTGATGTAAGTTTGCCTATTTCTCTTACAATTAACATATTCTAATTGAGTTTCTAATCTTCTTCTGTGGGGACGTGATGAGCTATTAATATTTGCAAGAGAATGAAAGATGCGTTTTATTTGCCTTCTTTTGCATTATGATTACAATATAAAAATAGATTTTCTCCTTAATCAGTGATTCATAAATCATAGAATGATCATGTGAAATTGAGTTTATTGTTCA
This sequence comes from Impatiens glandulifera, assembly GCF_907164915.1. NCBI lineage: Eukaryota > Viridiplantae > Streptophyta > Magnoliopsida > Ericales > Balsaminaceae > Impatiens > Impatiens glandulifera. The sequence continues at coordinate 61,554,760 of NC_061863.1, forward strand.
AGAATCATTAACTGCTTTAAAAACCACCCCCTACCACTAGAGCAAGAAGTGTATTATCGTTTAATTGCAGACTCTGCCTAGCATGGATAACTTATATTTTGGAAGATTATTCATCGGTTTATTCTTGTCTGATTCAGACAGGACTTCAGGCATGAGGTCAATTTACTAGTGAAGCTTCGGCACCCCAACATTGTTCAGTTCCTTGGAGCTGTTACGGACAAGAAACCCCTAATGTTGATTACCGAGTACTTGCGCGGGGTATAGTCAAAACACATATTATTGTTTCTAATGAAGTTGGAAAGCTCTGTGTAAATAATTAAAACCTCTTTTTATGTTGTTAACAGGGTGACCTTCATCAGCACCTCAAGGAAAAGGGGGCTCTTAGTCCATCAACTGCCATCAACTTTGCACTGGACATTGCTAGGTAAGTAAATCCATAAGTTACCAATTATACAAAGGTTTTGTCCAGCCTGCTAGGATTTGCTAAGAATTGTGAAAATTCATGTTTGCAGAGGTATGGCTTATCTTCACAATGAACCAAATGTCATAATTCACAGAGACCTCAAGCCAAGGTATGTTTTTTTTATTTTTTATTTGGGACGTTTGGTGATTAATAGCTGAATATGATGGGTTTTTATTTTTCAGGAATGTTCTTCTAGTTAATTCTAATGCAGACCATTTAAAAGTCGGGGATTTTGGTCTAAGCAGACTGATAAAGTCACAGCATGCTCACGATGTCTACAAAATGACTGGCGAGACGGGAAGTTGTGAGTGTTTGTGTTGTCTGGTTTTGCTTTTCATGAATTATTTACAAAAGAATTGCTGGCTAATACATGTTGGCCAACTACAGATAGATATATGGCTCCTGAAGTTTTCAAGCACAGGAAATATGACAAGAAAGTAGATGTTTTCTCTTTTGGAATGATATTATATGAGGTAATAATTTGCATTTTATACTTCCATGAGAATTCCTAAGCATATGGTGAGTTAGAAATGATACCCTTGATTGGTTGTAGATGCTTGAAGGTGATCCACCACTGACTGAGTTTGAACCTTATGAAGCAGCAAAACATATAGCAGAAGGACGAAGGCCTGTATTTATTAAAACTAAAGGCATTACTGAATTGAAGGAGTAAGTCAATTCTTTATTCTCTCCAAATTTTCTCATTGATTGTTTGTTCGATTCTGGTTATCTCACTATTTAATCAACAATCAAATCATCAACTCAAATTACCACCTGATTTTCCATAACCTGCATTAATAAACAGATCAAACAATGCCTTTAAGATAGATTGGAAGATGATAAATGGTTGATTTTCCCCTATGTTTTAGGTTAACTCAGCAATGCTGGGCTCCAGACATGCGGAAAAGACCACATTTCTTGGAAATTCTCAAGATTCTTGAAAAGATAAAAGAGAATTTAACATCATCAGATAATCACTGGGGCATCTTCACTTCTTGACCTTCAAAAGTTTACATGTAAGATTTGCTGATCAGAAAGTGATGATGATGATGAAGAAGATACAAAACAATACACAATACATAATCGATTTTCTACATGTTTCCAGCGTGCTTGTAAGTTATTTGTTGATTTTCTACCAAACTGGTCACTTTCCTCGTAATTATCTCATGGTTTGTTTGTCCATCAAATTTGAGCTTTGTACATCACTTTTAAAACAAATACATGTACATAATTTTGTTGGTGGTAATTTGATCTGTTGTTTATTCCCAGAATATAATTTCACCTTGCTCTCCAACCAGACCCAGATCCTTAAGCCTCCTTTCTTGATAATATTCCAACTCATCCAACTCTGTTTCTCTTTTCTCAAATATCTCATCTATCTGTTTCAGTATCTTCTTCTCTCCTGCTCTTACTTCAACTGCTGTCTTAACCCTTGGATCAAGACCGCCTTCTTCCAACAAATTCTCATCCTGCATTATCATTATTATTGTTATTATTATTATTATTATAACAACAACAACATTCATAGAAGAGTCTATGCTATGCTATGCTCTCTACCTACCTCTTCAATGGTGGTAAGGTAGCCAGAAAGGGCCGATGTACACGCCTCTCTAACAACTTTACATATAAGCTCCTCATTACTACGGCTAACAGGCAATTCAAGATGACCCCAAATTGAATTCCTGAAAATCGATTCCAAAAGGAAAACATCGGTTCCTCCAAGAGCTACCAACCGCAGATACGGAAGCAACATGGGCGGAAGAGGAGACCCCAGAACAATGTCAAAAGACGCCGTTTCCCCCAGTTTGTTTAGTTCCGCGATATCCAGCTTGTCCCCGACGAACTGATCCGATTCGGATATTTGCAGGGTGAGTGTGTAGGCGTTGCGGCTGGGGTTGTTCTCTGTGAATCCGTAGTCAAGAGCAAGCTCGGCATTGCTTTTGTCCAAATCGTATTGTATCAGCACCTGTTGACCGGCCTTGACAAAGACAGGTGTTCTTAAAGAGAAAAAGAGCTCCTTGGAGAAAATTCCGCCTCCTTTAATCTCCCATGCATATTCCTCTGTGGTTATGTCAGGACTGTGATTGATCTGGATCCAGAGAGAGAGAGAGAGAGTAGAACATTAGAACAACAGTAAAGGGGTTTCTTTTCCAAATTAAAGATGATCTTACTTACCAGGTCTGCAATGGGAATGAGGACGAGATTCTGTCCACGAAGACGAGAGAAAGCTCTTGATCTTAATATACCAAAGGCCCATAAGAAATCTTCTGGTTGGATTTGAAATGGGAAAAGCTGGTTATTAGGAATAATGACTTCCTCTTGCAATTTCTCAAATTCAGTTTGCACGTATTGTTTGACGTTGCGCGTCGTGCTCAGTAGCTGAGAACCTCGAATTTGATAGAGCTCCTCTTCTGACCAAAAAAGGGTTGAATCGGTGGTTTGTGGGAGAATGTCAAGATAATATCGCCATTTGGACTTATCTTTGAGTTTCTTCTCTCTAATGAGAAACAGAGCGACGGATATCCATGGCTTCAATCCTCCGCAGACTCTACCGATATCAGAAGCCGCGACTGTATCTGGATTTATCCAGAACTTCTTAGGTACCTCGAGAACGACGTCGTTACGGGATATGTCTCTCTTGGCGACAAGACCTAGCCCCTCGGCGACGACGGTGGGCTGCAATGGACACTTGGAGGAAATGATTCCTTCGTCGGATACCCATTTCCAGAACGCGTCGAGCGTAACCGGCGCTGCTACTTCCGCCGAAACACGAGAGGTGGTTATTCTTCTGCTTTTCCGGGAACGGAGAAATGAAGGATGTTTCGGTACTACTTTTAGTTTCAGAGAAGAAGATGAAGTGATAGAAGTAGTAGTAGTAAAGGAAGAAGAAGGAGGAGAGAAACGGAAGACGGTGATCATTATTTTTCTCTTTCTTTCTATTTTGGTGGTTGTAAATGGCTCTGATCCTATACAAAGAACACGGAATTCACAAAATTACAACCATACCAAATATATTTTTTTTTTATATATATATAATAATAAAAATCAATAACTTAGGCCTTTTTTGGATTTGATTTAAAAAAAAACAAAATAGTAGAAAAATAATGATGGTTGATGATTTTGAGGAGATAATGATTATTTTTTAAAAATACTTAAAATGTATTGATATATATAAAAAAAAGTAAAAAAAAATAAAAAAATTTAAAATATAGAGTATTTTAATATTTTGGTTAATAAAATAAGTGATGTGATGGTTGAGAAGTAATTGAGTGGAAAATTAATTTTGTTTGGGTTATTCATTTTTAATTATTAATAACTCTACATTATTATTTATTATTTTGCTCTATGTATATGAACAATGATAAAAAAAAAATAGTTTAAAATAAAGACAAAACTTTACGTGAAAAAAATAAAAAACGTTACTCAATAAGTTATCGAGCTCGTAAGTTTCTAGAAAAATGATTAACTTCCCGATGGATTCTACTGAATTTCGGAACGAATATTAGAAAATACAATAATAATTATATCATGAATGTTACACATTAGACGACTACGATCATTGAAAATTCGACAATTTCTCTTCAACCATGATAACTTAAATATGTAGGTCTATCATATATGTTGTATCAATTCAAACTTCTCAGCAACTATCTAAAGACTCGGACAACACTCAATGAATCTCAATAATATTTCACAAAAGACTTTAAATAATAGTCATTTCTCGACAATGTAAAAGTGAGTTGCTGATTCTGTTAGGATTTGTATCTCCCAAATCCTACCAGCTTGAAAACAATCTGTAAAAACACAAGAAAGAAGAACACAAGAACACACAGATTTATAGTGGTTCACTCAAATTGAGCTACATCAACTTCAGCCACCACCAGATTTACTATGAAGAAGAAGAAGGAATACCGAGTTTTTGCCTCACACTTTATCTCTCTAGAATTATATCTAACCAATGTAAACCCTTAATAATCACATATTTATAGGGTAAACATTCAGGTAATAAACCTAAATAACTTTGGTCAGGCCCAAGCCCAAAACCAAAAAAAGAAAACCCAATAAACTCTAATTAAAAATGTAGAGTTTATTATAAGTGTAGGCTCCATAACTCAACAATCTCCCACTTGGAGACTAACTTCATCATCTCTCGATCGGTAGTGGCTTTCCATTCGGTGTCTTAACGTAGAAGACCAACTGAAGTTGCACACAATTTCAGTTTCTCATTTGTCACAGTTTTCGTCAACATATCAGCTGGATTCTCACTCCTGGGAATCTTCTCAAGAGCTAATACTCCATCTTCTAAAGCTAACCGGATGAAATGATAACGAACCTGTATATGCTTCGTCCTGCCATGATAAACAAGATTCTTTGCCAAATGAATGGCACTCTGACTGTCGCATCGCAACACACTTCCCTCGTAGTCTTGACCCAATTCTCGCAAAAAGGGTTGTAACCACATCATCTCCTTAGCAGCTTCTGTCACAGCAACATACTCTGCTTCACAACTAGAAATAACAACAATCTTCTGCAATTTTGATACCCATTTGATTGCAGTACCTCCCAGAGTATAAATGTACTCTGTTGTGCTCTTCCTACTATCAACATCACCACCATTGTCAGCATCAACATATCATTCTAAACCCATATTAAACTTTCGAAAACACAAAGCGAGACCCGTACTTCCTCTTAAGTATCGTAGTATCCACTTTACACTTTCCCAATGTTGTCTACCCGGATTGCTCATGAATCTGCTAACAACTCCCACTGCATGTGCTATGTCTGGTCTTGTGCAAACCATCGCATACATAATACAACCAATGACAGAGACATACGGAACAATGGCCATGTAATTTTTCTCCTCCTCTGTTGAAGGCGACTGATCTTTAGATAGTCTGAAGTGACTAGCTAAGGGGGTAGTAACTGGTTTTGCATCATACAAGTTGAACTTGCTAAGAACTTTCTTCACATATTCTTCTTGTGAAAGCTTGAGAACTTCTTCATCCCTGAAAATTATCATCCCAAGGATTTGTTTAGCAGCACCCAAATCCTTCATTGCAAACTTTTCAGACAACTCTTTCTTAATCTTGTTAATCTCATACAAGCTTGCTCCAGCAATCAACATGTCATCAACGTAGAGAAGAAGAATAATGTACGATTTATCAAACCTCTTGATATAGCAGCAATGATCAGCTTCACACCTCAAAAAATTGTTACTTTTCATGAAGCTATCAAACTTCTTGTACCATTGCCTTGGAGCATGTTTCAAACCATACAGACTCTTCTGAAGCTTACACACAAGCTCATCTTTTCCTTTGATTTCAAATCCTTCTGGTTGTCGCATATAAATCTCTTCATCTAAATCACCATGAAGAAAAGCAGTTTTGACATCCATTTGTTGAAGATGAAGGTCTTCTTTCATAACCAAACTCAAAACAGTTCTGATTGTCATCAATTTAACTACTGGAGAGAAGATCTCATTGTAGTCAATACCTTCTTTCTGTTGAAATCCTTTCACAACCAACCTTGCCTTGTACCTCATGGTTTTATCATGTTCTTTTTTAATCCTGAAGATCCATTTGTTGTGAAGTGCTTTCTTTCCCTTTGGTAGCTTAGTGAGCTCCCAAGTCTGATTCAACATCAAAGAGTCCATCTCATCTTTCATAGCAGACTCCCACTTAATCGATTCATCAGATTGTATTGCTTCCTCATAACATTCAGGTTCACCTCTATCTGTCAACAAGATATAGTTCAGAGATGGAGACCACCTCTCAACTGGTTTTCGATTCCTTGATGATCTTCTCAACTGTATAACCGGTGTTTGCTGATTTACCTCTGGAGCCACGTTCTCAATGATTTCATCTTCAACAACACATTGTTCTTCTTCGACAACCGGTATATATTCAGCTGAAAATTGTCTCAAATCGACCGTACCAGTCTCTTCCAACTTGGAATCACCATCTGATGTCTTCCCAACACAATCTTTGTAGAGAACCTGTTCATTGAAGATAACATTTCTGCTACGAATGATCTTCCGATTTTGATTATCCCAAAAACGATAACCAAACTCGATATCACCATAACCAATGAAAAAACATTTATTAGACTTTGGATCAAGCTTGCTCCTATCACATTCATTAATATGAACATATGATAAACATCCAAACACTTTCAAATAAGAAAGGTTTACCTTTTTATTGCTCCAAGCTTCTTCAGGAATTCTGAATTAAAGAGGAACAGAGGGTCCCCTGTTTATCAAATAGGCAGCAATATTAATAGCTTCTGCCCAGAAAGTTTTAGGCAGCCCTGCATGCAATCTCATGCTTCTAGCACGCTCGTTCAGTGTTCGATTAATTTGTTCAGCTACTCCATTCTCTTGAGGCGTTCGGGGAACAATCTTCACCATACTGATCCCATTCACAGCACAATACTCTTTGAAATCTGAATTGATATATTCACCTCCATTGTCGGATCTCAAGCACTTAACTTTCTGATTTGTTTCATTTTCAACCAAAGTCTTCCACTTCTTGAAAATAACAAATACTTCAGACTTGTGCTTCATAAAATAAACCCATACTTTTTTTGTTGAATCATCTATAAAAGTCACATAGCAGTATGATCCGCCAATAGAAGAAACAGGTGCAGGTCCCCACACATCAGTGTGTACCAACTCTAGTCTTTCTTTCTTGAGCTCCTTCCCAGTTTTTAAGAAACTCACCCGTTTTTGTTTTCCAAGAATGCAGTTTTCACATAACTGATGTTCAACAGACTTCAGTTCTGGAATCTGTCCATTCTTCAAAAGAATTTTCATCCCTTTTTCGCTCATATGGCCCAACCTGCAATGCCATAGCTCAATGTTCTTCGAATCATCAATTACAGCATCAACTATTTCTCTGCAAGTTGAAGTCGTGTATAATGTTCCAGTTTTGTGACCTCGAGCAACAACAATTGCTCCTTTAGTCACCTTCCATGCACCATTTCCACAACTGAAATTGTGACCTTCTTCATCAAGTTGTGTAACAGAGATCAAATTGCGCATTAAACCTGGAATGTGTCTCACCTTATTAATCTTCCAAACAGAACCATTTGCCATCTTCAATTTGATGTCACCAATGCCAACAATATCCAGTGGCTCACCATCTGCGAGATAAACTTTTCCACAGTTTCCAGCCACATAATTCTCCATTAATTCTTTGTGAGCAGTGGTGTGGAAAGACGCTCCTGAGTCCAAAACCCATGAATCTATCGGGCTATCAACAGACATAAGTAACGCATCAGTGACAGATTTTGTAACAACGTTGGCTGCATCATTTTTATCATCACCATTTTTTTTGGTGCTTTGCAGTTCCTCTTTAAATGACCCTGTTTACCGCAATTCTAACACTCAAATGTCCGCCCAGACTTGGACTGACTCCTCCTGCTCCTTGACATAGATCTGCTCTTACCTCGGTTGAAATTTCTATCATTACCTCTTCCCCTGTTTTCCACATTCAGAGCAGAACCTTTGAATGTTTCACCAGAATCAATTTTACGAACCTCTTCAGCAAGAATACGATCTCTAACTTCAACAAATTTCAGTTTAGAATTTCCAACTGAATTACTAATTGCTTCCCTCATAGGTTCCCAGCTATTTGGTAGAGATGCTAACAAAATCAGGGCACTAACTTCATCCCCAAAATCAATCTCAACAGATAGCAATTGATTCACAATTGTATTGAATTCATTCAAATGAGTAGTGACAGAAGTACCATCAACCATTCTTAAGTAAAAGAGTCTTTTCATTAAGTGTACCTTGTTGTTAGCAGATGGTTTCTCATACATATCAGAAAGAGCTTTCATCAGACCCATGGTGGTCTTCTCCTTTGCTACATTGTGAGCAACTATCTTGGCTAGCGTCAATCGGACAACTCCCAAAACCTGTCTATCAAGGAGTTTCCATTCAGCTTCATCCATCTTCTCTAGTTTCTCACTCAAAGGAACATGAAGCTTCTTTCCATAGAGATAATCTTCAATCTGCATTCTTCAGAAGACATAATCTGTCCCATCAAATCTTCCAATCCCATGTCTTATACTATTCTCACTTGCCATTATTTCCAATGCTCAGATCTAGCCTAGCTGCTCTGATACCAGTTGTTAGGATTTGTATCTCCCAAATCCTACCAGCTTGAAAACAATCTGTAAAAACACAAGAAAGAAGAACACAAGAACACACAGATTTATAGTGGTTCACTCAAATTAAGCTACATCCACTTCAGCCACCACCAGATTTACTATGAAGAAGAAGAAGGAATACAGAGTTTTTGCCTCACACTTTATCTCTCTAGAATTCTATCTAACCAATGTAAACCCTTAATAATCACATATTTATAGGGTAAACATTCAAGTAATAAACCTAAATAACTTTGGTCAGGCCCAAACCCAAAACCAAAAAAAGAAAACCCAATAAACTCTAATTAACAATGTAAAGTTTATTATAAGTGTAGGCTCCATAACTCAACAGATTCAACATATTCGTGACACATACGACTAACCATAATACAATATTTTTTCATGCATATATCATCCGTAAGAATTCCACCGTGAATAACGTTACAACCAAAGAACGAGATCATAGATGAAATCTTTGACTCATAAAGTTTTTTCCAACAAAAGTTATATGAACTCATCTTAACGAATAACTTGTAGCAATGCTCCACATGTAACAATCAATGCCTCGCCAACGTATAATGTCTTGTTCAGACGGGGACATTTGTTTGCGTCCTACTAAAAGTAAACTTTATTATGAGATGAACTTTCTATAATGTTTAATCTCTTTCTATATCTAATTCGGCTAGCGAAACCACTAGATCGATGATCAAACATGTCCTTAACTGTGTCATTTCTACATATAGCAATAGAAACAAGCTCAAGATACGTCATAACTAGACTTTTGACATTACACAAACTATCGTCCCAAAAACCGATCGAAGAATCATCCCCACAATGAATCTAGATTGTTTACGAAAATTTTTCCTAACAAAAATTATATAAAATTATCTTAGCGAATAATTTACAGTAATGTCTACATGAAAACTATCCATATATTACCAACGCATAACGTCTTACTCAGACATGGACACCTACTAAAAGTAAAACTCTATTATGGGACGATATCGACATAATTTTTAATCTTCTTATATATCTAATTCGTTGATAAATTTATATATAGTAGTGAAAAAGTTAAAAATTTGGTTAACAATAAATATTTCGATAATATATTCTTTTGAGTTTGAAAATGAGTTTTTGAGTTGGAGATGAATTATTATTTGATGTAATACTTGTTACATTTTGAGTTTGAGAATGAGTTTTTTTAATTGGAGATAGTCTAATAATTTCTTCAAAAATATTTTATTATTATTTTTATTAAAAATAAGTAATTCTTTCAAAATGACATCCAAGAATTAAATCAATTTCATTGTGGATAGATATTTTTATACTTTGTTATTGCAAACAAGAATTCAGCTTACTAGAAACAATACAAACACGACTTTGTGAAATTATACATTGATCAAGCATAGGACCACCTTAAATGAAAACAATGATATTTGAAAAAAAAAATACTATATATGATAAGAAAAAATCTAAAATTTTATCAAACTTTTTCAAGCAACAATCAAATTTTGATAGTTAATAGAATTCAATTTAAACATTTTTAATATATTAGTGAAATTAGTAGGATAATATGGATTTTCAATAATTTATAAGGTTTTCCTCCGATAATTCATTTGGATAGTAAGAATCAAGGTGTATTCATTTGAAATAATTACACATTGACATTACAAATTTTTTTAATATATATTTATATTAGATTTGCTAACTATATATATTAGCTGGAATCTCAATTTTAAGTCAAATATTGTTCAAGATATAGAAACATATTAGCTGGAATCTCTTATTATATATATTGCTAACTATATATTAGCTGGAATCTCTATACATAATTTTTTTACACGTTAAATGGTAATCATTTTGATGGTATTCATCACCTTAAATATCTCTATTTAAGGAAGTCTTAAATCTTGTCCAATATATATATATATATATATATCATTATACATGAAAAATTATATTTGAATTCTTTGAAAATAAGAAAAATCATTAAAAGGACATTTAATTTTTTTTAATGACAATCATATTGCAAATCTAAAAAAAGAGCAAATAATATAAACATTGAACACCAAACTTAAGGAGAAAAAAATTAATAACAATATGTCATTTGGCAGTGTTAGGATAACTAATTTAAAAACGGTAAACACTATAAACTTAAAAATTTATATTTTCCTCAAATGACTCGTTATTAACGTCGAACTCTTATCCTAAGGGGCATTAAGTCGAACCGAATTGTCATTATTGATCATTGCATACCTTTATTTTGAACATTAAGAACAATCGACGCCAAATTATATATATCGATCATCTCATATCCTCACTTTGAACATTTTGTTACATCCGACTAGTCATTATTCATCACTAATTATCCTTACTTTGAATATTATGCACAATCGACTTATCATATTATTGACCACGTTAGAATAAGTTAAAAGAAGAAAAAGAAAGAATTAATTAAAAAAAGAAATAATTAATTAAGATTAAGTGCATTAATTGATTAAAATAAACTTAGGTGAATAAAACTAAGTTTAATGAATACAATATAGTTTTAATAATGAATTCATAAATGAATAAAACTAAGTTGTGCAAATGTCTATGCGCAAGTACAGCTCAAGAAGCGCAAGAAAAAGTCTCAAGTTGAAGAAGCGCAAGTAGACGTCTCATTTCAACAGCATAGTTGAAGAAGCGCGAGTAGATGTCTCACTTCAAGCAAACGTCACGAGCTGAAGAAGCGCGAGCAGACGTCTCACTTCGAGTAGACGTCTTGGTCTGAAAAATCGCGAGCAGACGTCTTGCTTCAGCAGCAGTCTGAAAAAGCGCTGGCAGAGCCTTGCTTCAACAGTCGTCTGAAGAAGTGCTCTGCTTATCTGCATAGCTCATCAGCATAGTGGGTATCAGCATCTGTTATAAACAGACTTCCCAGTCAGCTTATTACAACTGCCGCCAAGTGCTCAACCATTAGAAAGTCGACACGTATCTACGTATCAGATTCGATCTTTACCTACATCTCAACATCAAAGTACAACATTAAATCCCTAGATTTATGAACGGCGGATCCCTATATTTTTGGTACGGCAGATCCCCAAATATCTGGATTTTAGGTACGACGAATCTTTCCCGGTCATTTCACAATCCAAATATTAGAGTCGTCTGTTGCTACACTTCACTATAAAAGAGCCTCAAAGTACAATGGTGATCTCCCTGGTTCACGTGCTCACACAAGTTCTAGAAGTTTTGAAATTTTTTTATTCTTTTACTCTCTCTAACTGTAAAAAGCATACATTGTATAAAGTGGGAGTATATTCACTATTGTAAGTTGATCAGAAAGTTGTCTGTTCAACAGAGTGAGTAGGAGTTCAGAACATGCAACTGTTAAATCTTGTGTTCTGACTGGGTTTGTATATACGTTATATAAACCAAAGTCTTTTAGTGGAATTTTTCTGGAAACATATTTGATGAGTTTCTCTCTATTTTAACCATATTTGTATATGGTCAGTTATTATTTGGCAGAATTATTTTTGGCAAACCAACCCTCTGACAGAAATAAATTTTATTGCCGCTCAGAATTTTGGGTATAGATTCTTTAATTTGTTTAACTTGCTCTCATTCTTTATTGTTATTGAATTCAAATGAGTTTGTCATTTGGAGTTACCTTAAAAGAAAGTGTGATCGGTGTATTAGTTTAATTATAATCTTAATTTTCACAAATTTATTTTATATAACGTCTAAATATTATTTTTTAGATGTTATTTTCTTTTATTTGTAAATTATTATTCAATATGTAACTCATTATTTGATTTAATGAGAATTAATTTCTTATAAAAAAAATATAATTATGATATTGATTTTTAACCCCAGTCATTCTAAATTATAAATTATTAATAAAACGCAGAAAACAATATCAATGTGTGAACTCTGTCCAAATAAAAATTTAAGAGATTAAAATAATTCCAAAGTCTTGACACTTTAATTTTAAACAATAACTTAATTTTATATATATAACGAATTAGTAATCATAAATTATTAATCAAAACAGCAACAAAATCAAAATGAACAAAAAAAAACACATTAACAATGTGTAAGCTCAAAATCAAAACTTTAGAAAATAAAATGATTGTAGTCCAAAAAAAACTCTATCATGATTCATTTTATTGTGATATTTTTAATGTGAGCCTCAGGCTGGCCCATGACAGGCGAGTTAGACATACGCTTAGATTTTTGCCTTTTTCGGACCCTTAGAAAAAGGGAAAAAATGTTTATACCAGATTGGAACCCATTACTTTAATGGTGTTTTTATAGAATTTAACCAGCTATAATACTTTTATTAATTTTAATACAAAACTATAATATGTTTTCAATATAACATCCAAGGTAAATAAGAAAAACATGAATATTTAGTTTTGGAAACTTAAAATTTGAATTGCGGGACTGTTAAAGTCATATTCATAACTTGAATATAATAAATAGTATAAGTTAATAATTAAATAAATCATATGTAAGTGACTCGTTAATTATATTTTTCATCACACGTCCTATTATTGGTCTATTCTACCGACCCATGCCATGCATATAGGTTGAAAAATATGGGGAAATAAAAAGGTCAATGGTGGATCATTAATCATGATGATAATAAATAAATTGTAAACACCTTTGACAATGCATTACAAAATATTCATAAATGACCATTATTAATGAATCAAAATAAGATGTCTATTTAAAATGAAAATCATACATATTTAATTAATTATTACATATTACCAAACTATAAAGAATATTTTAACTCATACCTTTCTTTTATAAGTTTGAAAAAAATGCCATCATGAAAATATAAAAAATCCCTAAAAAGAATAACTCAAAGATTAAATAAAGAAAAAAACATAATCCAGATTCTCAATCATCCATAGTAACTGACCAATTATTTTATTTTATTTTATTTTTGAAACACAATTTAGCGTCAATAAAATAAAAGCTACAAAAAGGTAAAGGATTTACATTAATTCAAAGAAAATAAGAGTAAAAATAAATTGAACGAAGTAAAAAAAAAATGACAAATGAGAATTGAGAATTAAAGTGCAATGAAATCAGTGGTTATGGTGACTTTCTCGCGCGTAAACGATATTCCAATTTTTACAGGATTAACCAATTATTCTCGCCTGTGGGAATACGCCTCCACGTTCGGATGAGAGAGTTGTCTTCATAATATTATTCCAGACTGTATCCGCATTGTTGCGGACTTCTGAAAAGGCTCTAACGTTCATCTCCATCCAAATGTGATAAATTCAATGTTGGCGAAAAAAATACTTGAAGGTATTGGAGCTAAAGTCGTTCCCTTTGGTCTTTATGATGTTGAGGTCCTTGATGTCGGTCCATTCGTTTGAGAAGCTGAGGAGGCTCATTGATGCGGAGAACCTGCGACAAAGCAATGAGGCAAAAGGGCAGTTCCTAAGGAGGTGTTCAATGGATTCCTCATTTTCCAAGCAAATGAGGCAATTAGAATCCGGGATGCTCATGTAATTTTTGATCCGATCACGGGTATTGAGTCTCTCACGGAAGGCGAGTCATAAAATGAATTGGTGTTTGGGATCACTTTGGTAGACCACACTAAGTGGGATCATGGGACAACGTCCCCATAATCACGAACACAATCCCAAGCAGACCCTGCGCGAGTCGAACCTACCATTGTTCTCGACACCCAAACACGAGAATCCTCATGGTTATTTAGATGATAGGATGAAAGTGCGTCAAGGATTCTCGCACCTTCTGGAATAGTCCTTAGAAGATTGTTTCAATCGCCGCTTTTGAGTTGTTGAACTATGGCCAATTGGCATTCTCGTTTGATTTGAGTGATGGAGAAGACACTGTTATGAAGGATAAATCTGTTTTCGAATCAGAGGTCATGACATAATAGAGTGTCATTACCATTTTCAATTTGAATGTTGATCATTTTGTCTGCGCTGTCTCTAAAATTTCAAATTTTTTTAAGTTTATGAACTTTTTTTTATAGGACCATCTCATATCTATTCTAATTTTTTTTTTTTTTTTTATAGATTATGTGATTCACCTTTTCAAACTTTGACATATTACTAATTTAATTTATTTCTTCAATGGTTCCTAATAATATAGTCAATGTTTTTTTCTTGAAACAGAAACAAAATAATAATAAAAATAAAAATAAATAAATAAATGTGACAAAGTCCCCCCAATTTTTATTTTTATTTTCGTAAATACGATCATACATGCAGCTCCTAATTCAAAAAAATCTATATATAAATTCAAGATCTGCTTTTTTTCATCATCTTTCGTTCAATGTCAATTATGATGAATAATACCCTGGTATGTTATGATTAAGACTTTTGACCATAAATCAATTACAGTTAATTGTTTGGTATTAATTATTAAATTAAATTTGCTTCATAATAAAATGATAGAGATAAGGAATAAAGAAGATAGGTTGAAACTTTACCTCTTTTGTTTCTTTCTGTAAACAAATCTATTAAGACGCGTTTATAAATTATAAATATAATTAAAGATTGATTATTTTGGATTATTTGAATTTGAATTTAAATTTAATATAAACTCATCATATATACATATATTTATAGAGAAATGATATTTTCAACGAATGAGTAGCGAAAGCAAGGCCACGAATCTACGTGGCCTTGCCAGCTAGGAGAGAGAAAAAAAATGAAAAAAAAAAAAAACGTTTCAGTTTCCCCCTTCTTCTTCCGTCTGTCTTTTTTCTTTTCATTTATTCTTTCCGGCGATTTTTCTCTTCTCTGGCGATTTTTCTCTCCAGCGGCGGCATCCCCGACTTCTTCAACTTTATTCATCTTCTTTCTTTCGATCGAAAATGGTAAGTCTTCTCCTTCGGGTATTTCCGTTCACTTCACTGTCTGCATTCGTGAATATCTTTTCTCTTTTTCAGGTTGGTGGTCCAGGTACATCTTCAAGCAAGACTCCAAAATCTCCAAGGACAAGGTAATAACATCTCCTTTAGAATTCTAAAATATTTTGATGATTTGAAGACCGTTTAGGTTTTTGCGGTTAGGGTTAGGGTTAGGGTTAGGGTTATGGATTTTTATTATTCTGCTGATTCTAATGATTTTAACTATAGAAATGGTTGATTATTTTGTGTTTATTTGCTTCTATGTGATGATTTATGTAATTTTTGATATGTTTGGCTGTTATGGGTCCCGAAAGTGTTGTTTCGGGGACCCGAAAGTATGATTACATAGTCCAGAAATTTGATTTTGATATGTTTTTTGAATGAACGGTCCCGAAAGTGTGGTTTCGGGACCTGAAAGTGTTGTTTCGGGACCCGAAATGTGTTGTTTCGGGACCCCAAAATTGAATTTTGATATGTTTGGCTGTTATGATTCCCGAAATGGGTGGTTTCGAGACCCGAAATGGGTGGTTTCGGGACCCATAAATCTGATTTTGTAATGTTTGGCTGTTATGGGTCCCGAAAGTGTGGTTTCGGGACCCGAAATGGGTGGTTTCGGGACCCATAAATCGGATTTTGTAATGTTTGGCTGTTATGGGTCCCGAAAGTGTGGTTTCGGGACCCGAAATGGGTGGTTTCGGGACCCATAAATCGGATTTTGTAAAGTTTGGCTGTTATAGGTCCCGAAAATGTGGTTTCGGGACCCGAAATGTGTGGTTTCGGGACCTGAAATGTGTGGTTTCGGGACCCGAAATGTGTGGTTTTGGGACCCGAAATAAGGTGTTTCAGGACCCGAAATTTAGATTTTTAACTTGTTTTCTCTTGGTTTTAACTTGCTTTAACTTTGTTTCTCTTAGATTATCTGTTTCATGTTTTTTAAATGTTTATCTTTTGTTTTTGTAGGGCAAATAAACGTAAAAAGAATGCCCAAGAAGCAGCATCTCCCAAAGCAGTTGACAAATCCCCAAAAGCTCCCAAATTAGTTCCGAAATCCCCCAGAGCAGCAGCTCCCAAAGCAGCCCCACACAACCTTTTTTTAACTAGGACATCTTCTTTTGGCCTTTTCAATCTTCTGCAACTACTGTCTAATGATCAAAAGGAGGCTGTGAAGTCAATAGGCTTTGGCCATCTACTTTCATTATCACTTTCAAAATGCCCCGGGGAGATATCTCGTTATCTAGTGAGGCAGTTTGACTATGATAAATGTTCTTTCACTCTAGAGAATGGCGAGAAAGTGAAAATCGAAGAAGAAGATGTTGAAATGGTATTGGGTCTCCCCAGAGGGGAGTTGGACATTGTAGAATATCAGAATAACGAGACTGATGACAAGCTGAAGGCATTTAACACTCGATGGGGTAACCCTATTAATGTCGCTCCTTTAGTGACTGCTATGCCGACGAAAATGATTGAGAACAAAGCTGCTGACAGCAATTTTAAGATAGACTTTATATTATTTGTTGTCAGTTGCTTTCTCTGGTGTGATCACCTAGGTCAACTATCAAGGTACTATCATTTTTGTTATTTTATTTGCATGACAACTTATATGACATGTTAATAAATCCTCAAATATGTTTTTTCCCTTGCAGGTATAGAATTCTGAAATCTATTTTAGATGTTCATAATATCAAGAAGTTCAATTGGTGCAAATTTGTACTTGAAGGATTAGTTCAATCATGCGCAAAAGTGAAGCAGAATGAAAAACGACATTTCCAAGGACCACAGACGTTCCTTATTGTAAGTTATCCGTTAATTAATTTCTCTGTTTGCCAAAATAATTGGTTTTAATTAACATATGTTTGTTTTCAGTTGTGCTACGTGTATAGGGTGAGCAACCCACAACTGGGAGGAGTTAATGACCGTCGATTTCCAATACTGTCATGTTGGAATGACACGACTTTGAAGTTTAGACTGGATACGGAGTTTGAAAATGGAGGATTCGGACGTGGAAGCGTTGTGGGACAAATTCCACTACCGAGAATGTGGGGGGAGAACGATGAGGAGGATAATGATGTGGGGGATAATGATGAGGAGGATATGAATGAGGGGGTGTCTGAGACCCCAAAGGCGGCGGCGGTGGCAGCAGCAGAACCTAGGAATAGGTCACCACCCAGGAATAGGTCACCACCTCGGAAGAGGCCACCAATGAGGAGGTCAGAATCAACACCTATGAATCAAGGCCTACCACCTATGAATATAACACCTATTAACACGGCAGGTCCGGACGTTGATAAACTGAGTTTTATAGAGAATTTGGCGTGGATTGCTAAATGTACGTTGTTTATTGAAAAAGCCACAAGAAGACTGGAATCTTTAACTTCAGGTTGGGATGCAACGCCAATGTATGACAACGTCATCCACGTAATTTATAGAGCAATGGACAGTAATAAACCTTTTAGGGATGCCATGCACAGATACTTCAAAGATCGAACACCCACTGAGGATGATGGGGTAAACGATCAGGACGCTCACACTGAGGGCGCTCACACTGAGCGTGCTCACAGTGAGGGGGCTCAAACTGAGTGTGCTCACAGTGAGGGGGCTAAAACTGAGGGGGCTAAAACTGAGGGGGCTAAAACTGAGGGGGCTCAAACTGAGGTGGCTCACACTGATGTGGGTCAAAAGGGTGTTCTCGAAGAGGAAGATGAAGATGAAGTACCTGAAAAAGATGGATCTCCAAGAAAAAGGAGAAATCCAGTGCGACATATGAAAATTCCAGCACGCCTTAAATCTCCATACATGACGCAGAACAAGCCGACGAAGATCATCGAGCCTGCCCCTCAAACTCATGATGTCGCGGGAAAAGAATTGGTTGCTTCCAAAAAACAGAAGAAATATCCCATACATATGGAACTTCCAGCACGCCTTCAATCTCAATATATGAAGAAGAACAAGCAAAGAAATCTAGAGTTCTATCATTTTGTCAATATGGAATACCGAGATGAAGTCGTTGTGGGATTCATTTATGCAGTTGATTCGAATGCGAGGTAAATCAAGATTTCATAGTTTGTTAAATCATGTTTGTTTGGCTGAATAAATGGTCCTGAAAGTGTGGTTTTGGGACCCGAAAAGGGTGGTTTCGGGACCCGAAATCTGGTTTCGGGACCCGAAAAGGGTAGTTTCGGGACCCGAAAATGGTGGTTTCGGGACCCGAAATAAGGTGTTTCGGGACCCGAAATGGGTGGTTTCGGGACCCGAAATAAGGTGTTTCGGGACCCGAAAAGGATGGTTTCAGGACCCGAAAGTTTGATTTTTAACTTGTTTTCTTCTATATCTGGTTTCAGCAAGGAAGTATTCTATGTATCCGAGCTTACCAATATCAACATAGAGCAATTTCAATCAATGAAAAATGAATGCCATGTTGAAAGTGGGATAATTGATGCGTGGGCAAACATGATCACTCTTCACTGCAAATCAACTTCCGACTCGAAAATAGTTTTTTCGACAGTCGTTTCTGTAAGTCTCTATATCTTTCATTGTTGTTTAAACCAATTATCTCTTATTCTGATGTTGATTTCATTTGCATGACTTTTGGAGAACGAAAGACCTTTTCATTGAAAGATTGATTGAAGAAATGAGAATTTTCGAATTAACTCCCGAACACATGAAAACTGCTAAGCTGGTAAGTCATTTTTTATATTATCTGATTTTTGATTATATGTGTCATCTGAATCTTGGTGATATTCTTGCAGATATTTTTCCCAATTTTATATGAAAATCACTATTATGTGGTTGTCATCAACATGCGAAACCAAGCAATTGAAGTCATCGACAACCTCCCACTGGACCCAGATATTGAATGGGATGATAAATATGTCACAACTCGGCAACTGGTAACGTTGAAGTCTTTTTACACATAATGTATTGACTTCTTTGAAAGTGTTTATTAACTTCTTTGGTAAAACAGGTACAGAACGTTGTGGACTACTTCCAAACTATCGACCAAGGGATCGCGGATAAAATTGCCCAATTCTCGTTCAATGTTTTGAAATTAC
Organism: Impatiens glandulifera; assembly: GCF_907164915.1. NCBI lineage: Eukaryota > Viridiplantae > Streptophyta > Magnoliopsida > Ericales > Balsaminaceae > Impatiens > Impatiens glandulifera. Next base: position 61,574,306 of record NC_061863.1, read on the forward strand.
CTTGGCAAGACAGTTCAAATAAAACGAATTGCGATATGTCATAGCGATTTGTCAAATATGTTGTATCGAAAGAGATAACATCATGAAAATCTTCAAAGGCAGCCCTGCACCTACCATCTGCCCAAAACACGTTTTTAATTCAGGATTCCTCGTCCAAATCAATAAGGTAGAAGAAGTTTGAGTTCCTGGTTTGCATTCTTAAGAAATAATTAGTGAGTGCTTCAGCATCCCCAATCCCTAACCTCAACCGTCGTGCTTCTGTAACGTAATTTCTACATGTCCTCTCATCGAAAGACATGTTTTCATACCCTCCAGCTTCAACTACAAGTGATTGAAATGTTTTGGCCACAGTTATTCCAGCTTCATCGTTTGTATCCAATCTTCTCTTTACATTTCCGTCAATTACTTTGTAGGATCTAACATGACGTATTCTCTTAGGGCTTAAAGAATGGTTGTGCTCAAGAGAAATACTTGTTATCACATATTCCCCTTCATTTCGAACAACAACATTAATCTTTGCTTTACAATCTGTCTTCGTTATTGGTCTAGGCTGATGAAACTTGTTTTTTGACTTCGATTCTTTCAGAAAACTCTTGGCACAACCAACGCTGAAGTATTTCCTCTTACCACCTACATTTTTGCTCCCTAATTTGGTAATGCCGAATCCCGTTAAGTGGGCATATGATGTGTAGAATTCAAGAAGTTGTTCTTCGGAGGAAAATGTCATTCCAACACTAGGAATGTGACTGCAAAAATTAAGTGAAACCGTAAGAAAAAAGTCCATAAACCACTCATTTCGGGTCCCGAAACCACCCATTTCGGGTCCCGAAACCACCCATTTCGGGTCCGGAAACCACCCATTTCGGGTCCTGAAACCACCTTTCGGGTCCCGAAACAAACCCTTTTGGGGAATATAAGGACCCTTTCGGGTCCCGAAACATACCATTTCGGGACAAGGAATGACCCTTTCTTGTCCCGAAACCAACCATTTCGGGACAAGGAAGGACCCTTTCTTGTCCCGAAACCAACCATTTCGGGACAAGGAAGGACCCTTTCTTGTCCCGAAACCAACCATTTCGGGACAAGGAAGGACCCTTTCTTGTCCCGAAACCAACCATTTCGGGACAAGGAAGGACCATTTCTTGTCCCGAAACCAACCATTTCGGGACAAGGAAGGACCATTTCTTGTCCCGAAATCACTAGATCTGTTCAGGGTACCTTTCGGGTTCAACAGGGGTGGATCTGTTCAGGTTAAGTTCTTCATCTACTGGGTTGTTCAAGTCCGGTGCTTCGGTTTCCTGAAAATTCAAACAGTTTAAATCCATAAATACTTAAAATGTAAACCCTAAATCTGTAAAATCTAAACCCTAGATCTATTCAAAAAAAATAAAGATCCTTAAAAAGGATACCATGGAGAAGTAAATGCTGCCGTAGAAAGAAATAAATGCAGTCGGAGACGAGAAATAAATGCAGCCGGAGAAGAGAAATAAATGCAGCCGGAGCCGGAGAAGAGAAATAAATGATGCGTTTCAGAGAGAGAAAGAAATGCAGAAATATGAAACCTTATTGGGTGAAAGAGGATATGCAGAAATGTAGAATTTTTTTTTCTTTTTCTCTCTCCTAACTGCTTTCGCTAACCCTTCGTTGGGTTTATCATACCTCATATTTATATATGTATATATTTAAAATAATATATATATATATATATATATATATTTATATATATTATTAATTAAATAGAAAAATGAGACACTAGGCCTCTCTGCGCAGTGAAGTCTTAGAAAAATAAAATGATCAACTTTGGTGGCATGGGACCTACTTGTTTTTTACCCATTATCTTTTGGAATATATTAATAATGTAAAATAATAATAAAATAAAATAGATTGCATGCTAGCTGTTCAATTAATTATTATAATATTCTTAATCTTTTAATTAGTAGTTTTGTCTTTTATAGCTAATTATAATGTTTTTATTTCACACCCACTCCACATTTAATTATTTATTATTACTACAAGTTTCATGTGCACAATATTGATATGATTAATTATCATCCACAAACTGCACGCTATATAAATAATTCATCAATATAACTTATAAGTGTAATTTAGTATAATATTTTAGATATAAAAGAAATTATAAAACTCTTATTTGTTTGAAAAAATTATGCATTCTTTTAAACTAGAGTGGGAGCTAATATGTCACACTCTATTGTTTTTTATTTTTTTTAAATTATAAAAATAATTCAAATATTCACTTCAATTTAAGAAATATTCACTTCAATTTAAGGAGTTTAAAAAAAAAATGAAACTCAAACTAATTATATTAGTTAAATACTTAAAATAGCAAATATGATAATTCAATTACTGTTTAGAACCTTTGAATTAAATAAAGATTATAACTATAAAATTATAGTAGCTTTTTATATATATTTAACAAATAAAAATAATTTAAATTCAATACTTTTATTATCAGACACAAATTACTTCAATGTGACTCACCAAAATTTATATTACATATTTAATATTTCTTTTTAACAATTTTAATTTTATAGTATAATTTAAAATTTTATTTATTTTTCACTTAAAATTTGAAATACAAAATCTAAACAATTTTTTTTTTAAAAAGTTATAACTAGAATGATTGTGACTTTTAATAGTATGTTTATTGTCGGTGGTACATTAGTCATTAAAGTGAGTAATAATATTTTAAATTTGTACAGATGAAGTTGGAATAATTTAAAGGATTGTTCTTCTATTATTTCAATCAAGGTCAAAGTTTAATGTAATTTTTTTACAGTTTATTTATATATAAAAAAAAAGTGATCAGGACATTTTCAATATATAATAAAACTTGGTCTATTCTCTCAACAACATCAGTGAAGTTCTTTCTTTATATTTTTTTTAATTATGGAATATAACAAACTAATTAATTAATTAATTAATCACAGGGTAAAAAGACCACCGTACGTACGTGGTAACGAAACCAAATTTTGTTTGACATATTCTAATGTTTTTCAATCTTGAAATATTAAAGGCCAAAGTCAATTTTAAAGACAGGTTCATCTCCCCCCTTATATTTTGATTTTTCTTTTAATTAATTAAATTAATATAATATTATTTTTATATTTAATTTTCCTCTAAGGTAATTTTTATGATTACAAATATCTTCAATAACAAAAAAAAATGTAAAAACCATTTTATCTTTTAATATATATGAAATATATATGAAATCTCCTTTCTTCCTTCCTTCTTTTGAAAAGCTACTCCCTCCCTTTTTCACGTAAGGTCTTGTTTGTTATTCAAATTTGGTAAAAATAAATAGTTTTGGAATAGTTTTTTAATTTTGGTATTTCATACCATTTTGTGATAAGTTATCATAAATTAGAATATATTTATAAGAAAAAATAAATAAATTATATTGTGGTTAGCTTTTCAAACAAACAAACCATACGTGCAGTCAAAAGTGCAGGGCTTGAAAAAAAATAGTATTTAAACATATGTATTGGTAAGAGAAATCTCCATCGTTTTCTGTTTTCTTCAGTTCTTCTTCTGCAGTCAATTGCTATCAAAATAATCTATATACAAACATGAAGTTTGGTAAGGAATTCAAGTCACAAATGGTGCCAGAATGGCAAGAAGCATACATGGATTACGATTTTCTTAAAACCCTTTTGAAAGAGATACACACACACAAGGAAAGACACCGACCATCGTTCAAACTACCTGAGTCTGATTCCGGTCTCCGGAGGAAGCCTACACTTCACAGAGCGTTTAGCGGATTAACCCAGAGAGGAAACAACAACATTCCCGTCGATAGATCTGACATCGAAAATCAAATCATATTCGTTCATTCACAGTCGAGAGGAGAGGGGAACTTCCAGACTCTTTTAATGGCGGCCGATGATGAAGGGGGGGGAGATCATGAGACTGCTTACTTTCGGAGACTAGATGATGAGTTTAATAAGGTGGTGAAGTTTTACAAGACGAAAGTAGACGAGGTGATGAAGGAAGCGGAAACGATTAACAAACAAATGGATGCATTCATTGCCTTTCGAATCAAAGTAGACAACCTTCAAATCCCATTTGAGGAATCGGGCATGATTGTTCGTTTGGCTTCAGATGTGTCTGCTTCAACAGCCGCCATGTCTTCTTCTACTGCTCCCTCTGAAGCTACTTGGGATAGCAGTAAGACGCGTTATTCTTCTTCTTATTATTATTATTCATTTTAATGGAGGATATTTGCAGGATGTAATTCAATGTCTGTGATTGAGGAAGATGGTTCTGGTTCTGGTTCGAGTCCTAGTTCGAGCAGCCATGGTGAAGGGTCAACATCATCAGGTGATAAACCTGAAGCTTTCAAAGAGAAGACTAAGCAGCCGCCGCCATCATCAATTGACAAGAACCAACACAGGCCAAGGCCAAAGCCAGCTCCATTGGAAATTCTTAACCATGTGAAGATAAACACTACTCTAGACACACCTCGCTCGACTCTCAAAGGATTCCTTAAGGTTCCTGGCCAGGAAGATTTGAAGTTCAACCAGGATAACCTTATCAAGATCGAAAACATGCTCAAGAAGGCCTTTGTTGTGTTCTATCACAAGCTTCGGCTCCTCAAGAGCTATAGGTAATATTCTTACTCTTAATAAGCTTTTTCCATAATAATTTTTCTTATTCATGTTGCATTGTTTTTGACGAATTAATTCAACAGCTTCTTGAACATACTAGCTTTCTCAAAGATCATGAAGAAATATGACAAGGTAAAGAATTATTCTATATCAATCTCTTTAATGGGTTGGTTTCATTTCAATCTTATTCCATGTTTTTCAAATTTTATTGTTTTTCTTTTCTTACAGATAGCCTCGAGATGTGCATCGAAAACTTACATGAAGATGATTGATAACTCTTACCTTGGAAACTCTGATGAGGTAGTAGATGAATAATTCAGTTCTCAAAATTTTCTTTTCTTTTCTTTTCTTTGTTTGTGTATTTATAATCAATTTTCCTCAGTTGAGCAAGCTTATGGAGAGAGTAGAAGAGGCATTCATCAAGCATTTCGCAAACTCTAACCGCAGCATAGGAATGAACATCTTAAGACCAAAGGCAAAGAGAGAAAGGCATAGAGTTACATTCTCTTTAGGTATTTCCAAAACAAACAAACATAAACAAAAGTGTTTTGTTATTTGTTTGCTCAGATTGAATCTGTAATTTGCAGGGCTGTTGGTAGGTTGCACTCTGGCACTCATAGTAGCGCTCGTTCTTATCATACGCACTCGCAACATCTTGGACCACGAGGGGAAGGATCAGTACATGAACAACCTCTTTCCCCTTTACAGGTACAACAGGAAAATCTAATCACTTGAACCATAACATTGTTATTGGTATTGGTATTCAAAACCATTGTTGTTGTCCATTTGTTGCAGCTTTTTTGGATTCTTGGTTATCCACATGCTAATGTATGCTGGAAATATATACTTCTGGAGACGATATCGAGTGAATTATTCATTCATATTCGGTTTTAAGGAAGGAACCGAGTTGGGTTATAGACAAGTCATGTTTGTTAGCTTCAGTATTGCGGTTCTAGCTCTAGCCGCTGTTCTTGCAAACTTAGACATGGAAATAGACAAAATAACTGCCGATTTTAAAGCTGTCACCGAACTTGTCCCTCTTGGACTTGTAGTGGTAAGCCTTCTAGCCGCCAATCTAGGCTATATATGTTTATGAAATTCTCAAACTTACCCAATTCTATCTATCTGATCTCAATTATGCAGTTTCTTGCAATAATACTGCTCTGTCCATTCAATATAATCTACCGATCAAGTCGATTATTCTTCCTAGTATCTGTATTCCACTGTATTTGTGCCCCTCTCTACAAGGTTACACTTCCGGACTTCTTCTTGGCTGATCAACTAACTAGCCAGGTGAATTACTACACCCGCGTTAATCTTTTTTTTCTTCATTTTCCATTGATAATTAATGGGTTTTTTTCTTTTCTTTTGAAATATTAAGGTACAATTGCTTCGAAGTCTGCAATTCTATATTTGCTATTACGGATGGGGAGATTTCAGGCTTCGAAAAAATACATGTCAACTGAGTGATGTCTATAGAGTCTCCTCCTTCATTATCGCATCCCTTCCATATTTGTCGCGTCTTCTTCAGGTCGAGAAACATGTTCCACTAATTTTTTTCTTACTGAATCAATCGTTGTAGAAGCTGTAGTTAATGTTTATGTTACAACAGTGCCTTAGGCGGTTATTTGAAGAAGGAGATCCCCACCAAGGGGTAAACGGGCTGAAATATTTGTCAACTATTATAGCTGTGAGCCTTAGAACAGCTTTCACTCTGAACAACAATGCACCAGGTTGGAGAATGGCAGCCTGGATATCCTCTGCCGTAGCGACTGCATTTGGGATGTATTGGGACATTGTAATGGATTGGGGTTTATTGCAAAAGAATTCTAAGAATAAATTGTTAAGAGACAAGCTCCTTATTCCACGTAAAAGCGTATATTACGTAGCCATAGTAAGTATTGTCTTTCTGTCTTTAAAACTCATTGAGAGAGTCCAAAAGTTTAATTATAATATATATGGTTGTTTTGCAGGTTTTGAACACACTGCTGAGATTTGCATGGATGCAGACCGTGTTGAATTTCCAGGTTTCTTTCATGCATAGGCAAACCATGATTGCGGTTGTAGCAGTTCTGGAGATCATTAGACGTGGTATATGGAATTTCTTCAGGTAATCGATCAATCCTATCACGATTCTCACGAATTGAATATTCCCATGTCTATATGTTCTAATTTTAATCTGCATCAGGTTGGAGAATGAACATTTGAACAATGTGGGCAAGTATAGGGCGTTCAAGACCGTTCCTTTTCCTTTCAACTACGAGGAAGATGATGGCAAGGATGAGTGAAGTCTGGATCACTGGTATACATGTTTATAAAGAAGAGAATGGAGAATATCTTTTGTTTTATACTTTCTATAGCTTGCTATGTAAATGCAGATATTGCACTAATTCAATTTATTCCTTGGTTTTGGACCTTTATGTAAATGTAAGGGCTCCATAAGATCATACAGTTTTTTCTTCTGGAATATTAAGGAGGATAATGGTTACAAGAGAGACATTATTGTTTGAAATGTTATTTTTAGTCGGTTGACACTTTATTCTTTGCTTCCATTTAACCAAAGTAAGTAAAGTGGTGGTGTCTGGAAGTGACTCTTTAATTTCTACTTTCAACCAAATTAAGTTTCAGTGGAGAATGATTGATTACAAGGTAACCATCGTTCGCCTGGTTCTTTTTCTCACTCCACTTTCTTGGCCAAGCTCTAATCCGTCATGGCAATAACCCTAATGTTTCCCGCCATCCATCTCATAAACTCCTCTTCCGCCTTATCCTCTTATGGGTCTTTCACCAAATCCAAATTCAAATCCAAAATTATCCATCTTTCTCTCCATAACCCTAGAAATGGTGGCAGCTCCGAATTTCTTACCCATTGTTCCACCAGGCCAAACACAAGAGTGATAGCTCGTTAGAAAACCGAAACGCTACGCCTGGACATAATTCGAACTCTGATGTCCAAGAACAGGATCAACCCAGTTCAAATCGAAACGTTAAATTTTCAGAATCATCCTTCTCTCGAGATCTGGTGTTCGATTTGGGAATAAAAAAGAATCATGGCATGGTTCTGAAATAGGGTCACCCGTGGTGGAGACGAAGACGAGAGATGGTACATGTGGTACCATGGGAGTCCGACCCGAGAATACTATGCAATAACAAGTCTTCATACTATTGACCCATCTACCTGGCCTCACTTTGGACATTTTATTTCATCCAACTTGTCATATAATCGACCATTACCTCACTATGAATATCTCATTTTGCACATCAACTCTTCGATGATTGACCACCACCTACCCATACTAGGTGTATTTTGCTTCATCTTGACTAGTCGTTATCAACCATCACATTGAGTATTTTGCTCACATTCGACTCGTCATTATCGACCATGTATTATTATTTTGAATATTATGCACTAATTAACTCATCCTTATTCTACATTTTACACCATCCATCTCATTCATTGCAATCATATATACAACTGATTTGGGGTAAGGTCTCAACAAGAGAACTCTATTCATAAATATGAAAATAGATATGAAATAAGAACGCTTTAATCTCTAAAGTACTTGTAATTCTAAAATTTAATTTATAATTATATATATATATATATTAGGTAAGTTTATTGATCAACATGATATTCTTACTCATTTATAATGAAACCAAAATTTAAAACATAGGTGGGTATTTAACACTATTTACTAAAAACATATGAACTAAAACATATAATTATAGAGATAATAATATATTATATTATCTAAATCCTAGCATATAATTTAGGTAAATTGCTTCTCTTCCCACTATGACATTCCTACCCAGTTCTATTCTTTACCAACCCCAAAATTACCTATTTATCTCAATCACTTTTATATATTTATATTTTTTATTTTATTTATTTAATTATTTAAATTAACTTTACTTATTTAATTTTATTATTATATTTTTCTTATTCATTAAATTTAATTAATTATTTTCCAATATCTTTTTTTTTTATTTAATATTCTTTATATCGGTTTTCTTCAAATATTTTTTATTTTTTTTTATGTTTTCTTATTTCGGTAAAATTTTACGTTAAATCTTATTATGCAATGTTACCTAATATATTATTAAGTAAAACATTATATTTAATTGGATTAATTATTAATATATAATATTTTAAAGACTTTATATTTTTTATTTATAAAGTAAAAAATCTTTTAATTATTTTTTTTATAAGTATTTTAATATATATATATATATAATTAATATAATAAAATATTAAATATTTATATTTTATTAAATTAGTACACACTTCAACATTTTATATATATTAAATAATTATAATATAAAAAAAAATATTTTGTATTTTTAATTAAATAAATAAAATAAAATAAATATTAAAAATTAATTAATTATAATTAATGATAAGAAAATTTTAATAATAAAATAAAATAAGTAAAGTAAATAAAATAAGAAAAATAAATATATAAAGGTGGTATGGATAAATAAGTAATTTTGTGAAGTGAGTGAGTGAGGAATGAGGTCAAAGGTAGAGATATCATAGGGTGAAAAAAATATCTTAAAATTATTTTATAAGAAAATAATACAAAATTTTAAAATTATATGATTAGAATGTCTTCCCTTTATATAAATATAAATTTAAAATATAAACTTATATTAAGTTAAAGTTTTATACTTCTATTATTAGGTTTGTAAGTTAGAGCTTATATTATAACATTTTTTATTTTGGGGAAGGATCAACCTTTGTTTACTCTCTCATATATATATATATATATATATATATATATATATATATATATATATATATATATATATATATATATATATATATATATATATATATATATATATATATATATATATATATAAAGAGGTTGAGTCATCTTATTTATTACCCTTTTTGGAGGGCATTGTTTATATTCCTACCATTCAGATTTGAGTTAGTGTTGTGTTTTGTTCGGTACAACAATCAATTTAGCCAGATCGATTTGTCATCTCAAATTTTTGTAATCCGAATAATAATAATACTATCAATCTTTAGTGGGTTGTATGTTGTTCATACTTCATACCCTTCAATTGTGTTGGTGACTATTTCTCGGGTCCGTATTTATTTTATTCTTTGCATCAAATCAGCAAATGAGATGATGTTGTCGAATCTGGAGTTGTTTTTTAATTTTCTTTTAAGTAGTTTTTGGAATTAATCTTTCCTCTCAATACCCTTTATGGGTGTCTTTTACTAATTTTGATGGGTTTCTCTCTATTTTAACCATCTTTGTATATGGTCAGTTATTATTTGGCATAATTGTTTTTGGCGTTGGTTAACAACCCTCGGGCAGCAGAGATAAATTTTATTGCTACACAGAATTCTGGTTAGAGATTTTTTGATTTGTTCGTCTTGCTCTCATTCATCCTTCGTTATTATTGAATTTAAATGAGTTTATCATTTGGAGTTACCTAAAAAATTGTGTGATTGGTGTATTAGTTTAATTATAATATTAATTTTTATAAAATTTTTTTATAATGTTTAAATATTATTTTTTAAATGTTAGTTTCTTTTATTTGTAAATTATTATTCAATATGTAACTCATATATTTGATTTAATGAGAATTAATTTCTTATAAAAAAATTATAATTATGATATTTATTTTTAAACCTAGTGATTATAAATTTTAATAGATTAATTATAAATTATTAATAAAACATAGAAAACAACAATGTGTGAACTCTGTCCAAATAAAAACTCTAGAGATGAAAATAATTCCAAAGTCTCAGACACTTTAATTTTAAACAATAACTTAATGTTATATAATATATATGGAATTAGTAATCATAAATTATTAATCAAAACAGTAACAAAATCAAAAAAAAAAAAAAAAAAAACATTAACAATGTGTAAGCTCCAAATCAAAACTTTAGAATAAAAAACTATTGTAGTCTTGAACCTCTTGACAAGTTATTTCTATCATAATTCATTTTATTGTTATATTTTAATAATTCATTTTATTGTGATATTTTTAATGTGAGCTTTAGGCTAGCCCATGGTGAGGCGAGTTAGACTTAAGCCTTCGCCTTTTCCGGACCCTTAGAAAAAGAAATTTTATTTTATAAAAGATTGGAACCCATTACTTTAATGACGTTTTTATAGAATTTAACCAACTATAATACTTTTATTAATTTTAATACAAAACTATAATATGTTTTCAATATAACATTCAAGTGAAATAAAAAAAAACAAAAAATATTTAATTTTGAAAACTTAAAATTTGAATTGTGGGACTGTTAAAGTCATATTCTTAACTTGGATATAGTAAATAGTATAAGTTAATAATTAAATAAATCAAATGTAAGTGACTCATTAATTATATTTTTCATCACACGTCCTATTATTGGTCTATTCTACCAACCCATGCCATGCATATAGGTTGAAAAATATGGTGAAATAAAAAGGTCAGGGGTGGATCATTAATCATAATGATAATAAATAAATAAATAAATTGTAAACACCTTTGACAATGCATCACAAAATATTCATAAATGACCATTATTAATGAGTCAAAACAAGATGTTGTCTATATATTTAAAATGAAAATCATACATAATTAATTAATTATTACATATTACCTAACTAGAAAGAAGATTTTAACTTGTACTTTTCTTTTAGAAGTTTGAAAAAGAATGCCATCAAAATATAAAAAAAAATATATCCTAAAAAGAATAACTCAAAGATTAAATGAAGGAAAAAACACAATCCATCTTGATTCTCAATCATCCATAGTAATTGAAATTGTTATAGATTATGTGCTTCACCTTTTCAAACTTTGACATACTACTAATTTAATTTATTTCTTCAATGGCTCCTAATAATATATATAGTCAATATTTTTTTCTTGAAACAGAAACAAAATAATAATAAAAACAAATAAATGTGACAAAGTCCCCCAAATTATTTTTTCGTAAAAAATATAAATTCAATTCAATCTCAACAGATGATGAATAAGGGTGTTATGATTAAGACTTTTGACCATACATCAATTAAAGTTGATTAGAGTTTGTTTGGTATTAATTATTAAATTAAATCTGCTTCATAATAAAATCATATAGATAGTAATAGGTTATAATATAGGTTGAAAGTGCCTCTCTTGTTTCTTTCTGTTAACAAATCTATTAAGACACGTTTATAAATGATAACTATAATTAAATATTTAATTATTTTGGATTATTTGAAATTGAATTTAAATTTAATATAAACTCATCATATATATATTTAAAATATATATTCTATTAGTAAAAATCTCACATTTGTAAATTCAATTTAGATGTTTTTAATCAAAATAATATATATATATATATATATATATATATATATATATATATATATATATATATATATATATATATATATATTAATTAAATAGAAAAATGAGCGTGGGCCTCTTTGGCCTTTGCACATTGAAGTATTTTAGAAAAAAAAAAGGATAGATCAACTTTGGTGGGCATGCCACCAGATTGCCTTTTACTCTTGTACCCTTTTATCTTTTGGAATATAATAATAATAATAATAATAATAATAATAATAATAATAATAATAATAATAATAATAATAATAATAATAATAGATTGCATGCTAGCTGTTCAATTAATTAATTAATTAGTTATGATAATATTCAATTCATCTCAGTTGCCTTAATCTTATCGTTTCAGTAGTTTTGTCTTTTATAACTAATTATAATGTTTTTATTTCACACCTACTCCCACATTTAATTATTTATCATTTCTACATGGTTCATGTGCACAGTACTAAAATTTAATTATCATGCACAAACTTCATGCTATATATATATATATATATCTATCTATATATATATATATATATCTATCTATATATATATATATATATATATATATATATATATATATATATATATATATATATATATATATATATATATATATATATATATATATATATATATATATATATAGAGCAATGACAGGAACGCGAATTTGGGGCCGCAAAAGTCGGCGATTGGATATTCTGTTTCATCACAGAATATTCTCTCATCTCTTGTTAATTTATTTCTCTCATTCTCATTTATCTCTCATCTCTTTCATTAATTATTTTCTCTCTTCTCTCCCACTAATTAATTTATTTCCTCTATTAATTAATTTATCTCGATTATTATTTAATTTATCATTTTCTTTTTCCGATTTATTAATCTATTTTCTCCGTAGATATTAAGTTTTTTTATGAATAAATATTAAAAATATTTTTTAAATTATAAACCCTAAATTCTAAACCCTAAGCTCTAAACCCTAAGCTCTAAACCCTAAATTCTAAATCTTAAATCATAAACCCTAAACTCTCCTTTCTTTTTTCTTTTTCTTATTATTTTTTCATATTTTTTTAGTTTTATTACTTATAAATATTTATCTAATATTTCTATTCTCACTAAATTTTTTTCACTCATTTTTTTGATAAATTCATAATTTAACTAAATATAGATAAAAGATAGGAAAAAAGTTCACTTAGACGTATGTACTTGTACAACTAGCTCACTTAAACGTATGTACTAATGAAAGGTCATTTAAACGTACGTACTATTAAAAATTGGCTCATTTAGCCTCTTTTAGTAACCATGGTTAACTTTTATTTTTAAATTTATATATTTATTAATTAAATATTAATATATTTTCTCTCTCATTTCTTTTCATTTATTATTTCATTTATTATTAATAAAAGAACCCTATATTTTTATCTTTTTTATAATTTTTTATTATTTCTATACGAGTATTTATGATTGATTATTTTAATTTTATTATACATATATATATGACCATTCATCATTAATTATTTTAACTCTATATTTCTTCTTCTTTTTTATATATTTTTTTTATATTCATATTAATTATTAATTATTTTAAAATTGTTTGATCCCAATAATTGAATATAACAATGAAAATTTTTTCAACAATAAAAATCCTTTAACACAAAAATAAATTAATTAATAATTAATAATTGAATAATAATAAAAACTCATTCATCAAACACCAAAAGAGTAATAATCAAATATTAGACAAAATAATTCATTTACTACTAATATAAGTCGTGAATAAAAATTAAATAAAAAATTATTAATTTCATTATTATTTATATTAAACTAAATAAGAAAAAACCCTTTTTCATTTTTATTATATTAAATTAAATAAGAAAAAACCCTTCAAAAAAATATTACAATAAAACATAAAATTCATAAATAAGTTGTTAAATTTTTTTAAAAAAAATGAGAATTTAAGAAATATGAGAAATAAAAACTAATAAAAAAAGATGAAATATAAAAGAGAAATTAATATTAAAATAATAAAAAATTTAAGAATAAAATAAATTATCTAGTTTAATTAATGAAAAAGAAGGAGAGAGAAAATATATTAATATTTAATTAATAAATATATAAATTTAAAAATAAAGATTAACCATGGTTACTAAAAGAGGCTAAATGAGCCAATTTTTGATAGTACATTAAACATGATCTTTTATTAGTACATACGTCTAAGTGAGCTAGTTGTACAAGTACATATGTCTAAGTGAGCTTTTTTCCTAAAAGATATAATGAGTAATGATAGGGAACGCGGGCCGCGAAAGTCCGCTAAAATAGAATATTCTCATAAAACACGTAATATTCTATCTTCTTTTATTAATTAATTTCTCTCATCTTAATAATTAATTTCTCTCTCTTCTTGTTAATTAATTTCTCTCTTAATTTCTCTTCTTTATGAATTAATTAATTTATCTCTCTCTAATTAATTTATTTAAACCATAATCTATAAACCCTAAATTCTAAACCCTAAATCTTAAACCATAATTAATATCTCTTATCTATATTTAATTGAATTATGAATTTATTAAAGAAATGAGTGAAAAAAATTTCGTGAGAATAAAAATATTAGATAAACATTTATAAGAAATAAAACTAAAAAAATATGAAAAAATAATAAGAAAAAGAAAAAAGAAATGAGAGTTTAGGGTTTAGGATTTAAGATTTAGAATTTATAGTTTAGGGTTTAGGGTTTATAATTAAAAAAATATTTTTAATAATTATTAATAAAAAAACTTAATATCTACCGAGAAAATAGATTAATAAATCGGAAAAAGAAAATGATAAATTAATTAATAATCGAGATAAATTAATTAATAGAGGAAATAAATTAATTAGTGGGAGAGAAGAGGGAAAATAATTAATGAAAGAGATGAGAGATAAATGAGAGTGAGAGAAATAAATTAACAAGAGAGTAGAGAATATCCTGTGATTAAACAGAATATCCAATATTCACGGACTTTCGCGGCTCCAAATTCGCGTTCCCTATCATTACTCATATATAATATATATATATATATATATATATATATATATATATATATATAATTCATCAATATAACTTTGTCACTTATAAGTGTAATTAGGACAATCTTTTAAATATAAAAGAAATTATCAAATTCTTATTTGCTTGGAAAAATGATGTATTTTTTGAAACTAGCATGAACTAATATGTCACAATCTATTATTTTTTATTTTTCTTTTAAATTATAAAATTAATTCAATTATCCCACTTTAATTTAATAAACTAATTATATTAGTTCAAGCAGTAAAAATCAAATAGGTACTTAAAAGGTCAATTATGATAATTCAATTTCTATTTAGAACCTTTAAGTTAAAGTAAAAATTATGACGATATAATTATAGTAGTTTTTTATATTTAACAAATAAAAAAAACAAATTCAATACTTTTATTATTAGACACAAATTACTCCAATATGATCAAATTTGAGACTTAGGATTTAGGAATCACCTATTTTGCTTATCAATTTAAACTTTTATAGCACAATATAAAATTTTAAATACAGAATCTAAACAATTTTTATTTTTTTAAAATTATAACTAAAATGATTGTGACTTTTAATAGTATGTTTAATGTCGGTGGTGGATTATTCATTCAAATTGAGTAATAATATTTTAAATTTGTGCAGATGGTGTTGGAATAATTTAAAGGATTGATATTCTATTATTTCAATCAAGGTCAAAATTTAATGTATTTTTTTTTACAGTTTACTTATAAATTCAGGACATTTTCAATATATAATAAAACTTGGTCTTAGTCTTTCTCAACAACACAGTGAAGTTTTTCCTTTATTATTTTTATAATTAAATAGAACATTGCGGTTATTGTGGAATATATAACAAACTAATTAAATTAATTACAGGGTGAGATTGAGAAGACCACCGTACGTACGTGATAACGAAACCAAATTGAGTTTTGACATATTCAGGAACATTGTTTTCTTATTTCAATTTTTTGTATATGTTTTCTTCAAGTGGATGGTTCTATCACTGTAACTAACCGCGGTCTCTTCTAATGTTTTTCAATCTTCAAATATTAAAGCCCAAAGTCAATTTTAAAGACAGGTTCATCTCCCCATTTATTTATTTATTTTTAGAATATTTGTTTTTTGTTGCTTAAACTAATTTATTAGATTCATTTCCCTATTTTCAATTAATAAATAAGAGTGGGTTTGATCTGGTGTCATTTAGGATATTTATTGGTTCATTTTTTAAAATTAATTAAATTAATATAATACTGTATTATTTTTATATTTAATTTTCTTCTACACTATTTTTTAAAATTATAAATATCTTCAATGAAAAAAATATGTTAAAACCATTATCTTTAATAATATATATAAACGCGTAAAAGGAGATCCCTTCCTCCTTCCTTCCTTCAAAACTACTCCCTCCTTTTATTTTTCATGTATACGGTGAAAACATAGGTCTTGTTTGTTATTCAAATTTGGTAAAAATAATATTTTTGGAATAGTTTTATAATTTTGGTATTTCATAACATTTTGGGATAAATTTTCATAAATAAGAAGAAAATGAAATAAATGAATTTTCACCATATATATTGTGGTTAGCTTTTCAAACAAACACACCTCTTCCTCCTTGAGTATTCTTACGTACAGTCAAAAGTGCAGGGCTTGAAAAAAAAATAGTATTTAAACATATGTATTGGTAAGAGGAATCTCCATCGTTCTGTTTTCTTCATATCTTCTTCTTCAATTCTTCAGTTCTTCTTCTTCTGTTAATTGCTATTGTTGTTGGGTTGGTATCAAAATAATCTATATACAAACATGAAGTTTGGCAAGGAATTCAAGTCACAAATGGTGCCAGAATGGCAAGAAGCATACATGGATTACGATTTTCTTAAAACCCTTTTGAAAGAGATACACATACATAAGGAAAAAGACCGACCATCGTTCAAACGACCTGCATCTGAATCCGGCCTCCGGAGGAAGCTTACACTTTACAGAGCCTTTAGCGGATTAACCCAGAGAGGAAACAACAACGCTCCTCCCGTCGATAGATCTGACATCGAAAATCAAGTCATATTCGTTCATTCACAGTCGGGAGGAGAGGGGAACTTCCAGACTTTTTTAATGGCGGCTGATGATGAAGGGGGAGGAGATCACGAGACTGCTTACTTTCGGAGACTAGACAGTGAGTTTAATAAGGTGGTGAAGTTTTACAAGACGAAAGTCGATGAGGTGATGAAGGAAGCGGAAACGATTAACACACAAATGGATGCATTCATTGCCTTTCGAATCAAAGTAGACAAACTTCAAATCCCATTTGAGGATTCGGGCCAGATTGTTCGTTTGGCTTCAGATGTCGCTGCTTCAACAGCCGCCATGTCCTCTACTGCTCCATCTGAAGCTAACAGGGCTAGCAGCAGTAAGACGCGTTATTCTTCTTCTTCCTATTATTATTATTATTATTATCAGTTTTTTGTTATTCATTTTAATGGAGGATATATATATATATATATTTGCAGGATGTAATTCAATGACTGTGATTGAGGAAGTTGGTTCTGGTTCAAGTTCGAGTTCGAGCAGCCATGGTGAAGGGTCAACATCATCAGGTGATAAACCTGAAGCTGTCAAAGAGACGATTAAGCCACCATCATCAATTGACAAGAACCAACACAGGCCAAGGCCAGCTCCATTAGAAATTCTTAACCATGTGAAGATAAACACTACTCTAGACACACCTCGCTCGACTCTCAAAGGATTCCTTAAGGTTCCTGGCCAGGAAGATTTGAAGTTCAACCAGGATAACCTTATCAAGATCGAAGACATGCTCAAGAAGGCCTTTGTTGTGTTCTATCACAAGCTTCGGCTGCTCAAGAGCTATAGGTAATATTCTTACTCTTAATAAGCTTTTGCCATAATAATTTTTCTTATTCATGTTGCATTGTTTTTGACGAATTAATTCAACAGCTTCTTGAACATACTAGCTTTCTCAAAGATCATGAAGAAATATGACAAGGTAAAGAATTATTCTATATCAATCTCTTTAATGGGTTGGTTTCATTTCAATCTTATTCCATGTTTGATCAATTTTTATTGTTTTTTTTTCTTACAGATAGCCTCGAGATGTGCATCAAAAACTTACATGAAGATGATTGATAACTCTTACCTTGGAAATTCTGATGAGGTAGTAGATGAATAATTCAGTTCTCAAAAATTTATTTTCTTTGTTTGTGTATTTATAATCAATTTTCCTCAGTTGAGCAAGCTTATGGAGAGAGTAGAAGCGGCATTCATCAAGCATTTCGCAAACTCTAACCGCAGCATAGGAATGAACATCTTAAGACCAAAGGCAAAGAGAGAAAGGCATAGGGTGACATTCTCTTTAGGTATTTCCAAACCAAACAAACATAAACAAAAGTGTTTTGTTATTTGTTTGCTCACACTGAATCTGTAATTTGCAGGGCTGTTGGTAGGTTGCACTCTGGCGCTCATAGTAGCGCTCGTTCTTATCATACGCACTCGCAACATCTTGGACCACGAGGGGAAGGATCAGTACATGAACAACCTCTTTCCCCTTTACAGGTACTACAGGAAAATCTAATTACTTGAACCATTGCATTGTTATTGTTTTTGGTATTCAAAACCCTTGTTGTTGTGCATTTGCAGCTTATTTGGATTCTTGGTTATCCACATGCTAATGTATGCTGGAAATATATACTTCTGGAGACGATATCGAGTGAATTATTCATTCATATTCGGTTTTAAGGAAGGAACCGAGTTGGGTTATAGACAAGTCATGTTTGTTAGCTTCAGTATTGCTGTTCTAGCTCTAGCCGCTGTTCTTGCAAACTTAGACATGGAAATAGACAAAATAACTGCCGATTTTAAAGCTGTCACCGAACTTGTCCCTCTTGGACTTGTAGTGGTAAGCCTTCTAGCCGCCAATCTAGGCTATATATGTTTATGAAATTCTCAAACTTACCCAATTCTATCTATCTGATCTCAATTATGCAGTTTCTTGCAATAATACTGCTCTGTCCATTCAATATAATCTACCGATCAAGTCGATTATTCTTCCTAGTATCTGTATTCCACTGTATTTGTGCCCCTCTCTACAAGGTTACACTTCCGGACTTCTTCTTGGCTGATCAACTAACTAGCCAGGTGAATTACTACACCCGCCTTAATCTTTTTTTTCTTCATTTTCCATTGATAATTAATGGTTTTTTTCTTTTGTTTTGAAATATTAAGGTACAATTGCTTCGAAGTCTGCAATTCTATATTTGCTATTACGGATGGGGAGATTTCAGGCTTAGAAAAAATACATGTCAACTTAGCGATGTCTATAGAGTCTCCTCCTTCATTATCGCATCCCTTCCATATTTGTCGCGTCTTCTTCAGGTCGACAAACATGTTCCACTAATTTTTTTTTACTGAATCAATCGTTGTAGAAGCTGTAGTTAATGTTTATGTTACAACAGTGCCTTAGGCGGTTATTTGAAGAAGGAGATCCCCACCAAGGGGTAAACGGGCTGAAATATTTGTCAACTATTATAGCTGTGAGCCTTAGAACAGCTTTCACTCTGAACAACAATGCACCAGGTTGGAGAATGGCAGCCTGGATATCCTCTGCCGTAGCGACTGCATTTGGGATGTATTGGGACATTGTAATGGATTGGGGTTTATTGCAAAAGAATTCTAAGAATAAATTGTTAAGAGACAAGCTCCTTATTCCACGTAAAAGCGTATATTACGTAGCCATAGTAAGTATTTCTTTCTGTCTTTAAAACTTATTGAGAGAGTCCAAAAGTTTAATTATAATATATATGGTTGTTTTGCAGGTTTTGAACACACTGCTGAGATTTGCATGGATGCAGACCGTGTTGAATTTCCAAGTTTCTTTCATGCATAGGCAAACCATGATTGCGGTTGTAGCAGTTCTGGAGATCATTAGACGTGGTATATGGAATTTCTTTAGGTAACCAATCAATCCTTTCACGATTCTCGCGAATTGAATATTCCAATGTCTATATGTTCTAATTTAAATCTGCATCAGGTTGGAGAACGAACATTTGAACAATGTGGGCAAGTATAGGGCGTTCAAGACCGTTCCCTTTCCTTTCAACTACGAGGAAGATGATTGCAAGGATGAGTGAAGTCTTGATCACTCTGGTATACATGTTTATAAAGAAGAGAATGGAGAATATGTTTTGTTTTATACTTTATAGAGCTTGCTATGTAAATGCAGATATTGCACTAATTCAATTTATTCCTTGGTTTTGGACCTTTATGTAAATGTAAGGGATCTATAAGATCTTACAGTTTTTTCTTCTGGAATATTAAGGAGGATAATGGTTATAAGAGAGACATTATTGTTTGCAATATTATTATGTCGGTTGACACTTTATTCTTTGCTTCCATTTAACCAAAGTAAGTAAAGTAATGGTGTCTGGAAGTGACTCTTTAATTTATACTTTTAACCAAATTAAATTTCAGTGGAGAATGATTACAAGGTAACCATCGTTCTTCGCCTGGTTCTCTTTCTCACTCCACTTTCTTGGCCAAGCTCTAATCCGTCATGGCAATAACCCTAATATCTCCCGCCATCCATCTCATAAACTCCTCTTCCGCCTTATCCTCTTATGGGTCTTTCACCAAATTCAAATCCAAAATCATCCATCTTTCTCTTCATAACCCTAGAAATGGTGGCAGCTCCGAATTTCTTACCCATTGCTCCATCAGGCCAAACACAGAGAGTGATAGCTCGTTAGAAAACCGAAACGCTACGCCTGGGCATAATTCGAACTCTGATGTCCAAGAACCAGATCAACCCAGTTCAAATCGAAACGTTAAATTTTCAGAATCATCCTTCTCCACAGGTCTGGTGTTCGATTTGGGGGTAAAAGAATCATGGGATGGTTCTGAAATAGGGTCACCCGTGGTGAAGAGGTACCTCGGAGACGAAGAGGAGAGATGGTACATGTGGTACCATGGGAGTCCGACCCGAGAACCAAATTCCGATTCGATTGGTTTGGCGGTCTCGAGGAATGGAATTCACTGGGAGAGGGGCGGCGGGCCAGTCCGTTCGAGCGTAGACACGGGTGTGGTGATGAAATGCAGTAAAGATTGGTGGGCGTTCGACACAGAAAGCATAAGACCATGTGAGGTAGTTATCATGTCAAGCGAGAAGGTAAAAGCGAATAATGCTGTTTACTGGCTTTATTATATTGGGTATAACTCAGAAATGGTTGATAATAATAATCCTATGGGTTTCGATTTGCAAAACCCTGAAAGGTCTAGGCTTGGAGTGTCTTCTAATAAGGTTTACAAGTCTTTGCCTGGTTTGGCAATGAGCCAAGATGGAAGACATTGGGCTAGAATTGAAGGAGAGCACCATTCTGGAGCTCTCTTCGATGTTGGGTCAAATGGGGAATGGGACTCCATGTTCATTGCCTCCCCACAAGTTATTTTCCATGCAAGTGGCGATCTTAGGATGTACTATCACACGTTTGATGCAGCAAACGGGAGTTTTGCAGTTGGAATGGCGAGATCAAGAGATGGGATTAAGTGGGTGAAATTGGGGAGAATTCTAGGAAGGGGTGGTGGCGGTTTTGATGAACTTGGTGCGATGAATGCTAGAGTGGTGAGGAATAGGAAGAGTGGGGAGTACTTGATGGCTTATGAAGGTGTGGATGGAAAAGGGAAAAGGAGCATTGGTTTGGCAATGTCTGCTGATGGTTTGAAGAATTGGGAGAGGATTGAGAGGAGGATGATTCTGAAGGCGTCGGAATGTGGATGGGATAGCATAGGAGTGGGATCGCCGTGTTTAGTTCAAATGGAGGATGAGTGGAGACTGTATTACAGAGGAATTGGCATGGGAGGTGAGACTGGTATAGGAATGGCTGTTTCTGATGGAGGTGGTGGTGATATCTTCAAAGCCACCTTTACAAGATGGACAGGGTTTCATAGGCAGGAGTAGTTACCCTTCTTTATATTTTATACTTGGGTTTTTCAACTTACCAATGTTTCTCTCAATTCCTTCATCATCTTTTCTCAGTAATGCTCATATGTTTATAATTTCTCTGGCATTTTCCCATGCATCACAGGTGGTTTCAAGTTAAAAACACTAGCCTTCCAGCCTAAATTAAATGTTAAAAATGTTTTAATGTCTTGAAGTTTTATTATCATTAAGAAAGTATTAAATTGAAAGGAGATGTTAATAAGGAAATCTTTTTTCATTGAAACAGGAGTTTGAACTATAGAATGACCAATCCATCTGTTTTATTATACTTTACAGCTAGGCCCTTAAATGAATTGAAATCCCACAATTCATATTATCAAATTTAAGTGTCTTTGTATTAGGGGTCGTAAGCGAATTGACTATTTGAACTCAAAAATTAAATTTTATTAATAATATTATGATAAAATATTAAGTTTGTGAAAGCTACGTAGAAATAGGGTTGAAAATGAGTTAAGATAGTTTGAACTCGAGTTCGAACGAGTTTATTATAAATTTGATTTCGAGCTTGACTATTTATTTATAAGTTAAGTTCGACTCGAAAAAAACTTAAACTAAAATTAAATTTTCAAATAATTGTGAAAAAAAATATTTATTTTAAATTTTAGATTTTAATATTAATATATATATTATTTATTATTAGATTCAAAAAGCTCTACAAGCCATCGATATTATATGAGCTGACTCAATTAAACGAGTCGAGTTTGGTTTTTTTCTCTCCAATCATCGATCAAATTATTATAATTTGCAAACACTAGAAAAAGTCATTGAAACTAAGAATATAACATTTTGGAGAAAAAAAATGTTTTTACAATTTGATTAGTACACCATTAACAATCAAAATAGCTAATAAGGACAGATCGATTTGTTCCAATCTCCTTTGATTCTAAAGGAGAAAAGAAGAAGGAAAAGATGATGAATTTGAGAAATTTATTTACCAAGAGAAAATAAAAAGTTTAGGAAAAAGATGTGTGAAGGAATTTATAAAGTAAACTAAAAATTATAAAGATCGAATTTGAACTTGGTTACAATATCGAGCTAATCGAATACGACTCGAATTCGGTGAAATCGTGATCGAGTTGAGATTGGACTGAATTACGCTCATAGTTATCTTAACTCGTTAACACCCTATTTGATATTAAAAATTCATGCTAGAACGAAAAAAGTAACTCATTTTCTTTATTCTAAATTCAATTTCATCTTTACTTCTGCAAGAAGGTAATTTTTTTATATATATTTTAATTAATTGTACATTTCTTAATATCTTCAATGCTGTTTCATTCTTTATAATTATTTCTCTTTTAGTAAAAAATAATAAAAATAAAATCTTCTTAGTAAAGAATGTATTCATTTAATATTATTAGGTAAGAAGTATGAGAAGTATAAATTATATAGGTGTTTATTATTTGGTTGAGAGTATAAAATATATATAAATTATATAAATTTTATTATTTTGTGTTTGGTTATTATATAAAAATGTAATAAAAAATATAAAAAGATTATTATTATTATTATTTTTTATAACTAAAAGTAAAGGAAATAAAAAACAATTTTCTTCAAAGGCTAATAATAATAATAATAATAATAAATCACTTTGTAGTCTTTGAAAGTTCTACCGAAATCTCAGGGCAGGCAGAGCATGTTCTTCGAATTCTTCTGATGCTGTTTGAACATTTGGAGTGGCGGCAAATAGTAACCGACAACGGAGAGAGACATTCTCTCTGTAGAATCTAGAATTCTTGCTTCAGTTCAGAACCTTCACATTCATTCATTCATTCATTTATGGTTGCTAAGCTAGGGCTACTTTTGCGATGACGGTGGACGCCCTCTCATCCGTTTGCAAATTGGACATTTTGGATTCGTTCAACGATGATTCTCTCAAACAAGTTTCTGAAAGTTGGAAAGGTTTCTGCTTAGCTACCAAATCTCTTCTCGCCGGAAACACCGATACTTCTCTGGGTCCAGAGTTTGTTTCTCACTCTCATGTTTTGTTCACGCACGGACTCGAATCTGCCCTACAACAACACTTCTTTGCCTCTCTGCAGGTTGGTTGTTTACAGATTCGTTTTTGTATTTTTTATTAGAATCTTTGTGGTATTCGGTAATTACTCTCTTTTCCTGCAGGGAACTTTTGAGAAGAATGGAGCAAAAGTGTTTTGGCAGCATTTTGATGCTTACAAGAATTTTGCAGCTTTAGAAGATAACATGAATCCTGTAAGTGACATAAGAGACTCATTTAGGGCACCTTACATTCTGTTAAACATGGAAAAATAACCAACTAAAAAAGGTTTCTTTTATAGCAATCCCCGATAGTTCTGATTTCAAGGTTGCCTTTTCTATCCCAGCTATACTTCTGTTCCAGCTTATTACTTGATGTGCTTATATTTCTTGTTTTATGTTCTCTTGTGCTGAAGGATGAAGTTCAGCATGTCATTTGTAAAGCTTTGAAAGAGTTATTGCTGGAAAAGTTGTTTGAGGAGAAGTGTCTAACTATACTGGTGCGAGCCCTGCAGTCATACAAGGAGAGTACGCTTGACAGTCGATATCGTGGAGAGACGGAAAAAAAGATACTGTTTTCTAAATATCAATTAATAGTGTCTACAGCTCTTCTCTCCTCACTTCCAAGGCATTTTCCCGGTACACTTTTCTCCATGAGCTATGAAAATCTACTGCCTTTTATGCAAACTGTTACACATCTCTTTAGTGAGTTTTCATAACGGATTTACCAAAATAGTTGCTTGATGTAAAAGAACATTAATGTTGGAATCTGATCTCTTGAGTTCATCCTTCTTCTGCTCTCTGTTTTCTTATGGTTTTGCATTCCTTGTGTGATTACTACCACTCAACTGTTCTATTCAGCTCTTGTTAAAGGCCAAACCTTTGGAATATTAGATTGCATTATTTGAGATTATTTCTATATTAACATAACAGAAACCTGAAATTTCTTAATCATGTCTTGAATGTTATATTTGTAGAAATATTGCGATGGTATTTCAAATCAATGCTAGAAGAACTAAGTACAATAGCTGGAGATGGCAGATATGATAGTCAATCTGATGATAGAGATGACATGGATGTAGATGTTAAAAGAGAACTCCCCAACAAAGATATTGACATGGGGACGGATGGATGCTCACAACAGAAAAGGCCTTTAGAAGATAGTGAGCTAGTGAAGAATATAGGAATTGTTGTACGTGATCTTCGAAATCTAGGTTTTATCTCAATGACCGAAGATGCATATGCTTCTGCCATTTTTTTGCTTTTGAAGGTAAGGATGCATCCAAATTATCAGCTCGTATTTAGAATGTTGCTTCTTTCCTATTGTGTGACTGGATCAACTCTTCTTTAGTGTTGATCATGCATTGTTGATTTCAGTTGGTAGCACGCCAGCTTTGCCATTTCTGGTGCTTCACGTTGTTCAAATTTGCATGCAGGACAAAGTATACAATCTCGCCGGTGATGACTACAGGAGTTCTGTTTTGGGGTCTGTCAAGGAATGGATACAGGTTCTCTTTTGTCTTGTTATATTATTTCATTGTTTCTTATTTCTGTGCA
Organism: Impatiens glandulifera; assembly: GCF_907164915.1. Lineage (NCBI taxonomy): Eukaryota > Viridiplantae > Streptophyta > Magnoliopsida > Ericales > Balsaminaceae > Impatiens > Impatiens glandulifera. The sequence goes on from NC_061863.1 coordinate 61,599,859, forward strand.
GCTGACATTGGCCACTTTTCTCCAATATATACATTCATAGAGTTGTGTGTATTGTATTATGTTGTGCTTTTCTGAGAACCTTAGTGTAATCTACAGGGATCTCTTCTATCTTGCACAAAATATTTAGTATCCAATCTTGTTGTTTCCACGTTAAACTTTTATTCAAATTATTAGACACAATTTCCATTTTGGTATAATTATTTGCTTTTTGCTAAAGATTCTTTTCTTTGATTGCATTACACCAAAATACATGAACTCCTTCATTTAGGCCTTATTTGATGTGGATTATTTGAGACTATTTTTAACCCACTATCCAATCAACAATTTACTCATCAATCATATCACTCAAATCATCAACCAAAATACTGGAATAATGTCTATTTTCTCAAAAAAAATATTTTTTACTATATATTTATACCCTTAATGTCTTTTTACATAACCCCAAATAACCTAGTTTTCAATAACCTACGTTAAACAAGATTATTTTGAAATAACCACTTGGTTATTCAAATAACCCTATATCAAACAAGGCCTTAGTGTTTGTCATAGATTGTTCCAATTTCTTAAAGTCTTATTCCATGTCTTATGACTACTTCTGCTAGAATCTTGTTTGTTATGTTTGTTTTTATCCATAGAGTTTGTGAATAAACCTTCCAATTGAATGACCATTTATTTTGCACAGGCTGTTCCCCTGAGGTTCTTGCATGAACTTCTCGTTTACCTTGGTGATTCCAGTTCTTATGATAGTGCTTCTCCTGGTCAAAAATCACCTTTGGCTTCACAATCCTGGTCATATTATCCCGGAACAGACTATCCTTCTCAAGGATTGGTTAGATGGCACTTACGATTGGAGTATTTTGCCTATGAGACATTGCAAGATTTAAGGATAGCCAAACTTTTTGAAATTATAGTGGATTATCCTGACAGGTATGTTAAGTTTATCCTCAAACTTTTCATATCCGATGTATAATAGATAGCCTAAAGATCTGAGTAGCTATGTGGATTACTCCTTGGATTGTATTAGCCAGGAGAATTTTGAAAAAAGAAGAAGAGGGATATATATGTTTTTGGAAGCCAATAGATTATTCTGGGTTTAATTCATTTTGTTTTGAAAATTTTCGTGGATGTTGCAGCTCTCCTGCCATTGAAGACTTGAAACAATGTCTTGAATACACAGGACAACATTCAAAGCTGGTTGATTCGTTTATATCTGCGCTCCGGTACCGATTGCTCACTGCTGGTGCTTCAACCAACGATATCTTGCACCAGTATGTTTCTACCATTAAAGCTCTGAAGACAATAGATCCTGCTGGTGTTTTTCTTGAAGCAGTTGGTGAACCAATAAGAGAGTACCTTAAGGGGAGAAAAGATACCATTAAATGTATTGTCACCATGCTTACAGATGGGACTGGTGCAAATGCAGGTGGACCTGGAAACACTGGTGATAGTCTTCTTGAAGAACTAAACAGAGATGAAGAAAGCCAAGAGAGTTTTGGTTTTGATGATGATATTAATACCGATGACAAGCAGGCTTGGATAAATGCTCTACGGTAATTTGATGTTACCAATGCTAATAGGTTAACTGTCATGGTTAAATTTGATATTACTTGTTCCTTTTGCAATTTTTTCTTATACCTAGCTGGGAGCCTGATCCTGTTGAGGCTGATCCCTTGAGGGGTAGCAGCAATAGAAGAAAAGTCGACATTCTTGGTATGATTGTTGGCATTATCGGTTCAAAAGACCAACTCATTAATGAATATCGTGTTATGCTGGCTGAGAAGCTTCTGAACAAAACGGATTATGACATAGACATGGAAATTCGAACTTTGGAACTTCTTAAGGTATGAGAAAGAACTATTGTTATCTAAGCTCTTGAGAAATTCTCTTTTTTTCTTCATGATTGAGTTCAAGTGTTTCTCAGATACACTTTGGAGAAACGAGCATGCAGAAGTGTGAAATAATGCTTAATGATCTTATTGATTCTAAAAGAACAAATGCTAATATAAAAGCGACCATCAACAAGTCATCTCAAACAGGTACAACATTTTTTCATCTAACTTGCATTTTAATGTTTAGTGGTAGGTTTTATCTCTTTTAGGCTTAACTGACTATTTTATATGTGCAACAGATGCTGAATCCATTGAGGACAATGACATGTCTCTGGATACTATCAGCGCCACCATCATATCTTCAAACTTCTGGCCACAAATCCAGGTATCATCATGTTTCTGGATTTCTGTCATCTAGAGATTTTTCTTCTGTATCCAAGTATTTTGCTTATTGATTTATTGAATGTTGAGTTTCTTATGAACTTGTAGGATGAAGCCCTTAACATTCCTCTGCCTCTGGATAATTTGTTGACTGATTATGCAAAAAGGTTTCATCATATCAAGACTCCTCGTAAGCTTGTTTGGAAGAAGAATCTTGGTACAGTCAAGGTTCGACAATCCTAGTCTTGAATCATTTGATGGTGTTATTTGAGATTAATTTCAAATATCTTGCTATCCAATCGATAATTTACCCACAATCGCATCATTCAAATCATCAACCAAAATACTGAAATCTTTTTTTTCATTATATATTTATACGCCTAATGTTTTTTACCCAAATAACCTACATCTAACAAGGTTATTTGGAAATAACCTTAGATCAAACACGACCTAAGTGACTCCATTCCATTCCAATCTATCTTCACCACTGGTCAAGTAAAGAGTGATATATATATGTGTTGGTAAATGAATTTTTTGACACTGGCAATGTTCTTTACACTATTTATGTTTAGTTGGAGCTGCAATTTGAAGATAGATTGGTTCAATTCACGGTCACTCCTTTGCTCGCTTCAATCATTATGCAATTTCAAGATCAAACAAGGTAAACATATGAACATCTCATGTGATATCTAAATTTATTACTTGAAGCCTGATATGTTTGCCTCCAGCTGGTCGTCTAAACATCTTGCAGCTGCTCTTGGAGTACCTGTTGATGTACTTAATCGAAGAATAAGCTTCTGGATTAGCAAGGTTAGATTGCCAATTCTTGTCAATCACTCAACATCCTTAGCATTTTTTTCATTAATTTCCTCATTTTCCCTGTTCAATCATCAATGTTAAATGAAGAGCTAGGTTTTTGTTTGGCATATATCAAATGAAACAGTACTAGTATTCACAATCCGTATAATAGCAGGTTTTGAACCCTATATGAGGTTTCTAATTATTAGGACAGTTATTGCCCCATGTTTGCTAAAGGAAGGTAGGCAGTTGTTGATTCAGAACAAAAAATAGTTATTGGTTTCATACAAAGTCCCCTTTTCTTACAGGGAATCATTTCAGAAACCATGGAAACAGAACCTAGTGACCACATATTTAACCTGGTAGAGGGTGTGGCTGAAGGCACCAGGGCGGGTGCCAACAGTGGGGGATGTGAGGAGCTTCTGGTAGCTGATGAAGATGGAGAGAGTTCAGTAGCTACTCTTGAGGATCAACTTCTTAAAGAAATGACTGTTTTCGAGGTAAGTCTAAATATTTGGTAGTTTAGTCAAACTCTTGACAATCTTCTCTTTTCCGTTACTTGGCTTGAGAAACTACTGCCCCTCTAATCCTGTATATGATGTGGCTTAAAAATGCAGAAATTCATTAGCGGGATGCTGACAAATTTTGGTAGCATGGCATTGGATCGAATCCATAACACACTCAAGGTAAGTTTCATTATTAGGTGATGACAAAATGCTCTGTTATAGAGTAGGTAAACAAAATTGAATGAATTATTATTGGCGCAGATGTTTTGTATAGCAGATCCTCCTTATGACAAATCACTCCAGCAACTCCAGACCTTCTTATCTGGTCTAGTTGCAGAAGAGAAGTTGGAGCTCAGAGATGGCATGTACTTCTTGAAGAAATGAAGGCACTAATTGCGCACAAACTTTGAATGTATTTGAACAATTTATTATAGAGGTTTCCCCCCTTTTTTTTGTGTAAGAAACGTGAGAAGCTCAAGCATGATAGGTGTATGTATGGGGATTTTTTATATATATATTTTTCATTCCCAATCGGATTCATTTCATTCCATCGCCTTTGCAATTCATTTAGGTTAGGTTTTGTTTGGATTGATGTAAATAGAATTGAAAATAAAAATATAGAATTGTCCTCCTAACTATTATAATCTGCATCCACAAAACTAAAAGTCTGAAACAACCAAAAGGTAAGTCTGTTGCATTGCATCAAATTGCACACAAAATTAGTACACAAGGAATATTAGTGAATAAATGAAAAAAGAATTGAACTATTTATAGCACAACTTCTTTATGAACAACTTAGATTTGTAGCATTCATTACCCAAACAAAATACACACCAGACAGCAATCCAAGACCCAAACTTAGGGTTCTTCATCCTACTTGATTGTTTCCTTCACCCTCACAATCATCGTCGTTCTCAATCCCACCTCTCTGCTCGTTGATTCCCATCTCACTTTCACTAGCCGTCTCCCATTCAGAATCATCGGTCTGTTGCCCATACATATCCCCACCATCTCCCTCACAGTTATTAACACCTCCGTGCTTAATAGCAGCCTCTCGAAATAGCCAAGCCGACTGCATCTGCTTTTTAACTAACCGCTCTGCATAGTGAGGCACTTTATTCTGCCTTAAAGTAAGATCAGGGTCACTCGACTGAGAACACTCATTTATAAACAGAATAGCGTCTAGCAAACTCTCTTTAGCTAACCCTAGCATGTCATACGCCTGAGCTCTCCTCCACAGGCTTTTCGCATGACGGTTGATCGGATTGTGTAGACAAAGAGCTCGTGTGGCATCACTTATGGCTGCCAATGGCTGTTGTAACAGAAGATGACATTGGGCTCGGTTACTGTACAAAACTACCCTCTCTTTCTTTGATCGCATAGGACATAATGCTAATGCTTCGGAATATTTTGATGCTGCTCCTGAAATGTTTCCGGAAGAGAAGAGGGAATTTCCTTCCAGCTTCACCACTAATGCGGCTGCTTGTTTGATGTGGAGATCGTCTTTAGGCATGTTCTTTTCCCATTTCAGCCTCTCTCGTGAGTTTAAGGTTTCCTCGATCTGTTCCTTGGTGCGGCTGCTCATGGAATTACGTCCTGGCGACTGAATGATGATGTCCTGAAGAATGTTAACGATGGAATCTCCGAGTTTTTTGTGATCGCCTAGATTTGAAATCTCTGCTAGGTCAATTAGTGCTGGTACTGCTTTGTCAACCACCTGTTTAAATAATTATTTTTTAGCATAGTTTCAATCATTAAATTAATGAAGTTTGAACAAATAAGGTGATAAGTAGGGAATTAATTTGTTTTGGTGTTTTAGCAAATAAGATCTAAATAATAATGTTAACATTTAAGGGAACAATAATAATGATATAATGTGAACTCATTTAAGGATGAAGAGAGAATGAGTCACTTTTTGTAAATAAGGTGTAAAATTTATCACCATTTACAAAAATTTAGAAAATCACCATAAATTGGTCACAAATGCACATGAACAACCAAAGTTTTTGTGCTATTGTGAGCCCCCATTTGAAAACACTTTATGGGTCTGGATCTAGACGAAAAACCACCATAAATTCTTGAATTTGTGTCTAGCTAAGTTCTTTTCCAAACATGGTTTCATCTCCAGGCACATCCATAGGATATACTTGGCATAAAATGTGTTTCCAAATAAACTTATATCTCATCAGGATGTGAATCAGATAAGATCACGTTTGAAAATAAAATTTAGTGAGACACCAATCAGGACGTTTGATGAGACGATTTCACATCTAGATGTAGATCCAGATTCAAATCAAGAAAGTGTTTTCAAATGGGCCCACTTCTATGCCCTGGAAACACTTTTTGGGTCTGGATAGGATCTAAGCAAGACGATTTTTCATCTAGATATGGAGGTCTATACAAAAAAAGTGTTTCCAAATATGTAAAAATAGGAAGAAGATAATAATCTTAAAACTACTGAGAATGATACTTGTTTTTCCAAAAAGAAAACAGAAAACTATGGAGAATGATAGATTTACCTTATGGCATGTATTTGGGTCTTGAATCAACCAAAGAAGACAATCAATAGCCATGTATTGCCAGTCATCGGACGAACGGGCAATATTACACAAAGCTTCGATAATACCGGGACAACTAGCGACAGGTCCCCGACCAAGCTTATGATGACAAATGGTCCTCAACAAACCAATGCCAGCCGGTGAATTCTCATTCACAAGTCCTCCCCACATGCCAGGCAGTTTAACCAAGAACTCTGGTTTACATATAGCAGAAAGAGACTCTGGTTTAAAAGCAAAGCAATTAATCAGTTGAAGTGACCAGCATTGCAACTGACTAGCCCATTCTTCAGCTTTCCTCGACTCCATTTCCACCCCACCCATCCCCCTTGTAAGCAAGTCACAATGATAACTTAGCCTTCTATCAACATACTGGTAGAAATGAGTGTACACAATTTCTAACGAACTCATCGCCAGTTGAATCGAAAGCTCGAGAATCTCTTCATGACTAGCAACGGCTGGGAAAGTAGAAGCGTAGGTAGCCAGATGACCTAGAGCTCTAATCGCAACTCTCTGTTCGACCCAAGTTAATCTTCCTCTTAAAAGCTCAACCAAAGGCGGAATAACTCCTGCATGAACAGCACCTTCTGCGAATTCTTCCATGTTCATTGTATACGAACCGATTATGTGAGCTGCGTAGTAAGGAATGTATATGTTTTGGTCGTGGGAAATCCAGCGACGGTTCTTTAATCCTTTCCAGACGAGTGCAGCCATACACTCGAATATACCGAGCTCAATGAATTCAGGGTCGTTTGGATGTGCCATGGCCGTATTCCATAAACCGCTAATGGGTAGAACTTGACCATCTTCGTCCTGTGAGGGTAAATCTCTGAAAAACTTCATTATACTTGATCTGCGCTTACCTGGGTTTCCTTCCTTCATGACACAGAAGAAGCATCCTGGATATGGACAGTCCGGGGAAGCTTTATCCATTGTAGGAAACTCAGTAACTGGAGAGGATGAGTCTAATTCCTTGTAGAACAGAAGATATATCATATATCAATATGTCATCTAAGAACAATTTCAAAATTGAGTTTCAGTGCTCGGTTGATTTAATGTGAATTGGATCTGTAATGAATTGTTCAGCTCATTCATGATCTCCACTCTTAAAGTTCAACAAATCAATTGCATAAAGTGTATGTGTGTGTGCAGGAAGATCTTTTGAACTATCAAATTAAATCTAAAAAAGAAAAGCAAGTTCAGTCAAAAGGAGCTTAATCCCAGAGATCGCGATAGAACAGTAAGGAATTGAATACATGAAGATGTCGAGAGTACCCCCCACAGGAGAAAAACAAAAATCAATGATAAAAACCCTAAATTAGAGACAGACAGACAGAGAGAGAGCTAAAAACACCCATGTAAAGGGTTGCAAAAAAGGCATTAACTTTAAGCCATGAAGAGGAAGAAGGTCATCGGACATTGCTAATCCCAGGAAGGAAATCAATCAATCACAGAGAGAGATAGAGAGGAAAATGATACCTGGGAAGTATTGAATTGAATTGAATCAACCGTACAGAAGAAGAAGCAGATAGAGGAGAGATGGGTTTGCTGCTGCTGCTGCTAGTGTTATTTGTTGGGCAAAGGATGGATCATTAATTAATGGGTTTTCAATTCATGAATGAATCACTTCACTGGTTTACTTACTTTTTCTCTGTCCACTTTTAAACAGTTGTTGTTGAAGCAGGAGGAGAAAGAGGAGGAGGAGCTCAACGGGAAGGCTGAGGAGACAAGAGAGAGAAAAAGAGATGTCGACAGGTCTGGATTAGGACAATCGAACGATACCTACAGCTCAACCGAGATCCTCCTAAGGCCTTGTTTGATCTTCACTTCTTTTCATAAATTTATTTTAATAAAAACCTCTAGAATATATCCCGGGTGAATTTTTCGAACTCTAACTGTAATAATAATTATAATAATAATAATAATAATAAATATTGGTCCCTAATTATCAGACATTAACATCAAATTTAATCATTTAAAACATTAAATTGCCTTACATGGTAAAATTGTTATCCATACTTTATTTTAAATTTTAACTATATTATTTATTTATATACAACAGCAAATAAATGGAATCTTTGTTTGATTTGAATACTTTTGTTTAGAGAATTGTTTTTTTTTTATGAATAAATAGATTAAATTATCAAAATATTTTATGTTATATATAGTAAAGTAAATATAATTTGATAATTTAATTAATGATTACATTTTCTTATATAAATATGATCATAGTTAAATCCTCTTCATTCTAAAATTTTGTTTATTGACAATTTTGACTTTTTCTTCCTATTTTATAAGGGTGGTAATAAATTAGTCAAAATATTTAATATTTGGATAACTAATTAATAATCAGATCTTGAGCAAATTAATAAAAAACACTAATCAATCTATTAACATTATTGTTATTAACATTATTGTGACATTTAAGTGAATGGATTGCAAGATCTTTGGATTTAATTTATTTTATTGAAAAAAAATCATTTATTTAATTTATTATCGACCAATACAGCTAGCATTGGGGCATTTAAACATACTTTGGAGATTATAAAGTGCTTACCTTTGTCAAACATTTCAATTTTCAAATGTATTCCAATATTAAATTGATGTGAGCGTTATTATGGTACAAATTAGGCTCTTATATTTTATTATTATTATATTAATGTAGGATTTTGCATTATTTCACGCCATTCATCGACACTCACTTCAATTTAAGGTATTTTGTGACATTTAATCTATTAAAAATTACTAAGTGAGTTTGTTCTATTTTATTTTTTAATTATATATTAAAAGATAAAAGAATTAAAATGAATGTGATATTAAATTAATATCTTTAAAGCCTATAGGGCTATAATATAGTTGGTGGCATTTCTTAAAATAAAAAGTAAAGGAGATGAAAATGAGATTATCCATTTAATTAGATAATTACTTTAATGGTTAATTAATTATAAATCTATATAGTGTTATTTTTACTTTTAAAGATTTTCACTTCAAACATATTAACTAAAATGGAGGTAGTGACTATGTACTAATAACTCACAACTTTTCAATATGTTGTACATATATATTGTGTTATTTTTAACTGCAATTCATTTTTTGAGTTTTAAATTTATGTCTCATTAAATTCTTTTTTCAAACAATTATTCATCTAATTAGACCAAAATTTGATTTAACCGTTTAGAAAATATAAACTAATGAGAAATTAATGTCTTAATGTTTGAAGATTATAATATTCTTTTGTTTAAAAAGTTTTTTTTAGTTGATAGTGAAAGAACAATAGCATAGACTCATTCCCTTATTGTATTGATCAATTTGAGTCTTAACCCTGACCCTTTAAAATAAAAATAATGCAGACCTGATCATCCACATATACAAATTTAGGCTCAAAGATATTTGGAAAAGTGGCTAATTGTTAATGTTATGGTCCTTATTGGAGGATAGGATTATTTAAAAACTGGCTAATTGTTTTAGTAAATAATTGGTACTTTAGACTAGTTAAGCCAAGATTTAGGCGCACTAATAAACTTGCATAATAGCAAAAGGGGTATATTAAGCCTGATATTCTTGCGGTATTTTAGGATTTTGGTGGCCCATGCACATACACACTGATTTTATTTACCAGAAATCAAAGAATAACAAATATAAATATATGAAGCAGAAGGGTGGAAATTGAAATATATATATATATATGAGCCCATTAACAAATTAATCTCATAAATATTTATCCTAGCTAGTAAAAAATACAAATAAAAAAGAAGGGTTAAGATTACACAGACGTTTAATTAATTTTGGCCTTCCACCAATTTCACATGTGTTTTGACGTAGAAAAGAGATAAAGTTGAAAAAGTTAATTAGGTCTAATTCTATGCACACAATTATACCACCTTGGAAACTAGTTTATTTAAGTAGTGTAGTTGAATAGTATGATTATGCTAACTTTTTTCCAAAAATAATTAAACTAAAATCGTTGTTTATTTTTTTAATAACAATCACAAACTCAACATAAATAACATTAGGAAAACTTGTTTGGTTGGCTCTCATCGCAATTGGAAAGAGATCCAAACTTATAAACCTAATTACATTGAGGTTATTTGAAAATGGTTATTTATCACCCTAGAAATCGTCAAAGTTAAATGTATGTAATTTTTTGAAATAAAAAAATGTGTCAAACTTATTAAATTTTCATTAAACAACTATAAGAGATGAAATTTGTATTTTCTTTAAAAATAAAATCAATTCATTACAAGATATACATAAATTGTCATTAGTTAGAACACTCAATATAAAAAGAAAAACTTGTGTGTTCCAAACTATCAGTAACTCATCAAAACAATGTGCACAAGTTCTTTTGGAGACAAGTTTTGTTTTTCATTATATATATATATATATATATATATATATATATATATATATATATATATATATATATATATATATATATATATATATATATATATATATATATATTTTTAAGTTCATTTTGTGACTTTGGAATATTTTTAAAAAATGGTTACATGGGATGATAATAATACATTCAATAATCGGGTTCGAATATTTTAAATTGGGTTTGAGGTTAAACATTAAGAAGAGAGAAAAGTGAGTTATGGTTTAGGGTTTAAGGTCCCGACATTAAGAACGGAGAAGATACCCAATCGGGTACGGGTTTAGGGTCGGAATGAGAGTGTGCAAAATACTTTACTATATTAATATAATTTTTATTTTATTAAAGTTGATATGACGTTTCAAATAACTCATTAATACAAATATCATAAATACAACATTTATTTTACTCTTATCCAATCTATTCCAACTTTATTTTGTTATATTTCCAAAAAGGTTATTTCTCTCTTTTTTTTCCAACTTTTTTTTAATAACAAAATATTAATTTTCTCTCACCAAATATTTGTATTTAATTTTAACTTCTTTTTCTTCAACATTCAATATAACTTTTCTTCACTTGAGTAACAATAATTTTTTATTTTTTAAGATATACAACATAAATAAATAATAATTTTTTTAACATTTTGATATTACTAATTTTAAAATTATTTATTAAAATTATATTTTATTCCTTAACCTCTACCATCTTATTAGTATTTTAACTGGATAATGGGTACCCAACGAATCGATAATGATGATAGTAATAGAGATACTTGTCGGAGTCTGGTAGTAAAATAAAAATCGAATTCGTCGATAGGTATTTCATAACAAATTCTCAGCACTAGTCGATAATTTTATTGCCTTAGTTTCATCCCAATATTTTTTTTTTGCGGGAATAAAGTTATAGAAAATTAAATAAGCTTGTAGTCATTCCGAGAATCTATCTCGAGACCTCTGGCACCCGAAGTACCACGGCTAAGACATGTATAATAGGTTTTTTTATGGGAGCTTATATATCTCCTAGTCGATCTTGTGGCTTATGCCGCTCATCTTCTCTTCACTACTTCAACGTCAGTTTCTTGGCCATGAGTTTCTCTTTGTGATCATTAATTATGAGATCAAGTCAATAATCTCGTTTTACTCTGATCTCCCTTATCTGACTTAGTTTTGCACCCTTGTTTGACGTCTTTGTTGAGTCCAATGCAGCTCAATTGATGTTTTGGACTGGTTTGGCCCCCATGCCCAAATGCAAAAAAGAAAAAAGAAATTGTAACCCTCAAAATTAAAACAATTCTACTAAACGGTTTTATAAGATAGATATATAATAGGGTTGACGGCATAACATAATAATCATGTCCATTTCGATGGGTAAGTACGTACATACAATTTTAGAGGCTGTTTATAATGAAAATATATAGCGCTAGCATCTTTTGGTTTTTGTTCTTGGTCTCTCTTCCTAATTGATAGGACAATCAGAGCCGTTCCAAGGGCGGCCTCAACGAGAAAGCCCATGGGTTAGAACATACAAGAAGGGCAGGGTTTCGTCTGTTACCCTCACAATGAGAGGCAAAATGGTCACATTTAAAAATATATTTTACCGTTTTGCAAGGAACAAATGATCATCACCCTTTGGAGGCTCTAACTTTGATCTATTTTGTTCTACACACTTTTCAATTTATTTTCTTAAATAACTTATATTTTCATTCTCAAATTATACCCACCTTATTTTTTACCAAAACTTTTTTTTTCTTTAATTCACAAATTATTTAATTGTATAAATATAAAAATTATATATATATATAACTAAAATTAAATCTACTTATAAATTTAATCATTAAAAAATATATATTATATAAACATTAAAATAAAATATATTAACTACATAAATTTTGATTTTTATTGTACCTATTTTATTTTAATTTTAAATAATTTATAATATTGAGATTAATTTTTATTTCATTTTAATTATTTAAAAAATATATATATATGAGAATGAAAAAAACTTGTTTCTCTCTTTCTTTACCACTATCGTTTTCCATTTGCCGCACTTCTTCTTTCTTGGTCATCATTTAAAACATAAATAAATTGAAAAAATTGGCCTAGTGAAGCCCTGCCCTAACTATAGTATATTTAGTTTGTCGTTGTGTCTACTGAGTAATCCTTAATTGGCAATTCCCCAGGTGGATGAGGCATATACGATAAAAGATCTCGAGAGTGCAGTACTTATTACTGTACGTAGAGCCATGCATATATATAATGCTTGAAACAACATTAAAACATCAGATCTGATGTTCCTCTCACACAAAACCCTATTTAAATAGACAAACATGAATTGAAATGAAATGTTTTCTATTTTGTGTTTGAAAGTCAAGAGTGTTATATATATATATATAAAAGATTGAGAGAAATAAATTAGAGAGATATATATTCACTTTCAATAAAATACCTTAGAAATTGAAATGAAAACTAGATCTAGTGTAAATTAAGCATAATCGTCACACGGCGACATCGTATTGTACAAATGTAGATAGTTATGTAGTCAAGACAAACATGAATCGAAATGAAAAGTTTTTCTATTTTTGTGTTTGAAAGTCAATATATATATATATATATATATATATATATATATATATATATATATATATATATATATATATATATATATATATATATATATATGCCCTAGTTAAAAAAAAAAAGATAAGAGAAATAAATTAGAGAGATATATATTCACTTTCAATAAAATACCTTAGAAATTGAAATGAAAACTTGATCTAGTGTAAGTTGAGCATAATCATCATAGGGGACATCGTATGTACAAATGTAGATAGTTATGTAGTCAAAACAAACATGAATCGAAATGAAAAGTTTTTCTATTTTTATGTTTGAAAGTCAAGAGTTGTATATATGCCCTAGTTAAAAAAAGATACAAATAAATAAATTAGAGAGGTATATATTTACTTTAAATAATATACCCTAGAAATTGGAATGAAAACTGGATCTATCGTAAATTGATCAGCATAACAATCATCGACAATCTCGCATGTGCGGATATAGATAGATATGTAGCTAGGAGCAACTTGCCGGGATCTCAAATATATATATATGGTCCATCCGGCAAGTCATCCTTGGCTACACTTCATATACTACATCTCAACATGTAAGATCTCCCATGAGACCTAATTAAGAAACACATTTTTTTCTTCATCCAAGAACAACACATATTTATAGCTAGCCGAGAGAGGGAGATACCTTAGAAACTGGAATGAAAACTAGATTTAGTGTAATAATTATCACCGGCGATCTTGCATGTGTAGATGTAGATAGATATGTAGCCAAGAGTAACTTGTCGGGATCTCATATATATATATATATGGTCCATCCGGCAAGTCATCCTTGGCTACACTTCGTATACTTCATCTCAACATGTAAGACCTCCTATGAGACATAACTAAGAAAACATATTTTCTTTCATCCAAGAACCCCACATATTTATAGCTAGCCAATTCAACATAGAGGGAGACAGTATGTGATGCCACTTGCTAGGAATACATTGAAAATAAAAATATATAAATTAAACTATAATAAAAAAAAGTGTCATTCAAATTCTTCAAGGAATTACTTTTTTTTTTAGATAAATTAATTGAAAGATTATTATTCCATAAGTTACAAAAATATTATTTTTATCAATTAAAGAAAATTATAATATTTAGAATCTAAATTAAATAATATAAAACTAGTAATAAATAATATAATATACTTTAAATCTCTTATTTTTATGACGCGTTTGATTGAGATTATTTAGTGTTTGTGTAATAATCTGTTACAATAATTTTATGTAATAAATTAAGATAAAAAATATAATCAAACACAATTTGTACGCTTAAATACAAATTTTATTTTTTATCTTCCTCTTTTAACTGCTTAAACTTGCTTACTAGAGCCTTAGTATAAACTGAATCAAGCTTACCCTCAATAAATTAAGCTATTAAAGTGATGATTTGATTTGGCAGAGGAAATAAGTTAAATTAATATTACCAAATGAAGCTAATCACAAACAAATGGTTAACAAATTGACTGTTATCAAACAGATACATCAATAAAGGTAGGACATAAATGATCATTTAAATAAGAAGGTGAATGAAAGTATCAAAATGAAAGATGGACGTTGGTGTTATTATTGAAATCAGAAATAATGTTTGAATTTGGTATATATTTTAATAAAATGATATATGAGGGCCGATGGGCCATACCGATTTGCATGCACCGAGCAGAATGCAGGCAAAGGCAGGCGGGCAGACGGTTGGCCCTATGGCCTATGGAGAGAGATTTCTGAAAATGTGCTTTTAATTTTGCTTTGGGAAGGAAAACTCTCTTTAAATTAAAACAGCCAGCCAGCCAGCCAGCTAGCATCGAATATCCAACCCATACAAGTAACGACGACTGCTATATTGCACAAGAAGATAAACTTTTCAATTAACACACCATTGGACCTTCATCCATCACCATTCAAATTCATTCATTTATTTCTCTTTCTTTCTTTATACAATTTATATTTATTTTTACACAATCTCTCAAATATAATAAGTTATAATCATCTTTGACTAAGAATCTTGGTAGCTTAAAACATTTACAGGCAACATCATAGAGAATGAGCTCGCATAGGATACTTTTACATATTAGTATAAAATATTAATTGTATTTATAATACTTTTTTTCTCTTCAAATTTTTATTATTAAGTTATTTAATATTTTTATTAAAAAAATTAAACAGATATGCTATCTCTTACCTTTTAATAATTATTAAAAAATATATGTATTAATAATATTTTTAAGGTGTTTTAAATAAATAGAGACACAAATTTATTAAAATATTATATATATATATATATATATATATATAACAAACTTAAATATATTTTAAAATTATATATATTAATATACATGAACAAAATTGGTTATTTTTAAAAATATTTTAAAAACGGTCCATTAGATTAAAAATGATGAGAATCGATATTTAAACTCAACTACGTGACATTCAAAATACACCCACGTTATCCAATAGACTACCGAGCTCATAGGTCTCCGAGAAAACGATTAATTCTTCGACCTATTTCATTGATTTTTTAGAACAAATATTATAAAACATCGTAATAATATCATTATGAATGATACGCATAACACAAAAGATCAACAAATTTTTTCAAACCAAATAGTTCATCATAAAATAATTGGAATGATAACTCAAATACGTAGGTCTAACATATTAACTGCATCGATCCAAACTTTCTAACAACTGTCCGAAAACTTGGGTATCACATAGTGAATCTCAATTATATTTCAGAAAAACTCGAGATACTAGTTAGTTATCCCTCAACAATACAAAAGTAAGTGAGTTGTCGATTCAACATTTTCGTGACATATACGATAACGATTTACCATATTACAATATTTTTTCATGCATATTCATCTGTAAAATTTCACTGTGAATAGCATTTCATTCAAAGAACGAGATCTTTGATGGAGCCTTTGACTCCCAAAACTTTTCCCAACCAAAATTATATGAAATCATTTTAACGAACAAATTATAGAAACGTCCCACATGAAAATTATTCATGTTTTGTCAGCGTATAATGTCTTGTTCAGATGGGGAGATTTATTATTTATTTATTTTTGAAAAATGGATTAATATCATTTCATTAAAAAATCCAAAAGTAAAAAAAACAACCATTTGTATCGGGTTAGACAAACCCTAGCCTTGATCGAAGAATAAAACACACAACAATGTAAGAGTTTACAAACCAGAAACAACCAAACAGTTTTACAGCGTTGTAAACTTTTCATTTCTTGTAGTCACATCGAAATGAATATTCCAGCTCTAACTTAAGTTCCAGTTACCTTCGTTATTAAGGATACCTCTCTAAGTGTGAATAAGCGAATTTTCATCATAAACCACGTCATTCCAGACTTTTGCTCCACCTATCTTCAAACTCTTGTATAGGTTCTTGCATTGCGCTCCATCAAACACTGTATACTAATGCACCATAGAAGCACTTGAAGATTTTTGCGTAGAAATTGTTACATTTTGCTTTCACCATCGTTGTACCTCTAATATCACTTCATAAAGAATAAAGAAGGGAAATTAGAGATATTCATGTTTTTAGCGAATTTATCCCAAAGAATAGACGCAGATTGGTGATCCCCGAAGAGGTGGACAATACTCTCCTCAATCCCCACACAAAGACTACAGTTAATATCATGGATGTTCATGTATTTTCGAATTCAATCACGAGTCGGTAACCTTTCCCTAAATGTCAGTCAAAGGATAAACGGGTGATCAAACATGTCATTAACTATGACATTTTTACATATAACATTGGAAACAATTTCAAGATACGTTGTAACTAGACTTTGACACTATGTACCAAATATCGTCCCAAAAATTAATTAAAAATCCATCCCGACAATGAATTTGGATTTCTCGCATAATTTTTTCTACATAGAACAAATTCCTCTCAAATGCTTTACTCCGCTTAATAATTAAATAGTTTTGTGAATTAACTAGACCAATCTTAATATACTTAAATATGATCCTTATGCCCAGAACTTATTCGGCTTCGTTGCAAATTTACTATACTATTTCGATAGAGGAGTCTTATAAAGGAAACAAGGTCTTGAATATCCAAACCTTCTTTATCTTTAAACATTTAACATTATCTCAATTAACTAGATGACAAAACGATGAATTAAAATATTCTCATATAAATTTACATATTATTCTCTTCATTTTTATCGCCACACTTTTGAGGAGAATTAATAAAGACATCATATATGTGTGCACAGATGACAAGTTGACAACACACTCTTAATGAGGATTAATCGAATATTTCGAGATTATTTTATTTTTTCATTTAGATAACTTACTTTCAATTTTAGTGATAATCGGATATCAAGAGACATTGAATCGTAATTTAGCACCTATTGACATGTCAAGATAGATTGACGGAGAGCACCAATTCTAAACTTCAAAACATTTGTCAACCTCATATTTCTCTCATTCGAAACAGAATATGAGAAAAACTTATTTGATTTATTAAGATTAACTCGAAACCTGAGTATGCACCTAATAATCATAGAGTATCTTGAAAATACTTAAAATTTGTGTAGGTGATTTGAACCAATGAGAGTGTGTCATTAGAAAAAAAAAATGTGATATGAAAAATGATACATTCAATTCAATGGTATCAGTCCTTTGCTCAATTATCCACTGCAGAACCCTAATTACAAAATTAGGACAGTTAGTTCCAAAGTCAAAAGAGGTAACGATAAATTCACGGAGTTAGCAGTTGAATTGGACTAAACTCTTTCTTTGTTAGGATATATATATATAGACAGAAACTATAGTGGAGAAATTGATAGGGATATGGGATATGGAATATGGGGTATGGAGCAAATCGTGATGGTGATAATAAATCAGTTTTGAATATATATACATATAGATATATAAGTGAGTATGATTGAATACCAATATGTATTTAATTAATATATCCCTTTATTCATTGTGAATATCGGATCTTATACATTTTAAACAAACAAAACTCAAAATGGTGATGGAATGATCTTATACATTTTAAACAAACAAAAACTCAAAATGGTGATGGAAAAAATAATATGTGCTTTTAACTAAAAAAAACAAATGATGCTGCCCAGGATCGAACTGGGGACCTACTGCGTGTAAAGCAGACGTGATAACCACTACACCTTATGTAAATTAGGAAATTATAATTTTTATTAGAGCTTTATATGTATTTCCTTTTTGAAGTTACTAATCATCATTGAGTTTTGCCTGTATCTAATTATCAAAAAGAAGTTGTATTCTAACTTAGGTCAAAATTTGCTTATATTCTTATATATTATGTTAGTAGGTATAACACCCTTGTTTGAACAAGAATATAACATTTCCAAGTTTTTTGGTATTTTTGTTTTTATTGAAGGAGGGAAAAAACTTTTATTTTATTTTATTAAAATACAATTTTATATAAAAAAGACATTTTAAAAAATAAATTAAAAACTAATAGAGACTCATAATTTAGTGGTAAGAGTATAATAACTATGTTCTCATTATCATGAGTTTGAAACTATTTAAGAAAGACAAAAATATAGACTTGTTTACTTTAAGAACATTTAAGTATTATCGATGAAGATAAAGGATTGAAAGACCTAAAATTCACCTCAGATATTCTAGCGAATCACTTCATTAAAGATTCATATTCAAAATTGGCAGATCCAAAATCGAAAGAATATCCAAAGAACGATTTCATGAACCGCTCTCCACTACACCCTCACGAATGTTTCACAACTATAATTTATCTCAATTTATCAATATAAAATATTAAGATTATATACTTAAAATAATAAAAATTTAGATTAAAGATTCAAACATAAACTCATAAATATATTTTAAAACTAAGTGTACATTTAATCATGTTGACGTCGTACCAATTTGTGGTAATATCAATAAATAACACGAACTGACATGTGAGACACGGCCCAATTGTACTAAACTATAATAAATATAATATTTTTAATCATTTAACCTTTGTAAAATACTAATATCAACTCTAATCATGCATCTTTTGTTGCATGGTTTTCTTTTGATGTAATTCTACTAAATTTGTTCTTCTTAATTTGTTTTTCCTATTATTTATGTATTTCATTGTAATTAAAAATAAAATAAATAATTCATTTATGATTATTAACTAATCTTATTTCATTCAGGGTAAGGAAATCTTATTTCATTTGAGGGTAGGGAAAGTTAGTTATTTTTATTACTATTTAATAAAATAAATATTTATTTTAAAAAATAATAATAATATTTAAGTATTATTTAATTGTTAAAGAAATAAATAAATAGATTATAAATTATCTAAATAATTAAATAAGTTATTCAACTAACTTTTATAGTCATCCTAATGATATCTAAACTAGAATAGTATTTTTATTCTATGCTTTGTTCTTTTCTAGATAATTTGTTCTCTTTTTACCATACCCATATATATCAATCCAAATTGAATTTCATCTAACTTAATTTTCATTTGTAATTTAATAACTTAAATATATATTCAACCCTAGGGTAGCGTAAAACACATCCTTGAGACATTACTCAACACAAATCCAAAACTAAATATCTTGACTATTTATCAAAATATTAACCCTCATACACTCTATATAAATGTCTATTGTCATGTTAATCACCCTCACAATAAAATAAGGTAGACAAAAAATATGACCTAGATACCTTAGAGGCCATTTACTAAATATATAACATATTTAGTTAAACATACAATGTTGTAGTATATTGGTTCAAGATATAAATATAAATTTTTATTTTGTTATATATTCAAATCTCACTTAAAAATATTTTTTTTTTAATCAAAATTTTAAATTAGACCTAGGACTTCAAAATAAATATTCACATTTTTTCTTCGTAGAGCTGGGACAGCCCAAAACTTAGGGCCGACTCTGCATAGATGCATAAGTGATCTTTTGATCCATATATAGTTCGCACAACAACCCTCAATAATAACTTAATACATCCCTGGTTAGTTTGGCCCCATTCATCCTTTCAATTCAGAAAAACAGGACAAACATATCTCACAATCTTAACGCCGACTTGAGTTAACCTTTACAAAGCATTCTATGTTGTAACATGAAGGTGTATGTCAGATTGATGAGGGTGTTATATATATGCCTAAAACATATCACTAAACAATATAGATGATCATGATCACCTTCCGAACTTTTGAACTACTCCTTGTCAATACAAATGATTTTTTTTGAATACTTAACTAAATTTTGATTTAATCTCAACTAATCCAGAAACAAAATCCACACCAAAAAGCTGCTGAACTTTTAATGAATTTCATACAATAGTTTTAAAGTCTTTTTTAAGTTAAAAATTTTATATCAACAAATAAATAAGATATTACAAAAAATCATATTATTCGTTAAAATATATATGATAACTTTGTAAGTGAAGAATAGCTATAGTAAAATGTTGTGTTCACTTTATTTAATAGGATTAAACTCTATTAAAAGAAAATGATAATTTATATCTATAATTAAGATAATAATAAAAAAAGCAATCATAGGAGCAGTTGTAAGTGGAATGTGCTTGTGGAGTTGTGGGTTATTGATTGTGATTCAAATCTCCATGCGTGTGTTTTCAGCATTAAAGATTAAACAAGTCAGTGTTGACCATTTTTTTTAAGTATGAAATTAGTATAAAACTAAAATTTTCAATGAAAAAGATGCAACATCATACCATTTGTTGAGGCCGGCTTTAACGACAAATTGATTTGAATTTTTAAATGATAAGTGTTAGAATTATAATTAGTCGAATGAACCAACAGAAATGAAACAGGATAAAAAAAATATAAATAAAAAACGAAAACAAAATACATTATTGGTTTGAAATATGAATTATAATCAATATCGAAACAAAGAAATTTACTCTATGTGACTATAGCTGGAAAGATTCAGCTTGAGGGGGTTTGATCATTCTGATTTTATGGGGTTTATGTTGGTCAGTTTTTTTTTTTTTTTTTTTTTTTGTACTAACCACTAAAATGAAACAATTTCTACTAACCATATCAAATTAAACCTAATTATTTATTAAGTAGTTACAAATTTTACACATAAAAATTTGACACATTAATTTCATTCTAATGTCATCACTTTTTGATAGAAAGAGATTTATATAATACAAAATTCAGAGAAAAGAAAGAATGAGGATTTTGTAGAGATGTGACAAAAAGATGAGGGGTATGAATGATAATATAAGCATCGGGGTTCGCGTTCTTCCCGATTTATTAGGGTTCCATATCGGCCATTTTTCCCACTTCGCTTCACCACAGCTAGAAGAGTTATTCGGTGACCCTAAGCGTAAGAAATTTCTCTATCCTTTCTTTTAATCCATCTTCTGTATGCGCGTATGGCTCAAGTCTCTGTTTTCAACTTGTATTCTTAGCGTCCAAACTTGTTTAATTACTTTGCCCCCCCGTAGTTCGGTGTGGTGAGTTTCTCATTTGAGCGTTTTGGTTTAAAATTTCAGTCCTACCTTTCTCAGATCATTCGAGGTGATGGTAATCTGTTCGTCTTTTCTCTAAAAGGCGGCTGATTTAGCAGGAATTCGACTTCTTACTTATCCTAATACATTCTCATCAATTTCTGTTTAGGTGGCAAAGATTCCATTTGGCTTTTCATGTTGATACTCACTCCGCACGATACTAAAAAACTCATAATTTCATTGTTTTCATCACAAACAATATGCATTTTAAAGTTCTTTCATGTTTATCTCTGTTTAAGTGCTTCTTTTGTGCTGATATTTGTTTGGTTACTATCTCCTAAGGCATATATGAATAGTAGTGATAGTGAAAATGTGCAAAAAGTAGATTGTATGAATGATCTTACCTTAGATACTAGCGGATTGCTTTCACATGGGCGGTCAGAATTTGAAAGCTGGAATTTTGACTAGTCTTTTGAGTTTCAATTAGTGTCCTTTCCCTTTTAAATGTTTAGTGTCCTTTTCTGTGGTAAGATGACAACTCCTTTGTATCTTCTGTTCAAGTATAGCTCAATCATCTTATTCTAGTAACTATTAAGGAATATGATTCCCAATGATTATATGAGGATTCTTTATCTTCCTTTTTATTTCCTCTTTCAGGTTTAACTCTTGGATTTCATTAACTTGAATGTAACTTTAATTTTTTGAGAAAAGTTGAATGGAACTTTGCAGAGTACTGTTGCAATCTAATTATATGATTTGTGAATCTTCGCTGTTAGATTAAGATCCATCTAGTCTAGCAAATTATTTTATACAGATAAATTTACTTAAGTTCACTGTTGAATTCTATCCTGGTTCTGGAATACAGTTGTTGTTTACAATGGAATAAACTGTTCGGTTTAAGCCTGCACTGACTGGAAAAATGAACTGAACAGTTGCGGGGAAGTCTAAGAAAGCTGATAGTGAAGTTGCTGAGTTCCATAAAACATAGCTAAGACGGGGTCCCTCTGTTGTGTGGCCGCGAGGCCACATGGGTCTAATGCAGCCAGTGGAGAGTGGTCATTGGATCCGCAAGAGCCATATTGGCAGACTAATACGAGCTTCTCACCTCGACCGTCAAGATGGGACCTCCAGTACCAGCCTGAAGAATTATCGTTTGGTTCACAAGATGGTGTTCTATTATATGGATCCTCTACATCATCTAACAGTAGAGGGAGTCGGAACTGGATAAGAGGGATTCATATATATAATCATCAACACTCCACATCTGATGGTGTTGGAACATATTTTAGTAGCCCATCTGAGATTTCTCCGGTCCAACAGTGGACTCCATCGATACAAGAAATCAGAGGAGATGATTACGGGAATTCATCAAGGAGAGGTAGTAAATTATGGCTAGTTCACTATTCACTGACCCCATCTTGAAACACCTTTATTTATATTTGTGTGTCTAGAACTGAATCCAAATTCGTTTGAACTTAACTTAAATAAAATCTGATTCAAAATTTTATTGGTTTGTCATCCATACACAAACAATTAACAAAAATTATAAGTTTTTCCAAACACGGCCAGTATAGAAATTCTCTAATATATATGTTAATTACTTTATGTTCTGAAATAAATTTGTTCTCCTATTTGCAGTTCAGAGGCCATCATCTTTTTCGCCTACCATGGAGGTACAAACATTTCATGTTATTTTTGGTATTCATTTTGAACTTGTTTGTTGTTCAAAATAATCTGGGGCACAATGATATGGGTTATTTGAATTAATCTCAAATTATCCACTATTTCTCAGATTTATTTTTTTAATTAACCCACTATCCAATCATCAATCCCCTAATCAATCACTTCATTCAAATCATCAACCAAAATATTGTCTATTTCTTTTGTAAAAAGATATGTTCTTCATTATGTGGTATCTAATGTCATTATACCAAAATAAACCCAATTTACAATAACCTACTTACCTACACCTAAAAAACGTTATTTTGAAATATTCTATTGGTTATTCAAACAAGGCCTGATTTCAAAAAAAATAATATTGTTTGATTGAGAAGTAGATTATTTGGGTTAAATAACTAAAGGATACTTTGTATTTAATATTTTAGTACTATTGTTGATGATTGAAGATTGTATGAAGGGTTAATTGAATTAAATCTGAAAAACCCTTGATTAAACAAGGCCTGTGTGTTTGACTGAAAACTTTCAATATTATCTAATAATGCAGGGAACTGTGACGGCTCAAGACAGTGCAGGCTCCACTTCATCAAGATCCGACGGTAGCGAGTCTGATCCCATTGTGAAATCATCTCAACAACGTCCATTCCCAAGTCGTCGATATTTTATGTCCAAACCTGTTCATCCTATGTCCTACCTGCTAGAAACTCCTACAGAAGAAGTCTCAAACAGGTCAGAGTCTGATGCTGCCACCACTCCACAAAGGGATCTAAGCAGTTGGAGTGGTAGCATCGATTTGACAACAGAAGCTCCCGATCTGTTCGAATGCGAGTCTAGCGGCGGTCCTTTGAAATTCAAATGCGGATTGTGTGAGAAGTATCTTTTCCAGAGATCCCCATGGAGTTCACATCGGATTGTGAGGAGTGGAGACATGCCTGTTGCCGGAGTCCTTTCATGTCGTCATGTTTTCCACGCAGAATGCTTGGACCAAACTACCCCAAAGGGCGGAAAGAGTGACCCTCCATGCCCCTTGTGTATGAAACAAGAGGAAGAAACCGCCTCCTCTCCAGAGCAGAAGAAGCTTATCTCTAAGCTAAAGGGTGGATTGACAAAACATAAACCGTTCAATGAAGAACTTACATCATCGAGACCCTGGGGGGGATGTGTTCAGGCAGGGGACTGTCTGGAAGGAGCATTGCAGGCTCCTTCGCGAAACACGATGCTGTTACTGAATCGGAGCCGCATGAGAAAAACTCTTACTTCCAAGCCTAATCCTCCTGTAACCGAGTTTCCTGGTAAGTTGAGGAAAAATGGAACACTGGTGATTGGTGGTAAGTCTAATGATTAGGGAATGGAAAATGTGTACAGTTTGTTGCTGCCTGCTAATTTCTCTGTTGCTTGATGGGTGTGTGATCCTAAACTGTTAAGACAGTAAGTCAGTCAGGGTATTGACAAATTTGTTTAATTTTGTATTTCCACTATTTGTTTTTGATGACCAGCTTAGCTTAGCTTGCTCAATCCATTGTGTTATTGCCAGAGGCGGATCATATGGTATGGTACTAAGTTTATTCAATCCTACTTTTTTATTTAACTATGAAAATCATTTACAATATCAAATCTTGGGTTAGATTGATTCAGTTTGCAAGATGTTACTAGAAAATTATAACTAAAATATTCTCTTAAAATGTAACTGTCTCTTTATTTTCTTATTTCCACACTTTTTCTTACTCTTATCATTTTTTTTTCTAATTTCTTTTTATTCACTTTGTTAAAAAATTTATTTAATTTATTAATAGTATAAAATTATTATAATAATATAGATTTAAATTTTACTATAAATATATGTTTGTATCAATTTATATGAAAAATATAAATATAATTTTAATTTCAGTAATAAAATATTTATATTAAAATTAAAATCAACTTTTAAATGAGAAGGAGATTGAAGCAGAGAAAATATGCATAGCAATCTATTCTTTAAATTTTGTTAAGAAGTGATGTTTTTTCTTTTATTTATCTAATTATTTATTTTAATTAAATTTAAAATTATATATTAATAAAAATTATAGAAACTATTAATTTAAGTACTTTATTAATATTTAAGGACATATCACACACATATTAGTTAGTTATGAGTAAAATTTTCATTTTATCTTAGTTATTGTTTTTTTGGTGTTTATCTACTTATTTTTTTCTGACAGTTTGATTAGTTAAGTCTTAAGTGTAATTGAATATATAAATATTTGGATAGAGAGTTCATTTTATTCATGAACTTACATGAGTGTTTTTTTGTTGTTGTATTTTGTTTATTATAGTCTTAATTTAAGACATTAACTCTAATAAATTCATATATATTTTCTCTACACAATTTTTAAATAGTTTGTTATTTTAAAAAAAAAAATCTTTATATATTAAAAATAATAAAAATTCGTTTAAATATAACAATGAAAAATAAAAAAATTAGTCATAATATGTTATCGTTTCCAAGTCAGACGACAATTTTTTAAACTTTTATTTTCTCAATTATTTATAAAAGTATTATTCAACCTTCTAAATTGAATATGAACAAGTGACATAAGTTGAGAAAATAACTTTTTTTTTTATATTTATTTCCTAAATATTTTATTGTTCCTTGGTGCTTCACCAAGTGGCTCACAATCTTCACCAATTGAGACAATAATGGTTGAGAATTTATAATACATAAACAACAACCAAACGAAACAGGGTTCATGAAAATCAGTCAAGATCTCTCGTGAAATCGGACAGATCTAATCATGGCCGCCGGATTAGCTTCTAGTACGATCAGCGACGGCTCCACTCTGCTGCTGCAGTTCTGCTGTTCGTCTATATTCAACGGCAACCCTTTCAAACGCCCTCCTCCACCTTCCCTATTCCCGTTGATTATTGAATCATGATCAATAATTCCAAGAGTAGACCATATAGAACTTCTCGCAGCTTCAATTGGATCATCAATCCTCATCGTCTTCGGAATAGTACAGATCCTGTTCTCTGAATCATCCGACTGACTGATCATTTCCACTTCTCTTGAATGTTTACCCAGTGCCAGAGCTAGGTTCAGGGTAGTTGAATAATTAGGCGGCCGGCGTCCATTCCAAGATCCGCCAAGGGCGGCGCAACCCCAAAAGGGGTGTATTGCCGGAGAATTACTAGAACAGTCGGAATCCCCATTAGGTCTTATTAGTATTGGAGGATAATGCAAAGAAGAAGAAAACGGGATCTTGTTTTTACGGCGACCGGAGCCGACCGGAACGTTCCTCATGTTTCCTCCGGCTGTCCAGTACCTTTGACATTTCTTGCAGAAATGACGAGGCTGGTTGATGTTGTAATTGTTGTAGTAACAGAATTTTGTCTCCATACTGTTACAACGTTGGCATGGAATTATCTTGTCTGGCTTCTTCAAACCCTTCTCCTCCTCGTTACCTTCTTCTTCTTCTTCTTCATCTGTTGAGCTATCTTTCTGGAATTTCAATCAAATTGAATTAGAGAAATTGAAGAAAAAAAGTAATCACTACCCATGAATCAAATATGAATCTTAATCAAATGGGTATTATCGAAATATTTCAATACCTCGCTGTCGCCGTGGTGGTCGGAAGGGGAGGTTTTGCCTGCCGGAGGAGTAGTCGGCGGAATAATAATAATGTCCGGATCTGAAGGTTGACGTGTCGGTAACGAGATGGATTTACCAAAGAGTTTTATTCCCGGTTCTTTAAGTTCTTCCGACATACTTAACCGTCGACTCTGTTCTTCAGCTCTCTCTCTCTCTCTATAACTCTCTGTTTAATTTTGGACTTCTCTCTCTTATCTCTGTCCACAAAGTATTTAACTTTTGTATATATTGATGATTGATGAAGTTGAGGAGGGGCTACCACGTCAGCTCCAGACTGGAATCTAAGCCACAAGTTGATTTGTGGCTTCAAGAATATCTTTTTTGGTTCGATGCCTCATGGCTGTGTTTTTATTATTATTATTATTATTCTATCCCTTCACACGTGGCTTACAAAAGAGCAGCACCTTTGTGTTCCTTTACATTTATGTACACGTCATCACCTTTCCTCCTCATCCATTTAAGTAGATTAATTATAAATTAATCTAAGTAGATAAGAAAGGATTTTATTAGGGCAAATGGGATGAGAAACTATTTATAAAATACTATTGAGCATCCCTACCACGTGGCGGGTGGGGGGACCACAAGGCCAATTGAGAGGAAGATAACCGGCATTAAGATGGATCGATCCTATTTGGATAGAAAGCGAAATGAAAAAGTTCTAGGCAGACAATCCCATGTTACAGATCATCGGTTTCTGCCACGCGGTTTTGAAGACCATATATGGTTAGGTATGTTTATTCATTTCTTCCGATCATGGACAAACCAAGATTCGGTTTTGGGATGAGTTAATTTTTTTTTTTTTTTATGATAGACTAAAGTAAAATTAATTTTTTTTTTTAAATAAAATGGATAAATAAAAGTAAATTTTATTATTTTTTAATAATTAAATAAATAAAATAGTGAATTCTATTAATTTTTTTTAATAATTAAGGGATAATATCATATTTTAACCGTAAAAAAAATAATATATATTTTTTTTATTTTTTCGGGGTGGACTTCAGTCCACCCAAGCCCCTACATAGATTGATCTCTGCTTATATGCTTAATTTTGAAAGTGTCCGGATTGTCGGGTCGAGAGATATGGTTAATTTGGATATATATGTGAGACTAAATATATACTTGTGTCGAATTGTGGGTTGACCTGTTCATAAACTTAAAACGATTAAAAATAAAATTAAAAATATTATCACATTTTTACCGTAATATTTTTTTCATGTTAGTTTAAATAAAATCTTAAAGAGTTTTGAAATAGCTAGGTTTCAATATATAGTTGAAATAGTTAAAAGTTAATGTTCATGATAATATTTAATAATTAGTGGTATCTTAATTCTTAATCCATCAATCCAATTTATTAAAAGTTTATACATGGGTGGTTATACAACTGCCACGTGTTAAATTAATCTGACCTGACCCATATTTGGCCAAGTGATTGTTGCACGGCTGACCGAGCAAAGCCGGGTCGATATGTGCAGGAGCACAAGACCAAGGCCAATTATTTTTCTTTTCATTTGTTATTAGGTTTATATTATTTTTTTTAATAATAAAAAAGAATTATTGATCAAATTAACATTACCATATATAAAGTTCAATAATTAGGCTATTAACTTTTACTAACATAAAATCGTCCATCTATCCGAGCTATATTTTTTCACAAAATCTATTGATCAGACTAGTCACTGGAATACAACCATATCATTTCTAATTGAGTGGCTTTAAATAAAATAAGTTGTATTGAATAATCTTTCTATTCATCTTTAATGATTCTCATTTCCATATCAAATATTTTGTGGAATCTTTCATCTACTCCTCAAACACACAGGGACCAGATGTTAGAGTGTGTGCATGGAATAAAGCAATATTTTTATATTTGATTAATTTTGTACTTTTTCATATAGTTTGTAACAAATTAATTCCAAGATGTATGCTCTCATCATTTTTTAGTTTGTCGAATCTAAATACTGGACGAGCTTGTTTGGCAATTACTTTTTAATTAAAAAAATTCACATATCTTATTATATTTCCTTCTAATCACCAAATTAATTACTCTATTTATCAACTAACGTATTCTTATTCTTATTCTTATTTTTATAAATTTTAAATATGAAAAGATATTAATTAATTCAACAAATTAAAAATTCAAATAATTTTTTTTTTTATCAAACAAGCTCCACATACTTAATAGATTATTGCAAGAAACTTCAATATTTACTATAGCTTATTAATTTGAGGAATTTCTTTCCTTTTCAAAATAAATGATTTTTTAGTTATTGAAAATCTCTTTTTATATGAGATAATTGATTGATGATTTTTTAATTTATTGTCTATATGTTCTTCAAATTGTATGTGCAAAGATAAGAAAAAAAGTTATATATATTTAAAAAATCATTAATTAGAATTTTTAAAATTCTCTTTCCCAAATTCCCTCCTTATAAATAAACATTATATATATATTTAAAAAATCATTAATTATGAGTTTAAGTGAGTTGGTTCAAAAATATTACAAAAAAAAAGTTACAAATGTGGAATATTGGAACAAAATGCTTATATATGATCAAGGACTTTTGAGCAGTTGCAAGAAAAAAAAAACTTCATATGAATTATATAGATCCATTCCAATTTTACTAAAAAATGTGACATATGAACATCTAGCTTAATAAAAACATTGACTCGGTGCATCAGCCATCAGGTATTCCAAGTTGATTGGTAAGTTATTTATTTATTAATTAATTAATAAATCAAAGAGTTACATATCAAAAATTAAATTACAGAATAACGTCAATAAAATTAAAACAACTAAACAAAAAATTATGTGTTAAATAATATGACATATTTGAAATAATTAAAATTATAATAACGAAGATCGAATAAATTTATTGAGGGTGACTCCAAAAATCGAACAAACCAATCAAACGGTGTCGAAAGAATCTCAACAAAATATTCTGAACGGTATTAAATTTTGTCCTTGATCGAGGGTTGATAAGTAACGCCGGAAAATGTCATGTCATGTGATAACTGACCATCTACGTATTTGGTAAAAAAAGTGAGAAATCCTTAGAAATAATGGGAGGATATCTGTAAAAGGGTCTCCGTCTGAAAGATTTATTCGATGACTCTTTATTGGAAAATGAAAAACAACTAGAGATCCGGTAACTTCATCTCTTTACTGCTAAAAAGTGGACGGACGCGAACTTAAGAAAACATCACCAACACAATTGAAAGATATGAGCAGCAAATAATCTACCGAAGATTGAGAAAATTATTCAAATTACAAAAATTCGAGATAAAATTTTGATCGACTAAATAAGATACTGCATCGAACAAAATACAATACTAACTTAAATCTGAGTGGTGAAAAGAACTAAAAAATTAAAAGTGATAAATGAATATTTTTTCAACTTTTTATTTATTTATTTTACTTTTTCTTAGAAAGATGATTAGTAAGTTTATTGAATAAGTATAAAAACATTGAATATTTGTTTCACTTGCATTGATGGTATTCGAATTCAAGCATCATACAAAAAAAACAAAAAACAAAAAACAAATTCACGAAAGTGGGGAGAATCTTACATCTAGAGTGGAAAATATTATAGTGCGGAAAAAGATTGTGCGAAAGTTATTTTGGATCATGGGAATTGTCCTTGTGTTCTTTAAGTATGATCATTTTTTTATTTTGTTTTCATTTTTCTGTATATAATTATTATTTTTATTTTATTTAATGAAACAAACTTTAAAAAAATTATTAGTTATTTATATTATATTAATTGTGTTTTTTCATATAACAAAAAAAGATTTCAAAATATTATTATTATGGATACATTGCTATCTAGCATAATTGAAATTGAAGGTCACGAATTCGATTTTAACTTAGAACGACTTAAGTTGAAAATGAAAGTCATAATTATAGGATATAACTTCTAACATAAAAATAAATAATATATGATTCTAAAATAAATAAATAAATAATAATATTGCTATATATGATTCTAGCCAATAAAAAACAAATAATATTGCTATATATGATTCTAGCAAATTAAAATGTAATTATTAATTAATAAGCAACATACCCTTAAATAAAAGATATATCCCTTACTAACGGGCAAGATAAAAGCACAAAAGAATAATAATTAAAGTTAAAAATGTGATTTAAAAAAATGCTATTTAATAATCTATATGTAATATGTCTATAGATAGAAAATAAATAATAGTAACTAAAGTTTAAAATATGATTATTTACTATATACTGAAAAAATTGCGATTTAATGACTCAGATATTAAGGTTTGAACAAAATTTATTTGAAAATATTTTTGTTATCAAATATCAAATTGAACTATTAGTTAGAAGAGATAATATATATTCAATATATATATTGAAAATATTCATTAATTATATATTAACATTTTTACGTAAAATTTAGCTGCACTCAAACAACACTACTGGATTAAACAAAATCTCCACTCCAACCGCTAATATTAAAGACATTAAATGAACAAAAAATTATAGGTGTTTTTATACGGTTCATAATATTTATTGTGTTTGAAATACTTATATAACTAGTTTAAAAGTTAATATCATTAGCTATTCTAATTATTTTAAATTAAATTGCAAGAATAATTTATGTCACATCTTTTTATTTTAACTATATATACTTTGTTAAAAACACTAAATTAGATATCCCTTTTTTAATCTTAAATTAGAAATAGACAAACGAAAGCAATCCCGAAAGGCCAACTCCCTTGACATCACCATCTTAATTTCTTGCTAAAGTATGATTTTCAATTTGTCTTCAACATATTTCAGGGAAAAAGATAAAAAAAAAAAATTAGTTTGAAATTCATCATCTTTATATGCAGGAACAAACAAGGAATATATTCTCCATTAGAAGGTATGAAAATGAAGAACTAAATAAACCTTCTAAACTTGGTACTAAAGATGGTCGGGTTTGGTTTGATTTGATCTGTCTATTTATAGCCACAAAGTGGTGGATTTGAGATCTTATAAGAAAAAATGAAATAGAAATGCAGGTTTTTGGCCCTGCTATGCAACTGCAAGACATTGCTTTTGACATCATTTAATTCTCTAAGCTCATTATTGTAGTTCATCATTTGTTTCCAATGAACTTTTTCAAAAGAAAAGTAATTTCTACAATTAACAAATTAAAGAATATATATAGTATCTACCTTAAAATTATAGCTAATATCATATGATAAAGGAAACCTAAATATAGGTGGAATTCAAGGACAAGAAAAGGAAACCCACTAAATTGTTTGATGTGTGAACGAACCAATCATTCTAGGTATTGGACCGAATCAATCATGTTCCAAAAATTAAGATTGTAATCTATAAAAGTACAATAAGTTGATCTTGCTTTTTCAGGGTAAGAACTCAATTAATTAGATTAAGAAGGGAATTAGGATTCAATGTATCGATTACTTAAAATATCTTATAGACTATTGATGATTACGAAATTATAGACCTATAAGATAAATAAAGGCTCGTTCATGCTATAAAACATGGAAAATACTATTATTGATCATCTTCTTGGATCCATATACAGTAGTACTATCTTTATTCTTTGAGCTAGCTAGATTCCTTGAAAACGTTCCATCTGGGTTATTTGAATTTCATCTGTAAAATCAGCAGTAGACCTGATTGAGAATTTATACCGATTTGTCTCACTGATCACCTCACTTTTGCTACTTGCAAGTATGCCGTTTCGTTTTCAATGAATTAATTAAGCTCTTGTTTTCGCACCACTATTGTTTAGCTTGAATTTCAGAGTCGGATTCAGCTTATGTTATGTATTTTGCTACAAAAAGAAACTTATGGCCACTAGTGAACCCATAACCCATTTGTGTGTTGGTGTAAATTGGGTTCGGGTTCTTTTGATTATGAATCAATTAACACAAAGTTTTCCCTTTTTGCTGTTTCTCTGCTGACGATTGGTGGAATTTGGTAATTGAAATCCTATTCTTCGTTGGAGTAGAGTGTGCTTATAAAACTCTTACTTTTTGGGGTTTGGGGTTTGGGCTGTGTGTGTGGATGAAAAACAAGTGGGAGACAGTTTTCACACTTTTCATTGTGACATGACCCAAGGCATTAGATTCAGGAAGTCGACATAACGTTAGGCAGCATTAATTGCAATTTTCTGAATTACTTACCAAGTTACCATACATACATTTAGTCAATTTCTGAAATGTTTGAGAATATGTTGCAGTTTGTAGGGGCACTTGTTTTCCTTACTAAGTTACTAGACAGAATATCTCTGTTTTGACTGATGTAAAATGCCATAGCAATAGTGAAGCTAGTTGACAGTAGCTCCAGATTTCATGCATTGATTCATGCATGCATGGGTGATGGGAAGAAGCTTTGCTTTGCCTGACAGTAATTTCGTAAGAGCATGTGAAAAAATGTGAGTTGCTGGCTGGCTCCATTTTCAGCATTGCCATTATGATGCATCCATTAACATTATTAGACCAATTAAATATAAATCTCAATAATTTTGTTGGATGTCAATATCACTATTATTTTCCTTTTGTGTGTGTGTGTGTGTGATTCTTAGGGTAAGTACCTTTTTCTCCATCGATCTTAAATCTCTACTTTTAGATGTGTGAGATCTCTGTATTGGACCCTACTGAGGAGGAGGAGGAGAATAATAAGTGATGAGGCTAACTTTTATTTGAATGACTTTTGATCCAAAGGAACTTCCATCCTTCCTTCCTTCCTTCCTTCTGCTAATGTCCTAAGAGTAGCAGAGAGTCACTTGGCATCTCCTGGAATTCCCTTTACTCCTTATGGAATATATTAAAGTAAGATAAGGGGCTCCTAAAGTACTTAAAGAGAAAGGTGTCTTGGAAAACTCCATTTTTCTTTCCTGTTTTTTCAAACATATGGGCCATATTTATCATTTAAATCACTTGCAATAATTATATTCCTTTGATGCAAGATAAGACTTGTTGCTAACTTGGTTTTGTATGCTAGATATATAATACCACATTAAATTCATAGGAGGGACGAGTTCTTCGAAATTAAATTAAAAGGTCACATCCTTAATTCCTTGTCAATGACTCGAAACGAATAACTTTTTATTTATTTTTTGCTATTTCATTTATCCTTTGCTTTGTTCTGTTTTTCCTACTTTTAATAATAATAATCTCTGAAGCAACTTTTTGCAATTTGTTATCTTCATTTAATTTGGCATTTGAATCTTGGTGTTTGTTCACTTAACTTAACCTTGCTGCAGTAAATCAGAAATATTAAACAAGTCATTAATTGAGTGGTGTTTTTGAGGCCCATTTCGTTTGACATGCTTATTAATGACATTGTCAAAGTGATTAAGTATGATTTATTTGTTACTTAGGTTCTCTGCCCTATGAAGTATGAATTGACAAACATTTTTTTCTTCTTCTGTAGAACGATTTTTATAGGTTGAACAAATAGGGTTCGATTCCAATGCAAAGTATCTTGATTATTGAAGTGGGGGTTATTATATATAGTGGATGTTTTGTTAGCTTCATCCAACCTTGTCTCAATTATTATTATTTCTTTTTTAAAAGAGTGCAGTAACATTAGTTTGGCATGATATGATTCAGACAAGTTTGTCCTAAAACCTAGAGCTAGATTCTTTGATTCTCTCATACATACGGTGAAGAACAAAGAAATCGCCCAAACCACCACTGGCCACATAAAAATAAAATAAAAGGAAAAAAGAGAGTAAAAGTACACAAATAAAAATGGGTTTTGCCTTTGGATCATTTCTAAGAAGTTTGATTTGAAGTCCAACTGTTATTTTTTATTATTTTTTTTACCTTTGAAAGCTCTTCAAGTGTGAAATTTAATGTATTTTGAGTTTTTTTCTCAAGACTGTTTTCTTCTGCATGGGAGAGCCCTCTTTCACATTCTGTCCCGCCAAGAAGAATAAAATTATTGAATGGCGTAAATTCAAAGAAACAAGAAGAAGAAAAAGATATTAGTGCAAAAAAGAGAAGTCATGGTATATATTCTCCAATGGTTACCCCACTTCATGTTTCCAGATGTGAAATGTGAATGAATACATATGACAGTTGAATCAAGTCTCTCTACTATAAAGGGAACCAAAGACTCGCCGATCGTACTTCAGACAGAGATTGTAAAGGCCCATACAAGAAGAAATATTGAAAATGGGATATCATCAAAGTAGGCAAAATCAAGATATGAATTTAGTCCTATCAAGTGATGCAAAACCAAGGCTGAAATGGACTCCAGAACTTCACCAGCGATTCCTCGAAGCAGTCTTTCAACTTGGAGGAGCAGAAAGTAAGTGTGAATTCAATGTACAAAAAATATAATCTTAAACTGTTTCAATTCATTTTGGTTTAATATATAATGATGATGATGATGATGATGGGCAGAGGCAACACCCAAGTCCTTGATGAAGGTGATGGCCATTCCTGGACTCAGTTTGTATCACCTAAAGAGTCATTTACAGGCAATTGCAGTTTTCTATCTTTAAATAATTCAGGCTGACATGAAGAGATAGTCTATATATTATATTTACACAGGCTGCTGTTTTCTGCAGAAATACAGGCTGGGGAGAAGCCAGCAGTCAGAAGTCTTCCATGAAAGTAATAATTAAATCAAAATTTCAAGTTGAGCAAGATGGATCAGTTTAAGTTTAAGGTTTTTTATTTGGGGTTTTTGCAGGCTCCCAAGAGAATCTGGAAGCAGAAGTTCATTTTGATGGGAAATTTTCTCCTCTACCACAGAATCCAATCAAAGAGTATGCATTTTAGTCTGGAATTTCATCTTTCCGTTTGCATGTCTGCTAATCTTTTGTGGGTTTTGCCCGAAACAGAACCTGGCAGATAGAACAAGCCCTGCAAATGCAAATGGATGTCCAGAGGAAACTTCACGAACAAATGGAGGTTAGAAATGTTAAAACTTTATCCTCTTGATTACTTAAATAGTGAAGTTGTTGTTCTTGTTGTTGTTGTTGTTGATTACTTTGATCAGGTGCAAAGGCATTTGCAGCTGCGTATTGAAGCTCAGGGGAAATATCTGCAAACTGTTTTAAAGAAAGCCCAAGAGACGTTTTCTGGACAAGGGTCTCCATTAGTGTCGATAATAGAGAGTGGATACCCTAGCTCCTTGTTATCTGAATCAACAATGGACAATGAAAGCGCAAGTATGACAAGTTCAGGTAGGAAGAAGGGAAAAAGATTAAAGTTGGGGGCTGATCTTTCATTGATGGGTGGAATGGATGAAAGGGAAAAGTGCATAATTGATGGGAATGGGAAGAAAAGGATTAATGGAATGGAAGAACAAAAATCATCATCTGGGACTGGGAGTGTGAAAAGATCATCGGCTGCTTCAAATGTTGCAGGGGAGCCATGGAGGAAGTTCTTAGGGACGTTAGATTTGAACAGTCAATGTGTGAATGACTTTGATTCTGGCCCCAAAGCAATGATAGACTTGAACTAAATAAACACTTTGAATCATCACAGAATATATATACTCATATGGTGGTTGGTTTCAGATATGGGTAGTGGTAGAGCTTGATTCAATTAATTATAAACAGTATGTATATATGCTTAATGATATTTGTAAAAGCTTTTGATTTCATCATCTGTATATGTGTATTTTCTCATGCCAATAATTAAGATAGTTGATGACTACTATATATTATACAGTTTGGTTATAGCTATAAGCTTTTTATCAATAATAACTATACTTTGTTTGGCTAGGGATGATAATTTGTGGGTACCGGTTCTTTAGGTTAATCAGGGTATATAACCGGGTTCATGGATGGTTTGAGAATTGAGATACTTGACTGGGTTCCGGACCGGATGAATGGTGATTGGTGAGTGGACAAACCTTCACCAATATTCAAAACTAAAGTTGATTTATTTTTATAATTTTACGTTTTCAACTGTTTGGATTATTTGTACAAATTTAATTATGTTGTTTTTTATAAAGTATAAAAGAATGCTTAAATACTTAAAATCAAGACATTGGTGATATCTTTTACTAATTGAAAAACTATCAAAATTAAAATTGAAAGTTATTTTTTTTGGAACATAACTATTTTTATCTTTTTAAATTTGAATCATGATTATAACATTTTTTTTATTATTTTATTAGTAATAAAGTGACAAATTCCATTTCAATTTAAGGATATATAATTTTTTTATAATGATAAAAATTAAAATTATTTGAAGCATTACTAGGATTCATTGAGTGATTTTCGAGTTTTAGGTAGTTGTTGAAAGGTTTGATTGATGCGATCAATATGACATGCCCACATATTTGGGTTATCATTCCAATTATATTTTGGTCGGAGAGAAATCGCCAAATTTTGAATGATCGCAGTCTTCTGATACGTATTATTTATAATGTTATTATTATAACGCTTTTTGATATTCGTTTCGAAAAACCGATAGAGTCAATCGATGAGTAAATCGTTTTCTCGAGAACTTACCCATTCCATAACCTATTGAGTCACAAAAAATTTTTCATGTCATGCTTTTTCGTTGTATTTATACGTTTTTTTTATCATTTTTAATATTAATTGACTATTTTTAAAAAATAATTAAAATTGTATGGAAATAGTCC
Source organism: Impatiens glandulifera (assembly GCF_907164915.1). Taxonomy (NCBI): domain Eukaryota; kingdom Viridiplantae; phylum Streptophyta; class Magnoliopsida; order Ericales; family Balsaminaceae; genus Impatiens; species Impatiens glandulifera. Next base: position 61,637,263 of record NC_061863.1, read on the forward strand.
AAATTATATAAATATTTAAAATTAGAATGATAGTAGTTTAACGAGAATAAAACTAAGTATTATCATACAAAATTGAAAATTAAAATTCATATAATCAAGAGATTATGGGTTTAATTGCGATAAACTTCTTAACTAACTCCATACATTTATTTATAATATTAATATGAACTATCCCTAAATGAGTTGAGAATGTCTAAAACAAATTTAACCCCACATAAGAAGGTATTTCCACATAAGAAGGTATTTAAGATGAACATGGTAGACCGGGCCAGACCTAAGAAATAGAGTTGGGGTAGGCTTAAAAAAAATTAGGATAGACTTAAAAAAATATTGAGAAAAATTCTGAATAAATATAAATTTTATCATTTTTTTAATAATTAGGTAAACAAACATTGAAATATATTGAAATTTTATAAGAAATTAGTGGGTATAATCAAATTTGACCATAAAAATAATATATATATATATATATATATATATTTAGAATTCAGTCTAATCGAGCCCTTACATAGATTGGTCTCTGATTATTGATTTATATTTGATGGGATAGAAAACAAAATATATAATTATATGATATGTAAATATATAATTATATGATATGTAAATATATATTATATTTATTATATGGGTTAAGAATATTATCAATATTATAGAAAATGTTAGATGGATTAATCTTGTAGTATTATTGATTTCAGTCTTTAACTTTTTAATCTTATTTATCAAGTTAATGTTTTATTTTTGAATATTTCAATATAAATATTCTACATTTCTGTCATATATTGGTATTAATGGTTACCGAGATTTAAAAAAATGATTAAATTGCAATAATATTTTTGATTTGATGTATTTTATTCATTATTTTATAAAAAAAGTATACCCATAATTACTTAATTCTAAATCCATTCATTTTCTACTTACCTATTTCATTTCATTTTCCAAACTCTCATGCACTTTTATATTACTATTTCCAACTATCTATTTTCTCTATAAATTAATAAATTATTTAATTTTATAAATATAAAAATATATAAAATATGTTGGGCCAAATAATCAAAGCAGTTAAAATATGATACTATTCCCAAATTTGTGAGGCACAAGTTGGGCCTAATGATCAAAGCAGTTAAAAAAAGCAAACAATTTTTTTCCAGACAAAAAAATAAAACTACGTAAACATGAACACAATTGCCCTGCCCTTTTTCCGAACGCAACTCTCCTACTTCAAGATATGTATTGATAAAAGGATTGACAACATGCATCGAAGATGGAGTAGAGCCGTGTATAAGTAAATGAGTCCAGTTAAAACTATCAAACTAAAACTATTTAGTTAAATTTATTATAATTTTAAACATAAATTGTTATATCTTTGTTTAACATACAAATTTAGAATTTTTATAGAGTTATAAGTTCAAATCACACCAAAAATATTTTTATTAATTTTTTAAACTAGATCTAGAGTAACAAAAAAAAGATATCGACATTTTTCTACGGAGGACTCAACTATGGATAAGAATATTAACTTCAGCTAGACTCTTTGAGACGATGCATATGAGATTGACAATATTTCAACGCCTATTTAATTTATATTTAATTTTTTTATTAAATAATAATTAGATAAATTAATATAAAGATGATAGAATATATATACCTAACATAGCATTGAGACCATTGAAACAAGTCACAAGGAAAGTGGTGCCTATATATTTTAGGTTGCTGAAGGGCATCATGGTTTTGATTCTCAATTGTATTTGCACATCCCATGTTATTTGAAGGATCAATAAAAGGGTACGTAGTGCCTCATATTTATAATTTATATACATGACTAGCATAGAGTTTGGATTACTAATAATATATTGGACTGCTCCTGTTGGAAAAATGTGAAATTATTTTTGTTGCCATGTCTAGTTTAAATTTTTTTTATAAAAATAGTGAAATTAATTTGAACATATAAATAAATAAAAATTCTTAAACTTTATCTAACCACTATGTTACAATATATATATTTTTTAAGCATACAATAAATTTAATAGTTTTTTATTAAATATACTGCCCTAATAACCCTAAGAAAAGTGGTGCTTATTTTAAGTTGATGAAAGTTAACATGGTTTTGACTAGTACTGGGCACAGTGGGCTAATTCGTGCCAAATCGAAACTCATTCTCATTCTTGTCGTGTCGATCCTTGAATGGATGCACTCAAAATATCCAGACTCACATGACTATTTATATCGTGCTAATTTGTGCACAAATTTGTGTGGCGTGTTGTGCCGACTAGAACTGGTCATTGTGTCAGCCTAATTTGTCGGGTCGAGACCTATTTTTATGTGTGTCATACCATGTCTTGACTCGCTCAAAATATTATAGTTCACGGTCCATTCAATTCATATTACATTATTATTATTATTATTATTATTATTATTATTATTATTATTATTATTATTATTATTATTATTATTATTATATATATGATTTATTGTTTATTTACTTAATTTATCTACAAATATCAATTACCCATTATTATTATAAATATATTAGAGATAGTTAATTAAATGACTTAACTTGGTTTAATAGGTTAAATGGGTTGTTTTAGAATTATTAATTAATTAATTTATATATATATATATATATTAAGTTAATTAAATATGAAATTTTATAGTTTTTAAAATTTTAGATGATAATTAACTCATAAATATTAAAAAGTATATGATATTTATTAGAAAATATTTTTATTTATTTATTATTTAACTTTATTTTTATTATTAAGTTTTAGAATTTTAGAGTAATTAAAATTATTTAAAATAATTTAGTATATACCTATAAATATTCAATTAATATTAAAAGCAATGTATATTGTTAGGAAAAAATATTGGAATAGGATAAATTAATAAAGCGGTCCAACAGAAAAGAAAAGTGCTATTTTTTCACGGCCTACAGGCTACATTTGAGGTCCAAAGATCGCAACGATCCAAGCATCCAACAAGAGAGAAAGTGCTATAGACTGCACTCAATAGAGCTTCTCTCAAAGATTGTTGAATCCATTTTTGTGTTCAGATCAGACATCCACAGGTCCGAAATCCTATAATTATTGATGTGTCATTCCATCTATTTCATGTAGTTATTTGAATTTTAATATTGTCCATTTATATGAAAATCATTAATTTACTCTTTCATAGACGGATCCAAAATTTAGAGACGAGATGAACTTGAAAAAAAATATGGTAAACTTATATAAATAACGATAAAATTTTGGATAAAACGAGTAAATAAAAATAAGTTTTACCATTTTGTAAATAATTAGATAAACAATATTTAATTTTTTTAAAAACAAATAAAGAATAATGTCACATTTTTATCGTAAAAAAATAAACATTTTTTTTTGGGATGGGCTGAAACATAGATATGTCTCTATTTTCGTCATTCTGTAATACATGTATCAATGACTTCAATTTCCTTTGAATTGATTGATTTGATGATGAAAGAAAATTAAATTGATATTTTTTTTAAGGTTATTTGCATAACAACAAAAACAAGGCATATTTTGCATTACTTTTTGTTATTTTAATTCAGTGTCGATCTTCCTAATTTGGAGCTCTGAAATCAAAATATTAACTGTTTCATTATTATGTCAATCTCATCAAGTCAAATGATAGTAATAAGGATGAAAATATTGTCTTTTTAACATTCTCTTGTTTCATTCTCACTATTTTTATAGTCCTGACTATTTTTATTTTTTTAAATATTTTTTTGAAAGTTAGTATTATTTTTATAATTAGAACATCTCACTTTAATTTAGAGTATTTTTATTAGAAATTAAATTAAAAACATTTATTTATTAAACAAATATCTTGTCATTTTAACTATCTTAGTAATTTAAATAAAAAAATTATTCAATTATTGTGAATTATGATTATAATAAAAAGAATATCCTAATTAGGTAATTTATTTATTTCAAAGCCAAAATATTGTTTTATTTATTACTCCATCTAACCATTTTCTAGTTAGTGCAATTGTACAATAGTACTCTAAGTGGTACCCTCATATGCATAGCACCAAGTTTGGTCACAATCAAATACTTAACACTAACAAGTAGGTTTATGTTTTGTCAACTATGCATTTCTTTCTCCTTTTCTAATTTTTCATTTCTCTCTCAATTGACATCAATTGGTAAAATTATTTTATTCATAGATTAGATTAAATTAGGATGATGATGACAATAAATGCATTACAATATTTCTAATAGAAGTATAAGTACCCACAATGGAAACAAATATACCCATCATCAAAATGATCACTATGATCATATACTCTAATCCAAATCTCTTCATATCTTTGTGGATCTTCAAATAACACAAGCACGGAAGCACGATCGAAACTCCCACCCCAAGAAAAGCTCCCATGAACGTCATCACATACCCAAAATAAGGAACCGCCATCGCCACCACTACGGTGATGAGTAATATAGCGGTTCTAATAAGGATGGTGATGACTTTTCTTCTAGAGAAAGGGAACATATCTTCAATTGCGGTCGCGATGGGACAGATCACTAACGCGTATTTTGTTATTGGCCCGACTAGAGTTGTATAAATTGCAATTTTAGAACTCATGAGCTGAGATGGGAGATTTAGTGTCACTTGTGACACAAGACTTCCACCAAACATGAGGTAGCCTTCGATTGCCATGGAAACATAGATGACGGTGCTTATTAAGAAGCAAACAAACAAAACCTAAAATAAATTATGTGATTAATACTAAATTCTCAAATTAAGGTGTCAATTAATTGTAATTAACTCATCACCTTGGGGAAGTGGATCTTGTCTTTCATTGAATTGTTAAGAGTAGGAAAAACTGCATGTCCACAATAACAGAAAGTATATAAGCTTATGGCTGTCGGCAAACTGCTCCATATCCAAAGCTCTCCTTTTTCCTCGAACCCTACACCATCTGCGGCTGCACCTGACCAAAACACCGAGCCCACCATGATAAAAGAGGCGAAGACACCTCCAACCGAAACATAAGCCAACAAGCCCAAATTTGTGAGGCACAAGGTAGGCCAAATGATCAAGGCAGTTAACAAAACAAACAGTTTCTTCCCAGCAAAGATAAAAGAGACACCCGGAAAGAGCTTATCCAAGTTGTCTCCTTGTAGAATCAAGAACTCAACCGCTACCAAGAACAACTCTAAGTACATAAACATGGACACGATTGTCCTCCCCTTTTTCCCAAACGCCAACTCTCCTACATCGGGATATGTATTGGTAAGAGGGTTTGCATCCATGCATCGACGGAGGAGTAAGGCCGTGTAGAAGCAGATGATTGCTACCATGAATAAGAGTATTAAGCTCATCCAGCCTCCTTGAGACAGTGCATATGGGATTGACAATATTCCAACACCTATATATTTATAATCAAAGATTTCTTTATTATACTAGTTATTAGATAGATTAGTAAAAAGATTGAAAATATATAAATACCTGACATAGCATTGAGGCCATTGAAACAGGTCCTAAGAAAAGTGGTGCCGGTTTTAGGTTGTTGAAGGGCATCATGGCTTTGACACTCAATTGTATCCATGTTTGCTTAACATTAATAAAAGGTAGTGCCTCATATTTATATACATGACTAGCTAGATAGGATAGTGTTTGAATTCGAACTATATTATTATTATTTTTAATAAATAAATAAAATAGTAATATAATATTTTTTTTTTTAAAAATGATTAATATACTAAATGAACAAGATGATTTGGAAAAATAATAAAAAAACATGAAAAATAACTTCAAACATAAAAAACAAAATTCATACTATATTGTTATTATTTTAAATAAATAAAATAATAATATAATAAAATTTTCAAAAAAAATGATTAATATACTAAATGAGCAAGATGATTTGAAAAATAAATTAAAAAACATGAAAAATAAATTTCAAACATAAGAAACAAAAATTAAAAAAAAAATATATATATCATAATAATATTTTGTAGGAACTTAAATAGTCAAAATAAAAATAAATGCATGCATACAAACATGCAAAGACTTTAGTAAATCAGAACAACAGATGCCATTCATTTTCTGATCTAGTTCATAATTGCGTTGAATGAGCATCTTGTTATATAGGTTCATAAAGGTGACAATTACTAGTGATGTTGAGTCAATTGTCATTTTAAATGCTTAAACAAAGAAGATGAGAAAAAGAAAACTAAAGTTAATGTTAAAAGCAAATCTGATCAATAAACAATGTAAGTAATTAATTAATGGTTGTCATTGCATGCAACTGCTAAAATTAAAGTCCTCTTTTATGATGATCTTATCATGTTATGTAGATTACACGTATATATATTATTGACAGAAATATAACTATTAGGTTAAATACATTAGGTTACACGTGTTTATATAGAAATATATTTTTTAGGTTACACGTGTCTTGATTATTCACAGAGAAATACAACGTGTGAGTATATACATCTCGATTATTTATAAAGAAACACGTTTTTTAGATTTTACCATAAAAAAATATCACAGAAAAATAAAGCAAGACTATTCACGTATATTTTAAGTCACGCATTATGATTATTCAAAGATAAACATATGAATTATTCACCCAGAAATACTAATGCAATAGCACACTGACTCATCATTCATTTGATTTTATTATTTTTACAAATTCTTTAATATAAACTCTTATATCCTCTTAATATATTATTTTCAAATAAATGAATACTTAATTAGAATATTAATGAAATTAAAAAAAATAAAAAAAAATGACAATATATTATAGAAGGAGTCAACATCGTGTCATATTTGAAAAAAAAAAATTATTATAGAAAGTGAGACAAAAACTTATTTCCTATTACTTAGAGAAAGACAACTATTTCCGCTATTAAAAAACATAGATTAAGAATAGATGCACTAATATTTTAAAACCTAATAATTAGACCTTAGTGTATTAGTTACACTGATGAAAATAGAAATGCCTAATTACAATTTAATATATATTTTAGTATTTTATATTTAAGCATTAGCTAACACAATAGACAAAATGAGTAAACACCACGTATGACTCGATTAATCTGAGTCATCTTGAACATGAATATTAAAATTAGACTATTTTGCATAACACAAATCACAGTAAACATGACGTGATTGGTTCGGGCCGATACTATGCCACATCTAATATAGGTTCGACAAATGATAGAAATATTACAATTTTTTTAAAATTAAACTTAAAAGATAAATCTTGTTATTTTTAAACTTCAAAAATAAACTAAAAACTTCATAAAACTTAAGTAATAAAAATTATTATTTAATTAAGAGACCAAAATGGGAATTTAATTCTCTTTTAAAATATAAGTTGAAATTAAAGATATGATAATTGAGTTACTGATAATTTTTTAATTTAAATAGATATAAAATCTTATAAGTAAATTAATTATTTAGAAAGTATGTGAAATGTGAGATTATTACATAATTTTAAAAAAAAATCTCTAAAGAATTTAATTTACTTGAATTAAATTAAGTTCGTTAATTCCATAATTAGTTAGGTATTTAATTATTTTCAAAATAATACATTTCTATTTTCAAAATTAATGTACAATATTTCCAAAGACTACATCTAAACATTTATGGTTTTACTTGTATTTTTTTTTTAATTATTAGAAAAAGGGTTATATTTTAAAAACCCATTGTTATAAAAGTTATTTGTTATAACTTAATCAGAAACACTCTTAACAAAATCATCACACCAAAATGCTCAATCAAAACTTATAAAAAATTTAAAAGGAAAGGTAAAACAACTCATATGGACTGATATCAACATTAATGTTAACATATTTGATGTTCCATTTTCGGTCTCCGAACAATTTAACTTAAATGTGATGTCCTGAAAAAGATTACGTGATAACTTGAAAATATTTAAACAAATTCATCACCGCAATGTAAAATTCAATATTTTTATGTCATTTGCGTGCGACAATGGTTGTCTTACCATTTCATTTTAGTTATAAAGATAACAGGTATTAGAAACAGAAAAATCGTGAAAGTTACATCACGTATCAATAAACTCACCTTGTTTAAAGCATGCTCGACAAGCACTTGCCGCTTCCATGTTTTATGTCACTTGAAGCTTGCTTTATATGTTTGACGAAACCTCAATTCTAACAATGATGCAACAAAATTGGACTTTGATTAGAACCATTTGGCTCCATGTTTTGTCATTAGAGAATCATTTATTGTTTTTATGCCTAGTTTAATCATAACAACAAAAATATTTATATAAAATCAGAATACACGTACATCAATATTTAAATTAAATTTCTTATGTCAATATGGTTCAACATCCTTCAAATAACAATGTGTATTTCTATTTCTTTAAAACAACCTCTTTTTTTCTCATAGAACCATTTTTCTTTGATAAACAAATCAAATTTTGATGTTAATAGGAGTAGCTTAAGCACAAAGTATTTATACAAATCCCATAATAACATACAAAACTCTAACTAACTAAAGCGATCTCAAAACATTCAAATTATCAAAAAGAAATGGTAATGAGTCATTTTCCATAATACATAATACTCTACTATATATATATATATATATATATATATATATATATATATATATATATATATATATATATATATATATCTTTGCAATCAAGTTTCTAATGACCTTTTAAAATATGTCTGGAAGACCACATACCCCTACATAGTTTCTTGAAATTTGTCCAAACATTAAATTATTGAACTATATTAATTGATGAGTCTCTCAATAGATGCATTTGAAGCACTAATTTTTTCTATCAAATAAAAATGGAGACTTTGATTAGAACCAGTTACTCCTCAATAGTCAATTATATATTATATCCAATTGCTCCAAACTAGTCAATCTTCCTCACCAAATAATACCACAAAATTGTTAAGGATCATCTTTAAGCTGCCAAATCTAGTTCATAGTATATAGTGGTAGTGGATTAAACGCCTAAACATGCATCACAACATTGATATTTTCATAACTTATTTTGTTTGTTATTTTCCGCTTTTATTATTGTAACACTTAAATCCAATTCTGTACAAATTGGATCAAATCAAGACTCAAATTAAGAGATTGCATGCAATAATGTCATATGAAGATTGAAAAAATATTGGAATCAATTTGATATGTCATTTGCATTCCCTTAATCTTCTTTTGACATTATTGCAATGCTATACATTTATCTCAATATCTTATTCTGCTTTTACGTTTCCATTATTATTCATCTTCAAATTCATAACTACAAGATTAAAAGTAAATAAAGTAAAAGTCATTCTAAAGTATGATATTATAAAGTAAATTTAGTCATATGTATCATTTTAATATATGGAATATCGATTCAAAATAAATAAAGTACAAGAAAAGTCAATTCAGTCATATATATATATATATATATATATATATATATATATATATATATATATCATTTCTATATATAATACTTCACTATAAAATTTGAATTTATGACACATTTCAAATACCATATAATTTCTACAAAATGTAAAGTTATAAATTTGTTGTATTAAATTTTCTTTCATATTCTTAAATTTATAGTTCTTAATTTGTGGGTGGCTAAAAATCACATTTGTCAAAAAAAAATAATAATTTAAAATTATGTGCCTTCTTTTTAAATCCTTTGAAACTCATATAAGTGTTAAACGGAAATGACATACATAATCTTATTGTATTGATTCTTACCTCAATTTAAAATACTTTTTTTTACTGAAACTAATTTGTAAATTAAATTTTTGAGACGCGTGTACTCTCACATATTATCTATATAAAATTAAAATAATAAATATGTTTTTTTCCTCACTAGTGGGCGGTTAAAATATCAATCTTTTTTTTTCTTTTTCTTTTTTTTTTTTTTTTTTTTTCCTTTATGTCTTCTTCAATCTTTTAACCATTTTTGGACTTTGTCACCTTTCTAAATTCCTAATAACTGGAATCTTTGAAACTACTTCAAATTAAATTAAATTGTTATCAATATTTATTTGGGTAACGTTATAATATTGAGGTAGTGTTTTGGTAAGTGATACAAATTATATAAAGTATAAGTTATATAGAAGTATAAATTGTAACGAAGTATAAATAATATAGGGTAGTATAAGTTGTATAGGTTATTGATGTTTGGTAAAAATTATAAAAATGGTATAAGTTGTATATGGTTTATAATTTTGTATTTGGTATAAGAATGTAGTATAAGTTGTATAAATAATAAATATTAATTTAAAATTAATATTAATATTATTATTTTATTTATTTATTTATATTATAAATAATATTATTTATTATTATAAATTATTGTTTTGTTATTATTTAATAATTAATATAATTTTAATTAAAATATAAAAAATTAATTGTAATATAAACGATAAATTATGTTTATTTAATTTAAATATTATTAATAATTTTAATAAAATAAACTAAAATAAAATTATTATTTATAATATAAGTAAATATAGAAAATAATAATTAATAAAAAATAAATAAATATTTTTTAATTAAAATATTGACTATTTAAAAAAATATATTTTTAAAAATGATCATATATATAATAATAATAATAATATTATTAAAACTAAATAAAATATTTAATATATTATACCATAATAGGTTATATATAATATTAATAAAAGATATAATAAGAAATTAAAAATTAAATTATACAAGGATAGTGTTGTACCTAGGGGGACTAGTTACTATTTTATACCAGATATGATGTATAAATTATATAGGGTTATAATTTATATAACCGTAAAAATGTAAAAGAACACTATATTAAAACTCTAATGGTATAATTTATACTACACCAATAGTGTAGTACCCCTCTATACTTCTAACCAAACATACCCTGATAGGTAAAAAAAAGTCAATATTAAATAATAACATCTTAGGATGAATATTTGAACAAATAAATGATCTTGTTGACATGGATTTTTTTAGCAAACCTTTTTTTTTAAATGGTTCGGGTGTGAATATATTTGAACAGGACTATGATAACATTAGTTTTTATTTTATTTTTTCTCTACCAATAAGTTGAGTGAAGAGTCTCCACTTTTCACTTAGACTAATTTAATGAGTTTAATCTATTATATTAATATCACCTCCACATATTAAAATTAATTAAAAGAAATTTCTCTTTTTGTGTCTCATGTCTTCTTCAATATTTTTAACCATTTTTGTAGTTCCTTATCCATGTCACCGCTTTCTAAATTCCTAATTAATTACTCCATTATTGTACAGACATTGACAAATGGAATCTGAATATGTTTTAGAATAATTGAAAATGGTCTTAGAGATTGTTTGACATGTGTATTATGAAGATTATTTCCAAATAATAATCATCCCATCAAACATTGAAATGAAACATTTTTTTTATTTTTTTCATAACATTTTAAATTATTAAATCCAAAGAAATTTTTAATTGATTATCTTATTAAAATCAAATTACTTTGACACCAAACATATTTTTATAAAAAAAAATTAAAAAAAAAATTCAAAGAATCCAAGATAAGTGTTGAGATTATTTAAAAAATAATAATAATATAATCCTTTAAATCAATTTCATCACTCAATTCATAATTAAAATATTAAAATAATTTTTATTTAAAAAATTAATTTTATTATTATATATTAATACTTTTTAAATTCTTTTATCAAACATACTAGGAAGATTGCGATACACGAATAAAAATATAAACAAAATAAATTTAATTAAAAAAATAAATAATATATATATATCCAATGTTTAAAATTCTTAATAAATCACGAATAATATATTAAAATAAAAAATAAAACACTCTCATTTCACATTTTATTTATTTCAGTAAATAACTTATCTTCTCATATATCTCATCACATTTTTTTTCCGAATGAATTTCTTATCTCGTGACTTTACATTTTCACATTGATCAATCAAATATTTGATTCATATTCTTTAACCACTTTCAATTGATACCGGTCTATTATCCATCGACAAACCACATATCAATCACACGTAGTTAAAGGGGTACTTGTTTTTGTTAGGTTGCAAGTTCAAAACATACATATACCGTTTGAAATTTATGTCGGGTCAATCCACAATCCGACCCAAATATCCATTTACTTTCACATATTGTATCCAAATTAACCACAGCTCTCGACCCGACAATCCGGATACTTTGAAAATTAAGTATCATTATATATATATATATATATATATATATATATATATATATATATATATATATTATTTAGCTAAAAAGTTGCACTTATATCAAATTAATCACGGCGAGAGCCCCGACAATTCAATTACTTTGAAAAAATTAAGCATCATTTTATATAGGTATATATTTCACTTTTTCAAAATTATCACTTATCAACCTATATTATTTAATCCACCGAACAAGGAACGTAGAAAAAGAAAAGATATATAGCACTGTTATAAATGCTATCACAGTTTGGCTATAAATGAGAGTGGTGAATGAGTCATCTCAGACTTTGCCAACTTTTGTCACCACTATAATTATATATATATATTATAAATAAATTAAAGGAAGCCAATGATTTTTCCTTAAAAATAGATCATTAATAATATTAAAGGTTGATTAATATTATATTGGAAACCAATAGACTCGACTGTGGGTTTGGTTGATCTTTTTTTTATTGTCATTTGCAATGATCTATGCTTTTGAGATAGATATATCACTTTAATATAAATAACTAATTGTGAAGAATTATTATGTAACATTAATGATATAAATAACTAATTGTGAAGAATTATTATGTAACAATATTAATGGCATACGATAGGATCAAAGAATCCCTTCCCATGGGAATTGGTTTGAAATAGTACAACCCCATTCAAAATGTCATTTTTATTTATTTGTGTATAGTAAAGAAGAAATGTTTAAGATAAAATACTTAGAACGAATTAATCATTTCGGTTAGTAACGCCATCTCCGGTTCCTTTAAGGCCTTCACTATGTTGGTTGGTGTATGTGAAATATCGATCTTGTTTGGTTTGACCTTGAACATTGTTCATTTCATTTATTATAAATTTTAAAAAATTTCTTGTTCGGTTTTTACTTTCTCATTCATTCATTCTCCTTTTAGCAATCTGTCGAGAATTAAGAAAAAAACAAAAAAAAAACATATAACATTATCACACATGCTTAAGTTGTAAGTCTTTCCAATAAAGAACATTAACATTCAACATAGTTACGGGGAAGTCAATAAAGAGGTTTAAAACTCACTAAAAATGAGGTTTGTGGTAAAGAAAATATTAGAGATAAATATAAGAAACCAATGATAAATCAAATAATAGAAACACATATTTTTAATTATGTTTCTTTATGTAATGATATTGTCGTTAAAATTAAATAATTTTTATTTAATTTGCATGAATCAATTTTTAAAAAGTATAGACTATAGATAATAATATCTTCTTGTTGTTCATGATAAAACAAACAGTAAAGAAAAAAAAATGCAAAATAGAGTAGTACATATTCTTTTCTAATTCCTTCTTGCTAATAACATTTGAGAAGTCTAAATAAAGAAGGACAAATTTTGTACACCAATTATTATCTCATTAACGGACCCATGAGGCATCACCCACCCACCCACCCATCCATCCGAAACATTAATGAATTCCTCCTCCTCCTCCTCCTTAACGTTGCAACCAACAAGCCAAATGTCTCTTCTTTGTAAATTGTAATTAACCACATGGATCTATAGAGGTCAACTTTGTATTTATCTTGAGAATCATATAAACCCAAAAATTATATTTCTTCATATAGCTGAATTACAAGTTTGTTCTCTTTAGCCAAATATTATAGACTAATATTTGGGTTATTCTAGTACATTATGCAATATTTGAAAAATTGAGTCAATATTTAAGTCAGATTAACTTATTATGATAACAAATCCAACTATAAATTTCCTGATAAAGTTGTAATATCTTTTAATTGAAGGATGAAAAGCAATTCTTGTGGGCTTTCTTACTAGATTTCTTTTCTTTAAGGTCTTATTAAGTGTGGGCTTCATGTATTCATCCAAATCAATATGTGTGTCCGGTCTTCTGTACAAATTTTTTATTTTTATTAATATCAAACTGTTTAAAATAAAATAGGTTGGTCAGTCTAATTTAGTTTTTTTTTAATTAATTTGATTTTCTTTATTTTTTTTTTATTTTTTTTTTATGACTTAAATGTCTTAAAACTTATTCTATTCAAATAAACTTATATATATTTTATATAGATTCTTCAAATTTGTTAATTTTTTGTAAGGTCCAATTATTATTATTATTATTATTATTTTAGATTCGAACTTGGGACAATCTTACTGAATAACTCGAAATTTGAATTTATCCATTTAAGACTCCTACTATCAAACATGTGACCATACGAGAATACTTTTTTTTTTTCAGAAACGAACGGTTTTAGTCCGTCTTTTAGATAATAAATATTGTCCCTTAAATAATATACAAAATAATATTATTATTTTTTAATAAGCAAAGAAGAAATCAAAGACCAGACAATAATTAGTTAATTAGCGAGAAATGTTGAAAAAGAATAGTTGTTAGAAAAGGAAAACATTCAACACAAAGAGAGACAAGGCAAGGCAGAAGAATAGTTGGATCCTTGCTTGCTTGCTGGTTCGTTGTCTCCAACGGCATAGCCCGTCCCACCCATTACGCAGTTCCGTCTTCCTTTTCTTCTTCTTCTTCAAGGTACGACGCTCGATCCCCACATTTTCTTCATCTAATTCTTCAAGGATATGTCTTTCTGGGGGGTGGGTACTCACGAATCCTCGTTTTCCAATAATGATAGACATAATAATAATAATAATAAACTGCGATATGGGTGAGACGCCGCTCTGCGTTTAGACCAGCTCAGGCAAAGCCTGCGGCGGTGCGATCACTTTCAGAGGTCAAAATGGCCGAACCCTCTCCTTCCGCAGCGGATATGGAGAAGGATCCGCTAATTAAGATGGCTGAGTGTCGCATTTGCCAAGAGGAGGATCCTATTGACAATCTCGAATCACCCTGTGCCTGTAATGGCAGCCTTAAGGTATTAGAATTCTTCTTCATTTTCTTTGCTTAATAATAATAATAATAGTACTTAAAAGATGTAACTTTAATTTCATTCATTCAACAATATAGCAGCAATATGGATGTCATGAATTATAACACTTAAAGCTCTACATTCTCCCTTTTTGGGTGTTCTTCTAGTTTCTTCCTTTGAATTTGTGATTTTTAACGTTATTTTCTTCAAAATGTTCAATGATGAATGTATCATTTGCGGTTTTGTTCAATGGTGAGACTGCTTCATAATACTTATTGAGCTTGGATTGTATTGGATTGGTTTTTGTGCAGTTTGTTCATAGAAGGTGTGTGCAACGGTGGTGCAATGAGAAGGGAAATACAACTTGTGAAATTTGTCATAAGGTATTATTTTATGGAGTGCGACATATCTCAATAATAATATGATTGGATTGCATTTAGAAAACCTTGGATTCTCACACTTTTAGTGTTACTTGGAATCTCACAGCCTTACGAACCTAATTATACGGTTCCCCAACCACCACCCGAAGAGATTGCTATCGATATCAGGCATTACTATTAAACTAACTCTGTTCTTTTAATGCGTTTCCTTTCAAATTTATTCTCTTTCAATCCGTTTTTGATGAAAAAAACAGTGGGTGGACCGTCTCCAATACCTCATTTGACTTGCACGACGCTCGCATTTTTGCTATGGCCGAGGCAGAACGACGCTTTTTGGAGGCTGAGTACGATGATTATCAATCTACAAATGGTGGTGGATCTGCATTTCTTCGCTCGGTTGCTTTAATTGTAATCCCGGGAACTTTCTTTTTCATTTTTTTTGGACTCGACCCTTGTTTTTTGCATTGTTGCACTCATTTCTTTTGTATTTGGCAGGTAATGGCTCTTCTGATCATGAGGCATGCATTGGCTTTGACAGATCCTGAAGAAACCGATGATGCTGATGATGAATCTGCCTTGTTCTCTGTAAGAAGCACAATACCATATGTTATATGTACATTTTAGGATACAATTCTGTTTCTAATAAAAAAAACTTGTCTTACGTCGATGCAGCTTTTTTTACTACGTGTTTGTGCGTTTCTTTTACCCTGTTATATTATGGCTTGGGCCGTCAGTATAATTCAGCATCGAATGCAGGAACAGGTCAGTCATTTCAGATTTGATCATGTTTTTGAATCTTTAAGGTTCACAAAATTGATGGAAAAAATAAAAACAGGAAGCAACAGGAGCACTAACAGCAACCCATTTTGCATTTGTGCTTCACACGGATCCAACCAGAGAGCGGCAGTTTGCAAGGGCTGTGGCTGCTGCTGAAGCAGCTGCAGCACCACCCAATGTGATTCCTTCCCAGGAAACTGTATGACAAGTTTATTAAACTTGGGATAGGACCCACATGTCTGTGGATTGATTTTTGAAATCATTCTTTTCCAAGTATTTCTTTCATATTTTCTTGTCCATTTATATATATGCCGCTATGGCAATCATAGGCAAAATGGGTCCCCAGAGGACTAAAAAGAAGTAACAAGAACATGTTTCTCAGGAAATTAAACAAATATAAAGAATTCTTATGAGTGGTGACAAACAGTCTACAGTTGCAGTTATAAGGCAATGAGTTAAAAAAAACATAATTTAAGCGAGAAAAGAATCCGAATGTAACTCCAAGGCGGCTCCTTATGTGTTACAATTGCTAATTGGAACTAAGTATATATTCCTATGCAACTTCTCCCTTCTTTTGCTAAATGGATCCTATGAAGGGAAGATATGTGTAAGAACAATCAATAAAGAATATAATAAGCATCTACTTTTATGTTTTGGCTACATTCTTGGTGTTCACAGTTTCCCATAAATAAATTTAAAAAACAAAAACTATCTTAATCAAATTATTAATGTTCTAAGCATCAGGTTCATCAAATCTAATCCACATATCACAGATTAGCAATACCATCCCAAGATGTATTAAAAAGATTTAGATGAAAAGGGTTCTATATTGGAGTAAAGGCTACATAGATTTGATGTTCAAACAGTCACTCACCAGCCAGACAGCTAGCCTTGCTTTGATTTGATTTCTTTTTCTTTCTGCTTTTCTTTTCTCATCTCCCCAGTACTACTCAGCCATCATAGAGACCATTATTACCATCCTTCACTTAAGAAGAATGACTCATTCCAATGGAGCCTGTAGTTTTGAACTAAAGTTCCAAAAAAGCTTATACTTTAAAGACCATAACCTTGAGAATCTACAAAGTTACCAAGAGAGATGTATAATGTGCACTCTCATCTTTTTCTCTTTCTTTAATAACACATCATAAGGGTAGTAGTAGTAGAGATCATATAACCCTTATTGAGGGTTATGATTATAAAAAGTGAAAGCTACCATAACTAGGCAAAAAGAAATTTTAAAATTTATTTATTTTTTCTCTAAAATGTATTAACTTGGGTCTAAAAAAGCAGTCAGCAGACCAATAAGACCAGTCTTCTTACATCTGAAACTGGAAGAGCAATGGAATCCCCATCACACAAAAGCATAGAACTCACACTTTAGAATGTTCCAAGTTGCATGTGAATTATCTACTATATAGAAGCCATGAAAAGTGAGGAACAAAGAAAAAGAGAAGTGGTCTATATGGGGATATATAAACAAGCAAAGAAAGAGAAAACACAAAACAGGACATGGGGTCGAATTTTGAATATTGAATGAAGAAATAGAACTTAGGCAAACCACCACATGAAAGAGAAATCAAAAAAGCGTAAAAGAAACACATTTAGCACAAGAAACCAAGATTGTTATTTTTTGTTGCATAGAAAACAGAGCCTGGAATTCTAAAGAGAGATCTCCCAAATAGAGCATAAAGTAACCATTTGTAATGTTTTGTGCTACTGTTCTATTCCTTCATTCTTGGCTGGCTAATTGCCTTTTTCAAATAAATTTCCATTCCTTAACAACTAAGGAAGAGTAATTTACATGGACACCCTCCCTTCTAAGAAAACTGTGTTATCTTGCCAAAATGTTATCTAGTTTGAGATCTAACTAAAAGGATTTTAAAAAGCATTATCCGGGCACAATTTTATTTACCAAGTGACCACAATGATTTTGCCAAACATAAAAAAACAAATCTATTTCAACTACAAGTTTGGTCATTTTTCAATGGCAAAACAAAATGGGGAAAATACCACCTTCAAAATAACCCCGAATTTTTGTGGTAGCCTTCCTTCCCGAAGATTAGTCAAGGTGCATAGAAGTGGTTATAAAAAAGAAAATCATACTTTAAGAAACTTACACATAAGACTGCTTATGTGGGATGTTGGTTCGGAACCCAATAGACTGGTCTTTAAAAGGAAAAAACAAAAGATGCTTAGCTTCTCAGTGGTTCTGTTCCTTCGAATACCCTTTATCCCACCCAATCAGATTCTTCTTCTATCTAACCTTTGATTGTATTAGGCTTCTTATCATTGGGATGAATCTAAAATTCATGTGGGACCTCTCTACTTGTTTTGAAACTGTCACTTAACAAGTATTCTCCCTCCACTCCACAGTCCACATCCCGTAAGGGATAAATAGCAGGCTTATTCCTAGAGAAGTGGATGAAAAGAATACACAAGCAATCACTCTCTCACCTTCTCCTTTTTGTTCTCATACTTCCCCCAAATCCATTCAGATCATAGATATAACCAAACCCACCATGGCCATCAAAGCTCAAAGAGTGCTGCTGCTTATCCTTCTTGTCTTCTTTGGCTTTTTATTACTACTTCAACCTGTTAAAGGATCCAGCCTGAGAAGCATAAACTCTTTATTAAGATGGAAGAAAGAAAACCATGTAGCTGTTTCCTCAGTTGCTCAAATGCCTGCTACGAGTGCAGAGAAGAAGAAGCCATCAACAAAGAACAAGAGAATTGGCGCTAACCAGTCAACTGATGATACAGAGAAGAAACAGAAAGTTGATCCCTACCAATCAAGCAAACGGAAAGTACAAAGAGGATCAGATCCTATCCATAACCGTTCTTGACAATGATCAAGGTGTTGTTTCAATATTATGACATGATAAGCAGGTTGGTTGGCCATGGAAAGAAGCTAGAAGGGAATCAAAATATATATATATACCTGCTCAATCAAGTGTTATAGGATTGGATTGATATCCCATCTCCTAAACAAGATGCATGCTCTGAACAAAAGAGATTGAAGGTACAACCAAAAGGAAATGCATGCGTCCAAGTGAACAAACAGATTAGATTCCCTTCAACTTTCTTCATGGCCACACAGTATTTTTTTTTTTTTATAATTTTTTTTCATGAGCAATGTAGTTACAGATTAATCCCGCAAATCCAACTCCCCTTCCAATTTAGAAGACTAAAAGTGTTTTTGCTTATTCTGAAACAAAACTATGTTCCGTAAAAGGAAAGCACAACATGATTGTGTGTATGTGTGTGAATGTGTGTTTTCTTTTTCCTCTTTTTTCTCAAACCTTAGCTAAACATGTCTCAATGCAGTGAAGCTTTTTCATGAGCAGAAGCAAATCATCATATGTTCTTTCCAAGTAAAATATTTAGTTATTCATGTTTCAATCATAATACTTAGAAAAAAGTAGATTAAGTGGAAGTTGAAGCACCATATTGAGTTTGCATGCAAGGAATTAACAGAGACTATGAATGATTAGGAAGAAAGATGATTTTATAGTCAAATAAATTCAATAGTTTAATCTACAAATCTTATTAGCTTAAAAAATATGCTCATCATCCATTGAGCACCATGAATGAGGACAAACAACACTAGTGGTCTTAGAATATTGGCATAAACAAGAAAGGGAGGAGAATATAATTCGATACCCCATTTCTATAAATCTTAGCAAAAAATTGTGGTGTGAGTATGATATCCTGATTCCCATCTATCCAAAGTATTCATTGTGAAATGAAAGATCTTCAATCAATCAGGAAAGGGACTCAAGCACAAAATATATTAACCTCTATTATATTACTTATATAACAGCAGCAGCACAATCTCATGAATTCCATCTGATATCACTTCAACGAGCAGCCGATTAACACGATCAGTTAAACAAGATCCTTACGCGAAGCTCATCCCATCGAATTAGGTTAAAATTGCATCAAAATTCGAAATGCAAAAAATTAGATTTTAACCAATTCTATGTCATTTCCATATACCTTGTAGTTCTCGGGGATTGTTGAGAAGTCAATTGAACTCTTCGAAAAGATCGCGACATATCTGGGCAGATTGCGCGTTTGCGATCTGCAAACGGGCTATTGCGATTTGCGAGAATATGGACTTTGGAATAGAAGGCGCCAAGAGGTCGGGTTCTCGGGTTCGGGTGGGGAAAACCAATCCACCTCCTGGGTTCGGTGTTTTAGGTGGGATGTTCAAAATAACGACGGTATTAAGTTATATATAGTCGTCAATGCTTTTCATACAGAGAATTAATTAACCTCATCAATATTTAAAATAAAATAATAAATAATGTTATGTTTGTAAAAAAAATCACTATCATATAAAACTAATTTGAATACAATATCATAATCAATTAAAAAAACCAATTAAAAAAACTAGGAAGATTTCGCCATAAAAATATATTGTTAAAACGTTCCGCGTTTATCAAGGTGTTAAATTTAAAATATAAAGTGTTATTAACCTAGTTCGTTAAAGAGTTAGTTCTTGTTTTTGTTAGGTTGCGAGTTCGAAATATACTTATAACATTTTTTATTTTCGTTTTAAGTTTATGGACGGGTCAACCTAAAATCCGACTCAAATATTTATTTACTCTCACATATATATTCAAATTAATCACAGCTCTCGGCAATCCAGACACCTTTAAAATTAAGCATCATTATATATATTATATATATATATATATATATATATATATATATATATTTAACAAGATCTACAAATAATCTTTATATAAAATAAATAAATAATTAAAAAAATAAAAACCTATTTAATTATTTAAATATTTTAAAAATATTATTTCATTGCTTTATTTATTATCTTACTCAATTCATTAATTAAAATACTAAAATATTATTTATTTTAAATTAAATTTTAATTAAATTTTTATATAAAAGAATCATCGTTTACTCAAATTCATCATAGTCATTCTATTTTAAAATAAACAAATTATTTAAATAACTGGAAGAATAAGACAAAAGTGTTTTTCAAATAATCCGAAATATCCTATGTATAGAGCCATACTTGAAGTAAGATATGGTTGTCTTATCCAAAAGAACAATCCAGATCATAATATATAGATGAATTATGTGATCATCTCTCACCAATTGAAAGTGATGTAATTGATGCTAGCTATTGTTTGTATCCACAATGTGGTGGTTGACATCAAACTCCTGATTTCGAAGTCAAAGTCTACCCTAGGGAAGAAAATCTTTCATCGGATAAGATTTCAAATCATTTTGATTTTTATCAAAACTTTTATCTTGCTTTTACCTCTAACATTTATATAAACACATTTCATTCTGAATTTATATAATGTGTAATGTAACAATATTGTTTTAATCATAGGTTAGACAAAATTTGCAAATAGGTGAATATGTCTATAAACTTTTGTTAATGGGGTCAAATACACAAATTTGAAAATGAATTGTCTAACCGAATTCTTCCAAAATAATATTAGCAATTTTATTTATTTATTTTTATAGTTTTCCATTTGTCTTTTATAGTAGTACTACTCTTCACCAAGTTGTGTAAGGAATTTTAAATAGAACAACCATGAAAGGATCATTACAAATGCAGCAAGAATAAAACCAAAGACAATTAAAAGGGACATTGAAATATCTCAAAGAGAAAGTCACATATGGTGGGATGATTAATTGAACCTGATCAGATATAATATTTCTTAATACTTACCAGTCTGTTGTAACATTGAGAATCAAGAAATTTTATTCTTTCAAGCTTCAACTATCAATCAAAGATATTACTTTTGATAACAATTTTCTCAACAAAAAAAAAAAATAGAAGAGAAATACTCAGTATTTATTATATGTGATCTTGAATCTTGATGAATATATAGGACATAGCTTTAATATAGTTAATTACATGAAAGAATTCAATAATTTTGAATTTGGATGGGTTTAAAAAATTAAAAAGAAAAATGATGAATAAAGATAAGTTTTGTAATTTTTTATAAATTTAAAATTAAGAGTTCATATTAAATTTTTACCTTTAAAAAATTAATAAATTTTATCTTTTCTATCTCTTCACATTTTTTTTCAATTCCTCTCCTAAATTTCTTTTTCCTGTCCCTCTTTACAAAAAAAAATAAATAAATAAATAAATAATTGACCTGATTCACCCGGGTTAATTAGTGTATGGGCTGGCAAACTGAGATTAGGTCAATGACTAATGGCCCTTATATTAATACTTTTTGAAATGGGCCACTGCTAATATGGAAAGTTTGTAGTTATTTGTAGTTTTGTACTCCCCTCATTATCCAACACTCCCAAATCTCAAGCCCATCTATAAAATGGTAAAGATGATAAGTTGAATTAATTTATTTGTTTTTAATCCACTAATAACTCACTCATTGCATCTCCGCCCATCTTAAAATAGCCCTCGTTTCGTTTTTCTACTCTATTCCACCCCTAAACTAAAATTCAAAATCCGTTTACCATCATTCTCTCTTCTAAACGCAAATTTGCGTTGTAATTGTTTAAATACCCAATTTTAAAAAATATATATAAATTAATCCTCTAACTATTAATATAGGTTAATTTTATATATTTTATTTTTTATATAATTTATTTATATGTTTAACCTTTTGTTTTTTTTAATAATTTTTTACATATCATAAATTTATAATAATGAACAACAATGATAAAAAAAAAACAATTTTTTTATTAAAATAAAAGGAAAAATAATAATAATAATTCGTTACATGAAATAAATAAAACATTCAGATTACTAAATAATACTCAAAAATAAAAATTACATTTCCCACAATATTGAATGAAAAAAAAAATACTAGGTTAAATTTGTAAAGATGATAAATATATAAGTAGTATTGAAAAAGTTAGAAAGTTAGTATAAAATAAAATATTTAGAATTTTTTTATTAAAAAAATAGATTATGAATTGGAGATAAATTAATATTTGATAGGATAATTAATACATATTTAATTTGAAAATGTGTTTTGGGATTAATATCCTTACAACTTACAAGTCCACTTAAAAAAAAAATTCATAAGATTTGAATCATTCACCTGTATCACTAAATTTATCAAAACAATAACCAATCAACTAAATTAATTTATTTTTTTTTATTAATTTTAATGTCCAAATTATATATATATATATATATATATATATATATATATATATATATGTGTGTGTGTGTGAGTGTATGTGTGAAATTAAGCATGCTCTCAGCTTGTTTTAACTTGTTTGTTATTAGAATAGTCTCACTAATTGGACATTTATTTTAACAACTCTAACTTCCTTATAATAAATTATGTTTTCAATCACAAAACCTAACACCCGCGAACTCCAAATCAACTACATTTGGTGTACATTCATGTATTGATATGTTCTCAACATAGTTTTCTAAAAAAAATTGTTCTCAACTAGTTAGGACTAACATATCATAAAAACATACACAAATATTTTTAGAAAAAACATTAATATTGTTAACCGGCCTAGAACATTTCTTGTCTAACTATAGATAGTTCTTGTTAGTTGAATAACAAACATTACTAGTAGACATCTCACTTGGACAAGGAGAATACGAGTCCCAAACCAAACCATTTGGCTTCCACGCTTCCGTCATACTCAAAGGGAAACCAAACGGGAACCCCGAAGCTCCATATCCTCCATCTCCGACCACCTCCGGTTGAAGCATTAATCCCTCATCATTCGAACCCAACTCAACCGAAAAGCGACCTTCTTGATGATGATCATGTACCCCATTCATATCCATAGAGCTTTGGAAATGTCTAGTGGGATCTCCTCCAAATATTGAAGACGGAATCATGTTAGGCAAGAACGAAGATGAATCGGCTCCCGAGGTGGTACTGGTTTTGGGAGTATCCATCAATGGTGGAAGCTTTGTGGACATCATCAATGGGTAGTCTATGGGCTTGTAATTAGAGGAGAGTGTAGTAATATTCATATCTAGTGGAGATGAAGTAATTAGGAGAGATGATGAAGTTAAGTCATTAATGAATGAGTTTGGTTTTGATGAGGTTAAGAGCATTTCATGAGTTTCTGAGCTTAAAAGTGCGTTGTTATTGTTGTTGTTACTAAAGGCACTATGATGGGAAAATGGTAAAAGATCAGTTAGGGTTGGTTGAGGGGATACCCATGAGTGGGAGATAGTCCTTTGAGTAGTGGAACTTTGTTTCTTGAATATCCTACAGATCGCCCAAAGGTCCTGAAAGTTACAAATAAATTAATTAGGTTAACTTTTAGAAAAGAAGGAAAAACATATGAGACGTACGTACATTCAAAGGGAGATGATCTTTGTCTCCAAGTCTCTTTTGTGGATGGGGTGATGAATCTGAGAGAGAAGGCAAACGGAACTCGTGCATCATCCAGTCTGTTTTAATCCCTTTTGCAGCCCTTCCTTTGTAGAAAACGAGTGACTTTTTAAGACCGATGCATTTAGATCCAGAACCTTCAGGTGAGTAAATAGGCCGGTCGGTTCCGGTGGCCTTCCAGAATCCGGCGCCTGTAACCCTATTGGGCCTTGCACTGTTTCTATACTTCCGGTCCCTAGGACAATAGAAGTACCATTCTTTCTCCCCTATAGTTGCCATCTCTGCCAGCCAAATCAGTATGAAAGTTTGTTAATTAATTATGTTAACTTATTTAATATCATCATGCATTAGGGTTTCTTTCTTTCTTTCTTCTTTTTAAGGAAAAATGTCTTAAAGATGATATCATATTAAATGAAATGAAATGAAAGATCAAGAGATGGAGATAGATAGTGTTGTTCTTACTTGGAAGATCCCATGGATCATACTTATAGATGTCAAGCTGCTTGATGACTTCAATAGAGAGGGGTCGATGTTGAATCTTCCTTTTAAGGTAAAACCCAACAAGTTCCTCGTCCGTTGGATGAAACCTAAATCCCGGTAGCATCACTTCCTCTACGTTTTCACCCTCATGATGTTCACCTCTCTCCTCCATGATAATATATTTTCGATCGGTTGAAAAGGAAAAGAGGTCAAAACCCTTCTTGTAATGGAAATAATACCTAACCCTAACTAGTTATATCATGAGAATGGAGCTTATAAGTTTAAGAGAGAAGCTTTAACTTTAATTTCAGAGCCCATTATATGCTACCTCATAAGGGTTCTTCACCCCGAAGGATCAGCCGCCTTTTCTGGTGGACTTTAAAGAGCCCTCTTGATATATCTAGATTTATCTCACAAAGAAGTACAACTACCGAGGAAGCCTAAGTCAAGATATGAAATTTCTAGCTAGAAGACTCTTCTTTTATCTATATCTTCAAATTTGGCCCTCTTTACTCCAAATAGAGGAATCTCAAGAAACTTACCTAGCGAAATTCAGCAGCTCTCATCGGGATCATGCCACTATTACTCTCATATGTTACATATTAGTCCTTTTTCAATTATTTAATTGCCCTTGTCATATGAAGACAAAGAAAAGTCATACATTTTTAATGATTTTTCTTTTATTTCTTTCTCGTTTGAAATTACAATAAAAAATGTGGACCAAATACTCGCTATCCAAGACCAAATTGATAATGTATGTATATATATTTATAAACTGTCAGTGTGAAGATTTTATATCTAGTTTCTCAAGATCCAAAATTTCTATTCCATTCCCCCTCAGCTTCTATTCCACTGAACCTGTCAGATTCTTTCAATATTTATATATCTTCCTGTATTCATTATTTTTGGTCAAATTATAGACCAATATATTAATATATATATTCAGAGAAATGCCCTAAATGGGCAACCTCCTCCTAATTAGCTTCTTTCTTTTTCTCTCTCCTAGGAGTATTTTCTTAACTAGCTAGGGTTGTATATTCTAGCTTTATACACTTATTATCAGATCAGATATTCACCTTTATTTCAGAGCTAAAGCTTTCATGTAGATTGCTTCTATTTCAGTGGCATAGAATTTGTGAACTCACACACTTACATAAATGAATCATGAACTCATGGTACACAAATCGAATTTAGACTATTTTTTTTTTGAAGGAAAATTCATGCAGCCAAAATCACATCAATCTCATATTAATTATAAGAGAGGTGATATCTAAATAGAGATTGTAAAGTAACATCGAACATAACATTTAGCTTTTTTAGTTTCTTAAAAAAAACTTTTATCACTTAAGTTTGTGTTTTTATGCTTAAACAACTATTCATTTTATACCAAACGAAATAAGTAAAAAAAAAAATAACTTAATTATCAATAGCTAAAAAAACTGGAAAATAAATAAAATGCAAAAAAAAATCCCAAATTCGGAGCCCGGCCTGGCTGTCGCCACACCACAGAACCCTTCCTCAATCCATTGTTACTTTGCTTGAGCTGTGGATCGAGGAAAACGAGGTCATTTACGATAGAGGATACTGAGCAGATGATGGTGAATGTTCGTTCTATATATTGTGAACCAGATTATTGTGTAGGTTTGAGGAGATCTTTTCAAATAAATAAATAATGCTTGTTATTATGAGTCGCATCATATTTCAAAATAAGTTTTTCTTTATAAAATATAGAAGTATATATTTCTTTTGAGATTTCATATAGAAAAGCAGACAAATGCATATACAAACTTATTTTCATACATCGATGAAAGAGCTTATTATTAGAATTGTTATAATGGATAATCACTAGCTAGAAAACATATTATATAATTAATATATTTTTGCTCACATGCATGCTCACATGTATTGTGTAGTGTAGGGTAAGTAGAGCTGTTACTAGTTGTCTATTGCCAACTTTGAACTCAATCTTCGTGTGTGAGATTCTTTAATTGCTAAATTGTTAAGAAAGAGACCAATGGGTGTTTCTGTGATCAATGTATATACGAGTTGGTACACGTAGACGATTTTGCATTTCATTTAACTTTGTGACCCTTCGACTTCAACGTGTGTTTCCTAGAATTTCTGCATTCCAACAAAGCAAATATATGCAAATCGAGTTATTGTAATCCGTGAATTCTTATTGTTTAAAATTTCATAGTTTATATATATATAATTGTAATGATGTGTGGTTCTCTTTAGCATAATATTTGTGAGATACTTGTATTCTAATTTAATTTGAAGAATAATAATTAATGTTTAAATAACACTGAAGTACACTTTCAAAATCAAAACAAAAAGAGATTCAAACAAGTTGGCCCTCTTGATGGAATAAGGTGTCAAGCTAGCGAAATGTTTTGTGATGATTTTTGTCAATGACGAATTGAGGATATTGATGAGGGTACGTTGATAATTATATAAAGGAACAAAACGCACAACTAATCTTTCCCAAAAGGAATTGTCGATAGTTGATACGATTTCCATACGCATGGATCCTCATGTATTAATATTGGTACGTTTTTTAGTAGTTATAAAAATTATTTTTGTATGCTATAATAGGAGTTTTTTTTTAAAAAATTACCACTTAGCCTTGAGCGATTTCGCACTACTCTCGGACAAGAGGTTGATGACGGAGGAGCAAAGACTTGAAAGAGACTATACTACCGAGAATGACAATGCCATAATATTGAGTGAGAGAAAATCGCGTGTTAATAAAAAGAAAGAAAAAGTTGTTTCAAGAGAATTTTGTTACAATATGTGGTAGAGTTGGCAATGAGAATATTAGTTGAATATTTTATTTTGGAATGCAAACAAAGTACTAGGAAAAGGAAAAGGAAAAGGAAAAGGAAGCAAAGATAGCTCTAGAAAATATGATAAACAGATTAAAAAAAAAAAAACTTCATAGCAACTTATGAAGATAAACAATAAGATGAGAGAGGTCTCAGACTGTAGCTCCATACATTGATCTCAACTAATTTGAGAATCTCCATTTGAATCATAAACTTTGATGTTGTCACTTGTTTTCATTAATTGAGGTATTTTGTGATTATTGGATTTTAATTTGAAAACTTGAATTACCACAATACACAAAACTTTTGCATTTAAATTTGATCACGCAAACAATCTCATTTTTCAATTGATTATGCTTTATATATACGATATACAGTATACCATTAATTCATAATTAACAATAATGAATAATAACGGAGGAGATATAGGGTGAGTACTGTTGGTTGAGTGAGCTATGGAAATTAGTAGTCTCTCCTTTAATAAGCACGAAAAACATGGGTACAAAATATATTACATTTTTCATCTTAATATTAGAAATTTAATTACAGTTTTAGTGATTTTTTCAAACATAAATTTGAATTATATCCAGTTCTAATTCTTTCTTTTCAAAGTGCAAATTACACTTAAATTTTCATGATCTTCAACATTTTCTTTAAAGTAAAATTTTATTTTTAATTTTAGTATTGAGTAATTTTATATATAATAATAATAATACTTAATTAAATTGGATCTTTATGTGAGATGAAAATGTATAAATGAATTGTGGGTCAATACAAAAGTCAACACACAATGTTTACTATGTAGCTTAAAAAAAGTATCATGTCCTTATATAATTTATAAATTATATTTAATATTTTCGGTGTAAGTGTCGACATTCACAATACAAGGTAGTACAATCTCTCTCTATATATTAGAATATTTTAATTCATTTAATCTTCACTTTTATTTTAATTATTTAAATTTATCGTTTTAGTTTTATGTCAATTCACCATTATTATTTTTAACTTTCAGTTATCAATTTTTTTTATTAAGTGGTTGAAAAGTTTCTTATGTTGATGAGTAAACCTTTTATTCTAATATTTTTTGTGGTTTATTAAGTGATAAGCTCATTAAATATAAATGAATAAATAATTGGTTAATTGTTTATCAGATCATGGATATTAGTTATAATCCTCCTAGCTAGTTACTATGAGTTACTTTTATTATTTTAATGATTAATTACTAGCTAGGAGATATGTACATTAATTTTCAAAATAAAGCTTGATAATTTCCATGGCAAGTAGGAATTATTTAATAGATGAAATTATGATTCAAATGGCAAAATCCTAGAAGCTCTAAAGGTAAGGAGTTAAATGTCCCCCTTCCGTCCATAGGAAAAAACATAAAAAATAAAAAGTCACCGAAATCTAGTCCTCGTTTGGAAACCCTTTTCTTGGTGTGGTGCATATTGATTGACCTAGGGTTTGCTTCCCAACCGTGCAAGCTCTATGGTTAAAAAAATGGGTCAAACTCTTGAAATCCAAGCATTCATACCTCTTTCTATGTGTATAATAAATACATAATTAAACACCCCCCACCTCCCATCTCCACTTAAGTTAACTTAATTTCAATATTTTTGTGTAGGAAATGGGCCATCATTTCATTCAAAACGGGATACATACACGTGTCTGAAATAAATACAAATTAATTAAAGACTTTTTAAAGATAAAATACGTACTAATTTTATTTTGAAAAAATTCAAATACATGCATTGATTTTGAGGTGGCTTAAACTCAATCACAATTATTTGTTTTTAAGGGTAGAAATGTGATATATCTTCTAATTTCTTAATTCTAAAAAAATTAAGACAAAAACTCATATTAATACTTGTTTCATTCAATTTTTCTCATCATTTATTTTTAAAATAATTCAATTTTTTTTCAAACTCATTTTAACTAATTTAATTTTTGAAATTCGCCCCTCTTCTCATATATTCTATAAAATGACCGTTAACTACATCAACAAATTATAATAGATAATAAAAACTGTGGAAGAAAAATATAAAAAGAGATTAAATAAAGAAGAAGTTAAAGGTTAACACAATAAATAATTATCATTCAAATAATATGTCAACAACATTTAAAATCTTAATTTAACTTTTAAAATATTTTAAATTTACGATTTTAAAGGAATTTAAGATTCTGAGTTTAGGTAAACTTTTTAGTTAATTAAACTTTGACGATTTTAAATTCATGATATAATTAAGATTTTACGATTGTACATATGAGTTTATAAATTATTTCGATTTTATATAATAAATAAAGTAAATTTATATTAAATATAATAATTATTAAAATAAATGATTTATGTAATTAATTTTATAATTATACTTTTTTTGGTGTCATTTATTTATTATTGTTTTTAAAATTAATTTTATATAAAAATATAATAATAATTTATATCAGATATTCTTTTAAAATAACTTATGATTTCAAGTAAAATAACGATTTTACAAATTTACAAATGTTTTGACTATTTTAAGTAAACTTTAAATTTCACAAATATC
Source organism: Impatiens glandulifera (assembly GCF_907164915.1). Taxonomy (NCBI): domain Eukaryota; kingdom Viridiplantae; phylum Streptophyta; class Magnoliopsida; order Ericales; family Balsaminaceae; genus Impatiens; species Impatiens glandulifera. Next base: position 61,667,669 of record NC_061863.1, read on the forward strand.
ATCCTAACAAACTCTCGTATATCGATTAATTAGTCGTTTTTATAAACTAACAAATAAAAGTTAGATTATAAGTCATTAAAAAAATCTTATTAATCGTATGTTTCTAGCTAGATGGTTTTGATGCATATATAAAAGATCTCTCACATAAATCTTCTTCCTATAAATATTTGTAAGTTCCATTCTTTTCAAATTATCCACCTTAAAACATTAAAGAAAAAATCCATTATTTATTGACATATGTTGGACCATTCAATGCATTTTTTTTGTTTTAGGCACAAGTGCACACCACATTAAAAGTTATACATGTCACCAAGACGTAAGGTTTGATCAAATTATTTTTTTTAGTATAATTTAATTTTCTTTTAACTTGTTTACATGAAAGACTTCAATGTAAATAGTTATCCATACAAAAAAAAAATTGAACAAAGATTAATTTATTAGGTATGAGTGAGGGGTGTTCATCAATTCAGTTTCAGGTTATTCGAGTTACTCAAATCGGGTTTTTTGAATTTATTTTTTTAATTTGAAAATCTAGCTAACCGAATATTAAAATTGAAATTCGAATTCGATCGAATATTTAGTTTAGACCAAATATTGAACACACATGTACAATTGTACTATTTATTACTATATATAATTACACTTGCTCTTATTTTTTACCACTGTCAACAAATTTTAATAATTAGAGTTTTATAAATTTAGAAGAGCTAATTACTTACCTAATAAAATATATAATTATTTAATTATATCTTATAAAATATATAATTAAAATAAATAATAAAAAATGAATGTGTTTACGGTTTAGTTTCGAGTTAAAACCCCAACTCGAAAATCAAACCGAAAACCGTGTTTGAATTCGAATTGGTTTAAAATTCGATTCGAAAACCGAAAATAAAATTTGAATTCGATAAATTCAAATTCGATTGAATATTCGGTTCAGACCAAATATTTAACACCCTAACTCTTAGCCTCATTGTTCCAACCTCCTTCCATTGGTATCAAATGGGAGTGCTCCATGAAAGAGTAAATGATGAAAAAGAAAATTAAAATTTTTAGAAAGTAAAAAAAAAAGAAAAAAGAAAACATTTAAACTGAATTCACGTTTCCTTTTATCTTTTATGTAATTTTTAATATTTGTGCTTAAGATCAACAATTGTAGCTTCTTCTATTTTAGTGACCACGAGCCCGTTTGATCATTTTTTTAAAACAAATTTTGGGTATTTATTAACGAATATATTTATTTTCCTCTCTTACATTGAATGATGAATTAATTTTAAATAAATAAAATATAATTTTAAATTTTAATAAATAAAAAGAATGATTAGATAAATAAAATGATGATTAAGTTAAGTAAAAATATCTTGTAACACACAACAAAAAACAAAAAACAAAAAATGAAACGATATAAAAGTCCCTTACAAAAACCAAAAGATGAAACAAGGCCAAGGTGTAATTAATTCTCTATAGACTATTTTTCTGATTATTCCAATTACGGGCCGGACCAACCCAAATACCCAATTGCTCTATTTGTCTTGGACCATCAATAAGAAGTCAGGTCATGTGTCACAAGTCACAAGTCAGATCTCATGTCAAGTTTTTTATTGGCCCATGATGATTTCAAAATGATAAGATATGATAATGTGATCTAAGTAAATCTTTTGACAGAATTTAAAAGTTTAATATGTGGTAAAATAACAAATTAATACGTATAAAAATATATATACATAATATAAGGATATTTATTAATAAACTGACCAACATATATCCAATTACATCGGTAATTTGCTTATATATAAGGCCGAATATGATATTAAACATTTAATCCATATATATCTGTTTGTTTAAACATTATTTTGATGAAAAATTGAACCAAGGCAAAAAAATGTATAAAATATTTTAAAAAATGGAGTAATTTAAAGAAAAAAATCATATGTAATCAAAAAAATTGAAATTTATAAAATACAACTAAAAGAAAGATAAAATAAAAACTATAGACCACATAAACCAAACAATTAACATACAGAAAATCAAAACAATTAAATTTACGAATTAACTCTTAAAATTTTAAAATTCTAAATGCTTATCTTTTTTATAACATTAGGATTTTAAATAATTTTGTTTAAGAAAATTATTTTTTATTTATATTTTGTAAGAGAAGTGATAGAGTGAGGGAATTTAGTGAGAGAATTTGGTAAGGGAATGACCTGGCATCATCTTCATTTGTTGAAAATTGTAAAAGTGGGAGGAAAAAGAAAAAAAAAAGAAATTATTTGATTTTTTCAGCAAATAAGATTATGCCATGTCATTCTCTCACCAAATTCCCTCACCTAATCATTTCTTATTTTGTAAATATTATTATTTATTCAAATAAATTAACTCAAATGCAATTAATTTTATAATTAAGACTTATTTTTATTATCATTTATTTATTATTATTATTTTAATATATAAAACTAGTTTTGACCCACAATGATTACTTTCATTTCTATTATTTATTATTATTTTAAAATTAATTATATACTTAATTATATATATAAATAATAATAATAATTTATAATACTATTTTAAATTAAATTTTATATTTTATAAATTAATAGGTGGTGAATTTTTTTAAGTAAACTCATCTTCTTGAACCAACTAAAACACCCCTATAATTAATTTTAAAAAAAAACTTTTACATTAAATAAAAATAAATTAATGACAGGTCTATTTACAAATTAATTAAAAATATTATTAATTTCCAAAAATAGGTGCACGGATTTGAATACTGGTGCTTTGGTTAAGGAAAAGAATAGGAGATAATTTGTCCCTATTCAAAGAGATGGGGACTTAAGATGCAATTAAAATATCAAGAGAACCATCAATAAATTATTGCTCATTTCTGCCGACACAACCCAACCGGAAAGTGTTACTATAATCACTTTTATTTTTATTCTAGATCCAACTTAACATGATTATTTAGAATAAAAATTTAATTCAATTATTTATTTTATTTTTATTTCTTTAATATCAACAATCAAATAGAATTAAACTTTTTATTTCTAAATAAATATATCATTATTTTTCTCACCGACACTTGACCAGATCTCTAGGCCACAATGGAACAAAAACCAGGGGCAGTCCACGTGGATGAAGATTATCCCCACCTATACCCATCACCGAGGTTTTTTCTTTTTATATTTGTTTTTTTAGTCATACTAGATTTTGAAACTTTTCTTAAAAAGATAAATTAAATTTAGAAACAATTTAATATTAGTAATAAAAAAAATTGTAATTAAATTTGGATTTGAGTTTTAATAAGAACGGATGAATAAATATTTAATTATATTATCTATTTTAAAGTAACATATGAGATTTTTTTTCAAGAAAAAAATATTTTAAATTTAAAAAAAAAATCATATAATATATAATCGAAAGACAATAGTTTAAGTATAAAGATAAAGATAAAAAAAAATACTAAACAAAGTGGATGAAAACAAAAAATAAGAAACATGGAACCCAGGTCTTGTGAACGTTTTGTTCTAAGTGTTTTTAAATAATCTAAAATTGACTGTAAAAAAAATGGTTGAAAGTGAGTATCATTTTGTATGGAATGAAATTCTTATAAGTGTAAATAAAAAATAAATAATAAATTATCTAAAAAATTCAACTAAAATTGAAAAGTCATTTATTGGGTCTATTTTGTTTATATTTTCACATAGTTCATCTTGTATTTCGTTTGATTTAGCATTAAGTTTAGTCAAATTAAATTTGTCGTCTCGAATTTTTATGATTCAAATAATACTTCTAGATTTTGGTGAGTCGTTTGGTGTTTATACCTACCAATTGATCTGGTGATCTTTTTTTAGTATGTATTCATCCTCCTTTTAGAGGTAAAATGATGAATTTGTTAGCTCTAGAGTTATTTTTAATTTGTTCAACAATGAGTTATTTGAGTTGATTTTTCATTTAGAGCACCTACTATAGGTATTTTAACTTTTTTTTTATGAGTTTCTCATTATTTTGATCATATAAGTAGATGATTAGTTATCACTTAACAAAATTTTTTTCGGCATTTTTTTGCCCAACCCACGAGCAAGGATAGTTTTCACTGTCGTTTATAATACTTGGTATAGAGATTCTTTCGATACCGTTAAATTTGTTTTTGATTAATTTGCTTTATGAAACTTAAACCAAATCATCTTTGGAGTCACCCTATAAAAATACATCATTGTTGGATTATCTTTATTTTCATTTTTATAAATTTAATAATTATTTAATGTATAAATTATTATTTAACTGTTTTAATTGTTTAAACTTTATATTGTATTATTTACAAATGTTTTTATTTTTTTTTTATAGTAACTCTTTTATGAATTGAAGATAATTAATTCTTAATCAAAAAAAATATAAGATAATACATGTTAATTATGACAATGCCACCACTATCAAGAAAATATTTTTTTTAATTGATAAGAACAATTTTGATAAAGAAAATTAAGCAATTGGGTGATTTCCTTATGTGATTTGAGGATCATGAGTTAAGTATCAATGGAAATTATTATTTTTAGAAAGAAAAATTAAAAATTTGTGGCTTATTCAATAGGAGAGAAAAATTATAATAGGTAATAATTAAAAAAAATGTAGAAATCTTTATAATAATTTTTTTTAAAGATATTGATATAAATAAAAAATAATATTTTTAAATAGAAAATAATTTAATATTTTAGTTAATAAATTGGTGATTTAATAAATGAAAGAAAAATGATATTTGATTTTTTAGTTATTTAAAAACTCAAAACTGAATAAGACCTTGGTTTCTCTTCATAGTATAATAATTCATTTTTTTTTACTTAACTTATAATAAATTTTGTCACTATATTTATGCTTACCCTATTTAATTGAAAATCGGTAGTTCTTGAATTAAAAAGAATAAGTGAATTATGCCTTTAAATAAAATAAATAATACTAAATTTGCATTTTACAGTAACGCGTTATTATTATTATTATTAAACCTTTGTATAATAAAAGCTAATAATTAGCAAACAGTAACTCCACTGCCAGTGTAAAGGCAAACACATTGATTGGTTAACCAGACATCTAATAAATTAAATTAAAAGAGAATATGATTATGAAAGAATAAGTGCTCTTTCAACCATCATAACGCGTTTTGGTTCATTTATCATTATTTGTGATAGATGATCATTTTTGTCTTTATGATGAAAATCTAGAAATTTCATAATTTATTACTTTAATTTGTAATATAAAATAAGAAATCAAACAAAGTCAAGTAAACAGGGAGATATATTGAAGACAAATTAAGACATAGGAAGACTTAATTTGTATTGTGTTCATCTATTTGCTAATTAGTTGAATTTATTTATTTTAATGTAAAAAATTAGAATAATTATCGTAGTTACGACATCATTTCAACTTAAAATACTGAAAAATAAATTTATGAATTGTTAATATAAATAATAGATAAGGAATATAATTTTTTAATCCTTATAGATAGTTTGAAAATTTATTTAATATAATCAACAATAACAAACAATGTTGAAGGACATGTGACGACATATTTGAAAAATTCTTTTCATTATTCTAAATATACTTAACATTGGAATATCTTTGAAAATGTATTTTTTTTAGATGTTATTTCATTAACTATCGGGAAGAATGTTAATTTTACACACTAAGTTGTAGGAATGTGTCAAATTTACTTATTAAGCATCAAAATTCTATTTATATGTATGAACTTGTAAAAAAATGTCAAATATGTTTAAAATAACATAAATATTAAACGCCCTCAAAAATTTGGCCACATTTAATATTCACCTATTTTATTTTTTAAATTGACATTACGTTTAATTATTTTTCCATTCAATCAAAACTTATTTTTACTTTCTCTCTCATCTCTCCACAATTTTCCATTTTTTTCTAATTTTTCTCTCTTTGATTAACCCAAGTTCTTTCGGATTTTTACCTTCTTCTAACCTCCAAGTGCTCCATAACTGAACTTTAAACTGTCATCATCGTTGGTGGAAGTTTTTGTTGGCCAATTCCTAAATCATAGACGTTGTGGCCAAAATCTTCATTAGTCGAACCTTAAATCATTGTCGTCATTAGCGGACAATGCCGAATCAAGGTAAAATCTCCCTTAACCGACTTGTTTTAATTTTAGTTTTCTTAATACTCACCATGTTAAACTTTATCAGCTCTCAGACGTAATCCCCAAATCCAAGTATTTCTCAGTTAAACCTTACACTATCATCTTCATTGGTTGAAACATTCATTGATCGAATCCTAAATTGTCAATGTTGTGGTGAAGTCTTTGTTGGCCGAATCCTAAATTGTCTGTGGCGAAGTCTTAATAACTCATTACTTTTTAGAACAATTTTTATAATTAATCAATTAAATATTATTATTAATAATAAAATTAATAATAAGATGGGGAAATGAAGAGAGAAATATTTAAAGAAAATGGTAAGTTGTGAGGGTAAAGAGAGAGAAAATAAATAAGAAAAGATTTTAATGTTTTGTTTGAATAAAAAATAATTAAAGTAATGTCAATTTAAAAATAAAAAATATGTGGATATTATATGTGGCAAAAAATTTAAAGCCGTTTAACATTTATGTTATTTTAAATATATTTGACACTTTTTGACAAGTTCATACATATAAATAAAATTTTAATACTTAATAAGTAAATTTGACACCTTCTTACAACTTGGTGTGTAAAATTAGCATTTTCCCCATTAACTATTTGATACATAATAACTACAATATAATATGTATGATTTGAGTTGTTAATCTCATCCACCTCTATTAAAGGAGTGAGACACTTCACCAACATAGATTAAAATCATTTGGGATTTACTTTAGAGTTCGTTGAGGCTGTTTGAGTATTTCTAAGTTTATCGACACTCTTTGGAAAGTTTAATTGTAGATCGTTTGATGGACAAGAAATAAAATTTGAGCTTGTTTAGATTGATTTTTTCATAAATTTGAGACAAATATATTTATATTAAAAAGTTGAAAGTGAAAAGAAATTTATTTTTTATACAACAACTCTCCATCATTAGTTCTTTAATGCAACTCTCAATATGAAATTTCTTAGGTTATAATAATAAACTTGATAATCCAAGTTTTTTCTTATATTATAATAATAAACTCGTTAGATTGACCTATTATTTTTTTTTTTCATTTGAAATAACGAGGGAATGTGAATTGAGATTACAACAATTGATTTGACCAATAAATTGTAATTAAATCATGATTTTAAATTTGAAGTTTGGTAAAAAAAAAAAAAGTTTAGTTAACAAGAAGTTAGATCACAAACTATATAAAAGAATTGGATATTGTGTTATAATATAAAATATTTTCACTTGTTACCAAATATAATTTTATCTGAATTTTATTTATTATTATTTTTTTAAAATATAGGCGACCTCCACTTAAATGTTTTAAGTTATCCGAATTTTAATTCAAATAATAAAAAGTAAAACCAACATAGTTGGCCTCATTTAGAAAAATAAAATTATTTAAATAAACTGATTTCAGAACCTTTTGATTTCTACCATACTGCTCGGTCAGAAAATAATGGAATCCAACCGAATAAGATCAACGACTAAATTATTTATATATTAATTATATTTTTACTTTTAAATAACTAAAAATTAAATTTATAAAAAAGTAAAAGAACATCAATATATTTTTCATAACGTATAAATTTAAGTTGAATTATTAGCATATTGACAACTGACAAGTATACCACTACTTTTCACATCTTGAATAAATTATTTTGTCTGTCTATTTATATATTTTGTTTAACATGATTTTTTTTTTTATCACATTTTAAAATCCTTATCACTAAAATGATTGGTGTTATATTTGTGAATAATTATTATAATTTATTTTTAAAAACAAATCTATAAAATAAAAATATATCAATTTTATCTTTAACCGTGTTTTAATGAATATGCTAAATACTAATTATTTTAAATAAATAAATTATATATTATTCTTAGCAAATAAAAAGAGAAAAAATTATATATCACCGATTAACTCTCAATTCTTCGCCTAATTTGTTTTTTAGTTACACCAAAAATTGAAATAAATCAAATAAATTGTTTTTTTAAAGATATTAGCTAATAATAATAATAAAAAATAAATTATCTTCTGAACCGCAGAGTGCGCACCTACATAGGACCCAGATTCGCTCATCTCTGCTATTTTAGCCTTTTCCTCTTTCTCAATAGAGAGAGAGAGAGAGAAGCCATTCACAAGCTTAATTCAGAGAGCTGTTAAGTGTTAATCAGCGCTTTCATCGGCGGAGTATAAAATATTCGAATTATTCTGAATTTCATATTTCATCTTCTAGATCTTGAAAGATCAGAGCCCCGGAGTTGTTCTGTTGAGAACCACAAAGCTCCAGGATCGCCGATTTACGGCTCAGCTACTGAAGATTGTTAATGCAAGCTGTATGATTTCCAAACCTTTCATACTCTTTTTCTCTGATCTAACACGTAATTGCTTTATGAATCTGGAATGTGTGATCGATTTTTCTAGATTCCGCTGTTTTTCTGCTTGTCTTTCTCCGACTTGATCGTCCAAGTTAAGTTTTATCAATTTCTTGCTTTTCTTAGCTGACGAATCTGAAGCTATTCGTGTTCGATGCACTAAAATCAAGCTGTGGAGTTTCTGATTCACGTGTTTGGATTATTGTGTCTGTTTTTCTTAGGTTACATGCTGTTGTCTTTTTGGAATTTTCGTTCTTCCAAGAACGGTAGATCCGTGCTTATATATCTTAGTAATAAAGTATTTGTTCAAATTGTTAAACTTTAATTAGGTGGATCTCGTTTTATTAGCCTATTTTAACATACTTGTTTTCTAATCACACAGTTTACAGTAAATATTTATTATTAACGTTGATTGTAATGCTTGCTTGCTTGCTGGAAGGAGTAGAGTAAGTAGCCTAGTAAATTAAATTTAGGATTCACTCGTCTCTGTTTACTGATTTTCAGGTTGACAATGGCAATAAAACCAAATTCTGGGGATGGTAGGACCAGGAGTTCCTTCTACATTTTTATTGTCGCTGGTTTGTGTTGCTTTTTCTACATATTGGGAACATGGCAAAGAAGTGGATTCGGGAAAGGAGATAGCATTGCCCTACAGATGACCAAGAGTGGAGCAGAGTGCGATATCATGTCGAATTTGAATTTTGAGACCCATCATGAGAGCGATGCTAGGTTGGATGATTCCAAAAGAAAAACTAAAAATTTCAAACCTTGTGATGCTCGCTACACTGATTACACACCCTGCCAAGATCAAAGGCGAGCTATGACATTTCCAAGGGATAACATGATATATCGAGAACGTCACTGTCCCCAACAAGAACACGAGAAGTTACGTTGCCTAATTCCAGCACCCAAGGGATACGTGACCCCATTTCCATGGCCAAAGAGTCGAGACTATGTTCCCTTTGCCAATGCACCGTATAAGAGTTTAACGGTGGAGAAGGCTATCCAGAACTGGATTCAATATGAAGGGAATGTATTTAGGTTCCCTGGTGGAGGGACACAGTTTCCTCAAGGAGCAGATACATACATTGATCAGCTTGCAGCTGTAATACCAATTGAAAACGGCCTTGTAAGAACTGCTCTGGACACTGGCTGTGGGGTATGCTGTTATTCTTTAATCTCTTACATTTTTACAAATAATCTTAAATTCGAATTGTTTCACTGATATTAGTGGTTTTGCTTAGGTTGCAAGTTGGGGAGCCTATCTCTGGAAGCGAAATGTTATAGCCATGTCATTTGCGCCAAGAGACTCACATGAAGCACAAGTACAATTTGCTCTTGAAAGAGGAGTACCAGCTGTTATTGGTGTTCTTGGATCTATAAAAATGCCTTATCCATCAGCAGCCTTTGATATGGCTCACTGTTCTCGCTGCTTAATTCCTTGGGGAGCAAACGGTGAGCACTAAATCTTATTTTCTATATTAATGCTACTTTGAGTCTAACCTGTATTCCTGTTATGTTGCAGCTGGCATTTACATGATGGAAGTTGATAGAGTACTTAGACCAGGTGGATACTGGGTTCTTTCTGGTCCTCCAATTAATTGGAAGAATAACTATCAGGCATGGCAACGCCCAAAGGAAGAGCTTGAGGAGGAGCAAAGGAGTATCGAGGAGGTTGCTAAACTTCTCTGCTGGGAAAAGATGTCTGAAAAGGCTGAAACTGCTGTTTGGCAGAAAAGATTAGATTCTGAATCATGTCGCCAATCCCGAGAAAGTTCTGAAGTTAGATTCTGTGAAAACGCTGATGCAAATGACGTCTGGTATGATTCTCAATACCTTGCAGAATAATGGCTTATTCTGTATGCTAAAAGACTTGGTGTTTGGTTTAAGTTTTTTTTTGGCTCTTCAGAAAAGATTTCACATTTGAGCTTATTTGGTATAATAATTTTTTGTGTTGATCATGATACAAAAAAAAATCTATATTTGTCAACTTTTGTAAAAATTACAACCATCTAGAAAATAATTTAGATCCTGATTTTCTTAACATGAAGAAAATATTACACTATATTCTGGACGATGATCTAAGATAATTTCTAGATCATGATCCAGAAAACAATCTTATTGCAAACGAAAGAAATCAATTTCAATATTACTTTGGCAATTTACCAATGGGACCGTGATCGTGACAAAATAGCAATTTCCAAATAGGCTTATTTGGAAGTTGTTTGTTTTTCTATTGGATTGTTTACCATCTATCTTAATGTCTTTCTTGCTTAACAAAGATTTTATGCATTAACAAGTTTAAAGAATAAAGCTGGTTCTAATTAAATCTAAAGTCATGAAATTCTTCAATCAAACTCTAAACTGGCTGCATTCAACAGTTCTGGCTTTTGAAAACTTCTAGTCAAAACTTTCATTCTTTTTAAGGTATTTTTTCTCTTATTATAGGTAGACACTATGCTAATAACCACTATAGTAGAAAATAGTTGGTATTGTGTGATTCATTCATTTTTGTTTATTCACATACCATTTTGGTAATAAAAGTCTATTCCCATCATTTTCAGGTACAAGAAAATGGAACCATGCATTACCCCATCACCAACTTCTATGGACACCACTGTACCATATCCAGACAGACTTTATGCTGTTCCTCCTAGAATTGCCAATGGAAGAGTGGATGGGGTCTCTGTTGAGGCATTTGAGGAGAATAATAAGGCATGGAAAAGACATGTAAATGCTTATAAGAGAATTATCAAAATCATTGATTCAGGAAGATATCGCAACATTATGGATATGAATGCTGATTTGGGAGGTTTTGCGGCAGCACTAGATTCTTCCAAATTGTGGGTTATGAATGTTGTGCCTACCATTGCTAATAAGAATACTCTTGGAGCCATTTTCGAACGTGGACTCATTGGCATATATCATGACTGGTATTACTCAAAAACTACTCTACATTTAACAAAAAAACATATTATCGCTTTTCTTTTGGAGCTGTCTGTGTATGTTAATAGTGCTGAAGATGAAAAAAAGGTACTAATATATGGGAGCTGTCCTTTGCCTTGTTTTCTAATTGGCCTGGTTTGATATGGGAATCTCAAATAACCCAATATCCCCTCACCAATCATACCATTCAAATTATTTTTTTGTAAACCCCAAATATCCCGGTTATTTTCCAGTTATCTAAATAACCCAAGGCCATTTAAAGCTCGTTTTCTCTAATTCCTAAGAATGCTCAGAAACTGATTTTATTGCCTTGCCTATTTGATTTGATTTTTACTTCCAGACAAGACATCATATTCTAATTCAAGATCATCTTTTTCAGGTGTGAAGGTTTCTCCACCTATCCAAGGACATATGATCTTATACATGCCAATGGTCTTTTCAGTTTATACAAGGAGAAGTAAGTATCTTCTACTCTAAATAGTTGTCAATTTCATTTAAACTTGCAAGTTTATTGCCGTGTCTTGTTTTGTGCCATTATCATCTAAGAGTAGCTTAAAAAAAGTGGCAAGAAACTTGGAATCTTGAAATTAAAAAGTTAATGTCTCAAGTTGGATTCTTCCCTCCAAGGGCTGCTGCCTAAGCATCCTCGGTCTAAAAAAAAAATAAAAACAATTTGTATAGGTTAAAATGATTATAATGAGTTTGGTGATTGGGAATGGTTAACAGATGTAATTTGGAAGACATTCTTTTGGAGATGGATAGAATCTTGCGACCAGAAGGTGCAGTGATAATCAGAGACGAAGTTGATGTACTGGTGAAGGTAAAAGGAATTATAGGAGGCATGAGATGGGATGCGAAATTGATGGATCATGAAGATGGACCCCTCGTTTCAGAGAAGATATTAGTTGCGGTAAAGAAGTACTGGGTTGTTGGCGATAACAACTCAACATCTAGACTTTGATCGAAAAATATGGGATAGATGTTTGGCCTTTTATCCATAGGAAATGTCTTGTACCTTTCCAACATCATTTTTTTGGCCAGTGGTGGTGGTGGTGAGAAATGTAAAAGCTTTAGTTTGGTCCATACATCATCATCACCCACCACTTTTAAGTGAGTTTGCAAACTATAAATGTTGCTGTTACTGTAAGTTTAGTTTTATTTATATCTGAATTATTTTCCCACTTTTAAAGATCTTCATTGCTTATGATATTTAACCTCTAATTTCATTTATTCTAAAATTTCTAGTTTTTTCATTACTAAAAAAGTGTTTGCCACTGAATACTGCGTGTTTTGTCGAATAATTTCACTTTAAGAATAAGATCATGGATAACATCATCCAACATAAATTTATAGTCATTCCTAAGTTTAGAAACACGTACCTTTCTTTATTGATGTTTCCATGCTCGGCTGCCATTTTCGTTCTTGAAGGAACCTTTGAAAAGATTCTGGCCAAACTCAAGTTATGAATCCATCCACTGGGTTTAACTCATATTTTTTTTAGAAATGATGGGTTCTCCTTCTATATATATATATATATATATATATATATATATATATATATATATATAACACCTCAATTAATGTAACAGAATGAGAGACTAATTATGATAAGTGACCAAATTTCCAAAAATAAACGCAAAAGGAGGCGCAACTTGTTCCTGGGTTAATTAATTAAATAAATAACATACATTGAACACTATCTACATATCATATACTATATATATTCAATTCATACAAAGAATTCGAGTTAAAACAATATTTCCATTTAATTAATAAAACCCATCTAATTGATCACTTAATACATGCCTAAAACAACTAACCATTTAATTATTCAAACATGTTAACCCCATTTGACCAAAATATATAATTTAAAAAAATTACATATTAATTGATTATTAATCAAATAATACTAATTATAAAACACTTTATATATATATATATATTTACAAAAGTACTATTAGTTTGGAGATAACATATTAATTTATTTAGATTGAGATATGAAAAATAGTGTACTTGATAAGATATATTTTTTTGCTTGGCCTGTGACACTAAAAAAATAGATTTTGGGCATATAAAAGTTGCAATGATTTTGGGCATTTAGATTTTAGAGTTAATTGATAGGTTGTCCTGATTGCAATGATCTTACTAATATATTCTAACTTTATTATATTAGACTCTCTTAATTATAATATAAAATTATTATATATTTTAAATATAACATAAAATACAAAAGTTTAATAAAAAAATATATTTTTGGAATATATTAAGAAAAATGTTTATGATTTATAGTAGGCTAGAATATTGTGTTATTAAAGCCCCAGAATAATAATAAGAGAATGCACCCATAGAGATGGATCGGTCCACGATCAATTACAAATTGGTAATGGCATATGTAATTTTTGGGCTCTCAAAACCCATCAAGTTAATTAACAGACATAATTAATTAAGAGCTCAACATTTAGTTTAACATAAATTTGTGAGAGAAAAAGTATAGTTTAATATAATTCATAAACTTGAGCTCTCTAAACTTTACTATCTCTACACTTCTTGATATTATATATATATAATAGTTTTGTATTATAATTAATAAAAATAATATAATTTAGTTATTCAAATGCTAAGATAAAATTTATTTTGATATTCGGTTCAAAGGTAATGTAGGTTTGTATCTCTTTGTTTTTTTAAGATTATTAATTAAGGATTAATTCTATCTTACCTTCACAAATTGTAAATATTAATTTATTAAAAATTAATCGTATTGAATTTGTAATTTGTTGGGAACCGTGGGAGGGGTCCGCCCAGCCTGAACTTCCAAAAATATATTGGTTTAATTACTGCATCTTGGACTATTAATATTATTATAATTACTACTATTATTATTTTCAGGTAGTGGCATGATTAAAATTATAAAACTTAAATAAATCCCTTATAAAAATAAAAGTTGAATAAATAAAAATGTTTTATTTAAATGTTTTTTTATTGTTTATTTTTAATTAGCCACTCAAAATTTAAAAACAAATCTTGTTGTTTACATGATAGTACTAACTTCACTGAGATTAAATATTTCTCTTGTTTACACCATACGCAACAAGACCAAAAACAGGTATTTGTTAATGAGCAATATATATAAGAATCAAAATGAACAATATTGACAATTATGTATAAAAAAAATGTAAGAAGTTAGTATTTCATAGGCTTATTTAATTAATTCTGTAATAAAAGTAAGATAAAAATGATCAAGTAGTACTACGTGATAATGTGCTAACTCATCCATTAAGCTTTAACAATATTCTTTAATTAACACAACTTTAACGGCTGACCCAACAGTAATAATTCATTTTTTAAATTTATTTTCACACATTTTATTTAGTTAAATAATTTATTTAAAAAATATTTGTACAATATAATATAAATGATATTCGTTTAAGTATACAAAAATTTACCTAGTTACCAAATACACCCAAATCACAACGAGATTAACCATTTGAGCGTAATAATGAAAACATAAACAAAAAATCTAATATTAACGAATTCGAAGATCTTCCTAAAAAGATCAATTACTTAGTTCACCGACTGCCTCTACCAATTTTTCAAAAAAAACAACGAGTAAACGGTGGATGACATGCAAGTATTATCTTTAGTCAATTAAGAGTTAGATGAGATTAATTTGAATGGTACACTAATTAAGATTGACTAAATTTACATGTCAACGGAGAATTTTGTCACCTGTATAAATTAGGACCAAATTTTTGGGTAACAAATTGATGATAGTGATAGATCCTAGCTAGCTAGCTAGGAGTTTTTGTTTCTCATTTGATAAATCATGATTTTAGTTTTTTTTTTTATTTAACTTAATTAAAAGAAATGATGAATTGAATGGGATAGAATGAGATGCTTAGTAACCACCAACATTCCGACAAGATGGGTTGAATGATTAGGAGGAAGGAATGACATCGGAGGGTAAGCCGTCTCCGTCACCGGCAAACATAACATGCCCCCATGTCATGCCATGCATCCATATATATATATATATCATCGATATATAATCATGCATGTCAAATGCTCATCTTTCATTTCTCTCTTCTTGACAACCAGTCTGACCTAATCCCATTGGCCCCATTCCATCGGAAAAAAGTCATTAATGTCCCCACTTTTATATCATTTTCTTAATTCCCTTCAATATTATTGGATATATTTAATAATTTACAGCTTTCTATATCATATATATTATAATAATAATATGTTTTTCTGTTTCTTGTTATTGGGTTCGAGTCCTCCAATTGACAGCTAAACTCAGATCTTATAATAATATATATACCATGCATATATTATTCATTTCTCCATGAATATATATCAACTAAGATCTGGAAATCATATCTAGCTTATATATATATATATTATTAATTCCAAAAATTAAAAAAACACAATAAATATTCGTTCAGTGGTTGCCTTCCTTTTCACCTGTTAGGCTGATCTATATCACCTTGCCAGTCAAGATTATGCTTGAGGCAAATATATACACTTCATATTTGTGTTGATGTTTTGTTTTGTACTGTACAACATTCTATTTAGTCGGATAGGATTTGTTGTCTTGAATTTTTATAATTTGAATAATACCTTCTCAATATTTGGTGGTCTGTTTAATTTGCTTATACCCTCCAACAACCGTGTCAGTGATCATTTCTCAAGTTCTTGTTCATTTCCTTCGTTGCAGCAAATGAGATGGTGTTATCGGATGTAGAGTTTTTTTTAAAAGTTTTTTTTAATAAAGAGTTTTGAAATTTGTCTTTCATCTTGAGGCCCTTTTAGAGATATCTTTTAATATTTTTTTATAAGTTTCTCGCTATTTTAACTATGATTGTAAATTGTCAATAATCATTTCACAAAAATATTTTAGCATTGCTTACCAAGTACTCTTGAGTAAAGATAACTTCAATGCCGCTTAGTACTTTGGGTAGAGATTCTCCTACGTCGCTTAATTGATTTGTTCGACTTGCTCTCTTTTATCACTTATTGTTATAGATATCACATCGGTTCATCTTTGAAGTTTTCTCGAAAAAATTGCATGATTATTAGATGATTTTTTAAAATTATTATTTTTTCAAAACTTGTATTATTTAACTTCATTATTAATGAAGTGGATCAATATGATTTTTTTGAAGGTGTTTTGTATTTTTCTTGATTTAATTATTAATTGATTGTGATGAATCAAATTATATATTACATTTTTTTTTTATTTAAATGAAAAAGTGTGGCCATGCTGACAGAGACAGGGAGGGACCAAATTAAAGGCATTTTGGGAGAGTCGGAGGAAGCAAATAATTTATGGTTAAAATCTCCTCACACAAAAATTTAAATGACATGACCGATTGTCATGTAATTAATCATTCTTAATTAGTTAGTTAGTCCACCAAATTTTAATCTCAATTATTCTATATATCCGCCAACTTTAATTTGCTATCTATAGCTAGACTGTTTACTCTACCAAACTACATATGATTAGAGTGATTAAAAGCAACTTAATTTGCGCTGTTGGGAACTCAAAGGCTACTGTGTATGATTAGGAATTAATTGATATATATAATCAGTACGTAATTGAGAGGGATTGATTGAAAAAACAAGTAAATCCCTCTAGTTTGAACTGTGTCCAAGAACCAATTATATATTAATTAAGTTGCTGGTCATGACAAGATTTTAGTAGATATTTATCATGAAGATGATCACATGTTATGCACGAGGCAATACTGACACATGGTAACATTATGTTTGATTGTGATGATAATGATTTCTCTTTTAATATATTTCTTGAAATTCATATGTTATTGCTGAAATGATAAAAATGTTGTCAATTATTTCATAGACTTTTTTTTTTGTTTTAAAAATAATTCAAACAAAATTAATTTTTTAATCAATCACTTCTCAATAATCACATTACTCATTTCATTAACCAAAATACTAAAATATCATTTATTTTAAATTATTATTTTTATTTTATTTATATATATCAATACCTTTTAAGTATTTTTATAAAAAATAATCACTACTTCTTCAAAATCATCCACCATCGTTATATTTTTATCTATAAGTTTTTTAAAATACCTCAATCTGAACACGGACATAATATTTTCAATAGATATTGCACTCATATTTCTATATCTATATATATATATATCATAGTATTTTTAAGTCCAATATTCAGATTATAAAAAACTAATATATATATATATAGTTAGTCAGTTATGTGTATTAATTTATTGGCTAAATAGTACAACTTTAATTACTTTAAATTAAACTATATATTGAGATTTTCAGTGACTAGATCAAATTATCTATTTTTTTTATGTAAATTATGATAATTAAATTTGTATTTATCAAATTTTGTGGTAATATATATATATATATATATATATATATATATTATATAGAGAGTAATGAATGCTAATTAGGACATATTATTTTATCTCTCCATTAATTAATATTTTATCTATCTTCCTTTCTTATTATTTGTTTCTCTCTACTATTTTACTTACTCAATTTTAAATATGTATTTATATATTTGTATTAGTTAATTAATTTATTTATTTGTATTTTTTAAATAAATAATAATAAGAATAGTGAATAAATTAAATTTATAAAATATATTTTGCTCCAAATCATTACTCTAGCTGTAAATGTTTATTTATAGTTTTTTAAAATTAATTTATTAAGTATCCCTATTATTACTCATTTAAAAAATGTAAATAACTAATACAAATATATTTAAAAATTAGTGATTAAAAGATAAAGGAGAAACAATTAATTAGAAAGAAATATAAACAATTAATATAATTAGTCATAGTTAGCTTTCTAAATCATGGCTCTAAATTTGGTTGACTTCCATTGTCATTACTCTAAAAATAAATATATATAAATTGCAACTTAGCACAGATGTAAGTATTAAATGCTAACAAGTGACATTTTATCCTTGTCATTTATAAATAAAAAAAATTGAAAAGAAAAGGTGCCTAATAAGATCTCATATTTATAAGTATAAAGAAATAGTTCATTCACTGTCTAATTATACATTATATAGCCTCTAAATTACAACATTATGGTGACAATTATCAAAGAATTGTTTGGAATAATGTTTATTTGAATTTTGATTTCTATTTCTGATTCTTCCTATTTCTTTTATTATTTTGGTTTATTGGGTTATCTAGGTGTTTGACACAGCCCAGACATGCTTGGGGATTGTCGTTGGTTCAGCCCAATGACACGATTAGTCCAGTTATGTCGATGCATCACACACTCGTACGTGGTTTTTTGAATTATGTTTTTCTTTTAACTATAATTGTTATCGGCAATAAATTTTGTTTAATTTTTGTAATTAAAAAAAAGATACATGACCTTTAGGTACCATATATCTTAGACATCTTCCTAGATTGTCATTATTCTTACAAAGATTGTCATGATACCTTGAACCATATATATGCATTAAAATATGTCTATTTAAATATCTTATGTTACGGATACTTTTACAACTAAAATATTTGTTAGGCACTTTCAACATCATTGATAATAACACTAACAAGTATAATGAGCCCAAATTGATAGTGCACCATTTGTGTGATAGATTATCAGAATGCTTGTTCTCCTATGAACGTTCAAGTGGTTGATCCCTTGGTGGGATTGAGAATTGGGAACCGAATGAACATAGCACGTTTTAGATGTGTTTGCGACTATGACCATATCAAAAGTATATTACTAATGTTTATCCCACTTTAAAAAATACAACAATAAAAACAGAAAACTTGACGGTTGCAAAATACATTTGTCCAAATATCAAGAAATGTGATGTAGAGTCAACATGGGGTATAATTGTTAAAAAAAATTGACTAACAACCAAATGTGCAAATGTGTGTAACTCAGAATCAGTTGAATGTATAAGAGACACTAATTCATGTGTATATTTTTGTGTCATGACTAATTTAACATATCTTAAATTAAAATAATAAAAAAAATAAAAGAACAGTTTTAATAACAAAAACAATAATGTGAATAGGAATCACTTTATTAGGAAGGTTGTTAGCTTTTCAAGAGTAAGTTACATCATAAACTGTCAAATAATTCAATATAAGAAAGGTATTATATATAGCATACCTCCAAGGGTTAGCCTTTAGGAAAATCTTATTTCACCAAATTTATATAATGACCCTTATGTATCTGATGTAAATAATTGACACATAAGTGCTTTGTCAAATAATTTTACATAAGTAAACTTTATAAATCAGCCAAAATTTCCCACTAAACTTCAATTAATTAAACAATCACCTTTTGCTGCGTTATGATGATAAACTTTATTTTCATTGTTTTTAAAAGTGGTTGAAATTGTCTTAATATTGTCATAACTCGATAGTCCAATTAGTTAGTGAGTCATGTTGTGTAATTTTAATATATTTCGTGTCAAACATAACATGGAACATAATCATTAATATATTTTCTTTTTCCATCTTTCCTTCTACTTCAATTCCTAACTTCTGCTTTCCTTCTCTCTATCTGTTTTCTTACAAGGAGATGGAAATTCTCTGCTGGTGATTCATAAAGAAGGAAATGAAAATTAATGTTACTATTTAATTTTAAAAGGGAAATATATATATAGAAAAAAGTTTATTTATTTATTTATTTGTTATTTGGGAAAATTGGGACCCATTGCAGACGTCCACCACTGCGGTTCTGTGCGTTGTGGGATTTGAATGATAAAAACAGCCCCGCACGTGGAGTCTGAATCAAGGGACTGTCCAAGTCCAACCACAAAAAAGGAGGACCTAAATTAACTCCATATATATATAATATAATTTCAAAAAATTAACTCTCTATATAAAATTAAAATGCTCATTTTTATCTTGCAACATATATATTGTTCCTATTTGTTTTCTTAAGTTTTAAAATTTTACAATGGAGCATACAAAAAAAAAGAGTATTTAATTTAGTTAATGAAAATTCATACAAAAAAATAATAATAATATGAGCAATAATTGATGAACAATATTAAAAAAAAGAAAAATAAAAGTAGGAAATTACAGTTTTGTCCTAAAGAAAGCATAATCTTTTTGATGAAAGAAGATTGCTTTAACATAGCCAACCCGGCCCTTATAATTCATACTCATTATGTTTGTTGCTTAAAGCTTGCCTTCTCTCTCTCTACTTCCTCCTTCTTACAGAAGAATTTGCCATAGATTTTTATTCTTCTTTCTTTATGAAGTTTTTCTGATAAAAAAAAAAAAAGATCATGGATCGAATGGGTGGAAGTTGCCGCCCTAATTTTCCATTACAATTACTACATAGAAAAGAAGAAGCAGATGAAGACGCGGCTTGTTCATCCAACGAGCCGCCGCCGCCTCAAGCCGTGAAGAAAACGCCCCCTAAAAGGACATCAACAAAAGACCGCCACACAAAGGTGGACGGCCGTGGCCGACGGATCAGGATGCCGGCTGCTTGCGCAGCTAGGGTTTTCCAGCTTACAAGGGAATTAGGGCATAAGTCAGACGGTGAAACAATCGAATGGCTCCTCCAACAGGCGGAGCCTTCCGTTATAGCTGCCACAGGAACTGGGACAATCCCTGCAAACTTCACATCTCTCAACATCTCTCTTCGTAGCTCCGGCTCCACTATGTCGGCTCCACTTCATTTCCGGCCTAACTACTTCAATGCGGCGGCGGCTAGTTTCGCCGCCGCTCATTTCGGTAACAGTACTACTACTACTTCCGCGGCTGATCTCTTCCGTACCCAAATTCTCTCAAACGGGTTAGATTCTCCGAGCGCCGGCCAAGGCCAACATGACTTGTCAGGTCTGGGCGGCGGAGGAATAGGAATAGGAAGGAAGAGGATAAGGTCTGAGACGGAGATCATATCGGAAAGTCTTGCTTCAGGGAACTACCTATCTGGGCCGGGAGATCCGTTATGGGCATTACCTTTTTCATCTTCGTCATCTTCTGTTGGTACCGGAGCTAATAATTACAAATTGGCATCGCATTTGATGAACTTTGCTACGCCAATGGCTCTGCTCTCCGGGCAGCAGTTTGGTGGTTCTGGTGGTGGTGCCGGTGGTGGAGGCGGCGGTGGCGGTGGGTTGGTGATGGATGGACAGTTAAGTATGGTGGCAGCTCTTGGGGCTTATAGGCCGTTGACGGCTTCCTTGATTAATTCTGGTGCCCCTGCAGGCGGAGGAGATCAGCATCATCATCATCATCAGCAGCAGCAATCACAAAGAGAATGAAATGTACTTAAACTGCATGAATGAATTGATGATTTGTTTGCATAAATATATATATATGTATATGTTATGTACGTATGGAGTGTTATCTTAATTATATATATCTACGTATTAATTGTATACCATAATTTGGATAATTAATAGGAAATGATTTTTGGTGAAATTTAAATTTTGAAAAATAAAACAACAAGTGATGATCGATCACCTTCTTGACAAAGAGATTTTGGATGATGAAATTAACATCCAATGGTCGACAAGTGGTAATTAAAAGAAAGTAGTGTATTGATCATTTGTATCTAGACTTTATTGGTCAATGTTTTGTTTAAAATGCCAAAGTATTTCATTAGTTATGTGATTATCAAGACTTTAATTACACTAAACAAACCAAACAATTAATCAAAAACTCTAATTCTGTGTTAATATATAGTCTTCACACCAGAAGGGGCCTCGTCCATGCTCTTGGTGCCCAACTCCCATATTTAATCAATCAATTTTGCATCATTTTTCGGTTCAACTCAATGGATCGATATGTCCCCATATACTCTCTTGACTATTGATTCAAAATGATTTATCATTTCACAAATGTGTATTCAGATCTAAGTTGTTAATATTATTTATTTATTTATTTATTAAAAAACACTATTTTCATACTATATCATTTAAAGATTTTATTCAATACAATTAAGAAAAAAAAAGAAAATGAAGAAGTTAAAACTCTAAATAAAAAATAAAAAAATGACATGACTATGATTATCTACATATATAACCATGCATTTGGGGGAGCTAGTAGCCGCAAGTAAATGGATGGGTTGGAAACATCGACATCGCTTTGGCCCGCAAGGTCTTTGACATTCTCTAAGGATCCTTTGACATGCTCAAATTGTTGATCATATGTCATGTCCTCAATCGAGATCTCTCCCAACACCTCTGTTCTCGCCCAACTTGTAAAGTGTGAGCCAACGCCTTACCACGTCGCTTCTCGGCCTCGAGCAACTCCCGAACCTCCATGAGTACTCGAGCATTCAACTCTCTAATGCTGAACAACCGATTAGAATCCACCCATTAATTAGGAGGAGGAGCAAAGAGTACCCCAAGAATCGGTGTGACAGAAAGAGAACACCTTAATTTTTTTTCCTGAGAGAAGACGATCGAGCAACATCTCGACGCCACAAAGCTTAGTAAGTTCATTGGATTTCTTGAACAACTCAATCTCTCTTGGAGAATGTCGCCCCCCAAGGTTTTTCAGGTTCTGTATTTTGGCCATAGTATTATTAGTTAGAGATTCAACACGTGAGATGGAATATGTAATGGGAGTTTGTTTATGCATAGATTAGAGAGGATCTATTTATATATTTAAGAATTGAAGATTAATCATTTGGTTGGCAAATTCCTAATCAAATTCTATATATTTAGTAGATGTAAAAAGTGTGAATGGGGTAATTATATTTTAACCTTTTTTTTTTTACTAAATCAATGAATTAACTTTTTAATATATATATATATATATATATATATATACATATAGTAAAAACAAATACTTATATTGACTATTTTGTTTATATATTAATGAAAATTTTCTCTATTTATTTTAAAAAATAAAAATATTATTGTTACCTAAACAAAATGATGCACAACATATATATATATTTGTTTATTCTTATTTTGTCACTGAATTTATAAATGGGTAGAGTGATATTTAGAACGTATACTGTCATTTATAAGACATTAAAGACAAATTAAACTTATTCATTACTTTGAATAAGAATGGTCTTAAATTTATTCCTGATATAAAAATATATCTTTGTATCTGAAATTTATTGTAAAAATATAATTTTTTTTTACCACAAGTAAAATTTTTAAATCTATGTGACGTATAGAAGAGATTCTATGAACCACTGGTCAATTATTGATGTTAATTATAATAACAATAATTTAAAATATACAATTCAATAATTTAATATTTTTCTTTGTAGTATAATTTATTATCTTTAAATAATTCATTAATTTATTTATATTAGAAAATAAATATTTAAAATACAATATTTTGAACTTTTTAATAAATATATATATATTATTTTGAGTTTTTTAATAAATATATATTAAATAACTAAAGTCTATTTATGTTTGTAATATATTTTCTAAAAAAAATCACACTCATAAACACTTGTTTTATAAATATTATTTGTATATAAATATTATTTATTTGTTGAAATTTGAGAGAAATTGTCGAAATGTCAATAATTGTAGTCGTTATTATGATACTTATTAAGATTCGTTCAGAAAAGACAGTGGAGTCGGTCAGAGAGTTAATCGTTTTTCGAGAATTTACGAGATCACTTATTAAGTACTGTTTTTTTTCTTATTTTTTATTTTTTTATATTTTCATGTAATGCTTTATAATTGTGTTTAAACAAAAAAAATTCATTTTTAATATAAATGGACCTTTTTAAAAATATATATAATATTTATTTTATTTTTAAAAATAATACTTATTTAAATGTTAAGTTTTTTTTAGAATTAAAAAATTCAATGTCAATATGAATTTAAATGAATAAAAATAATGGAAATTGTAAAAAAAAAATTAAAAAAAAATAGTTAAGTGAAATATTAGTCAATTATAATTACAAAATTAAGTTATTTTAAAAAAGATTAAAAAAAATCAGACTTAATTTTAAATATTAGTGATAGGGATGTGTAAAAAAATTATGAATTTTTTAAAGTATCATATTAACCTCTAAACATTTATAAAAATAACATATTATAATAAATTATTTAAATATTAATGTGATTCATTGGGGGTGATGTCGAGTATTTAGATAGTTATTAAAAAGTTGGATTGATGCGGCTAGAGACGGATCCAGAATTCGTTAGGGTGGGCTTGAAAAACATCTTGGTTGACTTAAAATATTAAAGAGAAAAATTTGGATAAAATAAATAGATGAAGGTAAATTCTATTATTTTTTAAATAATTATATAAATAAACAATAAATTATATTGAAAATGTTTAAGAAATTATGGGATAATGTTACATTTTTACCCTATAAATAAATAAATATATTTTTTTCGGAAGCCCACCCGAGGCTGAGACCTTTCATAGATCCGTCCCTAGATGCGGCTGATATGGTAAACCTACATATTTGAGTTATCTTTCCGGTTATTTTTGGGTGGATTATCTTATTGGAGAAAGATCTTCGAACTTTTAATGAGTGTAGTCGTTTGATGCGTATTATTTATATTATTATTATTATTATGTTTTTTAAGATTATTTGTCATCTCGAGGACTTACAAGCTCGATAATTTATTGAGTGCGATTTTTTCTTATTTTTAATATTTTTCTTTTCATGTCATATTTTGTCGTTATGTTTGAACATGTTTTTTTTTTTCATTTTTAATATATAAACTTTTTTAAAATATAAATATATATTTTACTTAGTTAAATATGAAAAACTTGCCCCAAATATAATAATTTGAATTGAAAGATGAGAGCGTTCCTCCTCCTCCTCTGATCAATCATGTAAGATTGGCTAGCTAATTCGAGGACTAGAATTATAGCTCTCATCCTTAATTACTTACAACTAATTAACTATATTTAATTACATCAACATTTTAAGCATTTTTTTATAATTATTAGCGGTAGGAAATATAAATTTTAATACATATGCATTAATGAAATATTTTGATTATCATCGTCAGTTAATATTTGAAAATTTACAATTTTAAAGAGGTTGGCCTTCTTTTGTTTCTTACTTGATCGAATAGACAAGTAGTTTATAAATTTATCCTCTGATTTATCATGATTTCCAATTAATACGCACCAATATTTTAAATTTAGTAGGATACAGTCTTTAGTTGACGTTAATTCTTTAAATTGTTTAATTTTAAGAGAAGATTGTTTAATTCTTTAAATTTAGTAGGATACAGTCTCCGAGTTTCGCGTGCATGAATTTGGAGTTGGTTTAGTTTCTGTGTCGAGGTTATTTAAGAATACAAGTGTCCGTAATCTTTTTAATGTTTTATATATGAAATTTATATAGATAACTTATGAATCAATTTTATTTGTTTTTATGAACTTTTACATATGGAGCAATGAGTGGAATTATCTTTTCAATAAAAAAATAAATAGATAACAGTAATATATAGTGTACATCACTTCAGTTCCATGAGAATGCATCAAATCTGTAGTTGATTAAGGTTCCATCATAATTTCATAATAGACGGAAAATAAAGCATATGTGATTCCCCACTATACACCCCCACATAACCCAATAAAGCTTTTTAAAAAAAAAAAAAAAACCAATCCGAACATAAGATTCAGACGAAAATAAGTGTTTAGATAACTAGAATTATGCCCATTTTCATTTTGGCTTGGTGATGACATCTATGATATTCATGAACAATGTAACTAACTGTGTCAATAATAATAATGATAAATTATTCTACAATTATTGAGGTATTTCCAAATGAGCAATAATTGTTGAGGGTTTTGATGGCGTGACCGATTGAGATGAGATGAGATGAGTCACGTATGTGTGTATATATATAATATAGGAAGACTCAGCTTAATTAATTAATTAGTAGCCAATATTCTAACTGGTTTTTCCTTATTTTTTTTTAAATATATATACTTACGAAATAAAGAAAAGAAAATAAGCACGTGTCGTTTCCTTTCCCTGTTTATATAATGAAATTAGAAGGAAAAGTAATCATCAAAATTCTAAATGTTTTTGTCTGCCACGAAAAGGTTATTATTCCACGGCGTGATGATCACGAATTAGGAAGATTTTGTTAATTAATTTGTGAAATAAATAAATATAATATACATACATAATAAAAGGTGTATAATCCAGGTAGTGTAGCTGGCAAATATATGGCAATATCTTGTGGAGCTGTCACATATGATATAATGCTGGGGGGGTTGTCATTATTTATACATCTTATCATACACTGACTGGGATCAAGAGACATATCATATGGCAAAATGGTCCAAATCAAATGATAAGGCAAGCCATGCAGGCAGGATATTCAACTCAACATATTTAACTTAATTTCCCACTTTATATTTTATTTCATCTTTATTTTTAATCTGTCTTTAAATTAATATTTATAAAGTGGACAAGGATGTAGCTAGTAAGTAAATCATTTAGGTTGTAAATGAATTGACTTGAATTCTTTTCATTTTCAATCTATTTAAAACTATATAATTTGTAAAAAAACCAAGTGGGGTTTTGTAAGAATAGTTGATGCTTGTGTCGGTGAAGTAAAGACAACCGGGTTAAAACATTAGGTACTTCTGACCCATTTATTTTTGTTGCTACTAAAGCAGATAATGTTAATGGCAGGCAGATAGCAGCGGATGGTGGATGGAGGAGTTATTGATGCATGGTTGAAGAGGATGAAATAAGGATTGCAATGACGGTTCTTTGAATAAATCAGTAAATGTTGGTTTGAATCGGGTATATTGGGTCGGGTAAAATTTGAATCAGATAATCTTATATTGGATTTTGTTTGGATTTGGTAAACAAAGGTTGGGTTTTACTCCCTATTGTCACTTCTTTTTTCATTGCTGCAATGAAAGGCCTTCAACTTCCTTATTTTGAAATATTTCATCTCTATGGTCATTATGAACAATTCTAGAAATGATTCAAAACTAATGATCAATAATGGATAATGCTGGCTTAAGTTTGCAATTCATTTCCCTAAAAAACATAAAAAAAAAAAAAATTCAGTTCAATACTAGTTCTGCATGAAGCTAATAAAATCCAGAATCTCTCAAAAACAAATATTAGCCAAAACATTGTCAATATTATTGAACCCTCTTTATTATAACACCATGTATATTGGACAACCTTTTACTTTAATTTCCATCAAAGTCTGGAAAAGCTTCTGCCATCTTATCAGGTTAATAGATTTGTGAAAATTAATGATCAAACCTCCCAAAAGGTATTTTCTTTTCTTTGTTGTTTCTATTCGAATCAATATTAGTTCCACTGTTACTATGCCCAGGTGTGTTAGCAGTAAGGTTAGCTGCATTTCCAGCATTAGATAATAGAGATACAATAATATCACTTTGATTCTTATTTGAATCACAATCCCTTTTTTCTAATCATTGTCATGTCCTAATCTACCACATTTATAGCATAAACCCATAAGTCTTTCATATCATTGAGTTCTCCTTTAGTTAAAAAAAAAAAAAAGAAAGACAAAATATATTCTTTTACTTTGAATTCCACTTAAATTAGATAAGAATTTCAATTGTTAATCACATATTTCAACCCCACCACCACCATTCATCAAATCCCCCAAGCTATCCATTCCTCAATTCTTATTAACACATTTCATTAAGGTTGTGTTTGGTCATATTTGAAAATGAATTTATGATGCTAATACGCATTTAAAAGAGAAAGAAAATCTCTTAAGAATTAAGATTCTATGACATTTTCTCAAACATGGACATGTGTCAATTTTCCTCAAACAAAAAAAAGAAAGAAATAAAGAAATACACAAGTTCTAAGAACACTGTTGCTACAAGTGACCCACCCACAACTTTAAACAAATTCTAAGAACACTGTTCTTCCCACATCTCATTGTTTACTTCAGTTGCTTGTCTGTTCCTTGCAGTAATCACTCTCAAGTATTCATTGCTATATTCTATAAATAGGTAGATGCCAAACCCAAATCAAATATGCCAAACATAAGCACTTAAAAGCAATACATAACTAAATGTCCAAAACCAGATGATGATTCATTTCCAAGTATCATAAGACAAAAGAAAAGGGAATTAATTGCAGCAGTTAGTTTTAAATACCTTGAATAGTAATGTACTATTATTTCCAAGCATTACATTTAGAAGAACTCTCTACCAAGCAAGAATGTACATAAGCAACAATCCACAGGAAAAGTTTACAAAACTTTATTTTCCATCATCAAAGGCCATGCCCCAATAGAGATCAACAATTAAACTGTTTTAATGTCACATTATTTAATCAATGCCCCAATAGAGATCAACAATTAAACTGTTTTAATGTCACATTATTTAATCAATCTGGCTGCTAACTCTCACCTTACAATCTCACTCTGTCAATGGGGAAGGATAATTTAAAAGGGTTAAACTGTTGAATCTAAAAATATAGCTTAAGAGCTTCTTTCTCATAAGATTGTTAAATCTTTAGAAAAAACTAATATTTCTTCCCTCCCCGACCCACTCAAAACCAAAAAAGAATACATTGAAGATGGAAATATTTCATTGAAAAGAAAAAAAACAAAGTTGGGAAAAAAATACCCATTAACCAGAATTCTGTGTTGGTGCTGCAAAGATCATCGAAGCTTTAGCTAGCAACCCATTACAGCACAATTATAAACAAAGGTAGGCGATTGCTTCCTGCTAAGCAAATTCCATTGTGGAGGTCCTTCACTAGGAATCCATGAATTAACCTCTATAAACCCTTCCCCAGATGCTCCCCTTGGTCCGCCAATACAAATCAGCTGATGTCCACAAGCCCTAAAGGCCAAACCCCATCCATTCATCGAGTCTGCCCTATCAGGCAACCTCCCAACTGTAACCCACACTCTGTTCACTTTGTCATATTTTTTAACTTCCATCCCAGCATAATCAGCTGCATACAATTCATCATCTACAACAGCAACCAAAGGAGGTGCTTCAGAAGTTGCAGCCACTTCGTTGTCCCTAGCTGCACGGACAGGGGACATATTAGGAATTTCAGTCCATATTTCTGTTTCCAAATTGAATTCTTCTCCACAAGTAAGAACCTTTGAATCACTTCCTTCGGTGCCTCCTATAACATAAAACTTCCCATCCATAAATACCCCTGAACACATTTTACGTTGCTTATTCATGGAGGGCAGTGTTTTCCAGATCCCTGTTTCCGAGTTATAAATCTCAGCCGAGCTAAGAGTGATACCTTGGGGATCACAGCCTCCAGCCACAATTGCTATCTCTCCAATACTGGCTGAACCAAACAAACACCTCGGAGAATTCATTCTCATACCGGTTGTCCATGAATTCGTCAATAAACTGTATTTGTAGATGACATTTGACATCACCTCTTTTCCAAATACGAGAAGTTCAGTTCCCACAGCTAACGATTCCTTATCAGAATAGAAGAAACACTCGTTAGAAGTCATCATCGGTAAATGCATCCAACGGCCACGATTCGGGTCAAAAGCTTCCCATTCGAGTAAATCGCAAGAAATATAAATCCAATGTTCAACGACGCCATTCTGGCGTCTTAACCTGTGGAGCTCCCCCGTCCGGATTAAATTGCGAAAGCCTCTATTTAACATTGCAATACAACCGTAATCTGATCTCGAACAACGAATCAGAGAGCTAATCGAGTTGTCTCTGCCGATACCATGGATAAGAGGGTCCTTGTTGGAACTATCATTCGATTCTGCAGCTGACATACACAAGTTACCAAATCGCTTGGGTAACTTTTTTGCAACAAGTCCTCGTTCGTCGCCTTCTATTTCTAAGGGCCTTTTGCCATTCAGGATTTCTATTTTATCAAGACGGCAATTCATGCAGGACCAGTTCCCTTCCAGTTCACAGGCCCTCAAGTAATCCCTCCAGATCAGATCTTCCAACATATCTAGAAATTTCCAATCAATTAATGATATTGAAATCAAAGTATATATACAGGTTAATTTCCTTGTTGGCAGGGCACAATCTTCGACTGAAAATGGTTAATCGCGGATTTAAAAGAATCCGTTTTGTTTATAAAACATAAACATATGCCTCCTCAAAGAGACAGGATACAGGAGGAGAGATAGCAAAGAGTCGATCTTGACGTCCAGAAAATCCAACCAGCAATCCCAATCAAATGTAAGAACCCTAAATGAAATAACCCGCATCGAAAAGAATCAGCAATCAGAATGCCAGCAAAAGAGCATAATAGAAAGATAGATGCATACAAATGAGTTATAAACCGAACCCATTTCAATGAACAGTTGTATCAAAAGGATACGATTCGTAATTGCCCAAGTTAATTAACACCGAGACTAAGATTTGGGTGGTAGTATTAGGTGCTGGCGGTGAAAAGAAAAGCGAAAATAGACGAGGGATCTCTAATAATAAAGCAGAGATTCCAAATGAAAATGGATAGTAATATGAAAAGATGAAGAATTAGACTAGTAGATCTGTTGGGTAGTAGTTGCAGTCGAAAAAGAAAATGAAATTTGCGCCATTTTTGTTTATGTTTGCAAATAGAAGAGAAAACGAAAGAAAAGGAAGAAGGGTAGTGTAGGAAATGAATAAGGGAACTTACGGATTGGATAAGAAGACACAGACTGAAGTGAAGGGAGGAATTCTGATTACATGAAAATCTCTTCTTTCTTTCTATCTATCCCTCACAGTGAGTGAGTAGCTACAGTATGTATGTATATATATTCTCTTTAGTGAGTGTTTTGGGGGGTGGGCAGTTTCAGTTCTTCGCGTTCATCCCCTTCCCTTGGATGTCCTTTGGATTCTCTCTGCAAATCAGAGCAGCAGGCTTTGGGGCTAAATCCTTAGGAGGAGCCTCTCCATCTCCATCTCTCTTTCTCTCTCTTTACCCCACAGCAGCAGCAGCAGCAGCACAACTTCTATTACCAACATTTTGCCGTCAAAACTAAGCTTTATATTCCACCAATTACAGAGCTCAGGCTTATTTGGCCCCTATAACCTGGTGGTTCTGCTCAACAAAATATTAACTAGTCAACACAGGAGGAGAGGTATATTACATTTGTATTTTTATTTTATCTTAAAATTATTTTTTCATATAAAATCCAGACTCTCATATTTTTTTTATTTTAAGTTCACTATGTAAATATTTGTAGAATAGAGTTGTTTAAATTTAATGACAAAATCAAATCGCCCCCCATGCATTTAATTAACTATTTGTAAAACAAAAATATAAAACAAAATGCTCACAAAACTAATATACAAAATATGAAATACTTTTTAATGGTTATAATTTTTTTAAATATATATTGCTTTTTAGGCAAAAGAAATAATATTTTTTAAATAAGTTTTAGAGCAAATAATATTATTATAATTTTATAACCAATTTAATTTAATGTCACTTAATAACTGAATGAGTTGTAGTCAATTGTTCAAGATTTGGTATGGATATAACTTTTTTTTATTATTATTATTAATAATTAAAATATTTATAACCCCACCAAGATATCCCAATAGTAAGAGTCGACTTGACTTAAGGGACTAGGTGGTCGCAGAAGTTCAATTAAATCTGAAAACGCTTTAAATAGGGTCATTTGTTTTTTTTTTTTTTTCTTAACATTTTTTTTAATTTATGATGTGGTTTTAAATTGGGTACTGTTTGTTTAGGTTTCCCTAGTTGTAATAAATTTTCTCTTTTCATAGCAAAATATAAAAAGTAAATAAATAAATAAAAGTCTCATTTAAAACACAAATTCTGATTCCAAAAGACAATAAACAAAAACAATATATATATATATATATATATATATATATATATATATATGTGTGTGTATGACTAGAAAATGAGATTAATTAAAGTGTTTTTTAGTTGAGAATGGTTGATTAGATTAGATTATATATTTCTCTTAAAAGTAGTGGATAGTTAAGAAAGAATAGTTAACAAGTCATCCAAAAGTAGATCTATATCCGGACGAAACGTGGTCATTCTAATCTGTCAAACAGCAACTTATCTGTAACGAACTACCATTATTTTCTTCATTTTTATTTATTTATTAATAAATATTCCACCTATTCTCTTTCTCTTCAATCAAAATCAGGATATATTATATATATATATATATATATATATATATATATGCTATTATTACTATTATTATTATTCACTAGTGTAGTTGTTAGACGTTGCTGTGTTTTTTATTTTGTAAAGTTATATAATGTAGATTAATGTTTATTGTATCTCCCTATATATATTATTTACTTAGAAAAGAATTAATTATATATAATAGAATATTTAAAAGAAAATACTATTATAATGAGAAACCAAATTCAGAATTAAGTAAATGAAAATAAATTAATCTATTTTATTTATAATTTTATGCATTAAAGTTAAATTATCATTTATTTAAACAAGGTACTAGTAACAGTTAATGCATTATCTAAATACAATCAAAATATTCAAGCATTTATTCATTTTTCTTATTAATAGTGTCTATTTATCGATTATTTTGTAACTTGTTCAAAGATTCTTTCTAAATTGATACATATAAAAATAATAACTCAAATAATTTAATTATAACCGAGATAAATTTTAAGTTGTTATCTTAAGATTATAATTCTGTAACTTAACTATGTTATCAAATTATTAAAAAAATTAATCGTCTCAATAATATGTTAGACTATATGCTTATCATTTGATAATGTGGCTATGCTTAAATTATTTCTAAAAAAAATAACAAAAATTACATAATAGAAAAAATGAATTCAAGATACGTACAGAAGTATTAATTAAATATAGCTCCAGACTAGCTAATAATAATAATAAATAATGTTACTATAAGGTAAGATTCTTGATCATCAAGACGACTTTTAATTATAATAACAAACAATAGAAACAAAATTAGGTGGAGGAGGTCGGTTTCAAGCAAAATCATCACTACCCCTCTCTTTATTTCTTTCTTTCTCTCTCTATCTGTCAATTTGATAACCTTTTCCTAATTTTTTTTTTCTTTCTTTCGGCCCTTTTCAAATGAGCTGATACAAAAGCAACACAATTATACAAATTTAGAAATCAAATAATGCAGTTTAAAATACAGTTGTAAATAACACAAATACTTTTACTTCAATTTTTACTAAAGAGTAATGAATTATGAGAATCATGTTAATTAATCACCTCGATAATAAATATTAATAAAAATAAAAGTTTAATTAATATTATGGAAAGATTATGAGTGATGAGTTATGAATTATTGAGCTATGAAGGTTAGAATATTAGTCATATCTAAAATAAAAACGAATTAAAATATATGTATATAATTGATCAGTATGTTATTACTATATACTAGAATTAGGTATTTTGCATAAACTGTCGTATTTGACTCGGACAAGTCGTATTAGATTTTTAATTGTGTCGTGTTGTGTCGTGTCTCAATTTTAAGTGTGTCGTGTTGAGTCTTGACTCACTCAAAATATTATAATTCACGAACTCTTTTGTGTCGTGTTAATTTCTGTTCGCAAGTTTATTGATTTGTGTCGTAATAACTCGTGTTATTGTTAAATCTGTAAAAAAATCTAATATTTCTTTCCTCCCCACCCACTCAAAACCAAAAAAGAATACATTGAAAATGAAAATATTTCATTGAAAAGAAAAAAAAGGCAAAATTGGTAAAAAAAATACCCATTAACTAGAATTCTGTGTTGGTGCTGCAAAGATCATCGAAGCTTTAGCTAGCAACCCATTACAACACAATTATAAAAACAAGAAGGCTATTGCTTCCTGCTAAGCAAAATCCATTGTGGAGGTCCTTCACTAGGAATCCATGAATTAACCTCTATAAACCGTTCCCAGATGCACCCCTTGGTCCGCCAATACTAATAAGCTAATGTCCACAAGCTCTAAAGGTCAAACCCCATTCATTCATCGAGTCTGCCCTATCAGGCAACCTCCCAAATGTTCACTTTGTCATATTTCTTAATTTCCATCCCAGCATAATCAGCTGCATACAATTCATCATCAAATGTTTAATTAGGAGGTATGAAGTTTGGACATGACAATGCTGTTGTGGTAATTGATAATTCTAAAACCCAATTGATTTCATTGCTTAATGTGGGAGATAAGGATCTATTTATCGTCATTGTAGTAGGGATGGGTGGAGTAGGAAATACCACTCTTATGAGGAAAGTCTATGAGAGTCGAGATGTTAAGGATGTTGGTTCTCATTATCGGATCTTCTAAGGACAATGATGAAAATGAAATTTAAAGAAAAATTGGGAAGGATAATAATGTTCGTTGAAAAGAAAAGTTTTAAGAATCTTAAGTGGTGTATATCAACCTTTGCAAACAAACTCTTTTAAAGGAGTAAATTAGGCTATAAACCCTAAACTATTTATAAATACAAGCCGAAACCCAATAATAATTAATTAAGCTATAATTGTATAAAAGAAAATAGATATCAACAATTTTCAATTTGCTAACAATCAATGCTTAGACTCACGAAGGAGTACTTTGATTGTCAAGATTTGATTATTGTTTCTCATTTACTAGCTTAGAGTTGGACATGGTGCATAAACAGTCGTATTCGACTTAGACAAGTCGTGTTGGACTTTCAATCGTGTCGTGTTGTGTCGTGTCTCAATCTTATGCATGTCGTGTCGTATCTTGATTCACTTAAAATATTGTGATTCACGGGCTCTTTCATGGTGTGTTAATTCGTGTTTACAAGTTTATTCGTGTCGTGGTAACTCATGTTTAAATTTGTGTTTCGTGTTATTCCGACTAGAGTTTCGACTTAATTGTGTCGTGTCGATGCCTGTTTTCATGTGTGTCATGTCGTGTCTTGATAACTCATGTTAATTATATATATATATATATATTAAATTATATTGTTAGTAAAAAGTATAAAATATGATTATTAATTTATTTATTTTAATTTAGAAAACTTAAATTAATTTAATAAATTAAATGTGTTAAATATGTTATTTAAAAAATTAATTACTATATTAAATAGGTAATTAAATAGGTAAGATGTGTAGATATAAATTTAACCTATAATTCATAAATAATAATTTAAATGTCAATTATTTAAAATATGTTTTAATACTTATAAATAATTATCTAAATAAAATTAATTAATAACTTATTAAATTAAATAATTTATTCATTGAATAAGAATATAAATATATTTAGAAGACGTGGTAGTTTAAGAATGTTAATATAAAAGGAGTAATTTGGGAAAGAAAATTGGAAAAGTAATAGTAATTCAAAATGAATTTATAATTGACATATTTATAAATATATATTATTATATTATATTTTAATGAAAATGTGGGTATAAATTATAAATATATATTATTATAATATTAAAATTAAATTATTATCATATATTTATTATTTAATGTATTGATAATAATTAAAATTTAAAAATAAATTTTAAATTTAAAAATAAATTAATTAATTAATAAAAATAAAAAATTATTAGGAGACTCACATTTTTATTCATATAATTTATTTGTTTTTATTATATTTTATTTTAATTTATATTATTTAAGTTAATATTTTATTTTAATTTAGTAGGTTTAGTTTTAATTATATATTACATTTAATAGTTTATTAATTGGATGAGAATGTAATAGATTTAGAGAAAATGTTAATGTAAAGTTGAGTAGCTTAGGTCATGTGACTAATTGTGTTTATGTCGTTTTGTGTGTATACTCGTGCTCATATTGTGTGTATACTCGTGTCGTGTCCGTGTCGACTCGTGACCGTGTTACGATCGTATAAATTCATAATCGTGTCGTGATCTTGTTGTTTTGTGTTTGTATTGTGTCCAACCCACGATACAAGTGAGATAATATCGTATCGTTTCGTTTTGTACTAATATCGTGTT
Source organism: Impatiens glandulifera (assembly GCF_907164915.1). Taxonomy (NCBI): domain Eukaryota; kingdom Viridiplantae; phylum Streptophyta; class Magnoliopsida; order Ericales; family Balsaminaceae; genus Impatiens; species Impatiens glandulifera. The sequence goes on from NC_061863.1 coordinate 61,703,924, forward strand.
GGATCGTGTCGGTTCGTGTTGATCCAATCATTATCCAGCTCTACATGTACTCCTTATCATACCTTGTTTATATTTTTAGAAAGGTCCATGTATATTAAAAATGGAAAGAAAAATCGTTTAAACACAACGACAAAGCATGACATTAATATAAAAAATAAGAAAAAACAGTACTTAATAAGTTATCGAGCTCGTAAATCTTTGAGAAAAACGATTAACTCCCCCGACAAACTCTATTGGCATTTCTAAACGAATCTCAGAAAGCATCATAATAATAGTATTATGAATAATATCATCAGACGACTACGATCATTGAAAGTTCGACGATTTCTCTCCAACCAGATTATCTACAAAAGAATAATTAGGATGATAACTTAAATATGTAGGTCTGTTATATTAGCCGTATCAATCCAAACTTTTCAGCAATTACTTAAAGACTCGGGCAACACCCAATGAATCCTAGTAATACTCTATAAAAGACTCCAAATACTAGTCACCCTCGACAATGTAAAAGTAAGTGAGTTGTTGATACAATATTTTTTGACACATACGACTAGACATAATATAATGGTTTTCATGCACATATCATCTATTAAAATTTCACCATGAATAACGCTCCTACCTTGTTTACATTATTTGTCCCAAATTTTCTTTTAACATTTTTTTTCTCTAATTTATTTATAAATTATTTGTCTTTTATTGTTATCAATCATTTTAGTATGGATTTTCATTTTACAATTATATCAAAGATTCCACAACTTAATGACAAATGTTTGGTCTTATAAAATTGGTAGTTTTTGTTTTAATAAAAATGTGAATGAATGATAATTGAAAAAAAAAGTATTAGAATTAAATACAATGAAGAATGATGATAAAAAAAGTTTGAAAGTGAACAACTAGACACGTAAATAATAATGCATTGCATTTGCACAATATATACTAAGAAATGTAAACTGTTTAAGGTAATGTTTGACCAATGTCTAATCAAATTAAAACTTTGATTTGGGTCTTACATTATGTTGGATATAATTTTTTTTTTAAATCTCATTAAAATCAAATCTCATTTCACTATTATTAATTATATCACTCAATTCATTACCTAAAATATTAAAATATATTTTTATTTTATTTATATATATTAATACCTTTTAAGTTTTTTTATTCAAAATAATAATTTCTTCCTCAAATTATCACTCATCATTCAATTTTTATTTTTCTTAATTTAAAAAAAAATTAACTATCGAACAAGACCTAAAAATTTGTTTGATGTTGGGTTATTTAGAATTTTTTTTTAAATAGTTATAATGTAAAAACTTAAAACCGTGTTTACATAAGTTTTTATGTTTTATTGATTATATATATATATATATATATAATATTGTTTAATAAAAGTGAGTTATTTAGATTTTTTTATTGATTAAATTACTGTAAAGTTTTTTTTATTTAAAATTTATAAATAAATAAAATTTAATATATTAATTGATAAATTAAATAGTGTAAAAAAGCACGTTAATAAATTTGTTATAATTATCAAACTGGTAAGGTAGAAAGAGATAGTTTCATTAATCAGCCAACATTTTAAGAGAAGTGACATTGGAGAATAAGAAAGAAACGATGTGTCACTACATCACTGGTTAAAAAAATGATAAAAAGTGAGGAGAAAGAAAATATAAATTTTATTATTTTTTTGGCTAATCAAATTGCGTCACATCATTTTTTTTCTCAAATTCCATCTCTTCATTGTTTATCATTTTTTAAATTTAGCAATTGTTTTGTTCCTTCACTTTGAACTAATTAGTTGATTGTTAATTATATAAATATTTTATTTTCTCTAAATTATAGTGAAATGGCATCCATTGATTTGTTATTTTATGACGTCAAATTTTGATGAATTGTCAGTCAATAATCAAATTAGATAGATGCTTGACAGATGGCTGAAATACCTGTGAGTTTGATCAATTATATATGAGCTTGTTTGATGTGTAAGACTGTCACATTATTTATATTTTAATAATTAAATCACATAATTTAAAAATCAAATTATTTTTATTTATTCTTATAATTTTTAAATAATTTGATCTAAACAATTCATATTTTGATAGAACACGATTTTGAATTTTATATAAGAAAAAAAAAACTTAATTATTGCTTATGATATTTGAAAATTATTTATAAAAGAATCTTAAACTTAATTTTAAGTTATTTGAGATTAAATAACTCAACCTCATCTAAGGATGACAATTTAAAACCGTCACGCGAAAATCGAACCGAATTGTCCAGTTTGGAACGGTTTTTCTCCGAAACCGAACGGGGATGGGGCGGGAATGGTATTTGCATCCCCGCCCCGACCCATTCCGATTTCACCCTGATTTCACCCCGATTCTGTCCCGAATACCATAAACATAGTTAAATATATTAAATCACCAATATATTTATTTATTCACTATATTTTATAAGAGTAGTAAAGTTATTTCTTTATAATAATATAAAATTTTAATATATTATAATATATATTATATTAAAAAATTCGTTTATATAATTTTATTGTATAATTTTTATTTATTTAAAAAAAATATTTTTAACGGTGCCCCGCGGGATTCTTCGAAACCGAAAAAAATCAAATGGGACGGGGATGGTATTAAAAAAATTTCCGAAATTAAAACGGGACCGGGATGGTAATTGCATTCCCCGCCCCATTGCCATCCCTAACTCCATCATTTAATTCTACATTTTTTCATAATTATAATATATAAAATTTAATTAAAATATTATTTTATTAATTAATTTAATATTTTAAATAAAAAATATCATATGAATTATCTCAAGATAATTTGATATTATAATTAATAATTTAAATAATTTGAGTGATAAAATAATTAATAAATCTCAAGGTGGAGAAATGATATAGTTGGGTATGGGGTTGTACAATATTTAAGTTAAAACTCAAAAATAAATAAAATGTTATAACTTATTAAATTTGTATACATTTAAATTTTTTAAAATTATAATAAATTATTATTTTAGTTATTTTAAAATAAACATGGTATATTTTGTCCTATGATTGATTTCTCTCAATTGATTTTTTTTAAATCTTACATATAATTAAATTTTAATATAATTATAAATTTTTTATTTACATTATATTCAAGTTCTTTCTCTAAACTTTTACTTTTTATCAAAAAAAAAAAAAAAAAAAAAAAAAAAATCTATTACTCTTTAATAGCTTACGAATGGGTTATTTAATAAATTATAAAAAAAAGAATGATTGATGATAATTTATGAATGTAGTGATTTTTATTTATTTATTAATGAATTAAATAATTTGATACATATAAGTGAAGGGTGAAGGTGAAATGTAATTCAATTAAATTAGGTTATTTAAATATTTTAAAACGAAGAAGGCTTAAATGTTGAGAATCAATTTGTAGGCAATTTTGGGAATCAAACTAGACATAACAATGAATAATTAAAGTAGTAAATAAAGTACGGGTAGTGAGTAGAATTAATTTAAATGAGCCCGGCACACGAGCCAGTAGGCAAAGCACAAATAAGGGGACTTAGGAATGAGTGCCACGTGTCGGTGCACGTGAGCAGGCCACCTTCTCTAAAAACGCTAGTCCTTTACCTGTCACCAATAGTTACTACTAGTATGGTCTTTTTCTATTTTATTAAAATTAACTTTAGTTCTTTTGTTTTTGTACAAATAAATAAATTTTCAATGTTTGTCCAAATCTATACAAAAATATAACTCAATATTACATTACAATTTGAATTATATTTTGAAACAATCAAGGTTGACTCTTTTGTATACACTTATATATATTTTTATAAAACTCATTTACAAAAACAAAAATGACATTTACAATAGATAAAAAAAGGTTAAAAGGCAGAGTTTTATAGAAAAAAAGATTCGAGCGTGCAATAAGCTCATTTATAATGGTATAATACATTACTAATTAATCTTGTTTTATACTTTCAAAATTACTTATAAATATAAGCTTTCAAGATATCGAGGTTATTACCCACCAATTCCAGTCATCCACGTGTCATTTTCGTTCTATAAAGAAGTGTAAGTCATGTGAAGCATTATGGGAGTGTGAGAAAGTTGTTGCTAATCACTTGTAATTAACGATAAAATTCATGTACTTTTACCATCCCATTACATCTTATTAATTATTTATATTTACGGGATATATGTTGTCAACTTTAATTTGTGTTGGATTTTTATATCAGCCATTCTATTTACATTTATAATTTAACTTGTACAAACCTTCAACTTAATAAATCGTGACATGATCATTTTTAAAACGACGGAGTTAATTTGTTAATTTGTTGTTATATTTTATGACACGCTCGACATGTTTTAGGTTACTTATAATAATTTTAAATATATTCGATATATTTTATGATTATTCGGTGTATGTTTCGGTCTTCGAGTTAATCTTAATAAGTCAGACATATTTTTTTCAAATTCTATTTCGAATAGAAAAAGGATGAAGTTGGCAAATGTGTTGGGGTTCAGAATTTGTGATTTTCCGTCAACATATCTTGGTATGTCATTAGGTGTTAAATTGCGATTCAAGGTCTCTTGAGACCCGATTATCACTAAAATGGAATGTAATTGTCTAGATGGAAAAGTAAAATAATATCAAAAAGGGGTCGACTAATCCTCATTAAGAGTGTGTTGTCATCTATGCCCACATATATGACATCATTATTTATTCTCCCAAGAGTGTGGCGGTGAAAATTAAGAAAATAATGAGTAAATTTCTATAGGGATCTTCCAACTCATCATTTTTCCATCTAACTAGTTAGATGGGATAAAGTTAAAAGTTTTAAAGATTAAGGAGATCTAGATATTCAGGATCTTATTTTTTTAATAAATCTCTTCTATCAAAATGGTGTAATAGATTTGCAATGAAACCGAATAGTCTTTGGGCGTCGATAATCAGATGTAAGTATGGTAATGATTGGTCTGGTTGGTTCACAAAAATGTCTAATTATCCAACGGAGTGTAACATTTGGAGGAGAATTTATCTTTTGTGAAAAAAATTTCGTGAACAGTCTAGATTCGTTGTGGAGGATTGTTCTTTAATTAAATTTTGGGATGAGATTTGGTGTAGTGTCAAAAGTCTAGCTACGACGTATCCTGAGTTTTCTTTCATTGCTATATGTAGAAATGCCATAGTTAAGAACATGTTTGATCTCGGTCTAGTGGATTTGCTAGCTGAATTAGATATAGAAAGAGATGAAACATTATGGAGATTTCGTCCCATAATAGAGTTTTACTTTTGGTAAGATGTAAACAAGTGTCACCGTCTGAACAAGACATTATGGGTTGGTAAGATATGGATAATTTTCATGTGGATGCATTGTTACAAGTTGTTTGCTAAGATAATTCCATATAATTTTTATTAGGAAAAACTTTGGGAGTCAAAAATTTTATCCAATATCTCGTTCTTTGGATGTAGCGTTATTCATGGAGGAATTCTAACAGATGATATGTGTATGAAAAGAGGTTGTATTATGGTTAGTCGTATGTGTCTATAAGAGGTTGAATTGACAACTCACTTATTTTTGCATTGTCGAGGGTGACTGGAGTATTACTGTGATTCATTGGGTGATGCCTGAGTCTTTAAATAGTTGTTGATAAGTTTAGATTGATGCAGCTGATATGACATACCTACATATTTGGGTTATCATCCTAACTATTCTTTGATGGACTATCTGGTTGGAAAAAATCGTCGAACTTTTAATGATCGTAGTCGTCCGATGTGTATCATTCATAATATTATTATTATCATGTTTTTTAAGATTCGTTCAGAAAAACCAGTAGTCTGTCGGGAAGTTAATGGTTCTTCTTGAAGATTTACGAGCTCGATAACTTTTTAAGTATTATTTTTTATTTATTTATTATTTTAATGTCATGTTTTGTCGTTTTGCTTAAACGATTTTTTTTTTTCATTTTTAATATACATATACCTTTTTCAAAAATATAAAAAAATAAAAAATAAGTTATTTTATTTTAATACAAATAATAATAAATAAAAAAGTTTAGTTAAAGCATCGTGACGTTTTTCATTGTCACGTGGGTGTTTCAAAAATTACTAATACTAAAATATAATCAAAACAACGTCTAATTATTAATATGTTTCTATAATAGTTCTATAGAGGAAAATAATACCAACTTACACCTTAAGATGGTTAAAATAATTTTTCTAACCATTTTAGTAAAAAGTTTTAATATAAGGTGACTATAAGTCTATAACAAGTGTCTTAACTATTTTATTAGGTATTCTGTTTGAGACAATTCAAAGGAAAATAATTTCCTTTTTTCTTGAAGCTAAAACAATATCTTGATATATATAATAAACATAAGTTATTGTTTATTAGTAAAAAAACTAAAAGTCATCGTTTAATATTTTTTTGCTTCAATTTTTTATAGAAAAATTGAAGATTAGTTAGGTATAAAAATTTACTTTTCTCTATTCATTGATTATTATTTAAAATTAATTCAATCTAAAATAATCCAACTGAAATATTCTATTTTGTAATTTCATACTTCAATTTTAATTTACCTTGATACAAAATAATGAGTGTATATTTTCCTATTATATGTGATTGAGATAGAAATGATTAAAAAACCATATTAAGGTGAAATAAATGAGGGGCCGTCAAATTAGGCTTTTGTATGCAGAGAGATGGAATAAAAATTAAAAGAAAGAAATTGAATAATCTCAAAAGAAAAAATATAAAACAAAGTATTGGATGATATTATTTTACAAGGGAAACTTGGCTTATTATAATAATGGCTTTGAATTAAATATAAGTTTGAAAAAAATATTTAAATTATTTAAAAATATGTATATTTTTAAGTATTTTATTTAAATATTATTTTTTATGATATAATTACCTTAATTATATATATTAATAATTTTTTTTAAGTTGAAATCGAGTCTCAAATATAAATTTTAGTTGTTTACTAATAAAGCAATTAATAGGATATGATTTTGTTTCTCTCTCACACATAGATCACAACACAGCACACTATGATATGATGTGTCTGTCTATTGTCTAATTAAAGTTTTTAATGGGCCAATATCGTTGTCATGAATGAATATATTATATTATATGGTTTTTTATTTTCTAATCAAAGTTGGTTGCTTTAAGGTATTGTAATCACGCATTTCTTGCCCTCCTCTTTAATTTATTTATTTTTTAAATTTATATGTGAAAGGTCTAAAAACACCCTTTGTTCTTTTTAAAAATTAAAATCAAACCCAACAAATAAAAACAGCTAGATTAAATAAAATAAGTATGTTGGTGTAAATTTACATAACAATATTATTTTTCCTTAAAAATGACCTTTGATTTAGATTAAATATCACTTTAAATTGTCACCACATGAAGTTATGAAAGTCAATTAATTACAATTAGTGGTGGTAGTGGGATTTAGGATTATATTAATTAGGGTTAGAGATTGATTGAAAAAAAGAAAAGAGTTTGGGCCCTATTGACAGATATTATAGCCGAATATCATGATAATTATACATACACAACCATACACACCACATGCTTAGTCTCTACTCCTTTATTCATCCACTTCTTATCTACTACCATCAACATAAATCATTTATTTATTATATATTACCAATAATGTAACACAACAATTATTACTAGTACAAACTCCAAATATAAAGCAAGGGAAACAAAAACAAGACCTACATAATTTTAGAAAATTAATACGACCCATTTCAACTTAACTTTCATTGAGAATCGAACAATGACTAAACTATTATTATTAGAGCTATATATCCTAATGGGTTAAAAGAAAAAAAAAATGATAATCATGTATGACATAACCGGTTAGAAAATTCAAATTATCATTGCTTGCAATACTAACATTACAAATTTAGATAATTGTATTTGTCAAATCTACATTTTCTTTTCTACTTAGCATGTGTCTCTTGTTCTCATATAGTGGTTTTAGTTTTATTCTTCTTGATCAATTTCTTGTCGGAATATTCTGTCACAAGAGTTGATAGCAAGTTATAGGTATTGATGTTGAATGTTCCTACAAACTGAGTATAGAGGGCTTCTATAAATAGAAACAAAATCAATTTCATGGATTCCCAATTCTTCAATATGTTGAGAGGGATTGCCAACAACACTATGATAGTAGGACCTGTATGTATATATGTAACATCCTATTTGATGGGTATTCGATTTCTCAATCAATTACTAATCAATTACTGTTGGATAAATATATAAAAATAATAAATCGCTTATCAAAATTATGTAATCCATGTTATATCAATTTTATTTGGATGTTTATCAAAATATGTAAATTTATACCTTTAAAAATAATAATTTGAATATCCCTAGTTAATTACAGGATTGTTGTGGTTGGGGTCGGAATTTGAATTGACTTGTATCAACATTAATCTAGACTAGAGTAAAATAAGGTAACAATCTCGTTATTAATCTTATTATTTGATTTCCTTTCTATTTATTACATGCACGGTTTCGTGGCTTCTCAATATTAATAGATCTAGTTCGCCTAAAAACTGATTCTAAACAGGTTTTTTATTCTTACTTGCAAGATTTTAAGCACAATTAGAGTTCTATAATATTTTATAGAGTTTAAATTATATAAAAGAAATTGGTCAAGTTACTGTGAACACCTGCAAAATACATTATTCATATAAAATAGTCAATCACTTTTAATGTAAGAGTATCACAAATAATTGTAATAATCTGGCAAATGAAATAAATCCATGTGATGTCTCATTTAGGCCACTCTGGTCTAGTGAACTTGATAACTAATTAATGAAACAAAGATATATTCATTTTGATTATAGACATTTTCAATTTATAGGAGGAACAACAATTTGATCAAATCATGTAACATAATAGCTTCATATTAATGGTGTATATATTGCATTTATGATAGGTTTAATTTGGTTGACTAACAATACAACCCTTTTAACCGGATAACTTTTAGTGTGAATCAAATATGAGACATTTAGTTTTTATGTTATGCATCATAATTAACAAAACTAAGTGTTTATTCCTTTATTTGAATAAATTTTAAATTACTTAATAATGATTGGTATTAATTTTAAGATAATATATTTTTTTTATAAAATGACTTAAAAAATATTAATATATAATAATTTTTTTTTTAAATTAAAGATATTTTAATATTTTTATTAATAAATGGAATGATATGAGAGTATAAATTACATTTTTATTATATAAATTTACAAAAAAAAATTTAAATAATAAAAACAGCCCATACCAGGCCTAAAAAACAGAAGAAACATGTGAATTTAGATAGGTATAAATATTTTAATTAACCTAAATTATTAAAAAGTTGGACTTGAGAATCCTTCAAGGATAGAGGGTCACTTCTCACGGAGAGTTTCAAATTAATATAATCACTATTAATGTGACCCGTGAATAATAATAATATATAATAAAATGTTTTATCTCATTAAAAGAAATTAATACTGATATTCACGGCTAACTTGAAGTATGGATGCTTAAATTTCGCTAATATGTTGATTAAAGAACTTTGAATGAATCTCAAATTACCAACTTAAAATTTGAAACAATTTGTGCAACATGTTAATTAATTTATATCATATATAAATGTAAGGACAAAAACATTAAAAAAAAAAAAAACTCTAAACCCTAAAAAGCAAATCAAAACATTGTTAGCTCATAAAAATAAAAATGCTTGCATAACAAAAATAAATAAAATCTAACTCTGGAATATGTTAGCTTCAATCAATTTAAAAAAAAAATAATAATCCTGATTTCAAAAGTTTTCAAATATACCATCCAAGAAAACACAATGATAAAAATCCAAAAAATTAAATAAAGTACAATCACAAAGATATACTAAAATAACCTTAAGTACCAGCAAAACAGTAACAAGCACCCAAAAATAAAAACAAAACACCCCATATCCTGAACGAAGTACTCTATTCTTATTTATTTAATACAAATTTTATTTTATTTTTATTAAAAGTACTGATCATTAATTTGTTATTCGAACTTACACTTCTTTAAAGTTGTCTTTCAATTATTATTGGCTTTAAGGTCACAAGTTCAAATTTTCACACTTAAACTATTTAAAAAAATTATTATTCTCTTTCAACATTTTCTTGTTTGATGTCACATTTTCTTGTTAATCAATAAATTAATTAAACTATCCACTACATTTTACTTTTGTTTTTCAGTTGTATTTTTGTTTATTCCATGAACTTTGTTATTGAATGATGCAACATAAAATATCATCCTAGAATTATCTTTCTTATAGATTTTACCTTTTGTTTATTTGTTTCATAATGAAACTTCAATTCCATTACACTATAGTTAAATTGGTCGGCGATTATAGGTTACAATTTAAAATTTCATTTATATATTTCACCTTTTATAAAAACAAATAATATATTGAAAATCAAGACAATCATGTATCTGCCTTAATCATTATGCCTCGTATAATAACAAGTGGAGAATCTTTAGGTGATTATTGTTAGTCCAATTTGGATTTGATTTGATTTAGGCTATACCTACATAATTAATTAGAGAGTGCACGTTTGATGTTATCTTTAATATACCACCACATTTAGAAAATGAAATTTATTTTTGTTCTATTCATTTTGATTTCACTAGAAAAATGTCAAAAATGTTGTAAAAAAATGATTAATTAACTGGATTATGAACTCAATCTTTTTAGAACAGCAATTATTTTTTTCTAAAAATAATTCTTAAACTGAATTCACTAAAATAAAGGACATTTAGAGATGGGAAAACTGTAGTTATTGCATATTTTTCCGTCATTAATGAATACAATAGATTGCAAGTACCTATAGTGTAAATCATTAACCTTTTCCAAAAAAAAAAATATCATTAATATTTGATATAAATTAATAATGTTAATGGCGAGACGACGATTAAAAATAAATAATTCACAACTCTCAATAAGTCGTTAAGAAAATATTAAGTGATTGATATAAACAAATGATTTACTTTAAAATGCTTATGTAGGTAAGAATCACACACATAATTGTAAAAAAAAAAAAAAATAAAGGTGTCACTAGCGAATATCATAAGTATATTGGGGTGTTATGATTGATTGTATTTCCCATATTTAATGATAACTAATTAATGTTATTTCAACCAAATAAAACAATATGTGAACCCGAACAGTTTCCCAAACTAACCTTGTTTGGCGTTCACTTTCCCAAGCTAACCTAGTTTGTTCATTTATTCCCAAACTAACCTAGTTTACTATTCAAACTCAGTTTTTTAATTTTATTTTTTTTTTAATTTTTTTTTTACATTTCAAATTTATTATATATATATATATATTTAAATTATTATTTATATAAACTAAATTATTTATATTTTGATATATATTTTAAATTATTATTTTTATAAATTTGATTATTTATATTTTAATATATAATTTAAATTATTTTTTTATAAATTTAATTATTTATATTTTAATATATATATATATATATATTTATATATATATATGTGACAATATGATTTTCATCCCCATAAATTTATTTATTTTACTATTCAAATTATTATTTATATTTATTGGGTTGTCTTTTATTAAAATAATTTTGACAACTTTTCGTTCAAATTATTATTTATATTTATTGGGTTGTCTTTTATTAAAATAATTTTGACAACTTTTTATTCAAATTATTATTTATATTTGTTGGGTTGTCTTTTATTAAAATAATTTTGACAACTTTTAATTCAAATTATTATTTATATTTGTTGGGTTGTCTTTTATTAAAATAATTTTGACAACTTTTAATTCAAATTATTATTTATATTTGTTGGGTTGTCTTTTATTAAAATAATTTTGACTTTTCATTGTGATATAATTTCACAATAAATTTTTTTATCAATTTTTAATGTGTTGTATTCTTAACTTAAGGGTTGTAAAAAAATATGTCTTAAGTTAATAAACCATTAAATATTTATATTAAAATATAAATAATTAAGTTTATAAAAAAATAATTAAAATTATATATCAAAATATAAATAATTAAATTTATAAAAATAATAATTTAAAATATATATCAAAATATAAATAATTTAGTTTATATAAATAATAATTTAAATATATATATATCTATAATAAATTTGAAATGTAAAAAAAATAAAAAATAAAAAATAAAAAATAAAAAAATAAATGAGTTTGAATAGTAAACTAGGTTAGTTTGGGAATAAATGAACAAACTAGGTTAGTTTGGGAAAGTGAACGCCAAACAAGGTTAGTTTGGGAAACTGTTCTGTGAACCCACCAATTCAAATTGATTAATTAACTCAAACCAATGCCATAATTGACCGGCTTTAATTAATACATTTTAATGAATTAATCATTTTGCCATATGTTACATAATTAATAATTACCGCACACCATGCATGACAAATATTTACAATGATTAGGTTTATGTCTAATCACGTGATTGTAATAAATATGACATATATTGTTTCTTGCTAGCATATATATATATATAGATGGATTTTGTTCATTAATATTTAGCAATTGCATTTCTATCATCCACGTCATAAACACATTAATTAATTAATCACTTGTTTGATATTCTTGATCTAAAATTAGTTGTTTAATAATAAGCGTGAGTGGTGTAGCTAGCTTTCGCAATAAGGAAATTAATTAAGTTGGATTAGAGGTAATGCCTAAGAATTAAGAATGTCAATGGGAAATTAAAGCCAATAAATACGGTGATTAAGACAAAAATCAAAACAATTAAGTGGACTTAAAGTTAAGGGGAAAAGAAAACTAATTAATAATGGTAGGTTTGTTTTTGGGTTAATTTAAAGCCGGAGTAAGCAATACTTTGTCTTTGTTTTGTACCAAAATAAATAATCGATAACTTTTAACATATTTTATTCTAAAAAAATATCAACAATATTTGTTAAGTTAAATATAAATAAAATATATTTTCACTTTTACTTTAAAAAAATTGAATTGTAATTATGAAAGTAATAAAATACCAATTTGTGTATGTTTGTGTGAAAGTTTAGTCTATTTTCAAGCACATGAGATCCTCTGCTACCATTTTATCATCCTCCCTTTGTGAGAGGGGAACATGAGAGCATGATAAAATGGTAGCAGAGGATCCTCTTCCATTTTCAAGTGATATTTGGTTTATTAGGAATCAATTTTTTACACTTAAACTATTTTAATGGGTTAATTAAATACTATTTTTCATTAAAAATCTAAATGTTTTTCCTATTTTTTGTTTTGTTAAGATCGATTGCAACTCTATTTTGTATCTTTAATAGGTATTTGTGTCCATAACAACTTTTCTAAAAGATTTGTGATCCTGTTTTTCAAATTAAATATTGTCTTTATTCATTAAGTGTTTTAGACACGTCTTATTTTTTCAATTACAATATCTTAGACATGTCACACTTATATTTATACAAAATTTATTGGCAAATGTTTTTGTGTAATCACAAGTCCAACTATAAGAAGACAAATTGTTTTCTTCTCATTTCTTCTTAGTGTTGAAATTATTTGAAATTTTAATTTGAATGAAAACTAGTGTATATAATATATATGGATGGAGTGGAAAAATTTAGTTGAGATTTTTACAGCCAATCCGGGCTTGAAATCTTTTGGGCCTGAACCGAGGACAACTAGCTAGGTCCAGATTAATTTGACAAGGTGAGAGATCTGGCACAAAAATATTATATTCAAATTACTACTCAGATCTTACCTTGTAAATATGAACACAGATTCAAATATGAAGACTTTTTTATTTATTTATTTTTAAATATTCATATTCAAATATGTAGACTAAATCAGATTTTTAACATGTTGGACATTAAATGTGATGAGAAATATCAAAGTTGTGGACATTATCTATCTCCCACGAAAATCTAATAAATATATGACATTCTTTTATGGGCAAGGGAGCACTATAAATGTTGTAGTTAATATTTTTAGATTTATGGTCACAAATAGTTTGATCATCTAATACAAATATGACTCCTTTTTTATGGGTGATCCTAATATAATATAAATATCTTTTTGAATTGGACTGTGGTGGCCTGATTAATTATGAATTTATGACATTTGTCATCTAGCTAGTTTCTTTTTATATTTTTGGCCACAAATGGTTTAATCATTTATTTATTTATTTTTAAATTACACTTTATATATATATATATATATTATTGAATAAATGTATTACAAATCAAAGTATATACTGTTTAATAAACAAACAATTAACCAATTGCATGTTGCTAAACAAGTTAATGTTGTCACCACCCTTAACAATGGTAAGTGATCTCTTTAATAATATCTGCAAGAGAAAGACCATTTATCGACAGTAATTGGATCTCCAGTTGCAAAATACATTTTAACAGTAATTGATCCCGTAAAAACGTCATCAAGGACCTTTTTCGACTAAGCCCGAATTACAAGTCATCAAGTGTCCAAGGTAAAACACGATACAAATCAAAAGTGAATACCAAAGAAATGAGAGTTCATGATCTATTCAGATTATGGTTTCGAGTTTTCACGCCGAACCATTTAAAAAATATATAAATACGTATGAAGAATTTGGAAATTAATAGGAGAAGTTATGACAACATATATTTTGCAAAATTGTTAGAAAAATAAATATCTTCACATTAAATTAAAAAAAAAAGGGAAAAGAAAAAAACTGTGGTCAGAATAAAATGTATTGGATCCATTTATCGACAGTAATTGGATCTCCAGTTGCAAAATACATTTTAACAGTAATTGATCCCGTAAAAACGTCATTAAGGACCTTTTTCGACTAAACCCGAATTACAAGTCATCAAGTGTCCAAGGTAAAACACGATACAAATCAAAAGTGAATACCAAAGAAATGAGAGTTCATGATCTATTCAGATTATGGTTTCGAGTTTTCACGCCGAACCATTTAAAAAATATATAAATACGTACAAGAATTTGGAAATTAATAGGAGAAGTTATGACAACATATATTTTGCAAAATTGTTAGAAAAATAAATATCTTCACATTAAATTAAAAAAAAGGAAAAGAAAAAAACTGTGGTCAGAATAAAATGTACTCTGATGATCTTATCGGAGATGGATGATTTTATATATATCTTACCCAAACTTACTTCAATTTTGTGTGGTAACCCACTCCTTATCCATTTATCTGTCTATCTATATATATATATATTATATGTTTTAAGCTATCTATCACTTTTGTATTGAAGTTCTCAAACAATCCAAGCATTTAATTTTATTATTTTAATTTTGTTTTCAAAGGCATTTCTAGAACTAATTATTAAAAAATAAATAATATATATTTCTCAATCTTGAGTTTATTGATTGATACAAACGGTTGAAGATGGTACATTAATTTTTTCACAATAACAAATAAAATAATATTTTATCAACCATATTTTTTTTATGGACGGCAGTTGATTCTTGACTAGTCTCCAATGACACTTATCTACTGACTGTGGTATTAAATAGGTTCATACCTGATAATTTTAGCATCTACTAGCTAGTATATATAAATCTTTTTGTGTTTTATTCTCAAATATATATATATATATATATATATATATATAGCAAGTTTACAAGGATAAAAAACACAGCAATATTAATAATTGAGAGAACAATATATAGTTTAGACTCTTGTTAGATATGACTTTGTTCTACATATATAAAACATTTGAGTTGCTTGCTGATGTAGATCACCCTCACCTAAAAACTGAGTTATAATAAATTTATAATATTTTGGGGGGTCACAATATAAACATTTATTTGATTATAAACCCTCCTATAAACCCATTGATTTAGCTATATATTATAATCCCATAGAGACTTTGACTCTTGTAACATCTGCATTCAAACTTCACAAGTTTAAGTGTATCCTAAAGTACATAATTAAAATAACAAATTTTAACACTAATATATATATATGCACCATCTTCTCATTAATTAATAAAAAAAAAAAATACATCGATCAAAACACTATATATGTACCCGAAGCTCATTTCCCTTGCAAGCTTAGCCTATCACAAATATGATCGGTATATTACTTTTTTTTCTAGCCATGGTTGAGGAACTTATATATTTAAGAAATACTTATTTAAAGTATATAATATTATGATAGATATTGAGATATTATATATTTAGAAAATATTTTATTTGAAGTATATAATATTAGGATAGTTTTAAATTTTTCTAATTAGAAATGATTCCTAAATTTATGTATATATACATCGATTGTGTTATAATTTTCTATCAAAGACTTTGGAATTACAAAATTCTTTCTTGGTCTCAAAATTGAACATGATGCATGCTGATGGTATTAATGTAATCAAGAAAATCATTATTATTGATACTTATAAGATCTGTTGATTCTAAATTAAAACCAAAAGATTTATCAAAAAAAATTAAAATTATTGATCTCAAAATTAAACATGATGCTTAAGGTATTGATATAATGAAAAGAAATATTATTATGAATACTTTTGAGATCCATTGATTTTAAATCTAAATTAAAGACATTAAAATTATAAAAAAATTCTTTGTCTCGAAATTTTAAATAATACTAATGGTATTTATCAATGATATTGACATAATGAGTTTTTTAAATCTACTTAAAAACACTCACGGTTATGAGTATCAAACTGAATGAAAAAAAGGTATAAATCTAACTATGAACCTATGGAGGGTATCAAATTGATGAAAAGTTGTAAAAATCTAATTATGAACGAGGGTATCAAATTGCATTAAATATTGTAAAAAAATAATTATAAACCTATTGAGAGGTATCAAACTGCATGAAATATTGCAAAAATCTAATTATGAAGTCATAGAAGTGTATCAAACTATATGAAATATTGTAAAAATCTAATTATAAACTCATTGAGGGGTATCAAACTGTATAAAAATTGTTGAAATCTAATTATATAAACACATGTAGGGGTATTAAATTAAAAAAAAAATGTATCAATTTAACCATCCACCCATTTAGAGATAACAAACTGCATAAAGAATTACAGAAATTTACATATGAACCCATAATTAGAGGTATCAAACTAAATAAAAAAATAACTGAAATTAATCATTGAATCAAGTAAGTTGAGAGACTTATTAACAAGCATAATATTGCATATATTATAATAATCAAGTAAGTAGAGAGACTTATTGGGAAGTTATACGTACTCTATCAATAACTCTGTAGCTGAACAATTTTCAAGGTTTATCGATTATTTCTAAGATAGAAGTTGTTGTAGAACAATAATTAGTCGACAGCCTAACTCAATTCGAACGAAAATTAACACGATTCTTTAGTAATCAACAACATATAAAAAATGTGATTGGATTCATCATTTGTATCTACATGGAGGAGAGTCAATTGTTCTCACATCAACAATTTTTACTCGACAAAAAAAACATTTTGGAAGATGGTTAATCCAACTGCAAAGACTTGAATAATAAACACAATTGACATAAAATAATTATTGCCCAGATGATTCCGGTAAGAACATCAATGATTCGATTCTGATGATGGATCATTTACTAACAATTTACAAAGCATTCATATTAATATTTTTTAAATAAGGTAACATATTCAGATAATTTTTCTAAACCTCTCGATTTTGTAGTATGTAAATATTTTCAATCTAAACTTTTTTTCTTCGATGTCCATCTTGAGGGGAAGATATTGAGATATTATATATTAATTAGAAAATATTTTATTTAAAAGTATAAAATATTATGATATTTTAAAATTTTATTAGTTGGGGATATTTATTAAATTTATGTAAATATACTGTCATAATTCCCATCAACAAACTTAAATATAATAACATAAATTATTTTTCTCATTTCTTATTCTCTACTATCTTTCTTTAAATCTCAACTTCATAGAATAAAGTACGTTTAGTCTTCCATTAATTAAATCTTAACCCAATCAAACAAATGACCAATATTATAAATATTATAAAGTATTTGTTTCTGTTAAAATATAAATTATGGAAGAAACTGAAGTTTGGCCGTTTGGCCATTTCACATTAATTATCATGTTTGGCCTATATTAAAAATTTCAACTCCTTCGCCCATCCCATAATGTACAATTCTACACTTCATCTTCTTTTATTGTTACTATTATTATTATTTGTTTATATTAGGATCAATATATTCCATTTAGAGAAATGACATAAGAAAAGAAGTGATCGGATGAAAATATATAAAAATTTCTCTCTCTTCACACAATTTTTTTTCTTCGGGTAAACGATATAATGCAACTTCATTCCTCCCCAATTTACCTCCTCTTTTATCCCTTCTTTTCCATTTAATACTCTAGATTTTTTTCTGGCGCTCTACCCTCTATCTGGCGCCATATATACTCTCCATACACCCACCCATATCGATCTCAAAAAGATAACTTACTTTTTTTTATTTTCTGACAATTCTCATAACTCTAATTATAAGCTGCAACTTTGAACTTCTTAAGGGCACTCTCTCATTTAACCAGTTCCTTCTCTTCTGTGTGTGATAATCATGTCGAGTAGAAGGTCACGTTCTAATGAATCAAGAACTATTACTGGTTCAACAATCAGCGATGATCAAATTGCTGATCTTGTGTCCAAGCTACAACAACTCATACCACAAATTCGCCATAACCGGCGTTCCACCGCAGACAAGGTAAGTAGGTACCCTGCTTTCCCTTACCCATGCATGATTCATTTTAATGGTGTATTATATATATATGATCAATGATCATCCATCGATTTCCGTGGTATTGGAGTTGCTTCAGATCGAATGGTTAGAAATTAAGAAAATAGACTTGAGTTGGGGGGTCACACATGCCCATAGATAGGCTCACCCCACATCTATTCATATAATAAAAATAATACTAATATATATATATATATATATGCATGTGGGACTCTTTGTTGGTCTCATTATAATACCACCCCCCATTCCAACATCACATAATTAATGCTTTCTGTCTTTCACACTGTTAAAAAACAGAGAGAAAGAGATATTTTATAAATACATGTACCTTATAATAAGGAGAAATTTAATAATGAATTCAATCTTTAAATGTTTATTAGAGAATCTTGAACTCTTTATTTGGAGTTATTATATTTAGTGACTAATTAATTATGTTCAGATTTGTTTTCTTCACGTTCCTTAATTTGATGCTTTTAAAAATAGAGAAAATGATAAATTATTAATATTAATTAGGTTAATAAGAAAGAATGCATGCAGGTTTCAGCATCAAGGGTATTAGAGGAAACATGCAACTACATAAGAAGCTTGAACAGTGAAGTGGACGGCCTTAGTGAACGCTTGTCAGAGCTTCTGGCTTCAACAAATGACAACACTGTCCAGGCCGACATTATTAGGAGCTTACTTATGTAACATGCATTTATAATTAACAATATCTAATTATGTAATTGGTCATTATATAGTTAATTAATTTCCCATCCAATTATGTAATTGGTCACTCACTAGAGACCAATCCTGTGGAAGTGGAACCTAGCTAGCTAGCTAAATATATGTTTATACTATGGCTTAATCATTAACTATTTGTAAGCTTAATTTATGTATCAATGTGGACATTAATCTAGTCATTATTAAGTTCATCTAGCCCTTATGTTATAACCTAGCTAGCTCATTAATTAATATGTAATATATTTAAGGTTTATTACATTGTATTAATAAAATAAGTTGTATTGTGATTAATGAAACCTTAATAGAGGCTCTATCGTTATTTGGAAATCAAATAAGCACGAGTTTAGATGATTGGGAGTAGATCGAGGTGATACAATCGGCATAATAACATTAATATGTACTAAGTAGAACTAGCATGACACTCACAAGTCACAAGCGTGACCTCCATTTCAACCCAAAACGCTTCCAGATATAATTGAACTTTTAATCTTTTGATCTCTTAAGTCGACTCTTACCACTGAAGTGACTGGACTACCTTGGTAGATTACTAATATGTTTATATGTAATTCTTAAACTATTCTCATTTTTCATTATATATTTGTATCATTTAAAAAACAAATGTTTTATAATGTGCAACAACCATCATCATTTATATGATTTTAATAATCATATAATTTGTTCAATTTTTGTTTTAAAAAAAAATTAGGATAAAGATTGTTTATATTATAAGTGTATTCACACATGAATTCATAGTCAAAATTCAAAAAATACAAATTAATATAAAAAAAACCTATTATAGAAAAGAACATGCTTAATCTAATTAATTGGGTTTTAAAAAATATTATAAATATATATAGTTTTATTTTTAAATGGTTCTGGTATGATATAAATAAAAGTCGTTTAAGCTTAACGACAAATAATTATAAAGAAAATCTCAAAAATTAGTTAATCAACCTAGTGTATATTATTGTACAATAATTATATTAAAAGTAACTCATGAAATATTTCACCTATCTTTGTAAGGATTAGTTAGTTAGTTACTAGTAAATTCATCTTTAGTTTTTTTACCCCTACATGGAAGAATACATTTCTGTGGTTTTTGTTTTGAGAGACATATATATTGAATAAAATGAAATGAAATATCTTAAAATAAAATAATTATCAAATGAAAAACAAAATATAAATAACATCTAACTAACTATAAAAGTCACTTAAAATCTGATCATATAAATACTAACTATATTTTTTTTACATATGTATATATATTTTGATATAAATTCCAAGAATCAAAGCATGTAGTTTTATAATATTCTATATTTAACCTCAAAATTACCTCAAAATTTAGAGTCTTAAAAAGTTAGTAAAATTAATATTTTAAAAATTAAATGGAGTTACCAAGCCCATCCATGTATGCAAACAGGCCGGAATGAACGTATATTATTGGCCCAATATTCTTGAAAAAACAGGCGGCTACTTGATTTCCTTCTCTATAAACAAGATGGACTGGTGTATATTATTTCAATTAATAGCCCCCCATCAAAACTAAAAGGATTCTATGGTCAGTAAATTGAGACAAATTTAATTGCAATGCGATGAATTAATACTAAGCCGCCCCAATATTTGAGATGCCCCAATTTAAAAAAAAACGAGGTTTGAACTCATGACAAAATAATAATTATATATTTTTTTCTAAACCACTTGGAAATACTTATTTATATTTAAAAAATTATAAAAATTTATTTTTTATTTAATTTAAGGGGCTGCCCTAGACCCAGCTCATCCAGGACCGGCCCTGGTGGTATCCCGTATCCGTCCCGATCGTCGAACTTCTTCCATTCCTGTCCTAATTTTTATCGGGAATTTTTATTATACATCATCCCTACAAGGCTGTACAGATTGGGGATGGAAAATCCCTTTTGTCTTTTCATTGGTAAATTTAAGAAGAAAAAAAATTATGGAGAAGATAAAAGGTGAGAGGAAATATTTGTGTAAATATTTTTAGTTAAAAACTAGTCTATCATGATATTTTCTCTAGGGAGGGATGTAATGAAAATCACAATATTTTTTTTATTAATTTTATCTTGAATGTTATAATACAAATATATTTATTCATATGATAATATAAAATATATACATATATAATGACATTATTGTAATTTTATATTCGGGACAGGATCAGAATTATCATTTCCGCACCGATCCCCAGACAACGTCTTTTGGGTTTTCTCCGATCTGCCTCGATATCTGGTCAATGTCTTTCGGATTTTCCCGCTCTTCCCCGATCTCCGCTTAACACAGAAAAATTCGTTCCAATCGGTTCAATTACCGTCCGCAGAGTTCTAGGGTGGGGTGAACTAAGCAGACACCTATTGGGCAAAAAAATAGAAACTAAGATCTATGGCACAAAAAAACTACTTTATACCAAAGTTGAAAGTGTGACCTTAATAGTATTGTTACTAGACTAAATGATTTGTGTTAATGTAAATACAAAACTATTATATATTATTTTATGTTTTCTATATAACATACAAGTTAAAAAAAAAATAAGAAGAAAATTTCAACTAGGTATCCCAAAATTTCTTTGTCATTCAAACGGTTTTTAATTATCATCCCAATGGTAAGTGTGGCTCGTGATTCGAAATGAAATTGTTGCAGGGGTAACAGATGGGTGAGAAAGCTTCAACCAATCCATGTTTTGGCTCTCAATTTAGGTCTTATTGAAAAAAATTGGTTTAAATGTGAAGAGTGACCCTTATTCATGTGCTTTATTATTTAGTTATCAGACTCTTCTGAATATAAAAATGACGTATTGTTCTATTTGATAACTTTAATTATAATGGCAATATTTAGATTTTGTAAAATCAATCTTTGCATTATTACAGAATAATAAAAAAGAATCTTAAAATAATTTGTGAGGAGGAATAAGGTATTAGAAGAAAAAAGGTGGATAAGGAAACACTAGCTAGCTATCCATTGGAATGGAATAAAACATCTCATATTGCGGCCAATTAAGCACTCCACGAGAGAATTAAACATTGAGTCCCTACCAAAGTTCCCTAGGAGGAATGCATGATCCATCCATCCTTCAAATCAAATCATCAAATTAATTAATGCAGACGGCAAAACACTTGCTAGTTTCCACCCATGCATCATCACCATCATGATCCCAAGTCACAAAAAAATAATACCAACAAAAGCACTACAATATTAGATTGTCCTACTTATTCAAATCCACAATATCCAAACATTTAATTATTCCCATGGAGGATTCTTTTGTACATCATATTGCCCGGAATGAAGAATATCCTTCCTATTAATTTATTAATTATAAGCTACCTAGGGACTAATTTTAATTGATAAATTCATTTTTAGAATAATTAAACAGTGTTTATTTTTTCTATTTTCTTCTTTTAGTAAATAATAGTAACATAAACTTTACTTAGGTAGTTTAAGTGGCGATAGTAATTTTTAAGAGACCAAAGATTACAGATTTGATTAACCGAAAAACTCTGAATTATCCTATCTTAGTACCCACTAAAAAAAACTTACCAATCCTTTAAGATAGAAGTTGGTATATATTAATCTTCTGCATGTGGTTTTTAATTTTCTGTCTCTTCTTTTCTATTCTTTTGTAAAGATTTTGTGACATTTTTTTCATTGAAATAAACTTTTGTTATTGGATTATAGTATGTAAATAAACTGTTACATTGAGATTTGATAGGATGTGAGTCAGGACTGGATTGGACTAGACTGGACTGGACTGGGGGACCAACATATAATAAAAATAATATATATACTACCTTTGGATGCTGAATCCATCTATCAATTCATGATGTTTCATCTTCTTCGTATGGTGTGGGGTGGGTGTGACAATATTTAAGAGGAACAAAAGAAGAATATTATAATTATAATAAATAACTAGTATGTAACCTAGCAATGATCATGTGCCTGGCTGCTACAGCTTATTACATTTACTGTTCTATTGGCTGGCTTGTCTTTGAACCAATCCCATCGATCTATCTTTTATATTATAAAGTATTTGATTTATAATAGACATTGAAAACATTTTATGTATTAATAAATGAAACAGAGAGAATGCAAACGATACCCACACTAAAGTAGTTCAAGTGACAAGATCTTAAAGTTCAAGGGTTTACGATTCACACTCGAAATGAAACTTTTAAATAGAAGTAAAAAGTGGGAGCAATCAAACCCAAGAGGAAGAAGAAGTCAAGAAAGAGTACTACAAAAACGGACAAATGATAAGAGGACGTTAGTGGGGTCGCTTATTCGCAAACGACTAGTTAGCTAGCTAGCTAGCTTTTATCTATCTGTGTCTGGTTGGCTGGCTGGCTGGCTGGTTGTGTCTGATGAGATTTATATTTAGTGCTTCAGTTTGCAATGGAAGGGAAGAGAAACGAAGAGAAGAGAGGGGGCTCATTTGAAGTGCATGATACCTGTTGGTGGGTTAGGTGGCAGACCCTGCATGACATTGGGACCCCCATCTTTAAATTCAGATTCCTCACCTTCTTCTTAATGGGTGAATCATTTTTTATTTTTTTATTTTTTTTTGTAAGAAAACAAATCTAAATAAATCAATTGCATATTATTGTAAGACTCAGTCATTCCTAATTGTGAAAGAAGAACAAAAACTATTTTTAATGTAAATCAAGGAGTAAGCTCCTATGGAGGAGGGATAATTAGACTTCGATCAGCAACTAAGCTTAGGGGCAAAAGAAGCCCGCCCCAAATCTAACCTTTTTTTAGTTGGAGCGTTATTTATGGCGGGATCCTCATGAAAGTCGATGTCATCGGCCCCTCATCTTCTGTTAGATTTGTCTGAGAAGTTGCTAACATTTGGATCGGAACCTATTGTGGAATATTTTGTGAAATTATTGGGTAAATGTCCGTAACCATTTGGAATTGTTGAGAAGAATGGAATTAAATTAAGGAGTTTTTAAAAGAATGGCTATCTTTCTCATTATCTTCTAATTTATTCTCATTATTTTGGAACGTAAAACTTTGACAACTCTAGTAATCTAATTCTTCTTGTTCAGAGCCATTTTATGAATTTAGTGGAGGTATGTAGCATAATTTATATGAATTTTGTTCTGCCATGCCACGTCAGAGTAGCTTAGTAAAAAGAGTTGTTCTAAACTAAAAATCACGAGTTTGATTCTCTTTGAAAACGCTTTGAATTGAAGTAAAAGGTCATTAATGTGGAGTGGACGTAATTCTAGCTTTCCATAAAAAAAATATTATATGGGTTCTATCGCATTGTAAATTACTCTATTACAGACCTTAAACTCTTTGAAATTTGTTCTCTTTCACTTTTTATGCTTCTTTGTCAAGGTTTAGCCTTTACTGGTAAGTCCAATTACATGTACTATAAGTCTTCTTCCACTCTCACATGTCATGTTTTGATTGTTATATTTTTATATAATGTATGACTATTTTATTTATTTATTTAAAAATTAATAAATGATGCTCTTCCTTTCTCTAATTTTTCTTATTTGATATGGTGTAAATGAATATAATTGTCTATGTCCTTTTGTCTTTTCTATTTAAAGTTCAAATGGATTTAATTATAAAAATTCATTTGAATCTAACGTAGAAAATCAAAATCATTAAAAAAAAACATAACAAATGAAGGAACATAACCATCCCAATAACAAAACAATTTACAAACTATAAATACAACAATCAACTGATCCTAAGATCCTTGATCAAATCTATAATTTCACAAGCGGACAAATACGGCAAAATGATTAATATCATTAATTTCAAAAAACAAAATTTGGTGGAACACCATCTAAACATTGGAGTTAGAGATGAGCAAATTGAGTCATTTGTGTTAGGTTGGTTTTAGTTCAATATGTGCTATCCAAATTGTCCATTAATTTTATTTATTTATTTGTTTTTCACCAAATTCCTTTTCGAATAATTTTTGCAACTGGTGGGTCATCTCATTAGTTGTAGACCTTCTTAGTTGTCCAAGCGAGTTCTTGGATGACTCGCCTCCTCCTTCGGCATTGCAATTGGTGAAAAAATACTCAATGTCGGTTATCATTTAATGGATCACCTAAATAGACAAATCGAAGATTCATGAAAACAGGATTCTTCATAGCTTTTTGATTATCTTAACCCTACTAAGGTAGTTCAGTAGTAAAAGTCGGCTTAAAAGATCAAAAAGTCACGGATTCGATTTCATCTAGAAACTCTTTGAGTTTAAGCGGGGAAGTAGGTGTCATGCTAGCTAGTTCTCCTTTAATTCCAACAACAACAAAAAAAAAAAAAAACTCTTTTTTTTATTTATTTTGTTATCGTGTTCTTATATATATATATATATATATATATATATATATATATATATATATATATATATATATATATATATTAATGAGAAATGTAGGTAAATTTTTAAGAGAATTTTAATAGAAAATGATGTATCATGAGAGTGCAATAAAAAATTGATTTTTTTTTCTATTATTATTTTCGCTTATAGAAGGACACATAATTTACTAATAAAACTTTTACAAAAGTTCCTTAACTATCTATTTCTCATTTATATATATTTATTGTGGAGGTATATATATTTTTGTCAAGCCATTTCAATATTTTTATTTAATTAATTTTACTTGGGACACACCAAAACAACCATTCTTATAGCAAATAGTTCTATCTTCCCTTAAAACCCACATTTCGCTTACTAATTGTTTAATAATTTCTTGCATTAAGTGCTCAAAACATGTATGGATTCTAAATTTTTGTGATATAGTTAGAACACAATTTGATTGATCTAGCAATAAAGATTATTACTCTCAAACAAAACTTAAAAACAAATCACATTAATTGTTTCTAATTAACTAATCATATCTTTCAATTCATTTAATTTTCCAAAAATAAATAAATCCTTAATGTAATCATATAACCCAAATATAGTTTATTGATGAGAAAGAATTAGAGAGAAATCTACTTTGGGATTTGATATATGGCTTTTAATTCTTGTTATCGATGGCATGGGATGAGTCCCAATGAAGTTAATTAATTATAATATATTCATGAATAATAAAAGCAGAAGTAATTTATAATTAGAAAATGTAACATTGAGCAAGAAGCTATATTTATGGACCAGTAGTATATGGTAAAGAGGAAATTACTCAACCAAATTGCACCATCTTTTTTAGCTAGTTTGGTGAACTGTTGGGGGGCCCTTGTTCTTTCTTCTTCTTTTGCTGCTGCTGCTGATTCTGCAGGAAAGAGAGGTGGTTGTGACTTGTGAGGTACAACAAATGCTTAAAAAAAATACAGATCCATCCAAGAC
Organism: Impatiens glandulifera; assembly: GCF_907164915.1. Taxonomy (NCBI): domain Eukaryota; kingdom Viridiplantae; phylum Streptophyta; class Magnoliopsida; order Ericales; family Balsaminaceae; genus Impatiens; species Impatiens glandulifera. Next base: position 61,730,731 of record NC_061863.1, read on the forward strand.
ACACAACAAGACATTATCAAACGTCCCTTTCTCATCACAGTCCATCCCCCATCTTCATCTTCATCTTCAAGCCCATACAAAGATCAATTCATATTAATTCATTAATTAATTAATTAGGATTTTAAGGTTATTCTATATTAATTAATAATACGAAACATACTTCAGCTACAAAAATGTCCTCAACTGCCTTAGCTTTTAGTTTGATAACAAAATCAATGGTTCAAAAACAAAAAAAAAAAATATATTAAACCAATTGATTTATTATATCCGCAGCTAACTAACTAACTAGAACCAAACTTACCCTCAACACTTCCTTCTTCAGCCTTTTCTTTCACATTCTAACTATATCCTTAGCTTGCCCATCAATATATATATATTTATATAATATTAATTGTTAATAATACTTTTTATTGTATAAGGCCTTGTTAGATAGGGATTTTTCTTTTTCTTTTTCTTTTTCAAGGAAGATCGAACATTTCTATTGATCTAATTACTCTTCTTTTCCTAGGCTTGCCTTTTCAAATTCAATTAACCCAAAACAAGTTACTAGTAGTATAAGTTATGAATTAGATAGTCATAATAAAAAAATTTTTATTTAAAAGATTAGTATGACCTCCCATCATCATGAAATATATTTTAATATAGAGTGTTTTAAGTAAAAAATCAAACTCGTGACATTTATTTTTTTAGACACCTATTCTTAACCCTTGAACTCTAGACCAAACTATCATATTTTTGTTATCATAATCCAAATATTGGCCTCAACAATTGAATCATTTTCATGGCTGCCCCGAGATTGGATTCACATACCCATTTTTTCCCAAAATTTCAACTTTTTAAAAGAAGTAAATTATAGATTTATAATATTTTAAGATTTAAATTATAAATAATTGTTTAGCTTAAAAAATAAACATAAACCGAGTTTATGATTGTGGAACGTTATAAATTAAAGTCTAGCATCTTCATTCAACAAATAAAAAAAAAATCCAAATCATACTTAAAAACAACCGATTTGCTTTTTTACAATGAAACTAAGAAGTTAAGAAGAGACGTCCCAACTTCTTTTATCATTATTATTATTATTAATATTATTAATTTTGATAAGGAAAAGAAAAGTCCCATCACTCTCCCCCCTCTTCACACGGACAGAAAGTGACGTCTCTCTTTCACACACACACTTGACACGTTCAAAAGATGATGAGTGTAACAAACAATAACAATGGTGATCGATGATGATATGTTGATATGATATTCATAGAGTTAGAAGTATATAAGCATCCTTCATCCACCACCAATTAATGCGCTCACCCTCGATCATCTCCCCCCAAAACTGATTCAATTTTCCATCTTTAATCATCATCATCACCATCACCCAACAATTCGATTCGATCCGACCGATCAAAAACCAATATAATTAACCCCCCCCTCTCTCTCTCTCTCTCTCTCTCTCTCTCTCTCATCTCTCTGTTATCTGATCATATGATCGAGAAAGATTAGGCTGATGACTAGTTGCACAGAAATGGCCTTCTTCCCAACCAACTTTATGCTTCAAACTAGTCATTCTAATGAAGAAGAAGATCCCGGCCATCTCCACAATAACAATAATAATAATAATAATAATAATCATCCTCCTATTTCACTCTCACCATTCTTCCCTCCATGCACCACCTCCCATCATGACTTCCATGGTATGTACTTTTACTTTACTCATCTTCAATCTCTCTGCTATCTAGCTAGCTAGCTAGCTAGTTTAAATATATAATGGGTAATTACTAAACTAACTTATGTGTGGGTAATTCGATCAGTGTTAGGGAAAAGATCCATGTCGACATTCTCAGGTGGTGGGATAGAAGCATCCACAACTTGTGACCATCATAATCATAATCATAATCATAATCACCATCATCATGAAGAAGGAAATGTAGGAGAAGATGATTTATCAGACGACGGGTCACTTCAACTAGGTGGAGAGAAAAAAAGGAGACTAAACTTAGAACAAGTGAAGACACTGGAGAAGAATTTCGAATTGGGAAATAAGCTTGAACCAGAGAGGAAAATGCAGCTGGCTAGAGCCCTTGGACTTCAACCTCGGCAGATTGCGATTTGGTTTCAGAATAGAAGGGCGAGATGGAAGACCAAACAGTTGGAGAAAGATTACGATGTTCTCAAGAGACAATTCGATGCACTTAAAGTAGACAACGATGCCCTTCAAACTCTAAACCATAAACTTCAAGCTCAGGTAAAATCATTGAAAGCAGGGGAGGATAATCATAATCATAATCATAATCATCATAATCTTCATCATCATCATCATCATCATCATCAATATCATAATCAGACAGATCAATCCATAAATCTAAACAAACTAGAGACTGATCATGAAGAAAGTGAAAGCAGTTCTGATGTTGTGATCATGAAGCTTGACATTTCCATGATGCCTAATTCATCTTCATCAGCAACAGCAACAGCAGCAACAATAGAGCCAGCAGGAGGAACGAATAGTAGTAGAGGAAGCTTGTTCCCAGCAGTACCCATGATCAAAGCTATGGGTAATCATCATCATCATCATCAACTATTTTTACAGGGTCCATCACCTAATTCATCCTCAAAGAACAGAACCTCTGACCAGCAGCTCAATAATTACCCCAACAACGATCCAACGGCTGTTAAAGAAGAGAGCTTCAGCAATATGTTCTGTGGCATCGATGACCAAACAGGATTCTGGCCATGGTTGGAGCCACAGCATTTCAATTGATGAATATCACCATGCATTCGTATAATCATCATCATCATTATCATCATTACTCATTAGTACCCACCTTTATTTATTTTGAAAATTAAACCTTGAGAATTACTTTTAATATATATATATATTGTATAAAGTAAGTATCTTTCTTTCATATAAAGTAGCGGTTGTTGTTTCATCATTTCAGGCGCAAAGGTACTTTGATCGATCTTATATTATATATGTTCAATTTAATATGAATTTGTTCGCACTTCTTCAGTCAATCCTCCTAGTCCTAGCTCGATCGATAGTAAATACACTACGTATTACTGGATAATTATTAATTATGATTTTCCGGACAAGATCCGTATATGAAGGATCCATTATATATATTAACTTGAATATAATATGTGCTGATCAAGATTTTTAGTACCCTTGTATGAAATTTAATGAATATTAAATATAAAAAAAAAAAAGTATATATATTTCAAATAACCCATATAGGATATGGAAGAAGCTGGAAGTGAAATTATTGTTATTATTGCGTCAGCAGCAAGGCAGAGGAGAGAGAAGATAAGAGGGAAAAGGACAAAAGAGATGGTACGTAGAAGAAGGAGAAGAAAACAAGGGGATATTTTTGATTATGCATTGAACTTGTAAACATTGAACATAGGCCACCCCCAACTGCTCCCCTGCCATTTTTCTCAGGGACACCCATCTCTATCCCCATCCCATCACCATTTTCAATTCTTCATCATACTCAAATCATTTCAATTTTACTTTCATCTTTTTATATTAATAGGATATCATTTTTAATGATGATTAATACTTTCCAATTAAATAGTTTATTAATTTTAGAATTACCCCCAACAACATCGGATGATCAAACAAGTCCTAATTCGTTAGTGCATGTGACTGGACGGACTATGTGGTGGGTGCTGTCATGCATCCAGTTGATTGATGGCAGCCCTTTTTTTCATCTCTTTTTTCTGTTGTGTAGGCCGGGTTTTGGCACAGATTCTCACAGATTTCCTTTCATATTTCCCAATTGCTTATTGATTTTATTCCAAAAAGGTCTCTAGTGTGAAAATGCTTAATTTCAATGTATACGAATGGTTGTATATGAATGGTTGAAATCGAGAATTATGATTAATTTGAATATGTATGTGAGAATAAATAGGTATTTGGGTCAGGACGGGGTTGATCATAGGAATGATAATGAGGCGATTCGGGACGGGGAATTCATTTACCATTCCCGTCTCATCCCTTTCAGTTTCGGGAAAAAATCATCACAAACCAAACAATTCAGTTACCACGGAACGGTTTCAAATTGTCATCCTTTGTTGACTCGTTCGCACATAAACTTAAAAATGTTATATACACAAGTTTCGAACTCACACCCTCAAAGTATAAGTTTAACATTTTAACCAATTAAGATAAATAACACTTTATATTTTAAATTCAACTTCAAAATTAATTATAATATAACATTTATAACAATCTAACTCTAATATTTTAAACAATTAAACTAATAATATTTTAAATTTGTTTATATAATTTAATATATATATATATATATATATATATATTTCTCATAATTATATATACATATTTAATATTATATATAATTCTTAATCATATCAATTATATATTCATACATAAAATTATAAAAATAAATCAACAATCTTAAATTGTGTAAGGGTTAAGTGTTCATTATACATAATAAAGATTAAGGGTTTAAATCTCACCTGGTGCAAATTTGTACTAATTATAAAGAGGCAATAAAAAATATATTGGTTGACAAAAGTGAGTTGGTAAGTGGGGGACGGAGATCTCGCTAATTTCACTAATATGGTTTGATATATATTTTTTATATAAAATAAATGATATTTTAGTAATTTTGTTTATGAATTAAGTTATATAATTTATGAGTGAGGAAGTATATAATATTTAATTAAGTTAAGGCCTTGTTCGGATTTTGGTTATTCAAATAACTAAAAAAATTTAAACATCACTTTGGTCTCTCTTATCTATTAAATCAATTAATTCAAATCAAAACACTAAAATATCATATATTTTAAATTATTATTATACCTTGTTTGATGAATGAGTTATTGAGATAAAATTCAATTTTTATCCCAAAACTCAATCATCACATCATCAATCTAATCAATATATTTATCAATTAAAATGTCAAACTTATTCCTTACTTTTTTTTTTATTAATATAAATTAATTATTAAAAAAAATCTAAAGAGATAAAAGGATATTTTGATAAAAAATAAATAAATAAAAATTACTTTTTTTTCTACTTTTAATCAAAAAATGTTTTTTTTTAAACCTAAACAAAACTCAAAAAAACACTTACTCAAATAAGTAAGTCTTTCTATAAAATATATATATATATATATTCTCAAATTCTTAAAATTATCGTCTCATCATTTTTTACCTCCATAGGTTATTTTAATAACCCAACCTATAAAGGCTTAAGATTATCTAAGAAATATTAATTGTAATAGGAATTTTAATTTTAATTTTCTAAAGTGAGTTTTTTTAAGGAAAAAAATCTACTATCTCAATTTTAATCAACCAAATATTAAAATATTTTTACAAATTCAACTAACTAAAAACTTAAATAATTTAAATTTTCGTCAAATATTTTTTTTTATCCAAAAGACCAATAAAAATTCCAAATTGCCCAAGGTCAAACAAGCTCTAAGACAATAATAAAATTCTGGAACTTTATCAATAAAATTACGAGTAAGTTTCTTTTCAATCAAATTCGTCAAACAAAAATTTTATGAGTAAGTTTATTTTTCAAAAAATTCTGAAACTTTATCAATCAAATTATTAATATTTTATTATTAGAATAATAAAAATATTTAATATTTAAATTTTATAAAAAAAAATTAAGTAAAAATAATTGGAATCACCCAGCGAAATAATCCAATCATATACTTCCTCGGATCATGTGATATGAACAATTAAATGTTTTTTTTATATATATTATATATTTTTTTAATATAAGGCTCATTCATTGAAAATTAAATTAACATAAAACAACTAACAAAAACAATTTTCAGATATAACAAAAGAATCATTAAAAAAAAGGTATGGCTTTGTTTCGAAGAGCTATTAATTTTGCTGTCAATTTTCTTTGAATAAGGGATGTGCTTTGTTCTATTTGTTTTTCTTCAAAAGTTGAAGTGGAGGTCCCTTCATTAGATTATTATGTTAAAAAAAACATTATGATATATAGTTTTATATTCACATTAATTTTTTTTATAAGTATTTTGATATACTGTAACACTGTTACACTTAAATGGCCCATTTTTTTTAATAACTTGGAAGAAGATTTGAATCAAAAATTTTAGAACATAAGTTCTTGTGAAATACGAGTGTCTCCATAAAGGATTTTTTTTTATTATATACATAGATTTAAAAAAGATTATTTAGATTCTCTTACATCACATATTTTTTATTTATTAAATTACTTAATTTATGAATTATTATTTTTTAATTATAAGAGGATATTATATCATAAATTTTATTTCATAACCCAACTAATCCCGTATTTTATCAAATAAATTAAATTTTAATTTTATAACTTAATTTCCTTACATCAAACAAGCTCTACTTGTTGGTAAAACTGTTCTATCTTTTCAAAAACCATTAACAGGGTACAAATTAACAACTCAAATGAAAGATGAGTAATAACTTTTATCACTTTCATTTGGTCATTTTGACTGTTAAAACGATTGATCGTTAAAAAATAGTTAAAATGTTATTTTGTACTTAATATTTGATGAAAATATAAAGCATAGTTTTGAAACCCGGTCCGGTCCGCCGGTCAAACCGGCAAACTCAGTGAACTGGTCGTTAAACCGGGTTGAATTGATGAAAAAATCAAAAATGCAATCAATCCAATTAAACCCGGCCAACCCGCCGGTTGGACCGGAAATTCGGCAGCCCGGGTTAACACGCGAGTTTATCCTATTAAAAAAAATCACTTTTTTTTCTCACTTATCATTCTTTCAGTTTCTTTCTCCCTGTTTTTGGTTTCCGTTGATTTTACCTGTTTCTAGTTTCATGTTGATAGATTGTCGATTTCTAGTTTCATTACTTAAGAGTTTGTGTTTATTTTAATTGTATTGTCCCAAATAGAGACAAAATTGCGAAATAATATTTTAAATTTTGGTCTCTACAATTTGATTTATTTTTTCTATTTTTCTATTATTTTATTATTATATGACTTAGTCTTTTCACCAGATTGACGATCGGGTCGAAGTTAATATAAAGTAGGATAATATGTATTTCGTTCTATTAATAATATATTTAGGTAAATCGTAAATATATATAATTATATTTATCTGGTCTTTACAAATTAGGGGTTCATTGCTCAAATATTAACTAGCTACCCAACCCAAATGGCTATGTTTTGAGTCTTTTAACCCAAAATGGGTTTGTAGAACTTTTTTTTAATGGTTTATAACCTAGTCTTAGAATTCAAGTTCAATAAATAATTTTTATTTTATTTTAAGACATTAATAAAAAAAAATTTATGACTCTAGGATGTTTGGTCAATTTGTGCTCATCTAACTTTAAAATATGTAGGTCAATTTATATAGCTAGGTATTAAACTTTTTAAAAACAATTCCAGTTTTAGTTTTAAGTTTTAAAGGAGATGAATATTATTTAAAGTTCTAATACAAATAATAGAATTGAACTGCCTAATTCTAATATATATAATAATGATGCTTAATTTTTAAAATGTCTGAATTGTCGGGTCGAGAACTGTGATTAATTTAGATATATATGTGAGAGTAAATTGATACTTGAGTCGAATTGTGGGTTGACCCGCCCATAAACTTAAAACGGTTAAAAATAAAATTAAAAATGTTATAGGTATGGTTTAAACTTGCAACTTAACCAAACAAGTACAATCTTTTAACTAACTAGGCTAATAACATTTTATATTTTAAATTCAACACCAAATTTGATGAACGCGGGACATTTTAACAATATAAGTTCAACTTTTTAACTAACTAATCTATATATATATAAAGTGTCCGGATTGTCGGATCGAGAACCGTGATTAATTTGGATAGATGTGAGAGTAAATGAATATTTGAGTCGAATTGTGTGTTGATCCGCCTATAAATATTTTTACTGTAATATTTTTTTCACGAATTTTTATATTATTATTCGTGTAAATGCACGGGATTCATGCTAGGGATACATGCTAGTTGAAATAAGAATTTTACTGCCAAACATAATTTAAGAAAATTGTAGTGGCATTGTTACAAAAATTCTACCTTATTCTTGTTAATTATAGTTGTAACTATTTTTTTCTCGAATAGTTAAATTTGTTATTATTTATGTGTGTGCATAATTAATGGTCCACGTGGAAGGAAATATCTACCTTATGCATGTATGGTTGGCATGACATTTTTTTGTCCACACCATTAAGTATTTGAAAGAAATTGTGACAATATTTCGAAGGGAGCAAATGAATAAAACTACCAAAATATTTGGACGGAATACTCTTGGAACCAAATGGAGTTTTTTAAAGCATAAAACTATATATTTCATTAATTAATTCAATTAAGATGAAAACCATAAAAAAAACAATTTAGTACAAATAAGTTACAATATATAAAATCTAATTACATCCCTACCAACTCAATTAAAAATCAAACAAGATCGAAATGACAAACGAGCTATAATTAATCTGAAGGGGATAACGAATCACAACGAATACCGACACATCAAAATGTTGTCGTTTGTGGGTGACAAAGTCTGAAACTTAATTTGACTAAAGAATAAGAAATTGATTGAAACGGTGGAGGTGTAAATAGAATTTTGAAATTTCAAATAAAATATCTTTCCAATTTTGTTTTTATAATTTCCACTTTTGATCAAGAAGTCAAAATTAAAACTGCTTTCGTTTCTTTTTTAGAATGGGAAAGCCAATTTGTTGTCATCACTGAGTGGCAGCTGCATCCCACTTTTAGATTCGCTTATATATATTGATCCATCCCTCTGCATGTGGATACAACTTTTAATATTTTAATTTTTTTTAATAATTTAACTTAATTGATAATAATAATAATAATGTGACTCAAATTTAGTCCATCCATTTTGGCGGGAGTTTTATGAATATATGTAAATGGTCAAGCAAGAAAAAGACAACAAAGATGGGGATGTATGGATTGATCATATCAACAGTTTTGCCCCCCACTTGGCACATGCATAATCCCATCACAGAGACATTTCCTAATATATATATTTTTTAAATATATATATTATTATATTATTTGTTCTGCTAGCTAGCTGGTAACTGTTTGTTGTTTCCATTAATTCAAATCTCAGAAATTCCAGCTCAGAGGAGCCCACAACAACTATCAATTTGTTTGATATGTCATATATTAATAAAAATACTTATATTTCATTGTCTAATCAAATATATATGATTATTCTCAAGTATATATATATATACCATTTATATATTATGAGTTTTCATCTCAAATTAAACCAAGTTTGTCGCCAGCTTGCCTTGTGGTGACTTCTATAATTCATATATGTTGTCTCTCTTTATTAAAGATGGAGATGAAGTTTCCAAATTTTAATGTGTTTTGTATATATATTTAATTAATTGGTAAAAAATATCAATTAAAGTACTTTAGAACAAACTTAATTATTAGCTAGACCATGTAATCCTTCACTAATGATTATGTTATGTTATTGGTCATGAAGTATGCGGTTGAAGAAACCTTAATTAGTGATCAGAAACTAAAGTTAATTTTATTGTTAAAACATATTATAATAAGATATTATTTTAATATCATAATATAAGTAAAAGAATATATTATATATTTGTGGTTATAAATTTAAGGATTTTTTTTTTTATGAAATATTGCTTCATTTCATAAGTGTATTAAAATTTTAACTTTTAGATAAAAAATTTAAATTTTCATTCCACTAATAAAATATACATCATTTCTTACCAAATTTTCTATATTATTACTTTAAATTTAGTAACTTATACATATTATAGTTGAGGTTGGAGTCATGAACTATAGGGTAACGACAAGTTCCAAAATTAAAATATATATAATATCTTGAAGCACTTTAATTAGGATTTACTAATAAATAAATAAATAAATAAATATATATATATATATATATATATATATATATATATATATATATATATATATATAATCTAGTTAGTTATTAAACAACATTAAAAATTGCTTGCATTATTCGTCATTTTGTTATAGATGTTTTTGAATTGATGAAATAATTCAATTATAGTCTTTTTTTTTTTTTTTTTTTTTTTTTACAATGCAGATTTTTGGTTGGCGAAGACTCTTCGATTAGTTTTTGGAATAAGGTATGGTACAGTGTCAAAAGTCTTTACTCATCGTACCTGGTCCTTGCATCGATTGCTATATGTAGAGATGCTACAGTCAAAGACATGTTTGACACGAGTTCTAATAGTTTTGCAATGATCGAGAATTAGGTATAGAAGAAGACTAAATGCTGAAGAATTAGCTTCACATGATAGAGTGTTGACTTGGTGAGGCTTAAAGAGGTGAATCCAGGTTTGTGTGATATTTTGCGTTGACAAGATATTGATAATTTAAGGTTAGTCATTGTTACTCTATAATTGCGAAGAATGCTCCTTACGGTGGGAGAAGTTGTGGGACTCTAAGTTCTCATCGAATATCTCGTTCTTTTGATGGAGTGTCATACATGGAGGGATTTTGATAGATGATAAGTGCATGAAAAAAGGTGCATTATGGAAAGTCGTTGTAGAATGTGTCATAAAGAAGTGAAATCGGCGCCTCACTTGCTCTTACACTATGATGGAGTGATTGCGATTTGGAGGTTATTATGGAACATGACTGATATTCAGTGGGTTATGCCGGAATCCATCGTTAGTTGTTGGAAAGTGTGAATAGAGACGGTGAGTTCAGTTGGTCTGAGTCATTGAGCCCCTATCTTGCTTATCTTCTGGTGGATCATTTGACTTGAAAGAAATCGTAGAACGTTTAGTGATCATTATCGATCAATGCGTTTAATTCATAATTCTATTATTATGACAATCGGAGAAGTTTTATTGGGTAAATCAATTGAGGTAGTTGGTGAACTCATCGATCTTATTAAAGATCTCCGTGCTTATAATTAAAATTTGTTCTTTTTATTTTATCATTGGTGAACTATTTTGTGTTAGTATTTTATTTTTAATATCTTACTTTTAATTTTTTAATATTTTTATCGCTGATATTAAACAATTCTCTTTATATCATTTTGCATTGATAATTTAAAAAAAATGATGTATTGTTGATTATGGTCTCGAGGCTGTGTAGCATCTTGCTTTGGATGGGTCATGGCTGGCATATGCATGTTTTGAGTTAGGATATAAATTGGGTCTAGGGGTTTTGGAAAGATTATTAGGTATATATTATTTTTGTACTTAGTTCTTTAAATAATCCAAATTCAAAAAATATCATTTTATTTTATATTTTTTTATTATATCATTTCATTCATTAATTATAATATTATAATTTTTTTTTTATTATATATTAATATCCATAAAAAATTTTTACCCAAATATATCTTTACCTCCTTAAAATTATCATTAATTATTATTTTTAAAATAACCCAAGTTTTTTTTTAATAACCTTTGTCCAAACACACCGCCTAAGAGTTTATTATCTGAAAAATAAATATATTACTAAAGTTATGGTCTCTTACTTAAATTAAGTTATTTTTTAGTAAAAAGTAAATCAAGATATTGTTGTTTTAGCTTAACTATTTTTTATGATAAATAATCAATGGATATATATATTTGATTATTTTTTTATACAGTAATGGTTCCTTTTTAAAAATATACATTAATTATTTAATTAATTAACTATTAGATATCAACAATCTCTTGATTCTCTTCTTCTGTAAAAGTATAATTAAGAGTTCAAAACTATTTTAAAATTATAGTAAACTATTAATTAAAATGGGACAATCCATATTTCCTTACAGGATCCCAAAAATAATGTTACAGATGAAAACATAATATCAAGGCATATATAATTAATACAAAAGTACTTCCACCTTTAGAAACCTAAACTGATTACTATATTATTACACCAATTTCAAGTTAATTATTAATTTAGCAACTACTAATTTCCAGAATCCATACACTAAATTGGGGTGCATTTAAATTCAAATTTAAGCTTTGACTTATATGTGAAATTAAGTGCAATTTCACTTTTGAATCAGCAACGAGGACAGTAACAATAGTTACATCGTATATTCAAATGGCCAGCTTTCACTAATTATTCACTTGATGACAATAATAAAAAAACCAATCATTCCATTCAAAGTTCATAAAATAACTTATGTAAGAAGGCAAGACTTTTTTAAGCATAAGATTTCAGGCTCTAGTAACTTAACTATATATGAGAATTTTATTACATTATTAATTTGATGGAAGTTGAATCTGAGCACACAAAATGAAAAGGTAACAGTGTGAACTATCTACTTTTTTTTAATGTGAAAATTAGTTTTTTTTTTTTTTTTTTTGAAAAAGGTATATGTATATTAAAAATAAAAATAAAAATCGTTTAGCACAACGATAAAGCATGACATAAGAATAAAAAAAAAATGACACTAATAAATTATCGAGCTCATAATTAATCCTCGAGAAAGCGATTAACTCCCTGACAGATTCTATCGGTTTTCTTGGTAATCCAAATATGTAGGTATGCATATTAATTAGTCACATCAATCCAAACTTCACAGCGACAATTCAAAAACTCGAACATCACTTAATGAATCTCAGTAATACTGCTAAAAATAAGTAAGTTGTTGAAAATTTAATTTAATGTTGAAAATTAGTATCGCCCAAAATTATGACATTCCCTCCAACTTAATGTTTTCAAATATCTTCGACTATGGTAAATATTTGGATGACTTGTTGTGGATCAATGGAAATCCATAGGGATAGATGATCTAGTGTCTTTTGGAGGACTTAGCCGTGTATCAATGAAAGTCCATAGACCTAGATAAGAAGTGGAGGACTTGGATGGATCGATGGAAGTTCATAGGGCTAGATATGGAGTGGTTTCCATTACGCTAATTATTTGATAGATAACCTAATCGGAGATAAATAAAAATAACTTTAATAACCAGATTTGTTTTGGTTTCACTAGATGAAAGTTACACCCTTTTTTTGAGCCAACCACAAACATATTCCAATATGAGAATGATTTTTTTGTATCTCTATTTTTTTTTTTTGTTACTTACATTCTTTGATGTGGTATATTTGTTTTATTTTTCTTTTAAAAAAGAGAAAGAGGTTCTGATTCTCAACAAAGTATAGAGTGGCATTTAGATTCCTGTATCCAAAAACAAAGGTGCTTTATTTGAAATTTGAAAGCAAAAGATGAAAGGACCTAACTAGCTAGGAATTGTGGTGCATGGATTGGATTGGATTGATATTACCAAAACCAGATATGGACAGACACTAGTAGATGAGAAAGTAAGTATAAATGATATAGGATATATAGTTATGGATGGACCGGGCCAGACCGAACCGAAGCGGGGCCAAACAGAAGCAGCTAGATATTGATTGAGGAATGATGATGATCGATCATATTCATATATGCGTGTGGTCTTCTCAAGGTGGAAGTTGGCTCACGAAATTAACACATCATGCATTCATTGCTATTACATGTCCTCCATAGGCCATAGCCATAATTATGAACTTCTTCTACTGCTTCAATTCAAGAGATTTGTTTGTAGTTAAAACCTAATCTATTATTATTATTATATATATGCAGCTACGCTAGCAGGTTATTAATGGAGGGAAGATGTACTGCACTAGTTAATATGTAAGAACCCCGTGGGAGGAGCTTAATTTGAGTAGTTTTTTTGAACCCTAATGAATACGCGCGCTCAATAGCGAGGAGTCCGTTGTTTATTTACTCTACCACATTTCTAGACAGAGACCTGAAATCATCCGATCGATCATCCATTGAAGTTGACGATCTTTTTATTATTATTTTTCACTCAGCCTATCTGGATCTGCGCTTTCTCATTGCGTACGTATGAATCTAATCACGTATCTCAATAGATTGCTTCATTATTTATCATTGTTCAATTTATATGTAAGCAGGTGGTGCGATTCATCTTTTGACCGCAACTTGCTCTTTTTGAGGTCGTAATTTTGTCAGGATTAAACGAAAAAGTTCGAATGCCAGTTTTGTTGTCCTGTTTGAAAGCAATCTCTGTACTGAATTTACTTCTGTCGTGTTTTATAAAGCAAATCGAAAGAGGATTGGTTTTTGGCTTCGGCATGTGAGATTCATTGAAGAATAAGAGTAAGAAGTAAGAAGAACCAATGGACATGACCAATAGAAAGGAACGGCATATCGTCTCTTGGTCTCAAGAGGTATTTTCTACATCTGATTCTCTGTTTCTTCTTCTTTTCTTACTTCTCCCTCAACTGGCTGAGAAAGATACCATGATGTTTCAGGAGGATGATATTCTTCGTGAGCAAATCCACAAGCATGGAACGGACAAGTAAATTAAACATGTTTTCCTCTGGTTTAAATTTTGATGTGTTTTTGGATTCATCCTCATTTCCCCCCCTTTTTCTTTCTCGCATTTGAATACAGTTGGTCAATCATTGCATCCAAATTCAACGACAAAACCCCAAGACAATGCAGAAGAAGGTTAATTAATAAGATCTCTGAAATTTTTCCAATAGAGAAAATATCCAACACAAACCAATATACTTTGCATCATCCATCATATAGTTGATGTAAATGTAAAATTACTGTTTCAGATGGTACACTTATTTGAATTCTGATTTCAAGAAAGGTGGATGGTCTCAAGAGGAAGACATGCTCTTATGTGAGGTGAGTTCCTTGTGAAAATTTGAAGAAGATAGAAAAAATGAAACTGGTATATTTGTGCATGGTTCATTCCTCGAGTGTGCGGTTTTTGTGTGCAGGCTCAAAAGATATTTGGGAATAGATGGACTGAGATAGCAAAGGTGGTTTCAGGCAGGTATTATCATTTCATTAGGTTCTCTAATGGGAGATAGATGGATGGTCTATATTTAATCTTTAGGCGTAACTTACATTCCATCTTCGATTTTCTTTACTCATACAGGACTGATAATGCTGTCAAAAACCGATTTTCTACATTGTGTAAGAAGAGGGCGAAACACGATGCCTCAACAAAGGAGAACATTGCTGCTTATTATCTCAATCCAATTACTAACAAAAGGGTTATACCAGAACCTACTTCATGTATCAAGAAAATGAGGTTGGTTTTAAAAATGTTTTGAGTAGCAACTGTTAGATTTCAGTTGGTTTAGGAGTGTATCAATTTAACCGAAAAAGACTGCAGATCAACTCCGAATAAACAGATAAGACCTCCATTTACTGTACTTTCTCAGAACATCATCAACTCGAGAAAACATGTTGGCGGTAAGTATACAAGTCACATTTTCTTTTACTGTAAATTGGTTTTGGTAATGATTATTTGTTTCTTTTTTGTGATGGGGAAGTAGATGATGGTAGCAATCAAAAGTTTGAAGGAACATATCTGAAGAAGGATGATCCAAAAATAACTGCATTGATGCAACAAGCGGAACTTCTAAGTTCACTAGCAGTCAAGGTCAAGGCTGACAATACAATACAGAGTCTTGAAAATGCATGGAAGGTGAGAAGAGGAAAGGCAGTGGTCCCTTTGTTTGTTTTATTTTCATCAATGAATATTAAATGGTCCAGTTTCATCAGTAAACCACGTGCTGCCTTTCTTATCAAAGATTTCAAAAAATAAATAGTTTTTTTTATACTGTAGCAAATATTACATTTCAGGTTATCCAGGAATTTATCAATGGAGGAAAGAAAGGAGGGGATTTGTTGGGAAGTAAAATTCCGGAAATGGGTTTTGAGCTAGAGAACATGAAAGAATTAATAGCGGAATTGAGCTTTAGTAATGAGGATAAACGAATATTTTGGAGGTAAAATTCTTCCTAGGCCGGCCAATAATATCTTAGTTCTAATTAACAGTAAAAACATGTCGTTGGGTAATAGGCAACCTGATTTATACGATTCATCGCCAAGCAGTTCTGAGAACAGCACAGGATCAGCCACCGGTGACATGTCCAATCAATTTCATTTCAATCAAGATAAACAAATAGGTGATCATGGAATGTGAATTTTCTTCTTTTAGAAAAGCCATTGTATTTTATTTATCCATTGATAAACATTTTGTGTTCTTATTTATGCTTTCAGAAAAGATGCCAAATGAGAATAGCGATAAGAACAAAAGTAGGATCAATTCAGCATTCTCGAGCACAGAGTTCAGCTCTCCTCTTCAAGTAACTCGAGTCTTTGGGTCTACTCCAAAGTTTTCAGAAAGCGTAAGTTACCATATTCATGTCCAACAAAGTTTAGAAAGGCATGCAGTGAGTTATTAGAAATGTAAACTTTTATTGATTGTAATTTACAGGAGAGGCAATTCCTTATGAAAACACTTGGACTGGAGTCGTCTTCTTCACCCATGAATGCTAGTAAACCACCAAACTGCAAAAGAGCGCTCATCAACAGTCTATAAACATTAGTGTCTTCTCCTTTACTGAGGCATAAAAGTCTAAATAGGGAGGAAGTACTACTCTAGGATTATATATGTTTAAGTTTGACAGTCAAATTAAATATCTCTCTCAAATGTTTTTAATCACATGTGAGTTTCTAATTGATTCATGAGATCTCAAATCAAGCTAGACCCACACACAGCAGAGAATGAGGAAGCATCAGTGGGAGACACGTTTGAAATGTGAAGGGAAGTTTACTCTGTTTAGAAGCTTTGCGAAGATTCAGAGCATTGATAGCCAAATCAAACATTGAGAAAGAAACCTAAGGATTCAATGTTGTGTCAATTATGATTTATGAGGGGTGATCTAAAGACACCAAGATGGATCATTGAATTTTTTCAAAGATCATTGGTTTTGACATGAGCTTTGATGTGAATTGAGTGTTTTTTTTTTTTTTTTTTCTTTGGTAAACTTCAATGTTATTTGACTTGTATTAATCGGTTTGGCCTGAAGAATAAAACTTTTTTGGCTTCCATACAGCAAACAATCCAAAAACCCTATAATTGTCACCACCCTTATGAAAAAGTATTCATTTTTGAATATAGGTCAAAGGATATGATATGACAATGAAGAAGATTGGTGTAAAGTTGTGATATTCAAATGATGTCTCAATACATCAATTCACTTTGCTTTCCATGAAAGATTATGACAGATAGTCAAAGGTTAGAGTGCTCTTACCTGTTGGGAACTCTAACCATTACTCTTTAAACATTCTTGTTTTTACTTAAACGGGTTTAAGCTTGGTTTCGATGAAGTTTGAACCCCTTATCTTATAATCAATCATAATCTTTATTAGTTTGATTTTTTTAATTATTAATTAAAATATTAAATTATTTGTATTTTATATTTGATAAAATTAATATTGTTTATTTAATATTTTTACAAAGATAATAATATACTTTTTTTTTTAATAAAATTTTAAATATAAAAGATATTTTAATCCCTTAATCTAGATAAAATCAAATAATTTTTTTATTAAAAAAATAATATACCTGAAAAACTTATACAGGTTTAATTTTCGATATAAGAAAATTTATACCATTACCATGTTCATATACCATGTTCATATAAAATAATATTAAAGTTTAATTCTATTTTAATTTCAAAAATTAAATTTTTATAATTAATTAACATCAAATATGTTTACAGAAATAAAATCAATCCGATAATTAGAAAAAGAAATTAAATTTTATTAAAATTGATTAAACGATTTGAACGTTGAATTTAATTTATTAAAATAAAAATTTATAAATTTATAAATATCATTTCATATACCAAAATTTTGAAAATCCTATAATTTTAGTATGTATGTCTTACCATTTTCAATATTTTACATTAATGTATTTTCAGTATTCCAAATATAATTTACTTACAAAATATATATTATTTATAAAAAAAATATATTAAATATTTTTATAAAAATATTTTGAAAAAAAAAAATATATATATATATATATATATATATTAAAGAGAAAAAAAATATATATATTTATGAAAAATAAAAAGTGACTTTTCTCTTTCTCTACTTTCTTCTCAAGGTAAATCGTTTACTGATTCCAGTGAGTTAAATCGTTCTGAATGAGTTGATTTGCGATTTGACCGCCTTTATCTCCGGGAGTTGTTTTTATTTTATTTATATTTTTATTCTTGCTATATCACACGGCTTGGATTGAATCTATTTACCGGAAGCAACAGTTTTCGCCGCCTTACGAAGAGCTTTTATAACATAAGACTCAGCTCTCTCTCTATCTCTCTATACTCTGCCGGAGACCTAGGGCTCGTTCATTCATAAGTGGCACCACCAGATATGGCGATGCAAATGGGAATCTCCAAGATCCTCATCTTGGCTGGCACAGGTATATATATATTTAGATACCCGTCTTACGCATTCGTTTGCGCCTTTCTTTTCTACTAATAAACTTCCGTATGTTTCACTATACATCTTCTTCTTCTTCTTCTTTCTATTGATTTATATCTGGTTTCGGCGGAAACCTAACCTTTTGTAGGTTATACTGGCGCGATTCTTCTGAAGAACGGGAAATTATCAGATGTAATTGGTGACATTCAGGTGATTTTCCTTGCAAATTTCACTTTATATTTAAATTGCTCTATTTTATCTATGATCCAACTAGACGTAAGTTGAAGTTATGGTTGATTACGTTGGTTTTTCTTTTTCTCGTTTGCTGTTACGTTCTTGTGGATTTTTCTGCATCTGGATACAATTTTGGTAGTTCTTATGTTGTATTTGCAGGCCCTGTTGAAAGATGGGTTGGGGAAGAATGGGGAGGGATCTGACTCTGATTCTTCTGATGCCCAAGCTTTGGTAAGTCTGTATTTTGTTCACGAAACTTTCTTCTCAGGCAAGGTTTTCGATTTAAATTTCTTACACACACACACACAAAAAAAAATCAGAAATCAGGTTAAGCCAAGCATGTGTACCCAACACAACAACCCATGCTCTTTTGAACTTGAAATCTTCAATACGAGGATTATGCTTAGATTAAAACATATGGTTATCTCTGGACATATAATTTAAATAATGGTTTTTGTTTGATTAAGCTGCGGCGGCTGGAAATGGAGGTCAGGCGGTTGACCTCAACAAGTCATATAACTGTTCTGAATGGAAGTTCTAGCCAAATAGGTAAGTCTAGTATTCAATATTATTTCTTATCAGTCTATCAAATGGATCTCTGCTGTAACTTACCATGTTTCTTGATGTTCATAAGTCAGAACTGTCTTGTCTTTGAACATTCCTAATGATTGTTTTCTGAAACACCATTTCTTTCTATAGGTAACTTGACAAATCTTATAGTGCCAGCTACTGCTGTGGGAGCATTGGGCTATGGATACATGTGGTGGAAGGTATTGGTTTTCAGAGTATTTTCTTGCTAATTTTTATATTAGTTTTCATGTTGTGACCAGCTATCTGCTTTTATTTAACTTGATTTGTTTCAAATCTCTTCTGATTAAGTGCGGACCTAGTTCTTTTTATAATGCAGTGTTCTCTTTCAATAAACTTCACAGGGTATGTCATTCAAAGACCTTATGTATGTTACAAAGCGTAACATGGAAGCTGCTGTAACAAATTTGACAAAACATCTGGAGCATGTATCTGACGCTCTTGCTGTAAGTTTCAGTTTTATGTGAAGTTTGTGGTTTTGTTTTAGGAAATTTAGCATTTATTCTGCCTGTGGTTTCAACTTCCCTTTCAGCTTCTAAGTTTAGGTGTTTCGAATTTTTCTTTCATTGACATGCTGTATTCATGAGATAGAGGCTACATTTCCAGACGAGACTTAAAAGTTGATTGGAAGTGCCATTTCTACATTGATAACTGTTCTTCATAAAGACTGACAGATGCAATGTATCTTGTGAAAAATGTTTAAATTAGTTCTTATGCATCTAATGTTAGTCCTAAAAATGGATTTCTTCTTCCCTACATTAATAATATTCATATTTGATGGAGAACTAGATTGTGAATTGATATCATAATTGGAGCAACTTTCATTATGACCAAATATTTTTTGTTTAACCAGGCAACCAAGAGGCATTTGACACAACGAATAGAGAATGTGGATGGGAAGCTTGATGAGCAAATTGAGATATCGAAGTTGATTAAGAATGAGGTACACATGATGGAATGTTTTTATGTCAGCAGCAGAATATGAACGCGAGAAGTGTGTAATTCTGTAAATGGATTTTTGGCATTTTGGAGATGTATAAGGAGATGAAATGAACTATATGATTGTTTGCATATCAACTAATATATGAATATTTCCAAATCAATGCTGCAGGTTACTGATGTTCGTCTTGATCTATCTCAAATTGGTGTTGATTTGGATGAATTGCATAGAATGGTCTCCGGACTGGTATGTTCTTCAATTCTCCTTGCTATTATGTCAGTAGTTTATTAAAGGAATGAAAGTATATGCAATCATTTAAAGGAAGATAAATAAAGAGTATATAAGTAAATGGAAGAGAGGAAAGGAAAATTTTCATTTAAAGGATATATAACCATTTAATGTAATGGGACTTGGATGATAGACTTATGCATTCATATCTCTTTTTTGCTTGCAGGATGGAAAGATAGGTACATTGGAGTACAAGCAGGTATTGTCAGTTTTTTTTTTTCTGCTTAATCTTAATGCATGATGAACTTACACTAATTTATTTTGTAATTTTTTAAGTTAAAGAGTGAACACATTTTTTATTCTTACTTTATATAAATGGCTTCGCTAAGCCACGTGGCATTGGTTGTAGCTCTAGCATTTAACTTTAAAGTGTATGAGTTGTCTCCAGTAAAATTAAGTTCCAGTCCTCAGTTGAGAAAGTGGGGATATAGATATTTCCTTAATTAGTCTCCCCTTTAGTTGAACTGAGATTGTTCTTGTTATCTTTATACTTAGTTGTTTTTTTATTGAGAATTTGATTTCCATGACAATGAAAACAGGATATTGCAAATCTTGGTGTCCTGTACTTGTGCAACGTTGTTGATGGGAAAAAAGGTGTTGTCCCACAAGCTTTACAGGTAGGTGTCATTTTCTCGAAATCATTCTAGCCTTCTTATGGGGGAGGTTTGACATCTTTTTTTCTGTTTGCTTTCTTCCTTTTAACTGTTATCAGCTGTGTAGTGTAACTTACCAGAGTGACTTTTTCCTGTAGGAACAACTCAAGCTTTCTGGGAAAACTCGTGGTTACCTCACATCATCTGAGACACTAAACCCCAAGGTTTGTTTGGTGTTCTATACATTTTCAAATTTTAGCTGGTTTTGGTATCATTAAGGAAAATTAAAGTTTTATCTTCTTTTTGCTTCTGCATAAAAATAAGATAAAAGCTAATTATAGATGAATGCAATGTTGTGTTCAGTTTTCTCTAGAAAACCTTGTATAATTTTTTTATTAAAATATGAAATCCTGGGTCGATCTTTATTGTTGGAAAGAGAGGGTTTTGAAGTGTTGTAAATTTTTGACAGGGACTCAAGGAAATAGACTCGTTAGCATCTGGAGGTGGAAATAGGTTAATAACAGATGGAAATGGGCAAGAAAGTCCTGAAAAAATTGAGGAACTACCCTATAACAGGCCTTTACTGAGGTATTATTTTGAAGTGCTGCATTCTTGTGTATTTCTTCTTCTTCGTCTTCTTCTTCTAAAGTTAGGTATACAATATTGAGTTGCAGGGCTTCATCGTTGAAATGTTGAGTTGAAAGAGGAAGAAGAATTGAGAGGATTCGGAAAACATATAAATATGGCAAGGCTGAATGAATGAACATGATGATGTTTGAAGGATTCCATGTTTCATTATTTTTATTTTTGTATTCTATGGAAATCATATATTGGTCGGAAAAAGGCCACAAATAAAGACTGAAATCTCACACTTTGTGACATGTGTTTTACCTTTAAATTTGTATGTTCATATAATTGGTTCCATTTTATTATTAATAAATTCCAAAGAGTGAACGAAGATATTTCTCCCAACATACAAACGGCATATTCTAGTTTGGTCCTTTTTCCGTTTCATAAAAGAGGAAAAAGCTGGTATTAATATGGCTCTTTGTACACCTTGATTTTCTTATACTATTTAGTGCTCCCATTTTTTTAATAAAGCATTCACATTTTATATCGGCAGCAAATAAACATAATTTTAAGGTAATTAAACATTATTTGACCATGTTCTCATTAGTTACTCAATTAAGAAATAGAAGCTGATTTAATATTAAATAAAATGAGAGGCAGGATTAATCTTTGCTAAATATATCTTATTTATTGATAAGAGAGAATGTGAGTGTGGCATCTAAATTGTGAAGTAAAGGATAAGGCAGGCATATTCTCTCTTATTTATTTATAATTTTATCAAATCAAAATCTAAATTCCGCATTAAAGCTTCTCTCTATCTCTCTTTCTCTTCGTCATCCTTCTTCCACCACGTAAGTTATTTCCATATTTGTGTCGTTGTAATTCTTTCTATTCATCTCTCTCTCTCTCTCTCCTCATCTTCCAATTGCTACTAACCAACAACCCTCATCCATCTTACCCTCTTTCTCTCTCTCTCAATCTCTCTCTGTTAAACAGATCCATCTTATCTTCATTAATTAATTGCAGGCAAAATACAAACAATAAAAATGGTGAAAGGTCCGGGTCTCTACTCCGACATCGGCAAGAAAGCCAGGGGTACGTAACAAACAACCTTATTCAATTTCCGATTGTATTCTTGTTTTCAGACGACACGGACCCTTTCTCTTTCTAATATTATAATAATTAACCTTTTGTTTTGGCAGATCTTCTTTACAAGGATTATCAGAACGACCATAAGTTCACTCTAACTACATACACCTCCAACGGCGTCGTAAGTCTTTTTCATTATATATATTTATCATTTTCTCATAAACAAACAAACAATATGCATGTTTAATGATCGATCGATCCATTCATGATTTTGCATGCCACCGCCCCCGACCCAGTCCATCACATCAACAGGAAACAAGAAAGGTGACTTATTTTTGGGTGATGTTTCCACCACTTTCAAGAACAAAAACATCACAACCGATGTTAAAGTTGACACAAATTCCAATGTCAGTTCAATTCATTCATTCATTTTACTCATCAAAACACAATCTTGGACTAATTAATTAATATATATATATATATATTTATAGCTTTTCACAACTATAACCGTTGATGAAGCTGCACCAGGGCTGAAAACCATCCTTAGCTTCATTGTTCCTGATCAGAGATCTGGAAAGGTAATGAATGTTTCTTCCTTTTCAACCAACGAACAAACCCATAGATATATATAATTAATTAATTAATTAATTAAAAAAAACAGGTGGAGCTCCAATACTTTCATGAGTATGCTGGCATAAGTAGTAGTATCGGCTTAACAGCAAATCCCATAATTAGCTTCTCTGCTGTCGCTGGAAACAACGGTCTCTTTGTTGGGACTGATCTTACATTTGACATTTCTTCTTCCAACTTAACTAAATGCAATGGTGCCTTCAGTTACGCCACGCCTGATCTCATTGCTTCCCTCGTACTGTAAGTATTTTTCTTTAATTTGGAGCTTCTTCCATTGTTAATATAAGACTATTTATTGGCAGGAATAACAAGGGAGACAGTCTTGCTGCTTCATACTACCATATAGTGAGGCCTTTGACAAATACAGCAGTTGGTGCAGAGATAACACACAGCATTTCCAGCAACGAGAATGTTCTCACAATCGGAACACAGCACGCTTTGGACCCTCTAACATCGGTTAAGGCTCGTGTGAACAACTATGGCAAGGCCAGTGCTCTCATTCAGCACGAGTGGCGTCCCAAATCTCTCCTCACTATCTCTGGGGAAGTCGACACCACTGCTATCCAGAAAAGCGCCAAGATTGGATTGGCTTTGGCTCTCAAACCATAAATAAAAAAAATTATCTTCCCTTTTCTTTTCTAATTAATATTACTATTAGCTAGTGAGATCAATAAATTAAACCTGTCTCAAGCATTGTTCTAAGACATTAATTAATTAATTCATGCCAACTTTTCTTGTATAATTAATTGTTGAATGGTCAAAACCAAATGTAGTCAAAACCAAAACCATGCATATGCTGGCTGAAATGGTCAAGTTTATTAGAGAAACGTTTCCTTCCTTTAGTTTTCAAGCTCCTTAATTAAACAAATAAATACTACATACACCTGGTTTCTAGCTTATGTTTTACTGGTCAGACTCCATTGCGCCTGTACTTGTACCTGTTAGCCCAGAAAAGGTAATTGAAGAAATTGAATCCACTCAATCCACACATGAGCCAATAGAACTTGTCTAGCCTGAAATAATTCAAGTTGGGGCCTGAGAGCCACGCACTAGATCCACTGCTGCTTCTGCTGATGGCATTCACCACCGTCACGATCACACTGCTCAAATAGTAACCCATGGCCAGAGATGCAAATGACAGTGAAGTGGCTAAAGATCTCATTCTCATAGGCGCCTCTGTGAAGAAAAATTCCATCAGTCCTGCTAACGTGAAAAGATCGGCTGAACCCAAAAACAAGTATTGCAAGGAAATCCAGAGAAATGAGATGGGTAATGGATTAGGGGAGTCTAGAAGGTTGTTTTCGATCACCACCGTCCTTCTCTTCGTTTCAACTAAAGCGGCGATCGTCATGGAAACGATTGAGAGGAATAGTCCGACCCCGATTCGCTGGAGATGAGTGATGCCCGTTTCGGATTTGGTTAGTTTTCTGGCGAATGGGACTATGAAATAGTCGTAGGTGGGAGCCTGGATCATGATGAAGACTGTGGGGAAGACAGGGAGTGAAGCAGGTGGTACTTTGAAGGAACCGAGTTTCGTATCCATGGTGGCCGCCTGTTGAACGGAGAGAGTGGACAGTTGAGCCAGACAACAATTGAGTATGATGGTGGAGGCGAAAATGGGGAGGATTCTTATGACTGTCTTGACTTCTTCCACTTCCTGAATTGAGCATTCAAATATTGAATGGAAGGGTTTGTTCTCCGACGCCCTGTTTAAGAACTTGAGGCCTTCCAACGCCGTCGTCTTCTCCGACGAGTCTCTGACAGCCATTAAATCTCGTTCAATGTTTACAACGGCGTTTTTCGTGCTTGAATTGAAAACCGCCGCTAAAACAACCTTGGAAACTGTCGTCAATGGGCTACCATTCGGAATCTTATTCCTGTAAACAGAGGACCCAGAAAGAAAAACAGGGATAGACAAGAAGATAGCCAATGTTGAAACTGCGAATCCCCATTGCCAGCCTTTGTTGTCTTCAATCCAGACGACAAATGTGACCGCAATTAGGCCTCCAACAGAAAGACAGAAGACGAAGTAATTGAAGAAAGTCGATCTCTGCTTTCGACCTTGCGTTGTTTCTTCGTCCAATTGCTCTGCCCCATGAGTTGGCAAGGAGCCCTTGATGCCACCTACTCCGAGCGCCACCATATATAATCCGATGAATAGAATTGCAGCCTTACCCCCTGCAACTTCCTCGCAGGGGTCTCCTATTTTGCATGCCGGAGGCTGTAGGGATGATGACTTTGCTTGGATTATCAGAACTATTAGCCCCTGTTTCACACAAAATAATCAAACCTTATGACCTTTTTTTTATGAACATTAATAATTTCTCATTGTGGGGCAGATAAAACAGGTGCCAAGCAGCTTGGAGATGATGATTTTGATTAGAAAAATTACCAGAAACTCGATTATGGCACTTGAGAGATAGATTTGATAGGTAGTAAAGAATGCATCGGAGAGGAAACCGCCGAGAAGGGCGAGGAAGAAAGCGGTTCCCATGAAGTTTGTGACGGAATTGGCTGCTGTAGAAAGTGGAAGATGCATGTATTCTGATAGATACAAAACCAAGTTGCTTGCATTCGCCAAAAATGCCAAATTCTCCAGAATCTCCACAACTGCATTCATGCATCAGACATTTCAAATATGATTTTGTTCAAAATAACTTTTAATTACATACCTAAGACGAAGGATGCGGCCAGCATTCCGCCGTGGCGACCTCTGATGGCAGGCCTGTTTCTCCAATCGACATAGCCATCCCATGTAAGTTGTTGGTTCGAATTGGACTCCATAAATTCTTGCAAATGAAAAATGTTATTTGTGTATGTTTGATGCTCACAAATATAAGAACAAGTGGTGGGGTGAAGCTATTATTTACACTTTATAATAATACTTTTTTAAATCATAAAAATACAAGTCAAAATTCCCAATTTCTTATCATATTATTCAAATACATATTTTTAAAGAAAAAAATTTAATGAAAATTTAAAAAAGGAAAAAGTGTAAGAAAATTGGCTTTGTTTACCAATCCTATAGATGATGTTATCATTGTTATAATAAATATATTTTGTTACCTTCTTTTTTTTTTTACAAAAATAAATAAATTAAAATAAGCAATTTTCAAGAAACATCTATCAAATATTTTTTATTCCTTTTATCCTTATGTTGTATAATGTTAGTACTTAATATTAATCTATAACTAAATATAAAATTTTACAATGATACATATAAAATTCATAATTTATATTAAAGAATTCTTATCCTCTCTTTTATACAAAAGAACTAATTAAATACATGCTGTTACAAAAATATTAAGTATTTATAAGTGAATAATATATCTCTTAGAATGAAATAGGATTTATATATATTTGAAATGATGATATTTATATTTATATATACATATTATAAATCTCACCAAAATTAAAAGATCTTTTTTAGTTGAGTTATAAAAATGTGAATACATAATTAAATGTAAAATTAAACTTAAATAATAATGATTATTTTTTTATTTATTGGGTGAGTTGTTAACCTTTAATTAATTCTCACAAGAAATCAACATTTACTTTTATATAAAATATTCAAATTAGTGTAGTATCATATTAACTACTATAATAGATATATTATAAATAATTTTATTTTTATTCATAGATTTTTAAAATTATTATGCAAATAATCGTATTTATTTTGAAATTTAGAAAGAAAAATAACTTAAAATATAAATATATAATAAAAAATTATAAAATATATTTTAGTAAATGATTTAATTAAAGAGAATGTTTTTTTACTGTTAAAAGTAGGAGAATCATATAGTCATTACATTCATTTTAACTTAACATGCGTTTTGAGTGGTATTCAAATATGTCATTTGAAAATATTTTATTTGTTTATTTAAAAATGTATGATAAGTATTTAATTATTTGAGTTATATTGATTAAATAATTTTTTTATATTAGATTATGGAAATGTGAGATTTAATTAAATGATTCAAATAATATTAATATATAATAAAATTAAAATTTTAAAATAGAAAGTACTTTAATGGGTATGAATTATTCAAATAATTTAATATTAACAAAATCTTTCATTATTTTTAAATAATCTTTTATATTTACCGAAAGCCATTCGAAAAGAAATTACAACGATAACCTATCTTTTTAAGTCCCTTATATAAATTTTATAATTTTTTATTTAAAAAAATCATTGTTTTATTTAAATAAATTACTTACTACATGGATATAGGATGTGTCACATCTACCTAGGTGGTATAAAATATATATTTTGTATAAGAAAAAATGTCATATTTATTTAAATAGATAAAAAAAAACTTTAAAAAAATATCCTTTTAAAGGGTTATTCATTTTTCTTCTTCTTTAATATTGTTCTTTCTTATATTACAAATTTAATTTTTATTTTCAAAATCTCTTTCTTGTTTCAAATTCAATTTTTATTTTCAAAATCTTCAAACAAATTACTATATGAAGAGTTTAAAATTAATGAATTTAAATCTAAAATAATTTATTAAAATTCAAATAATTCAAGTCCAAGAGAATTAACTTGGGTTTTCTAATTTTAAAAGTCATTTTATTCTCATATTTGTTTTAGAAAATATTTTTAAATATTTTAATTAAATCGGAACTTTATTTTTTAGAATAAAGAGTGGCCACTTAATTTTTCTAAAATTAAAAACTATTTTTCTTAATTAAACTCATATTAGAGATTATGTTTTTTTTGTTATACTCGAACACTATCGATATTACTTTTAATGCCTATCAGAATAATTGTCTTTATTTTTAATTTTTATCAATTTTAAATTTTTTATTGTTTTACACTTTTTAAATTTATAAATAATTTCAGATATTGAAATTTTAGAATTTAAATCATATATTGAGATAGTATTAATAAATTTTTATATTGAAAAAAAATAACAAATTAACAAAGTTAGTTTTTAATTAATAATTTTTTTTTGTGTACAATAAAAAATAACCAAACGGGTTTTATTGACTTAATTTATTTTATTATCTTTTATTTATAGATGTAAGAGAAATTATTAATTAAAAGGTTGTAATAAATATATGTGAATGTTGTAAAACACATTTTTTAATTATGTCAATTATCTTTTTCTAAATAAATGGTCAATTTACATGCAAAGTCATCGTTATTATCTATTAAATTAATAAATTATTATTTTTATATTTTTAAAGTTACTATTTCCCATGTAACCCATTAAATTAATAAATTATTAATTTTACTTTTTCAATGTTACTATTTTCAGGTATATTTAATATTATATATTTAATATTATATTATATATTTATTACCTATTTTCAGGTATAATTAATATTATATTATATATTTATTTTACTTTTTTCAATTTTCTTTTAGCCACAACATATATTATTATTAGGGGCCACTCTTGTAGGGCCGATACCGCCCAGGGCTCTAAAATTAAGAAGGCCAAAAAAAAATATTTATGTAGTACTATAAAAAAAAATTATGTTTTATGTTTCTTTCTACTCTACTCGACTCTCTTTTAAATCCTTCTCTCAATAGTGACTCAAAAGTTTAATTAGATTTAGGCCCCAAATTTTAGATCGCCTAAGGCTCAAAAAATGAACGAGACGGCCCTACACTCTTGGGTCATTAATCGGTTCATGAATAAAAATAATTAGTATGATATATCATCGTTTTGACCCTCATTTCAACTTAAAGTGTTTTCCGATCAAATCGAACTATTTTGACCGACTTTTACAATTGTCCCCTTTGTTAGTTTTAATAGATATCAACATATATCATTCCCTTAAAATCTTGGTATAATAATAATAATATTTGTATGTGAATCTGAGAACGAAATTTACTTATAAATCACACACATTTCAAAATAAAAAAAATAATAATAATAATCAATCTAATAAATATAAAAATAATTAAAAAAATATATTAACCATAATAAAAATACATGAATTAATATATATATTTAAGAGTTAATTAATAGAAATATATATTATAAATGAAGACCAAGAATAAAATAAAGCTTTCACATTTGTATTAGTATTGAAAAACATAAACAAACGAGCTCTAAATGAGATTTTTATTCGCGTTAAACTCATCTTAGGACACATGCGTTATTTTTTAATAATATTTACCTTTTTGTTCTAAATGATATTTCTATTCACGTCCCAACCAAACTCTCCACCCGAATCGCTTTTAAACTAAAAAGATGAGCATTGCAGACATTTGATTAATGAAATAATTAAATGACGTTAAAAATAGTGGTTATTTTTTATTCAAATACATTTATATCCGCATTTTGTAAACTTCTATGCTCACACCCATTCAAATAAACCTCAGCTTTCGACTCGACGTTTAGAGCAATTTAAGAATCAAACATTAATATATATTATAAATAAAATTTTGAGTTTATTATATATTTTTTCATATATAAAGTTGAATGATAGTTTATGTGTTTATAATTATCTGGTATGATTTAACGTATATTTCACTGATAACTATTGGTTCATAATTATTTTTTTATTCTCTCATGTTAGTATTTTTAGTTTGCTTCTTTTCTCTCATTCTAATGGACCGATAGATTAGATATTCTAAATATTAGCAAAAACATACTATAAAAATAGATATTTTAAATCTAGACTTGGGCTAAATATAAATGGGTAAGAAATTAATTATTAAGGCCAAGCCCATGAGTTCTTGAACCCAATTGGCTACTTCTTTTTGTCACACGTCTTTTTTTGGATTAATTGGCTTTATTACTTATTTATTTTTACAATATAAATGTTTGAATATTCAGAATAGGTTTCTTTTTTACTCCACCAAGCTTGCAAAATAAAATAACTAATTAGCAAGCGATTAGCATTGATAGAGAATAATTTTTCTTTGTTAAAAGAAAGGTAGAAGATATTAATTTATAATTTGTAAGGTTAATAGCAAATACAAATTATTTTAATTAATGTAAGTAATAAAATAAGACAAAATGTATAAAAAAGAGGCAATAAATTATGATATTCAATAACAAGTCTCATATCTTAATTTCTTACATTTTCATTCTTTGCTACTTGATATGTCATTAAACTTTGTTTTTGTTATAAATAAACTCAGATTGTATTAATTTTTATAATAAATAAGTACAATATATAAGACTAATACATGAAAAATCATAAGTTTGCAAAATTAACTATAATAAAATTTTCAATTAAAATTATATTCGGTTGGAATAATATGTCAGTGTAAATTACATCCTTAAATAATAAGCTATGGTGTAGCTTAAACAATTGTGTATGTTAGTATATCAATTTTTTTTTAAAAAAAATTAAAAAATTAAGGAAAAAATTTAGGCCTTGTTCGTTTCAGGTTATTTAAATAATTTAGAGGGATAAAACATTGATTATGAGTGATAATTTTAAAAAAATGATGATATTTTTTTTTTGGTAAAAAGACTTAAAGGGTATTCATATATATAATAAAATAAATAATAATAATTTAAAATAAAAAGTATTTTAGTATTTTAGTTAATGAATTGATTGATTTGATGAATGAAAGAGGGAGTGATATGATAATTGATTTTGTTGAGTTATTTGAAAAACCTGAATAAGAACAGGGCCTAAGAATTGAATGTCTATTTAATATAGAAATAAAGACATTCGTTAAATAATTAAGCGCGTTTACGGGTTACCTATTTAATCCGTTTTTCCTTTTATTTAAAAAAAACTAATTAAATTACAACTTATCACGAGTATTATTTATTACTCTCTAACAAAACAAATATAACATAAAAAGTCTAAACAAAACAAGTGAGTCATTATATTTTGTTTTAAAATTGTTTCAGAATTAGATTGATTTGAATTTTTCATCCAAAATTAACACAATTCAATCATATTTTTTTTAACCATAAATAAATAATTCAATTTATCAACAAAAATATTAAAATATATTTATTTTTATTAAAAATTAATTTTAAATAATAAAAAATTATAATAATTCAAATAACATATTTTAACAAATAATATTTTTAATAAAAACATAAAAAAAAAAAAAAAAACTCGAAAATCACTATTATTAAATAAAAGCTCCAAGTCTCAATTTCTATATGAAGGTTAGCAACTTCAATGTAAATTATAAATGTTTATAATAAGTTTCAAAAGTTGTGTCTAATTATTAGACTCTAATATATCAAAAGTCATTAATTTGATTGTTACATAAACACATTAGTTTAAAATAACAACTAAAATGATATTTAAATGTATAATAGTTTAAAAAATTAAAGACAAACAAAATACGTGGTAATTGAAAAAAAAAAAAAACTAGATATACTGTATTAAAATAATATTTAAATGTATAATAATTAATTTATAAAAAATCTTGTGACTAACAAAATGTGTGGTTTGGGTTTTTATATGTCACAATCAAGGATGTACTTGTATACAAGCAATGGCAAAACATTGATGTATATGGATACACAAATAATACAGATTCAAAAAAAAAAAGTAAGAGATATTTTTTACAAATTTAAATTACAATAATATTTTTATTTTAATAAATATTAAAAAAAAATTGTTCAATTATAAGTAATGTTATGAGTCAATAATTTTATTTTTAAAGTCCATTTATATTAAAATAAAAATAAAAATTGTTTAACTAAAACGACAAAACATTACATGAAAATAAAAAAAATAAAAAAAAAAATCAATTAAAAAGTTATTGAGCTCGCAAATCCTCCAGAAGAACGATTAACTCACCAATAGACCCTACTAGTTTTTTCTGAACGAATTTCAGAAAGCATCGTAATAATAGTATTATCAATGATACGCATCATACGACTACGATCATTGAAAGTTCGCATATTTCTCTCCTACCAGATAATCTAACAAAAAATAATTGAAATGATAACCCAAATATGTAGGTTTGTCATATCAGTCACAACAATCTAAAATTCCCAACAACTATTTACAGACTCGGGCATCACCAATGAATCCCAATAATACTCGAAAATGCTTTAAATACTCGACAATACAAAAATAAGTAAGTTATCGATTTAACTTCTTCTTGACACATACGACTAGTCATAATACAACATTTTCACCGCTATACTCTTGGGGAGAATGAATAACGACATAATATATGTGCATAAATGACAATACACTCTTAATGAGAATTAACCGACCCCTTTCGATATTATTTTACTTTTTCATTTTGACAATTTATATTTCATTTTAGTGATAAAACCTCTCTTGTATCGCAATTTTGTACATAAAGGCATTGCATACCAAGATATCACTCCTTCTAAACCCCAATGTTATGAGTTAATAATGTTATACTCAATCTAAGTAAAAAAAAAATCATATATTGAATTAGTTTTTTCCAACTTATTCATTAATTTTATAATAAATTGATATTTAATGCTGATGATGTGCCTAAGCGATTAACTTTTTTTTTTTTTGTTTTTTTTTTAACTAATGCACTATTTACATGCTCACAGAATATAAATACTGTGGGACTTCAACAGTTTTAGAAAACAAAATAAATAAATTAAAAATATGAAAAAAAGAAAGAAAAGGGTATTAAAGTAATTTGACATAAATCCAGCCTTCGTCTATCCCGGCTCACGTTAAAACCTTACAGGGGGGGCCTGCTAAACCAGTGCGCTCCTCTGCTACCGACTAAACACCATTAATCATCTCTCTCTATCTGCTTTTCAGTGTTCTACTTCCATCATCATCATCTTCATCTCTCCAACTGGAAATTATGACCGTTTGATTCTCCCCTGCAAATAATAGTAACTAGTAAGTTGTAACCCATGGATTGTGATAGTGGAAGAACAGAATTCGACCGTTCCAACATGACCGTTTTGCTCCAAAACAACGATCCAAGACTTCCTTGTTCCCCTGAAGTTCTCGACTCACTCTGGATTTCCAATTCTCCCCATCATCCTTCTTTCCATGGTAAGTAATCATATTTTCTGCATAATATCTTCTTCTCCATAACTCACCTTCTTATCTCCTCTTTCAGGGGACTCTGGCTCCTGTTCCAATTCCATGGTTAATTTCGCCGACAACAACGGGCAATTCTTGGTGACAGATCAGAAGATGGAAGAGAACGATATTATTGATAACAACGAGGAAGTTCATCATGATGTTTACTTTCACAAGCCAGAAAAGAAAAGGAGGCTTAAGAGTGAGCAAGTTCAGTCTCTTGAGAAGATATTCGAAGTGGATAATAAGCTTGAACCTGATAGGAAAGTTGAACTAGCTAATGAACTGGGTCTTCAGCCAAGGCAAGTCTCTATCTGGTTCCAGAATCGACGAGCCCGGTTCAAGAATAAGCAGCTTGAGAAAGATTATGCTTCTTTAAAAGCTAGTTTTGATAATCTCCAATCTGACCATGACCGTCTTCTCCAAGAGAGGGAAAGATTGAGAAATCAGGTTTATATAATTGAATTTCTAGATGGGTTGGTTCTGTTTCCTTTTCTTGGTTTAATTAGTTAATTGATAGATTCATTCATTCATTAAACTAACAGGTTCTGCAACTCAAAGAGAAGCTTAAACAGAGATCGATTTCATACCCAGATCATGTAATGGGATCAAATTCGCAGAAACCTGAAAGTAAGGAGAAGTCGGCGGCGGCGGCGGCGCCGCCTGTTAAGATGGAAGATGTAAGCTCGACGAAAAGTGACGTTGTTGATTCAGAAAGCCCGCATTGCGTTGAAGGGAGGAACCGTTGGTCTTCAAGTTCGTCGCAGATGGAGGTTGCAGAATCATACCAAGTCCCCCGCCCAGGTGAAGAAGAAGAAGAAGAAGACGACAATAATAAGAAGAAGAGTCTTTATGAGGCGCCATGTTTTCCCAAGGTTGAAGAAGATGGTGATTATTACAGTGACCCGTCTGCAAATTGTTGCAATTGGGAGTTCCAAGTTGTTGAAGAACAGCCGTCGTCTTGGTTTTGGCCTTATTGAAGAAGAAGAAGAATGTTGAAAAAAGAATGGTGCTTTTTATGGCTTAGTTGTAATTAAATGCAATTAATGAATATGCTTATTATTACCTGCCCCCTTTGATTTAAATGATTAGTTTTGTTTAATTGTCAAACAAACAGGGTTTCATCTTTGAAATTTAGGGCGCAAACTAGACATTACTAAAGGAGGAAGAAAGGGAATTAATTAATTGGGGGCATTAAAGTCAAGTTTTAACTTGGAAATTTGGTAACTCATTCTTTTGTCCATTTCATTAATCTTTTATATAATCTTAAGATTAAATGAGAATTTTATTCATATAACTTTAAAAAAATAACATAATTGTACTTCCTTCTTATCCACGTTTTGTTTTGGTTTATTCTAATAATCTAAAAAAAAAAAAAAAAAATTAAGTTTCACTCTTTATATTAATTTATTTATTAAAATATTTTATTTATATATATTAATATTTTTTACTCTTTTAAAAAAATAATAATAATCATATTCTCAAAAATTATCAACATTTATCATTTTTTCGATCTTTAAATTATTTCATTAATCTCAATTTTTTTTTTTAAAAAAAAATCTTCGTTTCTTCAAAATTTCAAAATCATAGCAATCATATTTTATCATCATAAGATATTCAATTAATTCTAACCGAACAAGGTTTATGTCAGTCTTTCAATATAATATTACGGCCCAAATAAAAAAAAAAAAAAACATTAATTAGTTTATAACTTCAATCTCTACTTCCTTCAATTAAGTTAATTAACTTGATTCTTATTTTATTCATTTTGAGCTTGTTTGTTATAAAAAATATATTATGTTTACTAGAAAAAAGTTTTATAAATCAAACTAATAATTTACAAATTAATTATTTCTCATCAAAAACAGATCATATAGCATCTGTCTCGAAAAAATCAATACAAAATTATATCCTCTACACTCTCTCCGACTCTCGGAGTCATGGGTGACTTCTATTAAACTATTAAATGTGTTATGAGAAATAAGAATAAAAATGTAATAATCAAATTTAAAAGTTAAAGTTTTAATATTAATGCATCATTCCATCATTTATTTTAAGTTTCTACAAACAAAATGGGTTATTCTGATCAATGAAATGACATTTTCATTGAAGATCAAGCTGACGATGACGTCATCACCAAATGACTTTTCTCTAATTATTTAACTTATGCTTATTATTTTGGTTTGAGATGATGTTAAAGAAAATGACATGTTTATAATAGTTTCAAATGAATGGAATATAAATCTAATTATATATTTTTTTTGTTTCAAAGGATAAAACTTGTTTCAATTATATATTATTATCTTTGTCTATGTAATTAAGTTAAATGCATTATAAATATTATTAATACATTATATATATCATTCAAAAAATCAATAGATTGAAAAAGCAAAAGATATTCTCTATTCTTCCTGGAATACAAAATCAAAATTAATTGAACCTGATCAATGAATTTACTTAACCTAATTTTGAGAATTTTATTTTAATACTTTTCAAGTTATTGAAGAGTCTACTCCCTGAAGAAGTTTGGCATCACCATTGAATTTGACAATTTGATTAATTTCACTTTATTAAGTTTATGTTGTAAGGGCCTTAGTTTAATTAAATTGCATGTGATATCTTGTATTTTTTTTTTCTTGCATTAAGTTTCATATTGTAATAATGTTTTTTTTCATTGATGACTTAATTGAGCAATATCCTATGTTAACTTGGAATTGACATTCCCTTGTCATCGGAGTTGTGTTTCCACTATGCAAATCTAAATATGAAAATAAAAAAGTTATATAATAATTTGTAATTCTAATCAGATATTATATAAACTTAACTTGTCTACTTCTATCGAATTAACTTGTAAGTTGTAACATAAAAAGATAAAATTGATAATAAATATTTAAATATAGGCTGATACAGCCATTAATATTGACATATAAGATGTCAGTAATTGACCAGAGAGTGATTGTGATGGCAGCTGGTGAGTCAGTCTTTGCTGCTTTTTTCCATTGAGACTGCCTACCCCTTCCTTTCCATCAGAGCCATCCCACCGTTTCCACACCTCTCCTTGCGTTTGTTTGTTTCATTCCATTTTATTTTATTCTTACGAAATTTAAACATATATAACTCTATATTTTACATAAAAATATCTTAATTAATTATATATATATATATATATATGTTTAATTTTGAAAGTGTCCGGATTGTCAGGTTTCAAGAGATGTGGTTAATTTAGATATATATGTGAGAGTAAATGGATACTTGATTCGGATTATGAGTTGTCACACCTATAATCTTAAAACGATTAAAAATAAAATTAAAAATACTATAGGTATGGTTCGGACTTGCAACCTAACAAAAAAGTACAGTTCTTTAACCAACTACGCTAATAAAACTTTATATTTTAAATTTAACACCAAATTTGATAAACGCGTGACATTTTAACAATATAATGATGCTTAATTTTTAAAGTGTATGGATTGTCGGGTCGAGATCTATGGTTAATTTGGATATATATGTGATAGTAATGAATAATTGAGTCGGATTATGGGTTGATCTGCCTATAAACATTTTTACCGTAATATTTTTTTCACGATTTTTATATTATTACTCGTGCAAATGCACATGATACATCCTAGTTATTTTTAAAAATAATCAACTAGACTCTTTGTTATTACGGACTCCTTTGATTTAGCGAATATACACTGCAATTAAATAATTTTATATAATAAACTCACGCAAAAAATTATAATCAAACATATTTTACGTTTAAGCTCATTTTTTCTTTATAACTTATTTCTCATCGTTTAAACTTATAATCTCAACCATTTTTTCTCTCATCATTTTTAAATATTTTTTTATTTATTATTTCTCCTAAGTTTTAAAAAAATTATTTAATTCTCTAACTTATTATTTTTTTTTATTATATTGTATATTTAATATCTTTTTAATCATTACATAAATTTATTATATATATATATATATAATGAAAATAAGAATTATAAAATTTAAATAATATAAAATTGATAATAAATATAAATAGCATTACATTTTATATAATAAATTATTGATAAATTCTCTCGTTCTCAATTAGAAAATTTCTAAAACAATAGTGTTACAAAAATTGACTCGTAATAACATCATAAAATTTTTTCTCTAAAACAATAGTGTTATAAAAATTAATATTATTTATTTTAAAATATATTATTTTTTAATTTAAATCATTTATTATTATTTAAATTTATATATTAACAAAAATTATAAAACTTAATATATTAATATAATTTATTTTCAAATATATTACTTTTTTAATTTAAATTATTTATTAGTATTTAAAATTAAATTAATAAACATATATAACATTATATATATAATATTAATTATTAAATAATATTATAAACATAAAAAAACAGTTTATATCAAAAATACCCAACTTAAAAATTAAGTAAGCTTCCTATCAATAGGTTGAGATTAAGTTTAATCAAATTAGTCTATGTAAAAGAAGAAGGGTTTGTTTGAGGAAATAGTTTTTTGGATTTTACTTGGTTTTATCTTAAAAACACTTATTTAATAAAAACTATGTAAAAATTAGTTTTTAAAATTTAAGACTAAGACACAAGAACTCTGTCCTCTTATTTTGTTAAATCAATATTTCATTCTCGTGCACATGTTGTATTTAGGCAAAACACTCCGATGCTTCCGCCCGCCCTCTTATCTAAATAATCCTTCTTATTTAAATTCTAAATAATTTAAATGTGAATTTTATTTATACTAATTTAAATAAATAACTAATTTATACTATTATAACTAATATTCTATATTATAGTATATTATAGAAAAATTTGAGAATTTAAACCCTTCCTTAAAACTAACCTAGTAATATATATTTATTAATTAAGTATATAAGTAATATTCCTATATTATATATATTATAGGAAAATTTGAAAAATTTTCCTTTAAACATTAAAATATTTATAATTTAAAATATATTATAATATTTTTATAATTAAATATATAATTAATATTCCTATAGTAAAATTTTTAAATATATATTTATTTAATGTTACTTAAAAATAATAAAAAAAATAGTATAATTAAATATATAATTAATATTTTTATATTATATTATATTATATAATAATGGAAATGTCAGAGTAGGACATGACATAGAGGGCACTGACATGACATAGAGGGCACTGCCTTCCTTTTGCTTTTATCCACAGTGCAAAAAATAAAAAAAAACAATTACCTGCCCTTTTCCACG
This sequence comes from Impatiens glandulifera, assembly GCF_907164915.1. Taxonomy (NCBI): domain Eukaryota; kingdom Viridiplantae; phylum Streptophyta; class Magnoliopsida; order Ericales; family Balsaminaceae; genus Impatiens; species Impatiens glandulifera. Next base: position 61,769,149 of record NC_061863.1, read on the forward strand.
CTGTTCGATGCAGACACAAATCATGCGATGGAGATGCTCTAATTTACCCCTTTGACTTTAGAGGATATGGTGTAGGTGTGAGAGTGATGATTTAGGCCTTGTTAGGTTGAGGTTATTTAAATAACCCAACCCATTCAAAAAAATTTTCACTCCCCTTTCCTCCATCACATCACTCAATTCAATACTCAAAATATTAAAACACACTTTATTTTAAGAGTAATGATAAGGGGAGCGAAAAAATTGTAGCAAATGAGGCAACGAATGATGTGGCATTGTACATGTCACCTTACTTATTTTAAAATTGAAAAAAATAAATTTGTAATTTTAAATTAAAATACAAATTATTAATATTTATAATAAATAAAATTCAAATTACTAATCTTCAAAAATATATATATATATATAAAGAAACGTTATATAAAAATAAAAGTTATAATATTATTTAGAAGGTGAATTTTAATATATATCTTATAAGAAAATTAAATAAGAATACTTAAAGCTTTAAGAGAAATAATAATTTAATATGAATATTTTTTAAGAGAAATAATTCAAATTATGAATACATATATTTACTTTTTATTTTATATATATTTATATTTAATATATATTTTAAAAAATATGCGCATTTATATATTTTACTGATTTGATTTATTCGTTCTCCTTAATATTATTTATATTAAAAATACATAAATAAATTAATTAACTATTAATTGCAAAAAAATTAATTAAATTAAAAAATTAATCATATTCATATTTAACTTCTTATTTTTTATATATATGTTTATTAATTTTGACAGTTATTATTTTTAAATATATATATATATTAATTTAAATATACAATTATAAATTAATAGATAAAAAGAGAAAATAATATAAATGAAGAAAAGAGAGAGAAATTATTAATGAAAGGAGAAGAGATAAATAAATATATTAAAGAAGACCTAGTCATCAATCCTAATCACTTTCACACGTCATTCGCTACACTTTCGTTACAATATTTTGGCTCCCCCTGTCATTACTCTTATTTTAAATTACTATTTATTATTTTATTATTATATATCAATACTTTTTAAATAATTTTATCAAAAATATTCTCATCTCTTCAAAATCATCACCAATCATTACACATTTTCCTCCTATAGGTTATTACAATAACCCCAATCCAAACAAAGGATTATTTCCCAAAGTAACCTTGTTTGACGTTTACTTTCCCAAACTAACCTAGTTTGTTCATTCATTCCCAAACTAACCTAGTTTACTATTCAAACTCAATTTTTATTTATTTATTTATTCTTTTTACATTTAAAATTCATTATATATAAACTAAATTATTTATATTTTGAAATATATTTTAAATTATTATTTTTATAAATTTAATTATTTATATTTTGATATATAATTTAAATTTAATTATTTTTTACTGATTATTTAAATTTTAATATATATATATATTTACATTTCAATTATTATTTATATAGTATAATAAATATTTCTAGCATTCTAATAAATTATTGATAAATATTATTAAATTTAAAATATTTTAACTATAATAATATAATAATTATATATTTTTAAAATTAAAAACGTTTTTAAATTTATCAATTATTTATTAAATATAATAATATTTTTAATTAATATTTTAACCATAAAAATATGATAATCTTGTTATTATATTTAATAAATAATTGATAAATTTAAAAACGCAAATATTTAATTATTATATTGTCATGGTTAAAATATTTTTAATTTATTAGTATTCATCAATTATTTATTAGAATTATTTAATATTTATTATACTATATAAATAATAATTGAAATATAAATATATATTAAAATATAAATAATCAAATTTATAAAAAATAATTAAATTTAAAATATATATCAAAATATAAATAATTTAGTTTATATAAATAATAATTTAAAATATATATCAAAATATAAACTTTATATATAATAAATTTTAAATGTAAAAATAAATAAATAAATAAATAAAAGTTTGAATAGTAAACTAGGTTAGTTTGAGAATAAATGAACAAACTATGTTAGTTTGGGAAGGTGAACGCCAAATAAGGTTACTTTGGGAAACCGTCCTCCGATCAAAGCCTTAGAGAAAGAGGATAAAATTAGTGTATAATTTTGGTATTTAAATGATAAAATTATTTAATTTTATAATTAAAAAAATGTTTTGAGTTTTGGAATAAAAATTAGGTTTTATCCCAAAAACCTTCTAGGCCCAAGGCCTTGTTCTCTACAAATTTTTATGATAATCTTTATCAAATTAATTTTTCAATCAATCACTTCTCACCAATCACATCACTGATTTTATTAAACAAAATACTAAAATATTCTCTAATTTAAATTCCAGGCCTAAGACCTTATTTTTTTTTTTTTTTTTCTCTCTTAAGTTTTTGTTATGATACAGTTTGATACAGTTTTTGTTGAGATTTTTTTTTAGGTTTTATGATTCAAAATTTTTATTACATCAATTATATGATCAATATTTTTATATATTAAAATTTCCTTTTATATATTTTTAATATAAATAAATTATTAAACAATACGATAGAAAGATAAAAGAATAAATGAGAATAATTTGATCATAAATATTTAAAAATATTTTTTTTATCTATTATTTCACTTTACTTGTTCATCAAATAATTCAATTTATTAAATAAAATATTATTTATTTTAAATTATTATTTTTATTTTATTATATATATCAATATATAAGTCTTTTTACCAAATATAATTATCACTCCTCAAAATTATTATTATTTTTTTTACCTCTAATTTATTCAAATAATACCGATCCAAAGAAGCTCTAAAAGATATTTTTTGATGAAAAAAAATTCAATCCTTTAAAAAGGACATTTTATTTTCAAAATTATCAACAATTATTATTTTTTTCTATCTCTAATTTATTCAAATAACACCGACCCAAACAAGCTCCAAAAGATATTTTTTTATGAAAAAAAACTCAATCCTCCAAAGAGGACGGTATATTTTAATTTTTGTAATGCTTCCAAAATGTTAATGAATTAAAATTCATATTAAATAAATTAAATAATAGATAAAAAATATATAAAATATGAGAATAAGTTGTATGAAGTCTGAATGTTTGATATATTATATATATATATATATATATATATATATATATATATATATATATATATATATATATATATATATATATATATATATATATATATATATGAAAAAATTGATAAACTCAACGAAAGATTCAACGAAAGCAGGTACATGAATCTGACGTGGTCTGCTAGGTCTCTCCATGTTTCAAAAGCGCTCATTTTGGGTCCCGAAATCATTCATTTCGAGAAGAAGAAATTTTTTTATTTTTTTTTTCAGAAATGGCCGTTTTGGGACCCGAAACTACTCATTCCGGGAAGAAAAAAAATCTCTTTTTTTTTCCCCCGAAATAGCCGTTTCGGGTACCGAAACAGTCATTTTCAGGAAGAAAAAAAAATTCCGGAATGGCCGTTTCGGGACCTGAAATTACCGTTTCGGGACCCGAAATTACAGTTTCGGAACATTTGAACAATTTCTCTCACCTACCCACGTGTCATGCCACGCTGATTCGTGGACTTACTTTCATTGAATATTTCGTTGTGTTTATCATTTTTCTCTCTCTATATATAATATGATGCTTAATTTTGAAAGTGTCTGGAGTCGAGAGCTGTGGTTAATTTGGATATATATGTGAAAGTAAATGGATACTTGAGTTGGATTCTAAGTTGACCCACTCATAAATTTAAAACGGTTAAAAATAAAATTAAAATTGTTATAGGTATGTTTCGAACTCGCAACCTAACAAAAGCAAGTACAACTCTTTAACAACTAGACTAATAACAATTTATATTTTAAATTCAACACCAAATTCGATGAACGCGGAACTTTGTAACAATATGTTTTTATCCGTGTGCAATGCACAAAGATTTTTCTAGTTTTTTAATAAGACTCTTTTATCAAAATTGTGTAGTAAATTTGCAATAAAGTCGAATAATCTTTTAGCATGGATAATGAAATGTAAGTATATGGTCGTGATTTGTCTAGTTGGTTCACCAAAATATCTAATTATTCAGAGAGACGTAGTATTTGGAGGGAAATTTATTCTATATATAAAAGTTTTTGTGAATAGTCTAGATTCATCATGGTGATGGTTTTAATTAATTTTTTGAACGATATTTGATTAGTGTTAAAAGTCTAACTACGGCGTAGTATGAGCTTGATTTAATTGCTACATGTAAAAATGTCACAGTTATGTCATGTTGGTTTAGTGGTTTCGTTAGTCGAATCATATATAAAATGAGATTAATCTTTAGAAAGACTTTCTCCCATAATAGACTTTCTCCCATAATCTTTAGATTAATAAATTGTCCGCTAAGATTATTCAATATAACTTTTGTTGGGAAAAAATTTATGAGTCAAAGATTCTATTCAAGATTTTGTTATTTGGATGAAGCTTTATTTACAATGAAATTCTTACGAATGATATGTGCATTAAAAAATGTTGCATTATGGGTAGTCGTAGTGTCACGAAGAAGTTGAATCGGCAACTCATTTTACTTTTGCATTGTCAAAAAGTGGCTATTATTTGAATTTTTTTTTGAATATTACCAGAATTCATTAGGTAATATCTGAGTCTTTGGGTAGTTATGGAGATGTTTGAATTTAATCAGCTGATATAGTAGACCTATATATTTGAGTTATAATCATAATTATTTTTTGGTGGACTATCTAATTAGAGAGAAATCGTTGAATTTTTAATTATCATAGTCGTCCAATGCGTATCATTTATAATGTTATTATTATGACGTTTTTTAAAATTCGTTCAGTAAAATCTGTCGGGAGTTAATCGTTTTTCTCGAGAATTTATGATCCGATAACTGATTGAATACCATTTTTCTTATATTTTTTTTTTACTTTTTTTCTTGTAAGGTTAACGTTTGTTGTTTTGTTTAATTTTTCTGGTAAGGTTAACTTTTATTTTTTTAAATAAAATAAAAAATAACCAAACTATAAACGGAATCAAATTTATCAAAATAAAATAATAATAATAATAATAAAATAAAAAAAAGTAATAATAATTAAAAAAACATAATTAAGTAATAGATAGGAATTTCTCAGGAATAAAACGAAAAGAAAAGAAAAGAAGAAATGAAATGAAAGAGTAGCAGCCAAAGTGGAGTCCTGTGAAATGATGCCACGTTATATTAAAGACTGAGAGGATGGGGTCCCACAGATGGTGACAATTCGTCAATCTCTGCGACGTGGCAAACAAACTCACGGAAATGGGACCCACTCTCCATTCATTTCGATAAGGAGGAGGAAGAAGGGCGGGACCTATTTAATAGAAAAATAAAATAAAATAAAATAAAAAGAAAGAATCGTTGGACCCACTGACGGAGACGTTAGAGCGTTGGTGGTTTGGCCTTAAGACCGACCCGACCCCCCGTCCCACTTGCTACTGCCCTTAAAGACACTGTTGTTGATTAAGACACGTGTTCAGTAAGAAAGTCTCTCTCTCTCTCCTTGTTCCCACTGCCCACGTGCACTGCACGTTTTCTTGTCACCTCCTCTCCCTCTCCCTTTTGCTAAGCTTGTTTTATGTGGGGTTTTACAAAATCATATTTATTTATTTATTTATTTATGAATTATGATTATCATGTAAATAAATAATTATTTAAATAAACAATAACTAAATTCCACACAACTGTCAAAAACTGAATTCATCTTCAAAAAAAAATATATAGTTGGAAATATAACATTGGATTCATATAGATAAAGATGTTACAATTAATATCAAACATTTTGGAATACATATATAGAAAATTGATCTAGGCTAGGCTGACCGTGATTAAGACTTAACTCTACTTGACTTGTCTATTTTCATTATCAACCCAATCTCATCTCAAGCTTCTCCTTTATTATTAACTAACTGCTTTTGTCATCCGCCCAAAATGATCATTTTTGAGGAACAAAGTGGCCATTTCTTCTTAAACATCTAACCATTTTAATTCACAAATAAAACCCTATTCATTTCCAATCATTAATAGCATATGTTCATATTAAAATAACATCTGTTTAATATATATAATATTTTTTCCCCCATAAAAAAAAATAAAAATCAATCGGCCCAGAATTCCACCCCCCCATCCAACCCATTAGAATTTGTTGGCCCACAAATCATTAGGGCTACATCCAATCCTTCTTCCTTCCATATGTGGCCTTTTTCCTGGCCCAAACTGGGGCACACTTACCTAATTTATAAACAAATTGTCACTTATATGGAGGAGGCTGCTTCGCCTCTAAAGTGTGACTCCAAAACCACGATTTGAACACAAACAAAACATTTAGAACTATAGGTTTGGTTAGTTGGTTGGGAGTTACAAACTTACAACAACAGCATTTATGTTTCTCAAACATATCAACTAGACCTGTTCAGTTCTTAACCCCTCGAAGGATTCCCCACATATATGTAGAGATAATAAACAAAATAACACCAGCCACAATAGCATACTTAAGCCCCAAGTTGACCAACAAGTTAACCAGTAACCCCGCCAGCACAACGCCAAAGAAATTCGCAGACAAACCATCCCAAAACGGCATATCAAGAATCGAAGCAATAATCGCACCCGTCCAAGCTCCTGTCCCAGGTAAAGGTACAGCTACAAACAACATCAATCCAAGCCATTGAAACTCTTCCACTGGCCCGGCCTTCCTTTTTGCATTCTCTAATACCATCTCAAGCATTCGCGATGCTGTTTCGTTCTTACTAGCAACTAAACTTGCAAACCTCTTCAGATATAGCATGATCAGAGGCACAGGTACCATATTCCTATTATTATTATTATTATTATTATATCACTGCCCTAATTAAATTCAGAGAAACAAAGAAACATTCTAAATTAAAATTAATAATCTAACCCGAGAATGGATAGTAATGTGAGGTTGAAAGGATTGAGTTGCAGCCAGTAACCAACAGGAATGGCGCCACGGAGCTCGATAATGGGAAGAGTGGCTAAGGAAAATACAACAGCTTCGTCAGGCCAGTCTAAGCCACGTAAAGAAGATGCAATCTTCACACCGAAAGAAGATGCCCGGATGGAATCCACCGCGGCTTTGGCATCCGATGAATAGGCGAACCAGGCCAGAGAAACAGATGCCCATAATACGACTAGCAATAGGAAATTCACTGGCCGATCTTCCAAGGAAGGCAATATTGTCTCAGCATCTCTTTCTTTATCATCTGAAGATGAAGATGAAGTTGTCCTTGCAGAAAGAGGCGATATAATCGAAGATGGAAGACGGCTGGAGGGATAAGGAATAAGTTCTAATTTCAGGAATGGATTCGGCTTAATGTAACTGAATTTATGGCTTTTTGGTAGCTTGAAACGGGTAGGTTTTGCAAGACAACCGCAGGTAACTGGAGTTTTGGTTAGAGGGGCAGCCATAGCCATCATAAGGGTTGATTTGGGTGCGAGAAAAAAAGAGTTTCACATCGCCTCTCGAGCGTCGTCGTGACAAGTAAGGACGGGAATGGATGAAGGTTGGGATATTACCGAGGCTAAGGCTCGTCTGCAAAATATTATATTTGGATTTGGAATCATCACCTCCTAACCTATGGCAGTAAGAGAGAGAAACTCCTTGTTGGGCCCAGAAAAACAAGAAGAAGGATCTAGGGCTTTCTCACATAAAATTTTCGGGCTTCAATAGTAATTACACACAAACGATGAATCGAAAGAGAGAGAAACCCTATTCCTATCCCCATCGCCACGAGCCACATTCCCAACCAAAAAGGCGTCGGCCGCCGCCGCCACCATTCGACGACGAATCATTCGAGAATGGAATTAACATGCGTCCGGAGAGATCAGCACCAAGAACACCTTCAACGGTGATGGTCATAGGAATTTCACAGGATTGTTCGATGCTTGATGTGAAATCAAGATTTGAGATCTACGGAAGTATATCCAGGACAACGATTCATCCAGACGGTGTGGCATACGTCACCTTCCGATCCAAGGACGCCGCTGAATCTGCTATATCTGCCTCCCTTGACCCGTCTTTCGGGATCACCCTGGATTCGAACAAAGTACGTCGTCACTTAAATGTACTAAATTTTGTAAAGAAAATCGTGATTCCAAATTTGGTTTTTGTTTATAAACTGTAGGTTCAGGTAATTTGGGCCGGTGATTCTGCACCTCAATGGAGAGCAGGCGTTATGCGTAAAGATTGTTTAAATTCGTCGAAGCTTTTGAGAGATGAGATACCTTTGAGTAGACATGGCAAGGGAAACAACAGGCTGGGTTCAATGATTGTAAACCCTAACCACCCTGGAGGACAGAGCAGTTATTCGGGAGGGATGAAAATGGGGTTGAAGGGTAGAGAGATGGTCGCATACGATGACATTGTTTAGCAGCATCTAAAACTAAAAGTTTGCGTCTTTCTTGGATCTGACTGATGTGATTGAAAGAATTTGCATATTTTGTAAGAAAAAATAATAATCCAATCTTAAGTAGTGTGCCTTGAACTATTATATTTCTATTAATTGTGATGTTTTCTGCAAACCCATATTTAATTTCTTGGCCTACTATTTGGGCATTTTGTTTATTCTACTTTTAATCAACTTTAAAATGTCTCCATGTTCTAACAGTCTCAAAAGTTGTTAAGTTTGGTCATGCTAACAAACAATGATATCATCAAGTAGGAATTGTCTCAAAATTGTATATGTAACAACATATATCTACAATACAATAAAAATACAATAAAAAAACAGCCTTCTTCTCTTTTATCATCACTGGATTCCTGCTTTTGAAAACCCTCTTGCCACTGTTAATACAGAAAACAACATTAAACAGACCAACAATCAGTTTTCACTTGTTGAGTGAATGAAACCACTACTACTTAGGTTAGGTAATATACCAAATATAAACTAAATGATGAACTTAATAGTCAATAGAAAATTTTCAACAATTATGGCAACCAATGTTCAATGTTCAACTAACTAATCCACTACTAGTTCGACCCTACCCATTATACCAACCCCACTCACTTTGGCCGTATCAGTTTGGGTTGCTTATGTTTAACCTCTCAAATAACTTATTCAGTCATTCATCTCATCAACCACATTACTCAAATATCTCCTTAAATAAGATAACAATCCTAAGAATTTATCAAAAAAATATAATGGGTCTTGTTTGAATTTGGTTAAAATAACTACTTGAAAATAACCCTAGATCAAAACAGGGGCCTTGGTGTGTTACTGACCTTTAGATGAGGATAGAACAACAACAACGTTCATGGTCATATTGTTGGGAGGAAGCTGCAAACGAAGAGGGTAAAGATTGCCATTCAACGGACTCTTTGTGCATACTATGATCCCTTCAAGTCCAGTCTCCTCCTCCAATGTTCGAGTCAATTCATTAACCCCATTCCCCTTGAAAGTTATATACAGTCCCTCATCTTCATTCTCTAAATTCCCATTGTCATCTGCCACATGGTAATAAATAGTCCGACCGCCGCTTGCCTTTGGCGGAGAATAAGCCAACGAATCACTCGACTGCACACAAGACAAGATTACAATTATTGTCTAATTGAAGTTTCAAAGAAATCGGGATGAAATCGAAGATTACCTCTTGTCTGCCGAAACTTTGACTTTTCGTCGAACAGGTGGAGGGCGAGCTAGTTTCGGAAGAAACCGTGGTGTCCGAAATCGGCGGCGGAGGATTTCCGTGAGAAGAATGTTCGACGATCTCAACGACGTGCACTTCCCAGCAGATCCAATCTTTGGTGGAAGATCGATTGGGTATATCATGAGTAACGGAATTTCTCCATGGAGGAACTCCACCATTTCCTCTGAGAAAATTACCGTACCTAGTCCTGAGCTTGATTCGATCGCCTTCCCTAACAGGCTCCCACTCAAGCGATGAATCAAGACGGGAGGGAAGCGTCTGAAGGACTTTACGACCGGTCATCCCAAGGAGAAACGGCTGATTGGAGGCAGTAAGATAACGGCCATAGCAACTCTTGAGGCGGATAATGTTGTCTGTACCGGAGACGATTTCAACGTACCAGCGAGCTCTCTTGGAGGAACCACTGCGGTCTTGTGAAACAGAATCCTGATCTTCATCCGCTAGAAGGTACTTGTCGTGGTGACTACGAAGGCGAACCGCCTTGGCGTTGTGAAACAAATCCATTCCGGTCTGAAACAAGAAAATCAGATTTCAAGATCAATGAAGAAGAAGAAGAAGATGTGACTGCGAGAATATCTATAGAGTTCTTACTTTATACATTTCATTCCAGCTAAGAACCAGACCTTTGTCTTACTCAACTCAACTTTCTTTTTATTTTAATAATATTTTCATATATATAAATCATTATTTTTATATATAAAAAAGGATTATAATAATTTTTTCATTTTGTTAAAAAATTAAAATTAATTAACTTTTAACTTAATCTATAAGTTTTCATTCACTTTTTTTTTTTTAAATATAAACAAAATTACTTTATTTCTAACAATATTTATAAGGATTTATAACTGATAAAATATTAATTTTGAATAACCTTAACTAATATATCACAATCCAACTAAAATTTAAGTTTTGCAAAAAGTCAAGTCAAGTCCATACCCTAATCTAACATTATGATTCACCCAAATTAAATTTATAATCCCACCTAAATTCAAACAATTTTTATAATTAATAAAAATTTGTTAGAAATAGAAATTTGTGGCAAATTGATCATTTATTTATTAACCTCCTAAATTATAAATCAATTATCTCATTAGAGGTTTTCTTTAAATATAATTTATGTCAATATATTCTTTCTACTATTCAATTTATTAATTAAAAAAATAGTTTACTTTAATTTAATAAAATTTAAATAAATAATAAAAAACTTTATAATAATTTACTAATTAAAAACACAATTTTTTTTTTGTCTAACAAGATTTTCTTAAAAATTCAATAAAATTCACATCAACAAACTCCCTTATTTGTTTTTTTTTTTGGGTAAGAATCAATTCTATATTTATAATAATCCCCTCCTCGATGATTAACTTTAATAAGTTAATTATAATTATATTAAACAATTAGACCCCAAAAATAAAAAATAATAATAATATTCGACATACCTTTTTTGTTTCCGACTTGTGCGAATAGATAGATTGAACGGAAACAGGGGAGCCAATATCAGAGCCGCCGAACAAATCGTCGGAGACAGATGAGACAGACGACAACAAAGACAAATACTTACCGCTCAAGTCTTGTACATCATCAACTTCTTCAACTTGCCACAAAACCCAATCCGACTTAAGTTTAGGTTCATCGTGGGTCACCGAGTTCTTCCACGGCGGCGGGCCGCCGTTGCCCCTGAGTAGGGTTCCACAGGCAGCCGAACGAAACTTGAGTGAAAACCCATCTCTTATCGGCTGCCAATCTACAAATTCAAGAGAATCAGCTTGGATAACCTTGTTTCCGGTCATACCAAGGAGGAAGTATGTGGAAGAGGCGGCCAGGTATCTGCCATGGCAGCTTCTCAGGCGGATGGATGTGGGTTCGGTACTTTTGGTGAATTCAACATGCCACCGTGCTTTCATGGAAGAGCCGTTTTTGCTCTGGCGGACAGTTTTCCTGTCATCATCGGCGACGAGGTACTTATCGTGATAACTACGGATTGTAATTACAGGTTTGGATTTAGTGAAGAAGTCCATATAGTTTAATATTTGAGATCAGTTGTGAAAGACTAAAAAGAGCGGTTTTAGCTTATGGGGAGGGGGGGTCGGAAATAGACGGAGAAGAAGATGCGTGGAAATTGTCTAATGTGTGTAACCATGTCTTAATGGACATATAGTTGGGTCAGGTTCCATAAATTAATAAACTTTTTTTTCACGCGCAACATTATGTTAGACTTATAAAGATAACTTATCAAATAAAACAGTTACATAGACTATAAAATTCAAAACATTGAACCAGTTCAGTCCCTGAAAGTTGTGGATGAAATTAATAAGAGGTCTTCTTCTTATAAAACTATATTCATATATATCACATATATATTATTATTATATATATATATATATTTAATAAATTATATGTGGACATAAGTTTGTATTTGAAAATATGCCATATATTATAAAAATAAACATTGTTATGATACTCTTTCTAAACATAGTTTTAATTTTAATTGTGACTGTTCATTAATTTTAATTTAAAGCATAATATAATGTTGGATACTAATATTATAATATAATGTTGGATATTAATTTTTTTCTCATTAAAAACGTGAAATTAAAACAGATTGTAAATCATTTTAATTTAAAGCATCCAAGCATATTTTAATAGTCATAGACATTTAAATAAATCCAAGACTAATCAACGAAGCCAGACTAACCAAATATGAACATAGATATATAGAGGCAGGACTAACCAAATATGAACTATAGATATACGAATTAAGGCTTTGAATTTTGAATTTAGGCATTGACTTAAAAATATTTGGGTATAAACTTGAAAATAAAGAGAAAAAACTAATTAAATATTTAAATAAAAAAATAATTAGTTTGAAAAAATTTAAAATTTAAGAAGAAATCTAGTATAAGAAAAATATATGGTTTGAGGACTGGAAAATTTTTAAAATTTAGGAAGAAATCTAGTATATAATATATATTTTAAAAAATAATTTAAAGATTAAAAGTAATGGTAATTAGTAACCTTTTAACTGCTCAATTTCTTTTAACCCTCAAATTATTTTTTAAAATATATATTTTATAAAATTATATATAAATTAATAATTAAAGATAATATATAAATTATATATATATATATATATATATATATTATATAAATTATTTTAAACTTTATTTTATATAGACATAAATATAGATATCTATATATAAAAATAAATAATATATATATATATATATATATATAAAAGATTAATAATTATATAAATATAAATTTTAATAATATATATATATATATAATATTATATATAAGCGATTTAATAATTATATATATAAATATAAAAAATAATGATTAAATATAATATATAAAATATAATATTTTAAGCTTAAATAGTTATGTTTAACTTAAAAACTTAACGGTTTAAAAGTTGAAGGAATAATTTGTTTTAAAAAATAATTTAAGGGCTAAAAGTGAACTATTGGAGTAATTAGAGAACCGCCCAAACAATTTACCCTAATATTTATAAAATTTTATAAATTTTTTATTTATTTAAAAATCTAAGAAATTTAGTCTCACATACTCAAAAGTGACCAAACATAAGTTATTTATATAATTTTTGGGGTGGATTTGAACCCAGCACATCTGTAATGTATAATATTAAAATAATTGAAGTAACAACAAATATTTTAATAATTAAAAATTATGATCAATTATGTCTTAAAACTTCTTCATTTATATTGGAGGTAATGTTACTTTTCTTACCACATATATATATATATATATATATATATATTATTTTTCTTAAGAAGATTTTGTAATGTAATATTTGTTATGTTTTTTAAATACAAATTTCTTATATGGGTCTAAGAGAAGAGGTTTGGGCTTAATCCCAGGCCCAGTTTCGAGCTTGTTAACCTAATAATTTTCCATTCATTTTGTGCATCTTCTCCCCGCCGTCGTGCTTTGGTGTAACCAGAGAGGAGAGAGAACGAAGATGCAGATCTTTGTGAAAACCCTGACAGGGAAGACCATAACCCTTGAGGTCGAGTCATCGGACACCATCGACAATGTAAAGGCGAAGATCCAAGACAAGGAAGGGATTCCGCCGGATCAGCAGCGCCTGATCTTCGCTGGAAAGCAGCTGGAGGACGGTCGAACCCTAGCCGATTACAATATCCAAAAGGAATCGACACTCCATCTGGTTCTCCGCCTTCGTGGTGGAGCGAAGAAGAGGAAGAAGAAGACCTACACGAAGCCAAAGAAGCTGAAGCACAAGAAGAAGAAGGTGAAGCTTTCTATTCTCCAATTCTATAAAGTGGACGAGTCTGGGAAGGTGCAAAGGCTTCGAAAGGAGTGTCCGAATGCTGAATGCGGCGCCGGAACCTTCATGGCGAATCACTTCGATCGTCATTACTGCGGTAAGTGCGGCCTGACCTATGTTTACCAGAAGGCAGGTGGCGACTAAATTCATCTATTGTCGGTCGGAAGATAGTTAAATAAAATTTCACTTGTTTGATGCAACTTTTTGATTGAGTTTTTCTCTTATTGTGCTTCAAAGATACATGCTTGTTTATCTTTTTTTCACCTTAGATCTGATGAACTAATTAATGGATTACAGTAGTATTTTATAATGGATTTGGAAGATTCTTGTCGACAGTAGAATAATTTCCTAGGATTTCTGTAAACAAATCCTAGGTATGAAACTTGGATTAATTCAAAGGTTGAGATTTTTCCATGGATGCACACATGTTGGCAATCTCTACGATCACATCAGTGTCTGGAATGATACCTTTTACAGACTCATGGGAAAGGAAGTTCTCTGCCCACACGAAAAGGTCGGGTGTGGTGGATTCATTTAGAATCTTGACATGGGTCATCTTTTCTGCTGCTTTCAACCATCCCAATAAGATACCAAACGAAATGTCCAGGTACCCAATATTGTCTCCTCCAAAGAATTTCGCCTTACCTTTACTGGCTTTCAGGAAAGCTTCCTCCAGAAGGGCTAAACCTTCCTCGACCCTCTTCAATCTTTCTTTCTCGGGCGCCAAGCGGTACTCTCTCAAAGAAGGGAACCACTGTCACAATTCATTCCACTAAGTCTACTTTAGAATAGGCAAAAAAAAGGTAGTTAATTGATTGATTACATACTTACCTTGTCGTCCAAATAGTCAGCCCAGAAACGGGCGATGGCGCGATCATATCGGTCTGCGGGGAGGATTGATGGTCCTGATGTCCAGTACTCATCGATGTACTCTACTATGATAAGGGACTCGCATATGGTCTTATCTTCATGAAACAATACTGGGATTTTCTTATGAACCGGGTTTGATTTAAGAAGCAGTTCACTCTTTGAGCCGTATATTTCCTCCTGCAAGAACTCATAGTCAACTGACTTTAGATTCAGTGCGATTTGAACCCGGTTCACGTACACGCTCGGTGATATACCCAGAAGCTTTACTGAACCTTTCCTTGCTGCCATTCTTCCTCCGGTTAAACAAGAATCTACATAGAACTGGAGAATTTAAATTAATTATATGCGGTGTTGGCTTGGGAAGGAAGGCAACTTGGGAAAAACACCTCCACTACTAATTTTTAATAATATTTGCGCTAATAAGATATCACATTTGATTTGAATAAAACATGGGTGAAATATATATATACTAATGTTTAAAAAGAATTTTTTGAAATTTGCATTATTAGTAGGCAGCGATTGCCCATATCTAATAATTTCTTCCTATTCAATTTTTGTTAATTAAATTATTATAAATATTTTATTTAACAAGTTTGTATTATATCTCTTGTTGAAGAAAAAATTAGTTAATTTCAGTTTTTAATTAGTTGAATTTGTATAATTATTTAGTTACTTAATCTTATTAAAATAAATAAAAATAATTTAATATTTTGATTAATGATTTATATTATAAATAAAAAAAATAAAACAATTAATAATATGATAACTCTATCTATTTAACAAGTTTGTATTAAAACTTTGTTGAAGAAAAAATTAGGTAATTTCAGTTTTTAATTAGTTGAATTTTTATAATTATTTAGTTATATAATCTTATTAAAATAAATAAAATAATTTAATATGTTGATTAATGATTTATATTATAAATAAAAAAATTGATAAAATGATAACTCTATCTATAAATAATGAAAATTTGACGAAATGACTCTAATGATTCACTTATTTGAATTCGTGGTCACCTTATAATTTTTATTGTTTGTGACCACTTTATTTTTTTTGAACAAAAATACCTTTATTGCGGAACGCAAGAGTTGTTCAACTTTAGCGAAGAGAATAGAGTTTTATATAAATACTCTAATTTTTTTCATTTCTTTATTTTTCTTTCTTTCTTTCTCTTCTGTCTTTACCCCGCGTTCTCTCTCTTGCGCGACGGCCACAGCGACGACAGAACCCTAAACGAACACATCATACTGATCGACAACCAAAATTCGTTCTAATATCATTTGTTCATCTTATTGTCATCCTACTAATCAATTTATGTTCTTATTTCGTTTATCTTCAAACTCTAAACCCTAAACCATGATGTTGTTATTAATGTTCATCTTGTTGATATTTTGTTCATCTTGTTCATATTGGTTGATCAAATTCATTCTTCATATTGATAATATTGATATTTGCATATTGATGTTTAGGGAAGATTCATGTTCACGATGGAATGTCCCCTCGCGATGGGGCAAGATTTGTTGGTTGATGCTAGAATTGGTTGTTCATCTTTTCGATGATAATATTTGCGGATGATGCTCTGAATCGGTTCCGTTTCAGGGAAGATTCGTGTGATCTCGCGAAGTGGCACGATCATCACGCGATGCAGCACAATGGTCACGCGAAGCGGCACGCTGGTCACGCGAAGCGGCATCGCGTTACGCAAAGGCCCATCGCGTTATGCGAAGGGCAGACGTACATGCTATGGCAGAGTTGTACTTAGATTTGTGTAAAACACCAAATTCGATTCATATTGTTTTTCAGCTGAATGAAAATGATTTTCTTTATTTTGTTTGATTAAAAAAATTCTGTCATATGCTCATATTCAGGCCTATTTGTTCGTTTTGCCTTATAGTTAAGTTACTAACTATCGTTGAGACTTTTGCTAAGGTTTACTTAGTATTTAAGAAATTTAATTTGGATAAGTTTAGGGTTATGATGAATATTATGAACAAACATTGTATCCTCAATTCTATCAATCTTTTCTATACTATATTTTTGTCTTAGTATATAGGTGTAAATCTCAATCGATTTGAGATTAATTTTAAATAAATCATTTTCGAATTAAGAATCTATAACTTATAGTAATATAACATGAGGCCCGTCCATCCTCCCTGTGACCACTGTGCTACTTCGCGCGACGACCATGCCACTTCGCGTGACCTCTGTGCCGCTTCGCGAGATCACACGAATCTTCCCTTAAACGGAACCGATTCAGAGGATCATCTGCAAATATCATCATCGAAAAAATGAACAATAAACTAATAGCATCAACTAACAAATGTAGCCCATCGCGAATGGACATTCCATCGTGAACATGAATCTTCCCTGAACATCAATATGTAAATATCAATATTATGAATATAAAGAATGAATTTGATCAACTAATATGAACAAGATGAACATTAAGACCAACATAATGGTTTAGGGTTTGAAGATGAACGAAATAAGAACATAAATCGATTAATAAGATGAACAATAAGATGAATAAATGATATTAGAACGGATTTTGGTCGTCGATATGTATGATGTGTTCGTTTAGGGTTCCGCTGTTGCCGTGGCGCGAGAGAGAACGCGGAGAAGAGAGAGAAAAAAATAACAAAATGAAAAAAATTAAAGTATTTATATAAAATCCTATTCTCTTCGCGAAACGCGGGAATACCTTCGCGTTATGCAATAATGATATTTTCGTTCAAAAAATAATAAAATGGTCACCAAATTAATAAAAATTATGAAGTGACCACGATTAGAAATAAATGAATAATTAGGGTCATTTTGTCCCACATGAATAACCATGGTGTCCTTTGATATGCTTGTCATTTTTTATTTATTAAGTTTGTTAGTTTACTATTTTACCCTTGTCTAGAGGACTAAACATTTTGACTTTTGGTACATAAATATATTAATAAAACACATTGCTCTATAGTTATTTTTGTCTTTTATTCTAACCCTATTTTATTTTAATTTGTTTTTATTATTTACGCAAATTAATCTATTTAAACGAGCACGTTGTAGAAAATTTTCGAAACAAATCTGATAATAGGTTGTTTGAAATCTTAATTTTTGATGAAATTGAATCTGAAATGAATAGTTTGATTTAGTTGTTGATGTATTCAAAGTAATGCATATATATATAAAATGATATTTAACGGAGCCCCAAAATATTTGACTCCGTCAAAAACAGGCCCAAAATTAAGGTCCTCTCTCACCCTAGCTATTTTCTTCTTATCAAATACCTAATCGTCGACCCACCGCCTTCTCTCTCTGACTCTCAACTCATCGCTTTGCTTCTCCGTCTTTTTCCAGCGAATTTTCTCTCAGGTTTCTCTCTCTATCTGTCTCTTATCTCTGATCTGTATTGAAAAATGGATATCATATATTTTTTTGCATCTGTTTGTTCTACATGCGTATAATACCTGATATATATCTATAAAAAATATGTATTCTTTATGATTTTTAACCTGGAAACATGGAAGTTATTTTATCACCCAGTCTGGATCTGGTTAATTAGCTTTCTTTAGTCTGGTACCCGTAGATTCATTCACCTATCTATCCTGTTTTTAATCTACGTTTCTGAGGAGGGTCTTGGAACTATTCGGATTCCACATCCAAACAATTGATCGTCTCTACTTCTCGAAGAAAGATTGTGCTTGTTGGTCCAAGTCAATCTGGGATTCTAGGTATATCCCTGTGAAGCAGATAATTGATTTCTCAATATTACATGGATGATGAGATGGATGGCTGTAGTTGTGCACAATCTCTTTTTACTCTTCTCTTTGTTGAAGAAATGGTGAAATGTGCCTTTTTGGGGGGGTATTGATCCTTGATCACAACATATACAAGGAGGGTGTAGGTTATATAAACATTTTGGTTGTTTAACCACCTCTTTTTTGAAACCCTAGAATAATGTGAGATGATCTAACTTAAAATCATTAGTCTTGTTTATGGGTGTTGAAAATTAACACTTCAATGAAGTAATGTGATGTCTTTAGGATTGTTATAATGTGAAGAAGTTTAATTTCTGTCTAAAACTAAAACTTCAATCTGAAGTGATGTCTTTTAGGGTTGTATAATGCAAAGAAACTTAATTTCTATGTCTAAAACTAAGACTACAATCTGAATTGATGTCTTTAGGGTTATTATAATGCAAAGAAGCTTAATTTCTATGTCTAAAAGTAAAACTACAATCTGAAGTGATGTCTTTAGGATTGTTATAATGCAAAGAAGCTTAATTTCTATGTCCAACCCTAAAACTACAATCTGAATTGATGTCTTTAGGGTTGTTATAATGCAAAGAAGCTTAATTTCTATGTCCAAACCTAAAACTACAATCTGAACTGATGTCTTTAGGGTTGTTATAATGCAAAGAAGTTTAATTTCTATGTCCAACCCTAAAACTACAATCTGAACTGATGTCTTTAGGGTTGTTATAATGCGAAGAAGCGTAATTTCAATATCTGTAGGATAGATCAAAATCATCTTACTTGATGCAAATCAACCATCTATGGGTTTTAAAGCCTGTTTATGCTTAGAAGTTGTCTGTGAGTTGATTTTATAGTTAATGTGAAGAGTTGATTTGGATCTCCCATATCATTAAATTGACAACATTGGATGATAATATGATGATGATACATTACATACAGGATGCCGTCAGCCACAGAGGAACCCTTTAGGCCAAGGGAGAAGCTTTTTGAAAAGCAAAAGTATTTCCAGAACATCTCAAAGCACACTTACTTGAAAGGCCCGTTTGATAAGATCACTTCTGTTGCTATCCCAGCTGCCTTTGCAGCAACTTCCCTTTTTCTAATTGTGAGCAATTTTTCTGCTTATAATTACACTGTCTTTTCAAAAGCTGTCTTGTTTTGGTAAGTGGCTAATTTTGATCCTTTTGTTTATAAAATCTGTAGGGACGTGGGATCTATAACATGTCTCATGGCATCGGAAAGAAAGAATGAAAAGAAAACTAGCAAAGGGCTCTCTCTTCTTAACTTTTTGCCTTCTATAATACAGAAGGAGGCTATATGATTTGTTTGGTTTTGTATTGTTTCTAGATTGTGTTTAATAATAAATTACAATGGTCACAGATTCCAGACATGTTTTGACAAACATGGTTTACTTTTGTTCTTTGAGCCTCATGGGTCTTTTCCATATCATTTGGGCTTTATAATGAAATCATTTTCATTTCATTGGTATTTGCATTATTTTGATTTTTTTTTCTGTTTCTAAAGTCAAATCTAGATTAAATGTGTTCGGAAATTTGAAGTCCCCGTACAATTTGAGGTCCGGTTTTGTATAACTGAATGTTTGGAATCACAAATATTAATTTAATCAAATAATCCTAAATCAATCAAGACTCTTATTTATTTATCTTAGAATCATTGACCATACTAAGTCTTTTGAATCGTCTAGATAATGCAAAATATCGTCATCTGTGACGTTCTGTTTATTTGAATGAAGGGAGGATCTCACATATATAATTTTGCATCATCTGGTCTGGTCATACCAAAATCATCTCAGTCTCTCAGATATATAGATAGATATGGCTGGAAAAGGTTCAGTAAAGCTTTTGGGGTCGTCCACGAGTCCATACGCGAACCGGGTTCAAATTGCCCTTAATCTCAAGTCAATTGAGTATGAATTCTTGCAGGAGCAGATATACGGATCAAAGAGTGAACTGCTTCTTAAATCAAACCCTGTTCATAAGAAAATCCCAGTATTGATTCATGAAGATAAGCCCATATGCGAATCCCTTATCATAGTACAGTACATCGACGAGTACTGGACATCAGGCCCGTCCATCCTCCCCGCAGACCCCTATGATCGCGCCATCGCTCGTTTCTGGGCTGCCTATCTGGATGACAAAGTAAGTAACTACTTAATAATTAACATATTAGTTGAATTTTGGTGAGGATGATGATTGTTTTGTGGCTTGGGATGGCATGGCAGTGGTATCCTTCTTTTAGAGAGTACCGGTTGGCAGAAGGAGAGGAAGAAAAACTGGGTATAGTGGAGTTTATAAAGGGAGGTCTAGTCTTGTTAGAGGAGGCTTTTGTGAAATCCAGCAAAGGGAAGCCATTTTTTGGAGGAGACAATATTGGGTATCTGGACATCGCCTTTGGAAGCTTCATGGGATGGTTGAAAGCAGGGGAGATGATGACTGGTTTAAAATTGCTAGATGAATCCACCGTACCCGGTCTTGCCTTGTGGGCAGAGAATTTCCTTGCCCATGACGCTGTAAAGGGTGTCATCCTCGACACTCAACACCTCGTCCAGTTGGCCAAAACCAAGCATGCCCTCGTCGTACCTAACACTTCAAATTAATCAACATTTAAATATCCTCCTGTATTTCAGAATAATAACGTGTAGTATGTCCATGATCATGATCCTTGACCAAATATATATATCAGCTTTCCAATCTGTGACTGTTAATAACACATGTCGTTTTCTCAAGACCTGTTTTGTGTTTGATTTCGTCCAATGCTACTTGTCTATTAGTGTTTTAAGTTGGTTGTGAAAACAAATTAACATAAGTTGGAATCGAACTAGACCATTAATAATATATAGATAGGAGGAGAACAACAACATGTTTGGACGAAGATTACTACAACATGGATTATTGAACTAATAATGAAAACATATTTAGAAAACTGGGACTAGTTTTTAGGTTGGGCGGCTTTAGCGATGGCTGCAAACTTCTTGGCCAACTCGACGAGCTCCTCAGTCTCGGGGATGACACCCTTTACAGAGTCATGGGAAAGGAAGTTCTCAGCCCAGACGGCAAGACTGGGAGTGGTGGATGCATCGAGCAACTTCACATCTGTTATCTTCTCCGCCGCTTTCAACCAGCCCAAAAAGCTTCCAAAAGCAATGTCCAGATACCCAATATTCTCACCTCCAAAGAATTTAGCCCCCCCTTTCACAAAAGCTTCTTCCAAATAGGCTAAACCTTCCTTCACCTTGTCCAGTACAGCCGATTTTTCTTCATCATCTTTCGCCGAGCGGTAATCTCTCAAAGCAGGGAACCACTGCCATCGATCGTACGTACCCAAAATTAAAATCAACTATTTTACATAAAAAGAAAGACAGAGGCCGGAGGAGAAAGGAGAGTAGAGTAAAGTAAGTACCTTGTCGTCGAGATAGGCAGCCCAGAAACGGGCGATGGCCCGATCATAAGCGTCGGCGGGGAGGATGGAGGGGCCGGATGTCCACTGCTCGTCGATGTACTGTACTATGATTAGGGACTCGCTGATGGGCTTATCGTCGTGAATCAACACTGGGATTTTCTTGTGAACAGGGTTTGATTTGAGAAGCAGCTCACTCTTTGATCCGAATGTCTCCTGAAGAAATTCATAGTCAATTGACTTGAGTTTGAGGGCGATTTGAACCCGGTTCACGTAGGGGCTTGGCCGTGCTCCGATAACCTTCACTGATGAACCTGCCATTCCTTAATAAAACTCAAATCTAGATAGATAGAGAGAGAGAGAGAGATGAGTGAGCAGGTTATGAAGCGGTAGTTGAAAATATATAGTGGGTTGTTGGTTTGGAAAGAAAGACAGATAGCCTTAATAATTTAGGTCTGAAAATGCCGGAAGTATCTAGCAATTGTGGTGGGAACCACACACACACACAAGATGAGTCAGAACGTCACAGATGACGATGTAGTTTTGAACAATCAACGACAAAATATACAAATTGAAAAGCAAAATATATTCTTTCTTTCTTTAATATATATATATATTATAAATCCATATTTTTAAATATTAATCAAATAAGTGTGGATCCGAAATCATTATAATAATGTAATTTTAAAAGAAAATATTAAAATTAAGGGCTTGTTTTCTTTGAATTTTTAAAAAAATTCAATCCAAATTAATCACTCCTCTACAATCACATTACTTAATTCATTAACCAAAATACTAAAATACTCTCCATTTAAAAATATTATTTTTTATTTTATTTATATATATATATCAATACCCTTTAAATCTTTTTACCAAAAATAATTATCACTTCCTCAAAATCATCACCAATCATTACTTTCTTCTATCTTTATAAGTTTTTCAAAAACTCCAATCCGAACATACCAACCCTAAGTTCCTGGGTACGAGCCTGTCGGGCGGCAAATTCTGCGCTTGGTTAAATGATTAAGTGTGTTTGCGGGTTACATACTTAATCCGTTGTCCCATTTTTTTTTTAAATTTCACCGATAATAATAATATATAAAAAAAATTATAATTATATATAAATATATATTCTTATTATCTATTTTATATATATATATATATATATATATATTACATTAAGCTATAATTTAATATTCAAGTTAAAAAAAATATTAAAATTAATATTTATTTTCATTATTTTTATTTTTATTAAATATTAAATTATATAATTTAATATATTAAGTTTATTAATTAATATATAAGAGTATAATAATTTTTATGTATTTCTTTATATATTCATTTCAGATATTATAAAATAAATTTAAATATTAAGTATTTAAAATTTAAACTAATATATATTTTTATTTGACAATTCAATTTTTTTTATCTCTAAATTAATATTTAAGTTTTTAAAATTCAATATTTAGTAATAAAATCTTAATTATCAATTTTATCAAATTTTAAATATTTAATATTTTAATTAATTTAATAATATTTCAAATTAATATTTGAAAAAATAAATGAACACGCTACCTTTATATATTATTTATATAATTTGATATATTAAATTTTAATAAAAAATAATTAAAGTAAATACTAAAATATTATTTTAATGTTAATATATATATATATATATATATATATATATATATATATATATATATATATATATATATATATATATTAAGTGACAATAACATCTTCTATTCTTATTTAATTACATTTTATAGATGTTTGAAATTATTCTCGTAACATTATAAATTTGATTATTTATGATTAAAAAATAATGAAATTTATTGTATTTGTAAAGAGAAAAAAATTAAAATTTAATACAACTTTATATATAGTAGTAATTTAATTAAATTTAGATTGACAAAAATTGTATTTTAATAAACTAAATATTAGAGTAGCAAGTTTGGCATTTTTTTTACTTTTAAAATAAATTTAATATTTTAGTTTTTATTTTTGTTTTTAACCTATATTTCTTAAGTCTATACAAATAAATTATTATAAATATACATTATCAAATATATATACTTATATTAAATAAGTTATTAATATATTAAATTAAAAATTATTTATCGAACACAAATAAATTGATAGATTCCATGTACATACTCATTTAAGGCTTACAAATGAATTTACTTTTTATCCAAAAAAATGTTTAAATTCTTTATACATCAATATTTTAATTTAATCTTAATACTGTATATTCCTATTTGAAACAAGTTTTGTAGTAAATTTAAATGAGTCTCAATAAATAAAAACCAACTATTTTATAAAAAAAATACATACACATCAATAACACCATCTAATTTAAATGTGTAACATGTTCTATTATTCAAATCTCATTCTAAAATTTGAAAACTAATAACAATAATAATTAAATAATCCTGAACTATTTCTGTATGTTTCCGATACAAAAATATTTGTGCAATTTATTAATTGTAGCTGACTGTGGATCTCTGAAATCTTGGAAATTAAATATTTGTAGATTTTGTAAATCCCTGAATTCTAAATGTGGATCTCTAAAATCTTAACAAACTTTATTCTTTAAGACATTTTTGTCCAAATTAATGGTGTTTATGGTTAGATTCAGTTTTTGTGTTTATAATTTAATCAAACCTCAACTAAATAATTATATTATACAAAATTTATATTAATAAATGAATCTACAACTAAGAAGTTCTAGTTAATTTGTTAAATGTTTTATTAGTCTATTATTAGTAAGATAGTTTGTTATATTTTTTATTCATAAAATGTATATAAATAAAGTTCTTAATATAATACATATAAATTATTAGGAGTTAATCTTAATTGGTAATTAGTATTATATTAATTTAACATTAGTTATTTTGTTGAAACAATTTTAAACTAATACACTTTTTATTTTTTTGTAATTTAGTTGGATCAACCTTTTTGGTTTAGTTGTTTTAATGGTTCATCCTGTTATATATAGTTAAAAATATATCATCTTTTGTATAAATAGAAAAATTAAGTTTTATTTTTTAATTATATTTAATAAATTAAGTTTTATTTCTAAATAATGATTACATAATTTTCTTAATATATTTTATTAGGATACATGTTATGAAATAATTATTTAAGTAAAAGAAAATATATTTTATTACTATCTTGTTTATGTTCTAGGGATTAGGGATGTGTTTGATATGATGTATAAAAGGGTATAATATTATTGGTATAATATAATATAGATTTTGGTTAGAATTTTACTATTAATATAAATTATAATAATAAATAATTTATACCTCATATTTGGTATAAAATTATAACTAATCCTCCTAATTACAACAATTTTCTTATATCACTTATTTTTAATTTGTCATTATAATGATTATTAATATTATATATAACTTATTATTATATAATATATTAAATATATTTTATTTAGTTTAATATTATTATTATTTTCAATTATTTTTAATATTATATATTTTTAAATAGTTTAATATTTTAATTAAAAAATATTTATTTATTTTTATAATGATAATTTTATTAATTATTAATTTTTATAATTACTTATATTATAAATAATAATTTTATTTTATTATAATTATTAATAATATTTAAATTAAATAAACATAATTTATTTTATATTATAATTAATTAAATTTACATTAATTTTAAAATAATAGTATAATAATTTATAATAATAAACAATATTATTTATAATATAAATAAATATAAAATAATAATACTAATAATAATTAAAATTTTAAATTAATATTTATACTAAATTCTTATAATATATAAAATACAAAAATATAAACCATATACAACTTATACTTTTTCTTATAATTTATATCAAAGATTAATAACCTATACAATTTATATTAACTTATATTATTTATATCTAGTTACAATTTATACCTTTATATAATTTATACCCTATGTAATTTGTCTCTTAATATTGATTTAAAAATTTTTTGGACAACATTCCCTACTAATTACGGTAAATAATAATTTTAACTAAATGTGTTGATTTTTTAATCATTTTTTTTGTTAGGTTGTCCATCAATTTATTTACATACAACTCTTTTATAAATTTCGGGTTTCTCATCTCATTCAAATAAGACTGACATCAACAAAAAAAAAAAAAAATCCTATTATTTATTTAATTAAAATATTGTTATATTTTAATCTTGCTTTATCCAAATCAAGATAAATCACAAATTTATCACTACAAAAATTTCATTTTATAAAATAATAATGAAAGCATTAAAAAAAAATTATACTTTATTTTTATAATATTAAGATAACTTTAATAGTTTATTTCAAATGATTTATTTTCTTATAAAAGAAGTTGTTGGTCTAAACTCTAAACTGAACTTTGACTTGTAAGTGTGGAAACTGGAAATGGATGGGCAGTTGGTAGATGGAACACGCATCTGCAAAGAGGAAATAAAGTTACAATGGTAGGTGGAAAATCAAAGCGGGATTACATATTTATTTTTTTATAAAAAATAATGAATTATGTGAAAATAATATATATATATATTTTAAATAAAATGACAAAAATATTTTTAAATTATAAAGAATGTATAAAGGTACTCTTGAAGAATAATTTAATAAATTAAAAAATTGTTTATGTATAAATTATGGTTTGAATTATTGTTTATGTTAATGCTTCTCAAAATATATAATTTATTTGATTAATACCTTTTAAAATGTAAATTAAGTTTTATTATTTAAAATAGTGAATAAAAATAAAAATAAAAATATAATATATATTAATTTTAAAAAAATGACATGTCAATCACACGTGTCATCATTTAACGGAAAAATTTAACGGATTTGGATATTTTTGTCCAGCAGTAACATAGATGAACATTAAACTCAACTACAGTGGTATGAACGAACAAAAATTAGTTCAATGATATACGTGAATATTTCGTTATAGTTCGATGGTCAAATTGACATTATTTCCTATATATATATATATATATATTAAATAAAATTTTATTCTATGAAAAAATTAATATGATGATCATTTTAATTTAAAACTTTTTGATTGAAAGTGAAGAGGCTAGCGGCTTGAGTTACCTTATAAATTTGTTAATATTTTGCTTAGTATTTCTGCATGTCAAATTTTCCCTTTTTTATGTTAATATATATATATATATATTATTCTTAGCAAACGAAAAACACAAATAATGACACAACTCATCTCTTGATTAATTGATTGTACATATTAAGTACTATATATATATAATTAAAAAGTTTTGACACAATTATTAACTATCATAATCTTTATTTTAATTTAAAACATTTTATATAAGAATTGAAAATTCATAACTTTTGATCTTTTTAATACCAATTCTTGACTCTTTAACTTCTCTAATAAGTTTATTAAATATATCATAATATCAAACAAGATTTGATATTATTGTCCTTCTGAGTATAAATGCCTCATCTCATGTGAGGAGAATATTTGGATTAAGAGCACGTTTAAATGTCAGAAAATTTGTATTAAGAGGTACAACCGCTTATGAATAGAGATGGCAATGGGTACTCGTATGCCCGATACCCGTAGGTACCCGATAGTTGAGTTCGGGTATTTTAAATCGGGTTCGGGGTCGGGGTCGGGCATGGGGAGAGGGAGAAGGTACCCGGTCGGGTACGGGGTCGGGGATGGGGAGTGTGCGAAACTCAAACCCGATACCCGGTTATATTAATATTATTGATTTTTTTTATTAAAGTTTAATGTGTGACTTTTCAAAAATGCTTCATCATTGCAAATGTATAATAAATATGCATAATTTAATTTGATCTTATCCACACTTCACTCCAACCATAATCATAAATACACTCCACTCCAACTTTAATTATTTTATATTCCCAAAACAATATTTCTCTACATAACTTCAATTTTTAGTTTAATAACAAAATATTACCCTCTATCATAATTCATCATATTCAATCTCTAGTTTTTTTCAATGTTCATTCTACTTTTTTCCACTCTATTAAATCTTCTTCAAGATTTACAAAAATTATGAGGTAGGTAAGTAATGGTTTAATTTTTATTTTTAATATTTTAATATTACTAATGTTAAAATTATTTATTAAAGTTGTATTTTCTTTTTTTCAAACTTTATAATCTTATAAGTAATTTAATCGGGTAATGGGTACCCGTTGGGGATCGGGTACCCGACGAATCGGGGATGGGTATAGAAGTAGAGATACCCGTCGGGTTCGAGGTCGGTGTCGAGTAGTGAAATGAAAATCGGGTTCGGGGATGGGTACTTCACTACCCGTCGGGTAGGGTATCCGTGGCCATCCCTATTTATGAATACTTTTACATCCATAATTCCATCTGTAATTTGTGATTTGGGTGCAATTTGTAGTAAATTTGTAATCTATCTTTAATTTGGGCTTTTGATTTTCCCTACCAACATTTATTCTTTATTCCCAAAAATTAGAGATGAAACTTCTAATTCAAATATACCCATGCTCAAATTAAAGTTGTTTTTGAGAATGGTCAAACATATTGCCTCTTCTAAAAAGGAAAGTTATAAAATGATATCTATATATATATAGATAGAGAAATGATAAATACAACGACTGACTAGCGAAAGCAAGGCCACGAATCCTACGTGGCTTTGCCAGCTAGGAGAGAAAAAAAAAAAAAAAACGTTTCTGCATATCCTCTTTCACCCAATAAGGTTTCATATTTCTGCATTTCTTTCTTTCTCTGAAACGCTTCATTTATTTCTCTTCTCCAGCTCCGGCAGCATTTATTTCTCTTCTCCGGCTGCATTTATTTCTTTTCCACGGCTGCATTTACTTCTCAATGGTATCCTTTTTAAGGATCTTTATTATTTTTTTAACAGATCCAGAATTTAGATTTTATAGATCTAGGGTTTAGATTTTACAGATCTAGGGTTTTACATTTTACAGATGTATATATGGATTTAAACGGTTTGAATTTTCAGGATACAGAAGCACCAAACTTGAACAACCCAGTAGATGAAGAACTTAACCTGAACAGATCCACCCCCGTTGAACCCCAAAGGTACCCTGAACAGATCTAGTGGTTTCAGGACAAGAAAGGGTCCTTCCTTGTCCCGAAATGTGTGGTGTCTTGTAAGAAAATGTTGTGTTTCGGGTAAACAAATTTTGTGTTTCGGGACCCGAAATGAGTCGTTTCGGGACAAGAAAGGGTCAAAACCAACCATTTCGGGACAAACATTGTTTTGTTTCGGGACCCGAAATAGGTCGTTTCGGGACAACAAAGGTGGTTTCGGGACCCGAAAGGTGGTTTCGGGACCCGAAACGGGTGGTTTCGGGACCCGAAACGGGTGGTTTCGGGACCCGAAACGGGTGGTTTCGGGACCCGAAACGGGTGGTTTCGGGACCCGAAACTGGTTGTTTCGGGACCCGAAAGGTTGTTTCGGGACCCGAAAGGTGGTTTCGGGACTCGAAACGGGTTGTTTCAGGACCCGAAATGGTTGGATTCGGGACCCGAAATGGGTGTTTTATGGACTTTTTCTTACGGTTTCACATAATTTTTGCAGTCACATTCCTAGTGTTGGAATGACATTTTCCTCCGAAGAACAACTTCTTGAATTCTACACATCATATGCCCACTTAACGGGATTCGGCATTACCAAATTAGGGAGCAAAAATGTAGGTGGTAAGAGGAAATATTTCAGCGTTGGTTGTGCCAAGAGTTTTATGAAAGAATCGAAGGCAAAAAATAAGTTTCATCAGCCTAGACCAATAACGAAGACAGATTGTAAAGCAAAGATTAATGTTGTTGTTCGAAATGAAGGGGAATATGTGATAACAAGTATTTCTCTTGAGCACAACCATACATTAAGCCCAAAGAGAATACGTCATGTTAGATCCTACAAAGTGATTGACGGAAATGTAAAAAGAAGATTGGATACAAACGATGAAGCTGGAATAACTGTGGCCAAAACATTTCAATCACTTGTAGTTGAAGCTGGAGGGTATGAAAACATGTCTTTCGATGAGGAACTGCTTCACCACCCTCTTTTTGAACCTGCAATTCATATCCTGCGTCACGATGAATTTGGGCAGACTCGAAGTTCTTCGGCTTGTCCTGCGTCATATATGGAGATTTAAGGTTTGCTGGAACTTTCATTTGTCGCACGGGATTTTTCCTTCTTTTTCTTGGAGGCACCTCTTTTCCATCGTCATCTGTGTTATTCCCCTCAACATTTTGAGCAGCAGGCTCCTTGTCACCGGCCTCATCAAGACCCACCTCCTTGTCAGCGGCCTCATCAAGACCACCGTCATTTTGAGCAGGCTCCTTGTCACCGGCCTCATCAAGACCACCGTCATTTTGAGCAGGCTCCTTGTCACCGGCCTCATCAAGACCCACCTCCTTGTCAGCAGCATCTTTGTCACATTGTGTTTCAGAAGGTGCTTGATCCTTGAAGTATTTATGCATGGCATCCCTGAAAAGTTTATTCTTGTCCATTGCTCTGTAAATGATGTGCATGGCGTTGTCATACAATGGTGTTGCATCCCAGCCTGAACTTAAAGATTCCATTTTTCTCATCGCTTTTTCAAGCATCACTGTACATTTCGTAACGCACACCAAATTCTCTGTAAATGTTATTCCGACCTCATCCGGAGCTGTGTTCAGAGGTGGTGACCTATTCCTAGGTTCTGTTGCTGCTGCCGCCGCCGCCTTTGGGGTCTGAGACACCCCATCAATATCACCCTCCTCGTTCTCCTCCTCGTCGTTCTCTCTGAAATCATTATCCTCGTCGTCGCTCTCATCCCACATCCCGGGTAGTGGAATGCGTCCCAGAACGCTTCCACGTCCGAATCCTCCATTATCCAACTCTGTATCCAGCCTAAACTTCAACGTTGTGTCATTCCAACATGACAGTATAGGAAATCGTCGCTCAGTAACTCCTCCCAGTTCAGGGTTGCTCACCCTATACACGTAGCATAGCTGAAAACATACATATGTTAAAACTAAATATTTTTGAAAACATGAAAATGAATGAGTGATAACTTACGATAAAGAACGTATGTGGTCCTTGGAAATGTCGTTTTTCATTCTGCTTCACTTTTGCGCATGATTGAACTAATCCTTCAAGTACAAATTTGCACCAATTGAACTTCTTGATATTGTCAACATCTGAAATAGATTTCAGAATTCTATACCTGCAAATGAAAAAAACATATTTGAGGATTATTTAACAATACAAATTTGTTGTCATGCAATTGAAAATAATAGAAATGAGATATACCTGGATAGGTTACCTAGGTGATCACACCAGAGAAAGCAACTGACAACAAATAATACGAAGTCTATCTTGAAATTGTTGTCAGCAGCTTTGTTCTCAATGATTTTGATCGGCATAGCAGTCGCTAAAGGAGCGCCATTATCGGGGTTACCCCATCGAGTCCTAAATGCCCTCAACTTGTCATCAATCTCGTTATTCTGATATTCTAAAATATCCAGCTCCCCTCTGGGGAGACCCAATACCATATGAACGTCCTCTTCTTCGATTTTCACTTCCTCGCCATTCTCTAGGGTGAATGAACATTTATTGCAGTCAAACTTTCTGACTAGATAACGAGAGATCTCCCCGGGGCATTTAGAAAGCGATAATGAAAGTAGAGCGCCAAAGCCTATTGACTTCACAGCATCTTTTTGTTCCTTAGACAGCATTTGAAGAAGATTGAAAAGGCCACTAGACGATGTCCTAGTTAAAAATAAGTTGTGGGGGGCTGCTTTGGGAGCTGTTGCTCTAGGGGATTTTGGAACTGATTTGGGAGCTGCATTGGGAGCTGTTGCTCTAGGGGATTTGGGAACTGGTTTGGAAGCTGCTTTGGGAGCTGGATTGGGAGCTGATTCTTGGACAATACTTTTACGTTTATTTGTCCTACAACAACAAATGATAAACATTTAAAAGCCATGAAGCAAATAATCACTTAAATGAAGCAATTCGGGTCCCGAAACCACCCGTTTCGGGTCCCGAAACCACCTTTCGGGTCCCGAAACCACCCGTTTCGGGTCCCGAAACCACCCGTTTCGGGTCCCGAAACACACTTTCGGGACCCTAAATTCAGCCAAACATTAAGTAATCCAACTTTCGGGTCCCGAAACCATCTATTTCGGGTCCCGAAACACACTTTCGGGACCCTAAATTCAGCCAAACATTAAGAAATCCAACTTTCAGGTCCCGAAACAGCCTATTTTGGGTCCCGAAACCACACTTTCGGAACCCTAAATTCAGCCAAACATGAAGTTATCCCACTTTCGGGACCCATAACAGCCTATTTCGGGTCCCGAAATCACACTTTCGGGACCCTAAATTCAGCCAAACATGAAGTTATCCCACTTTCGGGACCCATAACATCCTATTTCGGGTCCCTAAATTCAGCAAATACCCAATAAATTTAGTTTTGGCTAACCATAATACAACCATACACAATTAAATCAGACTTTCGTGTAACGAAAACTTTGTTTCGAGAACCATAATGCAGCAATACCCTAACCCTAAACTCTGAAACCCTAACCCTAACTGCAAAACCCTGACCCTAACCGCAAAACGCTAACCCTACGATTCTAAAATAGAAGATGTCTTATTTACCTTGTCCTTGGAGATCTTGGGGCCTTGCATGGAGATTTACCTGAAACACCAGCCTAAAAAGAAAATATTACGAAATGAACACGAAGGCGGACGATTCTGAAACTGAAATATTAAAGAATGAGAAGTGTCTTACCATTTTCGAGCGAAAGAAGAAAGTAGAAGTCGGGATGCCGGAGTGATAAATCGCCAGAGAAGACGCCGGTTCGTTCGCCGGATGTGATAAATTAAAAGAAGAAAGAGAGGGAAGAAGAAAGAAGAAAGAGGAGCAGAAACGTTTTAATTTTTTTTTTTCTTTCTCTCTCCTAGCTGGCAAGGCCACGTAGGATTCGTGGCCTTACTTTCGCTAGTCATTCGTTGTATTTATCATTTCTCAAATAGATAATAGATTATCCTATTTTCTAAAGATGGCTCAAGTGTGTAAACTTAAACCATACAAACTTACGCTCGATTACTGAGCTAAGAGTTTCACCTGTATAATAATTTATCCTAATTAAATTATCTCACTATCATCTTTATAATAAATAAATTGTATATATTCCTTAAAATAATCTGACGGATTTATTAAGACACAATTATATATTCAAATGGGCCATGTTAATTTTTGCATGCACTAAGGAGATTGGAAAGCATGATAATATAAGTTTGTTCTAGGTCAGTTTTTGAGGGTTAGTTAAGATTAGAGGAATTTATCCCATGTTTTGTAAACATATTTTTTTGAAATAATATTTTAAGTATATATATTTTATAAATTCAATCAAAATTAAACATCACTATCATTCATCACATAATATCATTTATTTAAGAAAAACACATTATTAATATATTTTAAATACATTTACTAAAAAAAAAAATCAAATTCTTAAAATCACCCTCAAACTGATCAATTAACATTATTTTACTTAGAAAACATTTGCAAGGGACAAGGAAGAAGACATGATAGGTAGGATATTAAATGAGATGGGATTTTTGTATCTTAATTGTGCGTGGATGGTGGTACTGGTGCCTTAGACTTTGCAAACAACACTTTAGCAAACTCCACCAGCTTATCTGTCTCCGGCAACAAGTCCTTGACGGCCGGATCAGAGGCGAACTTCTCCGCCCATTTGCTTAAATTGGGGACCTTGGCCTCATCGAAAAGCTTAACCCCGTTCATCTTCTCAGTTGCCCTGATCCATCCCAAGAAGCATCCTAAAGCAACGTCAATGTACCCAATCTTCTCACCGCCGAAAAAGTCGCCGGATCCTTTGTTGGTCTCAACAAACGCCCCTTCCAGTAGAAGAAGCCCATCTATGACTTGCTCAAAAGCTGACTTCATGGCCTCCTCGTCCTGCGCCTTGGCTATCCCATGCAAAGACGGGAACCACTGGACAAGAAAACACATCATTTGTGGGTATATATTATTTATTGGGTACTACTACTACAATTTAATTAGCTAATAATTATAAAATGACGAACCTTGTCGTCGATGTAAGCGGTCCAGAACCTGGCAATGGCACGATCATAGGGATCAGAAGGGAGGATGGACCGACCTGAGGTCCAAACCTCGTCAACATACTGAACAATGACGAGGGACTCGGAGATGGGCTTATCGACATGGATGAGAACAGGGATCTTCTTGTGGACAGGGTTCGATTTGAGCAAGAGGTCCGATTTGACCCCCATTTTTAAATCCTCAATAAACTCGTAAGCCACGGACTTGATGTTGAGAGCGATGCGAACCCTGATCACAAATGGGCTCGCCCATGCCCCTAGCACCCTCACTTCTCCTCCTCCTGCTGCTGCTGCTTCCGCCATATCTGATCTCTCTCTGTGGATGTAATTGTAAGTAGAGGAGAGGATGATGGTGATATATATATATAAATAAATAAATGTGGAAAGAATGCCCATTGCCCACATTAACGCGTACACGCGGTATAGAAGGATTCGAAGCCGACCAATTAATGTGTAGGGGCAAATGGGCCAATTACAAAACCAATTAATATACCATTTTATATTCAATTTAAAATTTACTCCTTTTTTAATATATATATATATATATATATATATATATATATATATATATATATATTATATTTCAACTTAATGATTTTATTTAAAATATTTAATTATAAAATATTTTGAATTTTTATTTTATGCAAGAGGTCTTTTATTTAAATAAACTCCTAATTGTCTTAAAATAAATTCCGGACCAATTAACATGAACATTTGTAATTCCGGATCACTAGATTTTTTTTTAAGCATTTTTGTCAAACTCAAATACGAACACTTTCCTACATTACCTTAAATTATTATATATAAAATAAATTCAATTCTGGCGTGAAATCAAGCTAATTTTCCTTTAATTTAAAAAAAAAACAAAAAATTCAATTTCCTTCGTTAATCTATATATATATAATGATGCTTAATTTTTAAAGTGTCCGGATTGTCGGGTCGAGAGCTGTGGTTAATTTGGATACTTGAGTCGGATTGTGGGTTGACCCGTTTTAAAATTTAAAACGGTTAAAAATAAAATTAAAAATGCTAGAAGTATGTTTCGAACTTACAACCTAACAAAACAAATACAACTATTTAACCAACTAGGCTACAAAAACTATATATTTTAAATTCAACACCAAATTTGATAAACGTGGGACGTTTTAATATTAATATAAGTTCAACTTTTTAACTAACTAATCTATATATATATAATGATGCTTAATTTTTAAAGTGTCCGGATTGCCAGGTCGAGAGTTGTGGTTAATTTGGATACTTGAGTCGGATTGTGGGTTGACCCGCCTTTAAATTTAAAACGATTAAAAATAAAATTAAAAATGCTAAAGGTATGTTTCGAACTTGCAACTTAACATAACAAATACAACTCTTCAACCAACTAGGCTACTAAAACTTTATATTTTAAATTCAACACCAAATTTGATAAACGCGGGACATTTTAACATTAATATAAGTTCAACTTTTTAACTAACTAATCTTTCTCTATATATAATGATGCTTAATTTTTATAGTGTCCGGATTGCCGGTGTCGAGAGCTGTGGTTAATTTGGATACTTGGGTCGGATTGTGGGTTGACCCGCCTTTAAATTTAAAACGGTTAAAAATAAAATTAAAAATGCTAGAGGTATGTTTCGAACTTGCAACCTAACAAAACAAGTACAACTCTTTAATCAACTAGGTTACAAAGATTTTACATTTTAAATTCAACACCAAATTTGATAAACGCGAAACGTTTTAATATTAATATAAGTTCAACTTTTTAATTAACTAATCTATATATATATAATGATGCTTAATTTTTAAAGTGTCTGAATTGCTGGGTCGAGAGCTGTGGTTAATTTGGATACTTGGGTCAGATTGTGGGTTGACCCGCTTTTAAATTTAAAACGGTTAAAAATAAAATTAAAAATGCTAGAGGTATGTTTGGAATTTGCAACCTAACAAAATAAGTACAACTCTTTAACCAACTAGGCTACTAAAATTTTATATTTTAAATTCAACACCAAATCTGATAAACGCAGGACGTTTTAACATTAATATAAGTTCAGCTTTTTAACTAACTAATATATAATGATGTTGAGTAAATGAATACTTGGATCGGATTGTGGGTTACCCACCCATAAACTTAAGACGATTAAAAATAAAATAAAAAATGTTATCCGTAATTTTTTTCACGGTTTTTTATATTATTACTCGTGCAAATGCACGGGCTAAATGCTAGTAGTCATAAGACTCATAACTCATAATAGTCAAAGCGACTTCGAGTTATGGGCTAACCCAGCCCACTTAAAAAAAAAAAGTTATAGATTTATTTTTTATATTTCTAATTTAAAAAGTTGATAAAAAGTTATTTTTTTTTTTTGAGATTTGTACCCATCAACAAATAAAAATTTTAATTTTTTTTTTCAGAACCACTAACTAGACTATAATATTTTATGTTTATCAACATAATAAATTTTAATTAAATATCCTACTGCCCTAGCTTGTTGCATTTAACCCAAATGACCTTGCTAATAGTGAATTTGAAATTTTCAAACATTAATTATTGTTTACATAACAAACAACTAACATCATCCATCAGCCCTTTCCTTCACTAGTTGAAAATATATGATCCAAACTTTAATTATTTTTTACATAACTAACATCATCTATCTACCATCTTTTAAGTCTGTCTTTAATTGATAGCCGACCTCAAAACCCAACCAATGTATAAACTTGTCGATAAGTATCATTTTACTAGTCAATGTCATTACCATAATTTTCAATTTTTTCTCCATGCTTGAGAAGTAATAAATGTGTCAATCTACTATACTTATGCATTCTTATACATTATTTCTTATCTTATCTTATCCTATCCATAGTTATAGTTATGTTTATGATCAATGAAGCATTCTTTGACTTATATTTTGATTAAAAAGATGTCATGTCGTTTCCCATTTTTACCTTGTGCAATTTTAATTCTTTTTAAATATATCTCATTTGAATAATTTTGAATTCACATAATCCATCTATGGGTTAATGACAGAATTTTGTATTCTCCTTATTCCCAAACTTAACACTCACAAACGGCCAAACAAGCCATCTAAGACTTAGAGCTATCTGATTGATTATGTATTTTATGTTAGGTTGAATTGTTGTTAGAAATTCTCGATGATATTCAAGGAGATTTTAATGTTTTTTAGACAATTCTTCACTTAATTATCTTTTATTGATGAGATATTTATTTTGACTAATCGTCCATATTTATTTTGACTAATCGTCCATAATATATAGTATGTGCTTATTTAAACAATAACATAAAATATGGTATTTTATAAGGAAAATAAGATATTTATTTTTTCACATGACATGAAAGTAAAATTTAGGAAAAGCAAAAAAAATGTAAAACTTGTTAAGGCGATAAATAAAATTAAAAACTATAGAAAAATCAAAAACCATTTTTAAAAAAGAGGAAAATAAGAAGACATATCTAGCTATTTTATTTTTATATTTTTTTTACAAAACACTACTTAATTTTCTATTGTTGAGAAATATATTCACACCAAATCAATTATTTATTAGTATAACTTTTATAAGTTGTCAATATTTACTTTAATTTTCATAATCTCACCGACTTAGTCAGAATCCTAGTTGAGTTTTCATTTATATTATCAATCTCTTCCGATTAAAACTTTATAAGTGACTCAAGTTGTACTTTGTTCCCGTAGGATTTAAGAGATACTTCCCGTGACATTTTAATCTTACCATTATGTCGACTCTAATGTTAAATGTAACGTCTCAAACTCAAATATCGTTACCCATAATAAATCTTAATAAAAGGAAAATAAAAAAAATCTCCAAACAAACAAGATGTGACCATAACTCAAACATTATATAAAAGATATTATAAAGGTGTATACTCGTATAGTCTATTAAACATTTACAATAGATATTTTCCAAAATGAAAAAAAAACACAAACTCAACTTAAAAACCTATTAATTATTTTGATACGTATAAAATTCAAATAATCAGCCGATCAATATCAAAGTATGGATGAACCAAAAAAAGTTCAATTCTTTAGATTAGGACAACGCCAAAATGTAAAACAGAGAATTGCACCAGCCGGCCAATAATTGTTTGGAGCTAAATAATTAATGGAATTATTTAAATTATCCAAATCATCAATAAAATGCCAAAATATATTCTTCTTATTTATAAATTAATCTTTATAAATATGGCGATTTAAATTAAGCAAATATCTCATCAATAGAAAATTAGAAATACATTTAAGTTCTTACTAATTAACACTCTCTTAATTTTAATGTGAGCATCAGATTCGTACAGATCTATATATCATGAATATTATATAAAAATTTGGTTATTTTTTTATTATTAAAAAATACATAAAAGGAAAGCTAGGGAGCTTCTTTATCAATAAATAATATGTATCCCGTGCATTTGCACGAGTAATAATAATATAAAAACCGTGAAAAAAATATTACGGTAAAAAATTTACGGGCGGGTCAACTCACAATCCGACCCAAGTATCCATTTACTCTCACATATATCCAAATTAACCACAGCGCTCGACCCGACAATCCGGACACTTTAAAAATTAAGCATCATTATATATATATATAGATAATAGTAATAAATGAGAATATTTTGATATTTTATTAATATTTTAAATATAGTTTTTTAAAAGAGGATCAAAATAAAAATTAAAATTAAAAGCAAAACAAAAATCATTTTTAAATAAGATTAAAAAAAAAAGGCTCATCTAGTTACAAAATTCTTTACCGCACAATCTCCCATCTTTAATTTTAAAATCCACAGTTAAATAACAATTAAATATATATATATATATATATATATATATATATATATTTTATAATGACATAACTTCTTAATTTTCTAATAATTTTCAATTTAATTTATTATTAATTTTATAAAAAAAATTACATTAAATTACTCATTTTATTCATAATTTTAATATGTTAAATGCATGGTTGGGTTAGCATTAAATTGTTTGTTACGGTGATGCTATTAGTGCATGTGTAATTCATCATCCCACTGCTCATCTCTTACCTTAAAATACAAAGAAAAATGATGATAAGAATGACATATATTTATTATCTTTCATAAACTTCATATTTTATTTAATTTCCCAACTTAGATAAAGTTCCTTTATTCCTTCCTAATAGATAACATAACTGAATATCACCATCATCATCGATCCCATTACAGTTTACAAACACAAACAGAGACACCTTCAGTTTCTTAATTCTGAGTGGATGGTGGTGGTGCGTTCAACTTTGCAAACAATAATTTAGCAAACTCCGCCAGCTTCTCTGTCTCCGGCAAGACGTCCTTCACCGCCGGATGAGACCCAAACTTCTCCGCCCAGTTGCTTAAATTGGGCACCTTAGCCTCATCGAAAACCTTAACTCCGAACAACTTCTCAGTGACCCTTATCCACGCCAAGAAGCATCCCAAAGCAATGTCAATGTACCCAATCTTCTCACCGCCGAAAAAATCTCCAGATCCTTTGTTGGTCTCAATGAATGCCCCTTCCAACAAAACAACCCCATTCAACACTTGCTCAAAAGCTGCCTTCTTCCCCTCATCATCTTGCGCCATCGCTATTCCATTCAATGATGGGAACCACTTGTCGTCAATGTAAGCGGCCCAAAACCTGGCAATGGCGCGATCATAAGGATCAGAAGGGAGAATGGCCGGACCGGATGAGTTCCAGACGTCGTCAACGTACTGAACAATGACGAGAGACTCAGAGATCGGCTTGTCTGCATGGAGGAGAACAGGGACCTTCTTGTGGACCGGGTTCGATTTCAGCAAAAGTTCCGATTTGACCCCCATTTTGATCTCCTCTAGAAATTCGTAATCCACGGACTTAACGTTGAGAGCAATGCGAACCCTGATCACAAATGGGCTCGCCCACGCCCCTAGCACCTTCACTTCTCTTCCTTCTGCTGCTGCTGCGGCCATATCTGTGTATGTAATATAGTAGCTAGCTAGGGTTTGCTCTTTGTCTGGATGCTTCATGGTGGTGATAACTGATATATATATATAGTATAGAAGAAACTAGTCATGGGGACGTGTCTTTTTTTTTTATCCATAATATTTATTTATTAGACATTATCTATTAACAATAACAGAGAATTGTTAGGTGGGAAGATCTGTTTTTACCTTTTGGGATTATTCTGACATTTATTGGTAAGAAATTCAATATATTTCTAGTTTTCTATTCATGAGATATTTACTTTAAATGGTCTTATTACTAAAAAAGTTTGTTTTGGAAAAAATAATTTTCATTGATGAAATATTTGCTTAAAATGGACCATATTTATTGTTAATATTTTACTGTAAAAAAAATAAAAGAATTTTTTTTTGCCATTTATTGATTAATCTTAATAATTTAACAAAAGGAATAAAACTTATCACATAACAATCTCTAACTTTTGGTAGGTGCTTAATAGACTTATTTTAAATTAATTTATTTTAAATTTCTTGATTTTTTTATTTAATCTGATTTAATTATTATTATTTATAAATACTAAACTTAATATTAATAAAGTTTTCATAAATATACTTTTAAAATTTATAATGGTATTTATAACCAGTATTAAATATGTGATAATAAATATTATTTATTGAACAATTAATCTTATCAAATAATTTTATTGAAATTCTTAAGATAAATTAATATTTTGTTATTTTGAGACAACAACAAAAATTAGTTGTTAAATGAATTGAACAATTATTTCACAAAATTTTATTTATTTAATTTTCTTGGTTTTCATTTTGAGTTGCTTGATTTGAATTGGTTTATTATATTTGAGATAGGGTTACAATATTTGATGTATTTACAAGATTTTATTGCTTATTTGGTCATGAATATAATAAATTATTTGGATTTTTTATAATTTAATTTTCGCAACTTAGTTTTAAAATATGAATTAATATATATATATATATATATATATATATATATATATATATATATATATATATATATATTTATCTATATATATATATATATAATGATGCTTAATTTTTAAAGTGTCCGGATTGCCGGGTTGAGAGCTGTGGTTAATTTGGATACTTGGGTCGGATTGTGGGTTGACCCGCCTTTAAATTTAAAACGGTTAAAAATAAAATAAAAAATGCTAGAAGTATGTTTCGAACTTGCAACCTAACAAAAAAAACAAGTAATTTTTTTTAACCAACTAGGCTACTAAGACTTTATATTTTAAATTTAACAACAAATTTGATAAACGCAGAACGTTTTAATATTAATATAAGTTCAACTTTTTAACTAACTAATATATAATGATGTTGAGTAAATAGATACGTGGGTCGGATTGTGGGTTGACCCCCCATAAACTTAAAACGGTTAAAAATAAAATTAAAATTGTTATCCGTAATTTTTTTTCACGGTTTTTTATATTATTACTCGTGCATTTGCACGGGCTAAATGCTAGTTTAATTAATGTTGGTTCTTTAAGTATTAAATTTGATGTGAAATGTTAGGACTTGTTTGGGAGTGAGTTATTAAATATCTTATGGAATATTTAAAAAATTATATTTTTTTTAATGATTTTGATAAAGTGAAATTGTTTTTGATAAAAAATACTTAAATTTATTATTATATAATGATAAAATATTGATTTTTTAAATACAAATTATTTTAGGACATGTTTGATTTAACGTTTATAAATTGAGTATGTGCGTTTGTGTAATAAGCTGCAGTAACTTTGCGTAATAACTCACCAAAAATTATAATCAATAACACTTTTACGTTTAAACTCAATTTTCTATTTACCTCCTTCCTCAGCTTTCTCTCTACCTCCCTTCTCAGCGTTTAAGATTGTAATCTCATCGCTTAAGATTATAATCTCAGCGTTTAAGATTATAATCTCAGCGTTTAAAATTATAATCTTACCGTTTTTCTCTCTAATCAATTTTAAATATTTTTTATTCATTCTCTCTCATCTATTTTATTCATTTTTAATTTATTTATTTATTCACTCTCATTTATTTCATATATTTATAATATTTTTATATATTTATAATATTTTTATATATTTATATAAAATTATTATAATAAAAAACATATATTTAAATATATTTTTATTTATTATTTATAATATATGTATCTTAATATATAAAATAATTAAGTAAAATATAAAATATAAATACATTATGATTTTTTTTTTTATATTTATAATTTTAGAAATTAAACTAACCTTAATTATATAAAATTATCAGGTTACAATTTAAATGAATGATAATACAATAGAGTGAGAGAAACTCAAAAATAAATGAAAAATATTAGATTAGAAGTAGAGGGTAGAAATGTAAAAAATATATATATAATAATAATAATAAATTATTTTTTTATTCATATCATTTATTTTAGAATATATTATTTTTTTAATTTAAGTCATTTATTAATATTTAAAATTATATATTAAAAAAACGTATAAAAATTAATATATTAATATAATTTATTTTGAAATATATATTATTTTTTAATTTAAATTATTTATTAATATTTAAAATTAAATTAATAAAAATATATATATATATAATATTAATTATTAAATAATATTATAAATATAAAAAAAAAAATTGAGTGTATAAGTTAAATCAAACATACCCAAGCTTAACTATTAAATAAGCTAAAATCATATCAAATATAATTGAGAATAAGCTGGATAAAATGACGTTAATAAGCTGAAGCAAACTAGTTAATATATGGATCAGACAAAACGGATTGAATAAACTTAGTTTGGATTTAATACGGATCAGACAAAACGAATTGGTTTTACCCGTTTACTCCCCTTAGATACGGGGAATAAGAAAGAGTCATGATATATCATATATGATTATGTAAATAATCCACAACCGAACAAATCCAAAGAACGAAGGTAGTTGAATCAAGTGGCTCACAATTGAAACACGTCAACTGTACGTCAATCTTATGGAGGACCCGTTTGGAAACATAAATGATTTTGGATGTATTTCAAATTATACTATAAGATATAATTACAAATACAAATTTATTTTTTAAAAATTTGGATACAAATATGTTTATAATGAATTGATTTTTTTAATATATATTCAATATTTTATATATTTTATACATATTAATTCTATGTTTTATTATATTTTAAACATTTAATTTATATATATTATTAATCCTAAAAGTTTCATATTGGATTATTTGAATAATTCATAAATTATTTAAATAATTTTGATTCATCAAAATATTAAAAAATGAGTTTTTTTTTTTTTTTTTCTAGAAAGACATTATTGGGGATTTGAGTTATTTTCTCTGATTTTTTTAATCTAAAATCAAATTATTTCATATTTACTTTCAACCTCAAATCACCCGTTCCTCACTACCTTGAGTACTAGTTCGGGGATCGGTAAAAATATATTTT
This sequence comes from Impatiens glandulifera, assembly GCF_907164915.1. NCBI lineage: Eukaryota > Viridiplantae > Streptophyta > Magnoliopsida > Ericales > Balsaminaceae > Impatiens > Impatiens glandulifera. The sequence continues at coordinate 61,812,782 of NC_061863.1, forward strand.
TCAACCAAAATGGAGTATAATCAATTATACAAAATTCAAGTCCATCTGAAAAAAAAAATTATACTCTTTTAAAATATGAGGTTAATACCATTATCATTATTGCTACCTAGGATAGTCCACATTCCGTCGCTCCCTCATAAAATCTGAATAAAAAATTAAACATTAACAGAGTTTGGATATAAGAATAATATGGGTTAACATTTAACTAATAAAATTATGTAGTGTTGTTATAAATAATATAAACTTATTATATTTATTTAATAAAATAGAAAATGTAATTCCTAAATTAATTTTTTTTTTTTTTTTTTTTTGTCTTTTTTCACTTTAGACACACCAATACTAAGGGTTGTTACTTATTATGGTAGAATTTAAATTTTTTAGTTGCATCGGGTGAAGTACCCGTCCTCGAACCGACGAGTATATTTATTTATATCTTTATTTTCGATTTATTGAGTATCCTATTACTCAATTAAATATTTATATGATTGCAGAGATTTAAGAAAAGAAAACATAATTTTTTAAAATTTTAAAATGTTGATGAAAAAAAAAAACATAAAATATATATTTACTGATTAGTTATCTATTTAGTAGATCTTGAAGAGATAAAAAAAAAATTGAAAGAGATATATAAATTTTTTAAGATGGAAAATGAGAAGAGATAAATATTTTTTTTTTAAGATGAAAGATGAGAAGAGAAAATTAAATTTTTTATTAAGAAAAAATTGAAGATTAAGAATAATAAGTTATAAGAGATAAATAATTTTATTGAGAACATTAAAAATTTAAAGTTGAGTGGAGTGGACAAGAACAAAAATAAATAATATATTTATTATGATATTTGTGCATTTAAAAAGTCACTTTATTTTTATTTATTTTTTTAATTAAAAGAATTACAATGACATATTACAGTAATGACTTCCGCTTAAAGTCAAAACGCTTACAGATTAATCAAACTCGTGATATAAATTAAAAAAATATTTTATTTATAATATTACAGGTAACAAATTTAGGCTTTGCATACTCTCCATCCTTGAACCCAAGCCCGATCCCAATCGGGTACCTTCTCTCCCTTCTCATACCCGATCCCAATCCGAACTCAACCATCGGATACCTACAGATATTGGGTATACATACTCATTGTCACCCCTAAGCGAGACTCAGAAGCAACTTGTTTGGTTGAGATGTTTTAAATAATTTCAACCTAATTAATTATTAATTTACTCTTAATAATCAATTACATCACTCAATCTTTTAAACAAAATATTATAATACATTATATTTCTAAAAAAAAAAATTATTATTATATATTAATATTTTTTATTTTTTTATTAAAATATTTCATTCTCTAAAAATCACTATCAGGACCTTAATGCAGGTAAGCCCCATGGGTTAGCTGCTATAGCAGACAAAAAAAAAATACAATGAAAACCTTAATAATTTATTTATTTTGTATGCCCAACAGATTTTTTTTTTTAAATTTATATATTTATAAGTTTTTTAAACAATAAACTATTATTTATATATGGCCTAGGTGGGATAATTGTTTGCCACAATTTTTTTTTACTAGGGCATTTCAAAGGTGAGTACCAGCATTGATCACCACCCATCAAATTTTTTAAATTTTGTGTAAATTATTGTATTCTCTTACAAGGTCATGAAAAGAAGATAGGTGTTATCAATTTTTTTATTTATTTTATAAAGTTCGATAATTACTATTATCTATTTAACTGTTAAGGTTTGAATTAAACTCATACAAAATAGTATCTTGATTTAAATGGATAAGTAACTCTAAAAAACAATCTATTATAAAGGGTCAACTGTGTGCTTTATAAAGTGTTAAATAATAACCCATTTTATCCTTTAAATTTGACTTAAATTAAAATATATATAATTACCTAGAGTTTTGGAATTAACCATCAATAAGGTCTTTTAATTGTTCCTTTTCCCGAGATTTGACCTAAAAGAACTCAGAATAGCCAATTATGATTTTAAATTTGCCTTAATTTCTCTATTTTTAATTAATTAAATTATGGAATTAATTACAAATTAAAAGTAACATTATTTTTCATCAATCTCTTGTAATGATTCCATTTTTCTTCTTAATCTACATCTAATACTAGCCAGTAGCTCAGTTTTCCTTATATTTGTTATCCCCGTGCCAAAAAGAGTCGTTACAACTTCTCTCATCATAGCCCTCAAATGGGCATTATTATCCAACTTCACTAGGGTTTCTTCCACTTGAATATATATATATATATATACCCTTTACAGGGGTACGACTCCTCCATCAATAAGAACATATATATATATAGGATCAATTAGTCACAATGTATGAGTGTTTCCTACTTTTATTTTTATTTAAATAAATTGTTGTGTAAAGTATAATTTAAAGTAGAATGTAGTCAAACCAGAGAAAGGGAAGTGCTGTTATATTTTCATAATAAATGTCAAATGTCAACTCAAAAGAGGAATGAAGTCAACCTTCTTGTTTTTTGAAAGATGAATGAATTCAATATCAGAGAGACTATGTGGTGATTAAAGGGGGGCCGCCGGGGTGGGGGGGATGGTTATAAATATATTAATTAGGATTGTGTAGGATCCTAGCTTAGCTAGCTAATTAAATTCATAGCTTCCATAAATGACAACATATATATATATATACATGCACCACACCATAGAGATATGTTAAAAAGTCAAAAAAACATATTAAGTTAATTAATTAATTACATGGGAATTCATTCATGTACGCCAACGACGGAGACAACCAAGAGGTATTTATAGGACAGAGAGCTTTATAGTAAGCAGTCTTTCTCAAAAACAACAACAACAACAAAAGAAACAGAGACAAAGAGAGCGCCTCCAAAATCCTTCATTTTTATTTTAGAGATTGTCGTCATTTTTCATATTTCTCAACGCCTGTTTCTTCATATAATCTTGTCCTTTTTCTCTTCTATATATATATACATCATACATAACCCTTAATAATATTTAAGACTAGCTAGCTAGCTGTAATATCATGGCAGTTCATCCATGCTTCCCGACCATTGAGAATTGCTCCTCCGTTGACCGCCATAACCAGACGGTGGTGGCCGACATGGATGGAACTCTTCTCCGCGGCCGCAGCTCCTTCCCTTATTTCGCCATCGTTTCATTCGAAACAGGGGGTCCTCTCCGCCTCTTCTTCTACCTACTCTGCTCCCCACTCGCCGGAATACTCTATTACTTCGTCTCTGAGTCCGCCGGCATTCAGGTCCTAATCTTCGCTGCCTTCGCCGGAGCCAAGTAAGTCCTCCTCCTCCTGCACTGCATCTTTCTTTCTTTCTTTATTTTCTATTAGTAAAAGATCTCTCTGCCTGCAGGTTGTCCAACATTGAGTCTGTGGCACGTGCGGTGCTTCCCAAGTTTTACTCAGACGACGTCCACCCGGAATCATGGCGAGTTTTCTCAGCATGCGGTCGCCGAGTGGTGCTCACTGCCAACCCGAGGATAATGGTGGAGCCATTTCTCAAGGAGTTTCTAGGAGTCAACAAGGTTTTAGGAACCGAGATCGGAGTTTATAAGGGACGAGCAACAGGTTTCGTTAACAAAAGTGGAGTGCTCGTCGGAAACAACAAGGCGAATGTTCTCAAAAAGACCTTCGGAGATGAGCTACCTCAGATCGGGCTCGGTGACCGACACACAGATTTCCCATTCATGTCACTGTGCAAGGTACTTGTAACATAATTATATATTGATTGAGCATGCATATGTTCAGAATGTGAATAACATTAAAATATTGTTTTTTAGGAAGGCTACGTGATTCCAGCAAAACCGACAGTGAAGGCGGTTTCCAGCGACAAGCTATTAAAGCCCGTTATATTCCATGACGGCCGCCTCGTTCAGAAGCCATCTCCGTTCGATGCCCTGCTAATCGTCTTATGGTTTCCTGTTGGCTTCATCCTAGCATGCCTTCGTATGGCTGCAGGCTCACTACTTCCCATGTCTCTCGTTTATTATGCCTTCTGGGCGTTGGGCGTTCGCGTTTATGTCAAGGGATCACCTCCCCCACCCCCGGAGAAGTCCTCCGGCGAAAAGACTGGTCGATCTGGAGTTCTATTCGTATGCTCCCATAGGACTCTGCTCGACCCCATATTCCTCTCCACCGCCCTCGGCCGTGCCATACCTGCAGTCACTTATTCCGTTTCCAGGCTGTCGGAGATCATTTCCCCAATCAAAACAGTCAGGCTATCACGTGACCGCGTTGCTGACGCGGCCATGATCAAGAAGCTTCTAGAACAAGGTGACTTAGCCATATGTCCGGAGGGAACCACCTGTCGAGAACCCTTCCTCCTCCGGTTTTCCGCTTTGTTCGCAGAACTGACCGACCAGCTGGTGCCTGTAGCAATGGTGAACCGGATGAGCATGTTCCACGGGACAACAGCCAGGGGTTGGAAAGGGATGGACCCATTTTACTTTTTCATGAATCCTAGACCTGTATATGAGGTTACCTTCCTCCCAAGGCTTCCCAAGGAGATGACATGTGGATTCGGAGGAAAACAGAGCCATGAAGTTGCTAACTACATACAGGGAGTGCTATCTTCCTGTCTTTCATACCAGTGCACTTCCTTTACCAGGAAAGACAAGTACAGAGCTCTCGCCGGAAATGATGGGATCGTGGCTTCCTCGGAGTCAGTCAAGGAGAAGAACACTCAATTCAATCACAAGGATAATACTAAAGTAATGGGATGCTGACCCTTCTTTATATATCTACCTAAAACCCAACCCATTGTTGTTTCAGATATTTCTACGCTATATTAATTCACAAAGAGAAAGAAGAAATAAAGATAGAAGATATTGTTGAATAAAAAATATCTATATCTATATACTTTTACATTTCTGTAAAAAAAAAAAAAAAAAAAAAAAGGTATTTTGTCTTTAAAATCGGATCGGAAGTCTAGAAGGATTCTTCTGTCTGTAGGAGTTGCTGATAATTTCCATAGTCAAGCCCATTCAATCTCACGCAACATAAGACTTGCTCAGGCAATTCTTCCCCTTTGTTCCCCTGTTTTGTGGCCATTGACATTGTCAGTTCAAATTTCCATTAAGAAAATTAAAGGTATTCTGATTTGAATAAGGGGATTTTGGTGATATGCAATATTGAAATAATCCCAGATCAAACTAAGGCCGATATATAGTTAAAGTAAAGAGTTTCACTTGCCTGAATGGTGAGGCCAAAGTCCAAGATACAGATCTTTAATCTATCTAGGAATACTTCAAAGCCTTTCCTAGATATGTAACTGAATCTATGCATGTCCAAGTCAATCTCAAGATAGCTCTCGTTCTCACCCTGCACAACAACAACAACAAAAATAATCAACAAATAGGAAATGATGTGAACGAATGAATGAATGGGATGATGATGATCGCAGATGATTATGAATAACCTACCAAGTAGAATTCATGTTGTGGACGCGAAAGCAATGGCTTCTCATTGTAAGCATGCATGATCTTCCTCTCTGCTGCACTTAGATGGAGGTCGTCCACATTTACTACACGACCCAATATCTTTAGCCTTTCCCTGAACGGTGCAATTGAATCAACTGGAAAGCTTCTTACTTTTTCAACTTCATCATTTATCAACCTCTGTTCCAATTGAAAGAAAAAAAAAAGCGTGATCAGATCAAACCATGTAAAAAAGAATGATGAACCATAAAAAACAGTAATCTGCCATCTTACTCTTATATGATCTTGAAAATAGGAGGGTAATTCTTTCGAGTAGCATTCATTTAACTTGAAATACAACACTATGCTCATTCCTTCTCCATCGGATTCGTTCTGGAAAATTGTCGCAGGATATAGTGGAATCTGCAGAGCCAAGACAAAATAAATAAGATAGAACAGAAAAGCTCAAAGAAACAATGAGCCTATTTCAAAATTGGTATTTCTGGATCATGAGTCAAATTAATGTTGTGATCCAGATTAAAGCGTATTTTTGTTGCTTTTGTATATAAATTATTTTCTAGTTCATGATCTAAATTGTATACAACTTTTGTGATTTCTTGAAAAATAAAAATACAAAAAAGCTGTAGGAACAGATGGACGACAGTAGGGAACTCAAAATATACTGAAAAGAAGAAACATAGCAGATAAATAGGAATCTTATAGAGTATACCTGAGCATTTACAACAAGAATGGGTGGGAGACTCCCAGTTGAGTTGGTAACATTAGGAAGTTCAACAAACCGAGCAATATGATCAATTTTACGTGGAGACAAGTATATGTCAACTCCAATAGGATAATATGCAGCATAGTTTGAAGCAGGTTCTTTCTTTTTGTCCCTGCGAATCAAAGTAAATTAATATTTGAAAGGATGTTTTGCTATGTAGAAGGGAAAACACGCATGCTATCTTACTTAAAGTAGTTCTGACCGCGGATCTTGAAAGTACAAGGATCAACATGCGACCAGCTATCGAGCATTTTCTTTTCTACTGGACAAAATGGAACCTGAGATCCAGCCAATGGTCTTTGCAGAGACATCTTTGAAGAAACTGCAACAGAAACAGGAAAAAAAACATCAGACAAAGAGCTGAGATTTATTTGACCTTCATTGATGTGGGATATTTGAGATTAATTTCAAATAACCCACTATCCAATCAACTATTGAATCATCATTCCAAGCATCAACCAAAATACCCTCTGTTTTTTTAAAATAAAAAATCTGTACACCTCTAATGTCTTTTTACCCAATTTTCAATAACCTACATCAAACAAGGTCTATAAGCAAAGTACAAGCATGAAAGAAAGTGAAAGATTAAAACCCATAACAAATCACTGTCTAAAATAGATGATCATATGTGAATTTCACTGTCAAGTTTCTCAGCATTTGGCTTTAACCTAGCTCTGTTCATCTAACGGTAAAACTTCAAAAACAAAATCTCAAGCTCCTAATCTTATGAAAACTTCAAAAAGTAAATGCAGTGGAGTCAGTTATCTATCTAACAAAAAATGTTTTAAGGTACTCACACATGGAAGAACTTGAATGCCCTTCCCTCCATTTGAAGGACATTTTTAAGGCAGCTTTTTTTGTTGCACTTTGTGGACTTGAGCTCAGTGATCTTCTCTTTTCAACAGAGGGCACAGTGGAAGCCAGACAAGGCAAACAGTTGTTTGGAAGAATTCCACAATTATCCAATACTCCATCCCTGTAAGTAGTCTCATCTAAAGAGACCTCATCTCGGAAAACTGGTTGATTTGATTCATTCGAATACCCCCTTTGTATTTGACCTGAGGAAGATGGTCTAACTGCATCATTTTCTCCATTATTAGCCGCATCTTTTGCAAGGTTCACATTTGGTACGGCCGCACCTTCAAATCCATGCGGATGTATGAGATCTGCAAACATCATGAAATTATCTTTATTGTGCACAATCTCATCTTCCTGTTGCCAAATCCAAACATGCAAGGAACACACACACACACACTTAAAATTGGTTCATACCTTCGGGCACACTTTTAAAGTCCTCGTCACAGTCGGACTCAAGAACTGCCTCAGAGTCAAACCAAGCCTCTTCCAAACTTCCTGCTCAATAAGCAACATTTTTGATAAATCAATAAAATGTGAACAAGAATGCAACACAATCATTTAAATAGAGAATATTTTGGTGAGAAAGCAAAAAACAATAGCAATGATATGGTAGTAATCTGTCAACTTTTAAGGTAGTAATCTGTCAATTTGTTTCTCTTCTGTTCTTTTGTTTTTGTTTCTCTTCTCCCTTCCTTCCTTCTGTAATTCTTTAAACATCTTTCGTTTTCTTTTTAATGAAAATGTAATCTGTCAATTTGGCATGCCAGCAATCAACAGACATCACTTTGGTTCTCACATAGATCAACCATCAATTTCTCCACCCAAATGGAGAGAAAACATCACAAAGATGAAAATTCTAGTTGATTGACCTTCCTAAATTGAGAGTTTACAGGTGAAAGTGAAATTATTATGAGCTATAACATCCATAGAAGAATTTAGCCAGTGATAATCTGTTTGCGGCCATGGATTCTGACATTATTATAGACTCTGAAGGAAGATGCAGGTTTTAAGAAAATTGCAAGTTAAATGGTAATTAACAAGTCGTATTTGTTAGGTTTAAGACTACTACAGGATGAGTGATCAATATCGAAATAAAATTAAAGCAAGCAAATTGATGAGCAAATCGGCAATACATATATACAGATGAGAAGAGATTGAAGGAAGGACCGTGTAAAGCAGGAGGATTGGCGTAGGATTGTTCGAAGATGGCAGGTTTAATATCCAAAGAGGTTTCAGACAAGCGAGATGACGCTTTGCGCTGAGTTGTCTTCTTCCGTCGGCGAGTTCTTTTCTTGGATAACTTCGATCGACCACCAGCGCAACTTTGAGGCAACGAGACGCAACCACCCATATCCCCTAAATGATAAAATCAATCAGAGAGAGAGAGAGAAGAAAGGTCCGAAAACTGCCGATCAAAAATCGCAATGATCAACTGTAGAGAGAGAGAGAGAGAGGAGGATCGGAAGCGAGCGAGCGAGCGATTGTATGCGAGATTGAGGAGAAAGGGGAAGAATCGGTCTTTTGAATGGTATCACTGGATGTGATTCTGCCTTAAGTCTTTAAGGGTACGTAGCTTCTTCGTTCGGCGCAGAGCAAAAGGAAGAAACAGAGAGAAGAAGAAGAAGAAGAAGAGATGAGAAAGCAAAAGAGGATTTTTCACCACTGTCAATCAAGGGGGACAGGCACAGAAAGAAAGAAAGAAGAATAAAAAGAAAAGAGCGTGCAAAGTCAAATAAATACTAAATAGGTCTTTTTTAGCAACCAAAAACATATTACAGAAAATAAAAATAAATAAAAAAAAGTACAGAATTACCCCGCCCGTCCGTCCGCGTAAACCATCCGCATTGTTATTTTCACACATTATAAAAAGTCAAAAGTTATATAATTCATTTTTGTTTTCTTGTTTTGAAGTGGAAATTTCCTATGGATTTCTTGCCAAATGTCACCTAACCCATCAAAAATAACTTACTTCTTTTCTCATCAAAACTTTATAATCTTTCAATTTGATGATTTTTTTTTAACTCATATTAAATAGATCAAAAGAATATAATTTCTCAATAATAATGTTTTATTTAAAATTCGAGCTTCACTAATAAATCATCTAACAAACTATGGGTAAAAGAAATTGATTGCCATACAGTTTTCTAAATAGATGGAGTGAATCGATTTATTTGTCGATTTAATGACGATCTAACTGTTTAACCTTTCAATCTAACTAAAATTTTGAAATATGCTTAATTTATTTACAATAAAGAGTTATACTTAAATTTCTATTTTATAGATAAGTTTTTTAATTATTTTAATAATAATAAAAAGTAATATAAAAAACTAACATGACATTCCATCCCATCACTCTCATTTTTATTAAATATTAAATTCTGACATTTAACTATCTATTATAATACACTTTGTATTTAAAAAATATATAATAATAATAATAAAAGTCTTATTTATTTTATATTAATTTATACATAGTTTATTATTATTATTAATGTTATTTGAACATAATAATTTCATGTATGATTGTATTATTTAATAATAAATTTTGTTTGACAAATGAGCAAATCAATAAACTAAAGTTGACTATTGGATATCATTCACAATTTAATTAAAGAATTATATCATTTAAATGATCATACAAAATACAATATATATATATATATATATAATCCTTTATTTAATAGCTTATTTTTTTAGTAGTCAAAATAAAACTATAAAATATATACAATTGGAATCAAAACAAAACACAAATAAAATAGAAAGTTGCACGATAAAGCTTTCAAAAATAACTTAAGATACACAAAAATTATTAAAATATAATCAAACTGAAAATTGGACCATTTTAGTATTTGTTAGAAATTTAGCCGGTTGAAAAAGTCCATCAATGCATGCAGTATCTCGAATTTAATTAGGTTAAATGTTTGACCAAATTTGATATGTCAATATTTAGTTCTAATAATATGAATACCTCCTTTATATACATTACGAAGAATTCATTAATTTTTAGATCAAAACGCTCAGATTAAATATATCCTTACCAAGATTATGTTTGTATATTTACATAGTAAATGTTCATCTAATTAAGGTGTGAAGATGTAGATATGCACACTTTTTAATTATACTTGGTTAGAATTTTTCAATGAAAATGAAGATATATGATATTAGTATGGTTATTATAGGGGTCTATATTTTTAATTTAAAAACTTATAAAGTTATAGAGCACCCACCACCACACAAATAATATTAAGATATAATAATGCTTGTGGAAATGGGATATCCAAAAGCAAATTTATTCGGATAGTTTAAGGAGCATTAGCCAATGAGGATGGGGACCAAGCTGTTTTTAATTGGCCAATGCCAATACCACACGTATGCTTCACTAAATTCACAAGTTAACTAATAAAATAATATTCAACTATTCTAGCTAGTTTCTCTGTCAAATAATTCTCTATCACATATTTTATACATAGTTAGGCAATAACTAAATTAGTAATATATTTACTTTTTAACATTATTTTGGAGCGATTCCTCCATAAATATTAAATACTTATCTTAATTTGGAGTGATTCCCCAATCCCCATAATCAACAATAGTAATTTTATTTATTTATTTATTAAGATCATCTATTAATCTTGCATTTCTCTATGAAATGAAGGGTTATTTCAGATGGTATTGTACTGTTTGTAATTTGGGTTATGTTTGTTAAAAATTATAAGAATTTAAAAAATAATATGTTTCATGATGATATCATTAAAAGAAAATGACACTCTATTATGATATTAAATCATAATTTATACTAAATACAAATAATTAAAATCACACTAATATATAAATCATGATGCATAAAGTAATCTAGATTATTATCTATAAAAAAAACTATTTTATAATTTATACCAAACTGATAACAAATTTTGATGATTTGATCTGCTCCGGTTTCCTAGTAAACGACCTTTTTACTTCTTCTTGAAAGCAAGAAAATAAATAACATTTGAAGGCCCACCATATAATCCAGCCCAACACACAAATCCTATCCATCGCAGCCCAAAATCAGAAAATTAATTAACGAGACATCCTCAATATATATTATTATCCCGTGCATTTTTATAAGTATTAATATAAAAAATTGTGAAAAAAATATTACGGTAATAATGTGATAGCATTTTTAATTTTATTTTAACCGTTTTAAGTTTATGGGCGGGTCAACCCACAATCAGACTCAGATATCTATTTACTCTCACATTACAGAACGAACGATCTCTAAAATAATTGATACAGTTTGATTCCTCAACTCAATTAGTTTGACCTCTGGAGTCCACTTCTTCTCCATACTACGAGTGAAAGAGAAAATATAAAGACTACCATTAAAATAGCCCAAACGAGAATGTCCCCTATCTCTATAAATATGACGGAATTCTTCCATTATTGCTCACTAATAATAGTGAAATCTATAGCGCAAAGTAAAATGAGAATTATGTTTGGTTAAAAACTATTGATGAACCACCACGTTCATCAAATTTAGTGTTCAATTGAAAATATAAAAGTTATTAGTCTAGTTGGTTAAAGGGTTTTATTTATTATGTTATGTTGCAAGTTCGAACCATACCTATAGCATTTTTAATTTTAAATTTATGGGCGAATCAACCCACAATCCGACCCAAATATCCATTTACTCTCACATATACCGACCCAAATATCCATTTACTCTCACATATATATCCAAATTAACCACAGCTCTGATCCGGACACTTTAAAAATTAAGCATAATTATATATATATATATATATATATATATATATATATTAGTTAATTAAAAAGTTGAACTTATATTGTTAAAATGTCTCGCCCGCGTTCATCAAGTTTGGTGTTGAATTTAAAATATAAAGTGTTATTAGTCTAGTCGGTTAAAGGGTTGTACTTGTTTTGTTAGGTTGCAAGTTTGAACCATACCTATAACAATTTTAAATTTATTTTTAACCGTTTTAAGTTTATGGGCGGGTCAACCCACAATCCGACTTAAATATCCATTTACTTTTATCCAAATTAACCACAACACTCGACCCGACAATACGGACACTTTGAAATTAAACATCATTATATATATATATATATTAGTTAGTTAAAAAGTTGAAATTATGTTGTTAAAATGTCCCGAGTTCATTACATTTGGTGTTAAATTTAAAATATAAAGTGTTATTAGTCTAGTCGGTTATAGGGTTGTACTTTTTTTTGTTAAGTTGCAAGTTCGAACCATATCTATAACATTTATAATTTTAATTTTAACAATTTTAAGTTTATGGACGGGTCAACCTACAATTCGACCCAAGTATTGATTTACTCTCACATATATTCAAATTAACCACAACTCTCATCCGAACATTTTAAAAATTAAGCATCATTATATATATATTAATTAATTAAAAAGTTGAACTTATATTGTTAAAATGTCTCACGTTCATCAAATTTGGTGTTGAATTTAAAATATAAAGTGTTATTAGTCTAGTTGGTTAAAGGGTTGTACTTGTTTTTGTTAGTTTGCAAGTTTGAACTATACCTATAACATTTTTAATTTTATTTTTAATCGTTTTAATTTTATGAGCGGGTCAACCCACAATTCGACCTAATTATCTATTTACTCTCACATATATATTCAAATTAACCAAAACTCTCGATCCGACAATCCGAACATTTTAAAAATTAAGCATCATTTTATATATATATATATATATATATATATATATATATATATATATATATATATATTAGTTAAAAAGTTGAACTTATAATGTTAAAATGTCTCGCGTTCATTAACTTTGGTGATGAATTTAAAATATAATGTGTTATTAGCCTAGTCGGTTAAAGGATTGCACTTGTTTTGTTAGGTTGCAAGTTTAAACCATACATATAACATTTTTAATTTTATTTTTAACCGTTTTAAGTTTATGGGCGGGTCAACTCACAATCCGACTCAAGTATCCATTACTCTCAAATATACATATTCAAATTAACTAGAGCTCTCGACCCGGCAATCCGTACACTTTAAAAATTATGCGTCATTATATATATAGAGATTACGGGTTAAAGTCATTAATCCTTTGGCGATCAAACTATGGTCTGGTTCAATGTGTGACTTATTTGAATTAATTTCAAATTAGTAGAAAAAAATTAATTTCAAATAAAATAGTGTTACATAATTCAAATTATTAATCAAAATAATTATTTTTTAATATAAATATATACTTGTAATAGTTTTCACCTGATAACCCCAAATAATTCAATTTTCAATAACATAAATGGAACAATATAATTTTCAAATAACTCAAAACTGATGCATAAAGACTTTTTCTCTTTCGCTTTATTGAAGGTATTATGTTTTGTTGTTGGATCTTTTTGCTAGAGAGAAATAGATGGAAGAACCTTTAACAACGAGTTTGACAATGAGGCTGGTCGAGACTAGTCTAATTAAATTAAGCTCATGACTTTGGTGAAATCAGTCATTTTTGTATTTTTGTTTGATTGATCCGAGTTATTCATTTTTTTTTTATTTGTCTATGCTTGTTATTGAACTTACTTGATTTTATTTTGATTAGTTTTAGTTGTACTAGTCTAGTGATGACACTTTCTCACAATATACTCATAGTAAAATTAACTAATTAATTTTTTTAAAGATATTTTAAAAAATATATTTTAAAAAGTTGTGGTTGTGTTGCAAATAATCTTTTCCTATTTAAAGCAATTAACTACTGATTTCTCCTTCTACCTTTTTTTTTTTCAAAATTTGTAAAACCACGGAAAACCGACAAAAACATTGAGTGAAAAAACACTCATAAACAAAAAGACAAACTAAACTAGGAAGAAAAACAAATTGAATCCCAAAACTATAAAAGCAACAATTATAGCATGCAAATTATACATTGGCTAACGTTTTGTATACAAAGAGACTTGAAATTGTTATCTCAAAAGAATTTTGCATTTGTATAACTTTTTAGTATATTATTTTTCACTTAAGTTTGTAAATATTTATAAATTTTCTAATCTCCCCTGTCATATTTTAATCCGTGGAGATAGTTTTTGTTGTTGTCGTCGTGTAGGGTCTATCAACTCACTCAGAAGTATTCGGAATGAATGGAAATGAAAGATAGATTCGATAAATGTTTTACAGCTCGAGAATCACGTGCTTAATTTGACAGCAAGTTTTAATTAATAAATAGTGGAGAGTGGTACTAAAGCAGCTGGCAGCTGATTCTCCATAACTGTAAATAAAACGAAGAGGATTAATAATTAATAATTAATAATTAATAATAATTTGGTGTATGTCGTCTTCATCTTGGTTCAATCGATCACGTGGTGAATGAATAAATATAAAAAATAATAACAGTGAGTGAGTGAGTGGATATGGGGTGGGGTGGGACCGATGATGAGTAGGACTATGATTGTTTTAAGGAAGAGGGTAGAGATCTTTTAGATGGAGATGGTACTTGTCGGACTTTAAAAGATAATCTTAAAACCGGCAACTGTTGGTGGTGGGGGCTACCCGCTGCTGCCGGCCGGTTAACTTATCACTCTTTGATTGCTACTGCTGCCCAACCCAACTTCAAACTGTATCAGTATGTGTGTTAGGCCATCATCGAATTCCCTCATTAATTAATCTATTACTAATATCCTTTTTCCTTTTTTAAAACATAATCACATAAAAACCCCCCCTATCCAATATAAGTTATGGACAAAATCAAGTTATGTTATTTTCATTTGTACAAGTTTAAATCAAAACAAAAAATTACATCCTCTCAATTAGAACAACAACCATTGTAGTCATCTTAGATCCCAAATATACACTCGAGAAAGATGATATTATAAGTTCAAGAAAGTGAGGAGATAAATTATTTATTTAATGATTTTAACTTTTCCTCTTCTTCTTATAAGGGATGTCTGATTTTAAGCTTTAGTGTTAAAGAAGTACATTTGGGGTGGTTTGTTATCGATCTATTTGGTTTGCCTTGTCTTGTTTGGATTATGCATAATTGTATCTGTAAATTGATATTATCTTAAGAAGAATACAAACTAATATAAGTATTTTGAATCTGAATTAATGTTTAGTAAATAATTGAGCCAACTTGATTATAAAACACTAATATAACTGTTATAACCACTTATTATATTATATTTTAGAATATAAATAAATAAGAATAATTTGATTACTTTTCATATAAACTAGTATATTTAGTTAATTATTTTTTGTTTACATATTTCACAAATATAATTTAATTGTGCAAAGTATAAGGATTAGTCAACATATTATGCATGATATCAGCAACACTTGATCATAAGAAAAAGATTGCACTAAATTATAAAATTATTTGTTTTAAGCATAAATTAATTTAAATTGATGATAATTAAGGTATAAGACAGCTTGAAGTTGGAAGATTTCAATTAACATGAAGCTGGTGGGATTGTGAGGAGGCATAATAAGTAAGTAAGTGTGTAGATGATTAATTAATTAGGGTATAGGAAGTGTTTGTTTAATTAATGATTATGATGATTAATGTATTAAATCCAATTATAGCAATGTTTTAGGAATGATTAAGAAGATGTAAGCTTGATGGGTTGGAATATATTTAGCGTAGTAGGTTTTAGAGGCTGAGATATTCGGCCACATATATACAAGAAGAAGAAGAAGAAGAAGAACTCTGTTCTCATCAGTTCCATTCCAGTTCCTCCGAAATCATCAATACTAACAGATCGAACTGGTGTTGGACTTGTAAAGGTCTTGTAACGATCCTGATTATTGAGCTTAAACCAAAGATCATGGTGATTTGCGTTATTCCTTGACATGGATCCATCCACGATAATCAACAACGGTACCGCATTTCAACGGGTGAATGCGCCGTCGTTCAATTTGGCGGATATTTGGCAGTTTCCTATGTCTGGAAGTGCGAATCTTAGAGAATCCGGCGCTGGATTGGACATGAGGAGAGTACAACAGTTCGAGCAGATCTTAGGTCATTTTACTCATGATAACTCAGATATAAATCGACGACTTGCCTCTCCTCCTGACGACGACGACGATGATACAGACTTGATTGCCATAAATCACAAGCTAGTAGTAGATCATACCACCACCGCCTCCAGGAAGCGGCGAGATGCGGCGGCATCTAGAAACGACGAGTCCGGGAAAGGTGCTTCAACTAGCACTGCTAATGGACTGGTAACCACTACTACATTCATTTAGATTCATTTTTCAATAACTTAACACTAGAGGATTGGAAATCGGACTTGTAGCCGTAATCTGTCAAACAGCAAATGTTCTTTGCATTGATTTTCTAGTATGCTAGCTTTTTGGTAGGTAGCTTGTTTTTTCATCATGGATTTGAATTGTAGCTGCTCGTATTTATTTAACAGTCCTTTTACCATATTGGTCAATCAATCAATCAATCAATCTAAGCTTGGTAATTAATCATCAACCAACAGCTAGCTAGCTTCATTTTAATGCTACAAGAACACTCTAATTTGGACAGAATGATTGTGATATTGGAAAACGGACAAAATCGTTGGGATCCGGAGGGGATGCAAATTCAAACAAACAAGCGGGAAAAACAGCCATGACACCAGAGCCACCTAAAGATTACATTCATGTAAGAGCAAGAAGGGGCCAAGCTACTGACAGCCACAGTCTAGCAGAAAGAGTACTAATTTCTCTTTGAACTTTTACCAGATAAAAATTTATCATGTACTTGTATTTATTATATAAGCTTGTTTTTTATGTGCAAAGTTCTTATTTGATTGATTGATGATGGAATTATGAGGTTAATCACTTAACTCCTCATCAAACATTAAGGTTTTAGTCTTCTGATTAGAACTGGTTTTGGTTTGGTTGGTTGACAGGCTAGAAGAGAAAAGATAAGTGAGAGGATGAGGATTCTACAAGATCTTGTCCCTGGTTGTAATAAGGTGGATGGGTATCTGTGAATAGCTTAAACGGGCCAACGCAATTTTCACAAATGACCAATTTCCCTTGCCACCTTTTTTGACCTGATAAATCTATTGTGTTGTATTGCATTGATTTAGGTAATTGGGAAGGCCCTTGTTCTTGATGAGATTATCAATTACATTCAGTCATTACAGCGTCAAGTTGAGGCAAGTGGTTTATTTTGATCAGTCAGATTATGCAATGTTGTTGATGTTTGTTTGGGAGGAAATGATTGACTGGGCATTGCAGTTTCTATCTATGAAGCTGGAAGCAGTAAATTCAAGAATGAACATTGATCAAGGAGGATTTGGTTCAAAAGAAATAGTATGTTAAAAGTTTATTATTAATTGTAGGAGACTTGAGTTAAAAGTTGTTTAATTGAACGGTGATGATGAACAGACGACGTTTGAGAGTGCAGCAGCTGGGGTGGGGTTTGGTTCACAAGGAGGAGGTCCAAGAGATGAATACGATAGGAATTCATCGTCACCAGAGTGGTTACACATGCAGATTGGCCACGGTGGTGGTGGATTTGACCGGACAACTTAGCCGAAATCTGTCTGTCTGTCTTTAGTTCTCATCATCAATAATAAATAAGATCAGGATCTTAATTATGATTTATATATAGCTCATTCCATTCCCTCAATCCATTAACTGCTCACACAATCCCCAAAGTAAGTATATTATGTTCAGCTTATTAGTTATTAGAGATCTACAAAGCAAATTTCAATTTCCATGATGGGTCTGATCAAAGCCATTTTGGAATCATGTATCAAGAACAAATGCTCCTTTTTGTAATATTGCTCATTCTAAGCCTTCTTTATATTATAAACACTTCAAACAACTCTTTTAAAATCCTAACAAGTGTTTTGTTTGGGCCAATACACCCTTACAAAACATATTTGGACTAAGGTAGTTAAAATATAGTTGTTAAATTTTTTAAATTATATGATTTTACAATTTTTATAAAAAAAAAACTAATGATTATGGACTATTTTATATAAATAAATTCAAATATAGAAAAACTATTTGCATAAATAAATGAACTTTTAATTTTATAACTATGACTTATTTTAATATTAATTATTTGTTTATTAATATTTTAATTAATTTTACGATTTAAAATAAATTTCCTTTTTTTCTCAACCAAAGTTATATTTCATTAATAACATAATCATAAATGTTCTTCAGGTCAATACAATAAATCTATTTGTTCCTAATTACAAAATCAATTTGATTCTTAATACTTTTTTTCCAAAGATAACTCATGGTGTAAGCTATCACTTTATGAATGAGTCAAATACCATCCTTAAAATTTGATGAATTGACTAAAAAATAATCCACTAAATATCAAAGTTAAAAGTTACGGCTACCTCATAAAAAACAGACAAAGACCTCGGTATAAATTTGGTTGAATTATTCCCAAATTAAACAACATCCTTAATAATTTTGCATAAAAAATATGGAAAGACTATGATAACTTGGACAATGTGCAGATAACAAAACATATTTAGGCTTAGTTTTTAAATAGAGCAGTATTTAAAAACTTGTTAGTTGGGTTGGATTTTATTTGCATATAAACAAAAAAAAAAACTCCCTATTCACTCTTATTTTTATCATCTAATATATCACTTAAATGATCAACTATAACAATATTTTAAATTTTTATTATATATTTATACCTTAAATATATTTTATTCAAATTTACTTTTTAACATCTTAATTAAACCAAGAATAATCCAGTCACATCCTTTTTACCAAACAAAAAAATATATTTCTTATATCGAAGTTTGGATGGTTTCTTATAGGATTTAAAAAAAAAAAATTATTATATTTCCTTCAAATTTTAAATTTATTAATTTGTTTTTTAAAACATAATATATTTTATTTTAACTTGAATTACAGATAAGAAAATAATTTTGAGATTATAATAGGAATATAATTTATTAGGTTTAATGAGACGCCTTGTAGTGTAAAAATTAATTAAAAATGCATTAAATTAATAAATTAGTTGCCTAGTTCAAGTCTTAAGAATTATAAGCGATAAAGGAAGGACCATGTTTGATTTTTAAAGTTCTATTTTAAAATAAAAAATATATATAATTAAATCAATGAATTACAACTTATTTTATTCATATAATGACAATATAATGAATATAGTCAAAATAAAAAAATCCTACACTCTGAAAAAAAAAAATTAAAAAAAATTGATGGTCATATCTTAGGGCTTGAATGAATGAATCAGTTATCAGAAGTTACGAGGACCGGAAACTTTGTATTTTCCGGCTGTTACTTGTGCTAACCCTAGTCCCGGAAAAAGATCCTGCATGAATCATCGATGAACGAAACAATGGAGTAATTAGATTTAAGAAAAAGATCTTGTATGATCAAGTTTAATTATTGATTGATTGAATTTACTTTTACTTACATCCAATTCGTTCTGCACAATCTTGCTTCGTTTCTTGGGTCTTTTTGGAGGCCGACGACCGACGATCGCCATGAAATCTTCTTCAATCTCACTATGTGATAAGCTAATTGAGAATCTCTTCTTTCCTTTCTGTTTCTTCTCATCTTTTCTTTCCTTTTTTTCATCATCATCTTGAGACTTATTATTACATACATCTACTTTCTTCGACCGCAAATTCCACGGCAGCCGCGATGATGAACTCGCATCTAACTGCACCACCACCGCCGCCGCCGCCGGCTTCGAACATTCCTTCATAAACGCTAAATGCATCTCATTCGTAGCACACTTCAAATCCGATATTATTTTCTCCCTCTCCGCACCGATACCTCCGTCTCCATCAATTCCGCCGCTGGATCTCAAACCGGAATCACCTGATCCAACCGCCGCCGGCGACAGCGACGGCGCCTTCTCAAAATATTTCGTCGTCGATGTCGATGCCGATTCTGATTCTCTCCCCCGATCAACGACGATGGATTGTATTTTAGCGATAGGTTTCCCCCTCTGGTTCAACGACCAAATAGGCCTCGAATTACCCCAAGTCAAACTCGGCGGAAGCATCATATTGTGAAGCTTCGATCTCGCCGGAGCCATCCGCACCTCTCCCTTTGGTTCTTTCTGTTGATTTTGATAAATTGTCATCATTTTCCGGCCGGCCGATCAGAGCAAACTTCTGTTGATCTATCTTATTACTCAAGTTTGGGAACTTTTAGAAGAAATCTATGTATGTATACAGTATATACACCGTGGGTGAGGCAGTTTTAGCGTCAATCCATCACAAAACAAGAACAAGAAAAACGAAAAGTAAACAGTTTGTACCTGGGCCTAAACTTAATTAAAAGACCCTATCAGGCCTGACTAAAAGCCCATTTACAGGCCCATAAGCCTGCCATTAAAAGTAGGATAGGCCGTTGGCATCAAATAACTTTTTATAAGTTTTCAAACAATTCCTTTTCTTTCAAACTATTACTTAAAAACGATTAATAAATTGTTAAAATTAAAAAAATAACATAAATCTTTTTATTAATTAATATCATTTTAAACATTTGTCAAACTAATTTTAAATTATATTTTAATGATGATTAAATAGACTAATACAAGTTAACCTTATATATATTCTCTTTAATTATATTTTTTAATAAAAAAAAAGTTTTTAAGTTTAATACATTCATGAATATATTACGTTTATTAAATATTAACAATATAATATAGTCATCTATATAGGCATAATTATAGCTTAATTAGATGAGACCCTTTCTAAAATCTTCATTTTGCATTTATAAAACATGTGTAAATTAAATTTCTATTAATTTAGTAGATATTATCAACTAATTTGCGCAATTTATTTTGTTTCACTTTTAAATAATGTTTTGTTTTATTTTAATCTTCATCTTAAATATTTTTTTATCATAATCAAGTTCTTACGAAAATAATGTCTACATGTTTATTTTTAATCAAGTTACAGATAAAAGATTTAACGATTACTTAATAGATCAAAGATAAAAATATGTTAAAAATAAATGAATGTATAATTTTTTTTTTATAAAAATAAAAGTTTAACTTAATATGACCTCAATACTTTTTAAAAAAATGTATTATTATTGATAAAAAAAAAATAGTTGGAAGGTAGTTTGACTTATTTAATTATTATTTTTAAATATTTTATGTATATTAAAAATTACATAATCATTTAAGCATAAAATAAAATTAAAAAATTCACAAAAACATACAAATAATATAAAGATAAGCCTTGAATATTTATTTATCATCATTAAAGAGTTCTACAATTTCTCTCCAAATAATATATTTCTAAATCATTAAAAAAAAATTGATTTAGAAAATTGCAGGAATAATAAATTTTGATTCACACATTATGCAACATAAATTGAACATGAAAATTGCAGGAATAATAAATTATCACATTTTGATTTCAAATTGGACATGAAAATTGAAACCCTAGGATTTTAATTTGCAAGAACATGAATAAAAATAAAATAAAAGAATTACAAGGAACATAAATAAGCATCCATCACAATTGTTATACAAATCACCATTGTTAAAAACAAATGATGTAGTTAATAATAATAATATACATCGATTACTAACTAGGATTCAATCACTTATGATTAGAAGTGGTGGACTTATCCATTCTTTCTGGAAACTTTGTACTTGCTAGCCGTTATTTTGGTTAATTCTAATCCCGGAAAAACATCCTACACAAACAAATGAACAATTAGTTAATAATTTGATGAATTTTCAAGTGTGTTTAATGACAAAGATGAACAATTGTAATTTGTATTTATTTATTTATTTTTGTTATGTTTAAATATTACATTAACATCTTTAAAATAAATTGATGGAATGATTAATTATATTGTTTGTTTGTTGACTTACATCTAAATTGTCTTGCACCTTCTTGGGTCGTTTTGTTGGCCTAAGAGGAGGACGTTGACCAGTCATAGTAAAGAAATCCTCCTCAATTTCACTTCGGGATAGAGAAACATAAATTTTATCCCTTTTAGTTTCAATAGATTTGTTTTCCTTATTATTAATTTTTACTCTCGTATTACCACCAATTACATCAGCATAGTCGCGGCATATAACTTTAGTGGACGCGGCTCGTTTCGGCCGGGAAGAACCGCCAACTAACTTCTCCGTCGGTGGAATATGCGTGACCTCATTCGAACATTGATTCAATTGCTTATCAGGCTTGATCTCGGACGTTATCTTTATACCTTCATTATCTATATCGCCATCTCCTCCTTGGTTGGCGACACCTAGTTTCTTTCCAGACATTACAAATCGTATCTTAATTAGCGGCGCCTTCTCAAGATTTTTCTTCTCTGTGTTTAAAGATCCCATCTTCTTCATTATTCACCAAAAATAATGAATAAATAAAATTGATGGTTGAGGTGTAATAACTAAGAAAAACTTTAAATGATAACTGAAAAATATAAAAATATCAACAAAAATACATACTAGAGAAAAAAAATTAAATTTATTGAAACCCTATTTTAAGGTCAAAATATCCAATATTCACGTGAAATATTATAATTTTGTGTTATTAAGAAAGAAAAAAATTAATACAATGTTAAATAAAAAGATTATATTAATTGATATATTGAATTAAATCATTTAGATATAATTTACCCATATCACATTATTCACCCTATTTAATATGATAATATATTACAAATATATCATTATATATTAAAACTCCTAAATAAACTCTATAAAACACAATTAATGAGGGGCACAATAAAATATACAAAATTCAGTGATTAACATTTCTGCTTATTAAATGAAAGGTCCCCTATTTCACGTGGAAAATAAAATATACAAAAATTAATTTAAAAATTATAAGTTAAAATATATGAGTATTAAAGGTGAACCCACTTAATTAAGATATTGAAAATAAATAAATTGTTGGCCTGGACCAAAACTTAAAATACCCTATCGGGCGTAAAAGCTCGTTTTCAGGCCCATCTGGCATTGAAAGTAGATAGGCGGGTTAATTTTTTTTACAGATTTTTTTGATTTATATCAGTGAGATTTAGTATGTATTTTTACTAATAATTGGGTGAAGAAATTTGGGAACAATGAAAGAGAGTATATAACGTAATTTGGTCCGAAATAATAAAATAATTTATTTTTCTTTTTTCTTTCTTCACACTTTAAAAAGTTGATCAAAGACGTAAACAAAATCAAATATCTTTGGTAAGTTTTCAAATGGATTATTCTAATAACAAATCGTTATAGATTTCATTTATTTTTCTTTCAAACTATTAAAATATTGTTTAATTAAAAAATAACAAATCTTTTTAATAAATTATATCAGTATACACATTTGTCAAAATAATTTTTAAGCAAACTTTAATGATAGATTAATCTTTTTAAAACTATAAATATATATATATATATATATATATATATATATATTTATTCTCTTTAATTATATTCTTTTCATAAAAAATAGCTTTTAAATTTAATAAATTCATGAATATATTTAATCTTATTACTACTATTTATTAACAATATAAAAATATTAATCTATATCAACATATTACATTACAATTTCTAGAATTTTTATTTTGCATTTAAAAAATGTGTGTAAATTAATTTCCATTAAGTTTAGTCAATATTATCAACTAATTTGTGCAATTTATTTGTTTCACTTTTAAATCATGTTTATTTAATTAATGGACCAATATAATTTGTGCAATTTAAAAGTTTTAATGAATATTACTTAATAAAGATAAAAAAATGTAGTATTTTTATTTATAAAAAAAGGTTAACTTAATTGTTGAAGTACAAAATTTATGACCTCAAGAGTACAATTTCAAATATTCTAAATTATTGTCAAAATAATGTTTATTGATTAAAAAAAAATAGTTGGAAGGTAGTTGGATTTATCATTAAATTTTCTAAATTTCTCTCCAAATTTATTTAATTTTTATGGTTATATTTAATTATTATTTTAATTTTTCTTAAAATTATTAAGTCAAAATTGTAGTCTTTTTATGTAATTTATTTTTAAATGATTAAATAAAACACACCTGAATTTTGATTCACACATTGTTTTTTAAATTTTAAATTTAATTTCTTTCACATTGAATATGATAATTGAAACTCTGGCATCTTAATTTGCAATAACATAAAAATATAACAAATGGGACCCTATATAATTAATTAAATAATGAATGATGCTTAATATTTTTTTGGATAGAGAGAGAATATAACCCTGGTAGCAAAATGGTCCACCATTAAATTATTTAAATATAATATAGATTATAGAGGTAGAAGAGGGATTTTGACCGGAAAGTGTAATCTCCCAACATTAAATAATTATATAATAATAAAATCTATTGCTCACGTATATAATTAATTCCTAAATAAAAATATTTACATGTATATAACTAATTCCTAAATAAAAAATATTTACACGCCAAGTCTCATCTTAATTAGTCCGTACTAATTTAAAAAATTGTAATTCATTCTTTTAAAGATTCCTATAATTTTTAGTGCCCAAATGAAATATTTGGGCGACTTTTTAGACTCAAATTTATTATTTCGCGTATGTGTGATTATAAATTAAAATTTATTTTCTTATCATATTTATATAATTTTTAAAATTTATTTTCTCATCGTATTTATATAATTTATAAGGATGTTTCTATCAGTTATTTTATTGGTATTTATGTGAATGTGAATGTGAACAATTATTACACTTTATATATATTCCGATAATAATTTATATATATATATATATAAATTCTTATAATCTTGAAATTCAATAACATTTTTTATTTCAAATTCGGAGAAGTTGAGAAAAAGTAATATTTTATTTTTTTAAGTCAAAATTTAAACATCTTTCATTATCCAAGTCAATTGATACAAAAACAGTAATTTTTAATAAAAATCTTGATTTTCCTATGTCAAAATTTCGAATTCTAGAGTACCCTTCTAGAAATTAATAAATAATATTTGAGGTCAAAAATATAATGGTGCTAGCAATATGTGTGATTATTTTTTTAAAGATTATCCTTGTGCGTTTTATGTGCATTGTTTTGCTTATCGACTCCCGTTAATATTAGTTTTAGCTATTGAAAATAAGATCTCTATATGACTTTTGTTTCGAATCTAACAACTATTTTCAATCTTATTACATCTTTAAAATGCAATACTGAGTTACAATCCGTCAAACTAATTAAATTGTTAATTCTACTGTTGATGGTGACGTGAAATGTGAAGAGGAACTAATTAGATTAGTAGTTTGTACTGAAGAAAAACTTAGTTTCAATAGTAAAAATATGTATACTTAGTTTTTATTATTGTGTTCTATTAATTTTTATAAATAAAAAATTAACTCGAATAGATCAAAATCCTTGTTCAAGAGAACATGGGTACACAATAAAAGGGAAACAAAAATCTCCCTCCAAAATGATAAGTACAATAAACATAAATAATCATCAATAATCACCAACAACCAATGAAATAAATAATAATATTATTATTATTAGTTGACAAATGAAGTAAATAATAATAATAATATACATTGATCTTAGGAATTCAATCACTTATCATAAGAATATTTTTTTTCATTCTTTTCAGAACCGCAAACTTTGTACTTGTTATTTTGGTTAAATTTAAGCCTAGAAAACTTCACGCATAAACAATGTAAAGTAACAATTAATTAATAAATTGATAAAATGTTTGTTGAACTCTCATGCAATTTCGCTTGATGATAGAGAAAAAGAAATTTCTTCTTCAGCTTTAGAATTTTTCATTATTCATCCATAGATTTTTTAAGCTTTTAATTATATTTTTGCATGGGAAACTATTGTATGACCGAGGGCAGTTTTAAATGTTTGAAAATCGGAGTTTTAAGTTATTGGGAACCACAATAAATTATTGGGCCTCGGTCTTTTCAACAGTCTAGCCTAATTGTTTGTTTTTAAAAGTAATGGAAATAAAAACTTCAAAAATTCTTTTTTATCTAATTTTTTCTAGTGATAAAATTACAAATTCTATATAGATTCAAAAAAATCTCCTGACTTGTATAGTTATATTCTAAGTAGAAGATCACTCCCTCTTATCTCAATCAATTTGAAAATTTATTAAAATAATTTAAAATTATCAAATTATGTTTTAAATAAATAAATTTATTAAATAATATATTAAATTACATAATTTATATCTAATGATGGATATTAAATTTTACATTAAAATGAAAGTGTTTTAATTCTTAACATTATGATAATAACGTATTGAGTAAATAATAAAAAAAATAAGATAGAAATTCATATAGACAAACAAAACCAACAATTTAATGATATGATAGCTAAGAAAATAAAAAAAAAATATATATATATATATATATATATATATATATAACAACAAAATTATGAACCAAAACTAGACTCAAATATGACATTACTAGTCACTTGTGCCTAAGGAAAAAAATTATACTAAAAATAATTAAATTAAAAAATAAAATAAAACTTCCTGAACATGACAAAAAAATAATTCCGAACATGCAAAATTTATTCGATTGGTCATTTTTTTAATTTATTATTATTTATTAAGTAGGAAAATAAGTGAAATTTGTTATCTTGTCTTCGTTATGTTTTTGTTACATGGATTATTTTTCTTTTATATATATATATATATATATTTATTTTTTCAAATATAATAATAAATTTTTTAAATCCTCCATCAATTATTAAAATAGTCAATGTTAAAAAAAAGACCTTAAGTTAGATTCCCAGATTCAAGAAATTAAAACTAATTTTTAGAAAGTTGTTAAAATGAATTCTAAAAAATAAATTTTTACATAATATTTTTTTTATATAATTCAATCAAATATTTAAAATATATATATATTTCATGATGGTGATGTGATAAAAATATAATACTTTATTTAATTTGTTGTTATTTTTTAACTTATGACCAACAAGAGGTTTAGTGTAATTGTTTTCGATGAATATAATATATATTTTTAATTAAATTGATAAATTCAAAATAATCCAAATATAAGACAATTATTAAATAAGTGCATTATTTAGAAACAAACGAATTAAATTATTGAGATGATCATACTTTTATGGTTTTTCATAAACATCATCTATTAAATGTATAGTAAGGTTATTTTATATTTTATTCTTTAAAGAATAAAAAAGAAAAAAACATATATAGAGACATCAAGGGAACCGGTACTGAGAGCCAAGAATCCAAGTGCTTAAGGAAAAATTTACCAATACTTCAAGTTTGACAAAGATTTGAATATTTTAGTGCAAAGACTAATTTTGATCACTTTAAAAAAAAACTGTCTACTTTGACCAGTTATGATGAATGAGAATTATTATTTTATATAAGTGATAACTATGATTATATAAGTTATAACTATAAGTTTGTTTAGTTTTTAAAACTTTTAAATTATTATATCAATAAATATTATGAAAACTTACCTACATTTAGGTGATAGAGTTATCTCGGGACTTTATAAAAATCACCTGTTACAGAATTTCAATTTACTTTACAAGGAGGGGGTAAGACAGTCAAATTTTAAAAATATATATAATAATAATTTAACTCTTAACCGAGATCCCGTAATTAGTGATCCTTCATGTGGAAACTTAAGCTATAGACTATCTAAAAAAGAAATTATCAAATATTTATTAATAAAAATTATGAATGATAATTAAATTAAAAATAAATAAGTAATGGTTATATGATTATGTAAGAATAAGATATTGGTTATATATATATTAAGTTTTGTCTAAAAAAAATATTGTTTGATTTAAAATTAATAAAAAAATAATATTTTAATATTTTTAAATGAAAGGAGTGATTGGATAGTTATAGGGAAAAATATAGAATTTATAAAAAAAAAAACTAGGTAAAATTTCAAAAATATTTCCATAAAACCCATGTCAAACACCCCCGAATTTTATTAAAAAATAGACAAGCTTGATTTTGTGATGTTGCATTAATTGAGGCTGGAACATTTGAGTTGTCTATCGCAACAATTTTAACTAAAAAAATTAAACTATTATTTTATCAATTATTTCTACCTTATCTATTTAAAAGCATTTAAACTATGTATAAATAGTTTGAAATGTATGTATAAAAGAATATTTAATTTAAAATATAAATAAGTTTAAATTAATAAATCGAACACAAAATTAATGTAGGTATAAAAAGAATACTAAATTTAAAATATAAATAAGTTTAAATTAATAAATCGGACACAAAATTAAGTCGTTTCGAAGTTAGGTAAAATAAAATAAAATATCAAATATATGTTTATTATAATTTTTTCAATTTTTTTTCTCATACTTTTTTTATTCACCTTCATCTTTAACAAATAAAAAATAAAAAATGTATAGTTTCAAAAAATACTTTATTTAAAATTAATATGTCTAAAATATTTATAAATATTATTTCATTTATATGACAAATTAACTAAAAATAAGAAAGATACATTTTGTAATTTTGGAAAAATTTCATATGGTTAAAATTTTAATAATTTGTGTCAAAATTCAAACATTTTCTAATAAAAATAAAAAATCTGATTCTATATAATAATTAATAGAAAGTAATATATAGTCTGATTAAATGAATAAATATATAAATAGTTGGAATACCTGCTTTAGGGGTCAATATAAAACAGTAAAACTATCATGCGCAGGTGTGCGCATGAATAGTGCGACCATCTTGACAGACACGGACACGTGTAAGCACGCCTTTGACTCGGCGGAGCCACCGGAGGGAGAAAAATCGATTTTGGTTTCCCTCTTTTTTTTAATATTTATCTCACAAATTTCATTTGAATTTCATTTCATTTCATTTGACAAAATCTTTATTGAATATTATTATGTATATTTTATATTGTTTTCATGTTACAATATATATAACTCTATTTACGAAATCATAAAATTTCTGGCATTTTTAGAGAGAGAAAATAGACTTTCCGGTAACTAGGATAATGCGCGGTTGAGATTGTTCGCTGAAGATTTGACTTCCGATCTTTGAAATCAGACTCTCTGATCTCTGGTTTCGGATTCTGTATCTGCCTGATTAAATTTAAATCTTTTGGTATTTGCTTTGATTTTTACTAATTCGCGTCGTCAAGTGGCTGTGAGCCTGCGATTTCCTGTATCTGATTCACTGATTGGTCCATGTTTTAGATCGAAGAGACCTACAGTAGAACAATGCCGTCACAAGGGGATCTGGATCGGCAGATCGAGCAGTTGATGGACTGCAAGCCGCTTTCGGAATCGGATGTCAAGACACTTTGCGATCAAGCAAGAGCTATTCTCGTCGAGGAATGGAACGTACAACCGGTAAAGTGCCCGGTTACGGTGTGCGGTGATATCCACGGTCAATTCTACGATCTAATTGAGCTATTCCGGATAGGTGGCAAATCTCCAGATACCAATTACCTCTTCATGGGAGATTATGTTGGTGAGTGAGTCATAGAGGGGATTCGTATTTCCAGTTACTAATTTTTCTGTTTCGGTGGATGGTTCATGTTCTTAAATCGAATTCCTGTGATATGCATTTTATAATCCTTTTTTTGCCTTTTTGTTAAACGGAAATCATAGAGGATCAAGGCATCTCTTTGTTTTTCTGAACCGTAGAATATTGTTCTGTTCATTATACATCCGGCTGATTCTGTCTATCAATAGTAGACTGTAATTTCTTCTTATGATTAATTATTATGGAGGAAATTGGAATATCTGACGAACCAATCTTATGAGAGGTTAAGCTGCTGGATCTTATGATTGAGAGATATAAACATAGTCTGAGTAGGAGGAAGACCATATGGGAAGTCTTGTTTAGGGTGTTTTAAGCATTAAATTAGTTGGTGTTTGTGATGGATGATAGCTGCCTATGTAAGTTCTTCATCTAATTGAGGCAAAAAATCATTTTCTTCGATGAAAAAACAGTTAAAATTACAAAGTTGCTGCCAATCATGCATATGGCTTTGAAAATGTTATCCTAGCATGCTTAGACACAAATAAAATTGGAGGTTTAGGTGTCTTTTGCATGACATATGTTTGCTAACTTAGATTTTGTTGGTGATTCCCTAAATAACCCAATAGACTAAGGAACTCCAAACATTTACTGCCCCATGTACTTCATTCCTATCTATCAAATGCAAACAATACAAAAATGTTTGTTCAAGATTGGCTTGCTCTGGTTGAATGTTTCCAAATATCTCATTATTGTTTGATAATTATTTTGTGATATTCAGATCGTGGTTACTATTCAGTAGAGACCGTTACACTTTTGGTGGCACTTAAGGTTCGGTACAGAGATAGAATTACAATCCTCAGAGGAAATCATGAAAGCAGACAAATTACTCAAGTGTAAGAAATCCATCCACTTCATGACTTAATTAGCCATACTTGTTAGTTTCTTGCTTGAGAATAGCATTGCTCTCTCAATCTTTTTTGGGGGTTAAGACATTTTGCTTCCTCTGCAATTTTGCACATCAGAGAGTAATATATGCTTTTACCTTGGCAGTTCTACAATGTCTTCTTGTTTATTAAGCACATGCTGTCTGTTTTCTTTCTTCATTCTATTTTTAAATGATCATGAAGGCTCGAATCCAAGACCTTGGTCACGGGTCTTGTGCTCTACCACTGAGCTAAACAAAAACTTCTTCAGTTTCCTTCTTCATTCTACTCTTACTTGGGGGAAGTGTTTACTAGAAAAATCTATTCTCTCTTTTTTCTTTAAATGGATAACCTGCACAGAGCTGCATGCAACAGACAGTATAGTTCACATTATACAAAAAAGTTGTCTCCAGTAATTTCACAATATGAAATCAAACCCTTTTGCTGTCTTTCTAGCTACAACATGTTCAAGTTCTAGACGGTTTGGTGCTCATTATGTCCAGATCTACAAAATTTACCACTAAACAGAATATTGATTGATGACAAGTCACAAACTGTAAACACATGACATGAGACTTCAATTACTCAAATTATAATCTTTCAGACAATTATTAAGTCTTTTATCAGGGCTGAGTTGGGTTCTGTACTACACATGGAATTGTAAAAGAAGAAGAAAAGAAGTGGATATATGACGAGTTTTCACTACTTATGCATGCAGTTCAGTCCTGGATAAGCACTTGTCTTTTGCATCCTGACTTACATGATTTACTTTCTGCAGCAATGTGTAATGGTTTTGGCGAGAAATGATTTTTGAAACAAGTGAATTTTGAGTTTAATAAATATTTCATAAACTTTGAGTCAAAGTAACACCATATGTTAAATAGGAGTTTTGGGAGAATCACTTGAATTCTTATGAGAATCCTGCCCAAACAAGCTCCTAAACTTCTGAAAGAAAAAAAAAACTTTGAGATAATTTTACTTTGTGGAGGAAAGTATTTAAGGACAGATGCTGGTCCTTGATAATCATTTTTCCAAAACCTGTTTTTTGAAAGTCTCTGGATATCGTTTTGAATTAAAATAATATTGCCAGAATTTATGTTAATATTTAATTGTATATAATCTCTAACCTTCTTCTTTCTATAAAAAAAATCAGATATGGCTTTTATGATGAATGCTTGAGGAAGTATGGAAATGCCAATGTCTGGAAGCATTTCACTGACCTTTTTGATTATTTACCACTCACAGCACTTATCGAGAGTCAGGTATGAGTTATGGATTATTATACATTTATCTTATGAGCTTACTAATCTGTCTCTCATATCTACGACCCATCTTTTATGCTAGGTTTTCTGTTTGCATGGAGGACTCTCACCATCATTGGATACATTGGATAATATCCGTGCCTTGGATCGTATACAGGAGGTACATGACTTTATAATTTATGAATGACTCTTTATCTATGAAAAATTATATCAGATTAGTTATATAATACTAGGTGTAAGATTTGATTCTCCCAGGGTAGCTCAAGTGGAAGAGTATTGAACTATTTGGAAAAATGATTTAGAAAGACTTCATGGTCTGTCTTTGAATACTTGTATTGTCTTTTTATGTGTGTTTTAACATTGTGCTTACATAGGTTCCACACGAAGGACCCATGTGTGATCTATTATGGTCTGATCCAGACGACAGATGCGGATGGGGAATCTCTCCTCGCGGGGCTGGTTATACATTTGGGCAGGATATTGCCACTCAATTCAATCATACAAATGGTCTTTCACTTATTTCAAGAGCTCACCAACTTGTCATGGAGGGTTTTAATTGGTGTCAGGTTTGTTATATTTTCATATTTCATATTGGATTATCTATGTTTCCATGTTATATGGTTTCTTATTTTTGTAGCATCATAACTATATATTTTTTAATTCATATATTGGTTGATGAATTTTTTGTTTTTTGATGGTCAGGACAAGAATGTGGTGACAGTGTTTAGTGCTCCTAACTACTGTTATCGATGTGGAAACATGGCTGCCATACTAGAAATTGGGGAAAAGATGGATCAGAACTTCCTCCAATTCGACCCTGCCCCTCGACAGATCGAACCCGATACCACTAGAAAGACTCCTGATTATTTTTTGTGATGGCCTTGATCATTGTTTGTTGCGTTAAACCAAAGAGTTTTGTCTCTGTTTGAGGATCATCGATCGTCAACCTTAATTCTTTTGCTTGCAGTGCATGCGAATCTGGGATTCGAGATAACTTATGGAGGTGTGCCGAAATTCTCTTCTTTTTTATTCTTGGCTTATATATATATTATTATTATTATTAATTTTCTTTTGTGTTGTTAATTTATATGTATATTTTTCCTTTTGAGTAAAGGAAAAAGCAGCAATGACAGTGTTATAATGTGTTTATTGTAATTTTTATAGATTAGATTTGGATTGGATGTTGTTTATTCAAGTTCAAAATTGAAAAATTCAATGGTGGTAAAATTGAAGTATTCTTATTTTTTGGTGTTAAAGCTATTAATAATATATAGTTGCTGCGAAAGGATTGTTTATATATATTGCAGATAACTAGAATAGTGCAATAATCCCCCCCATTATAGAAAGATGCAACAATCTTTTCAATTACTGTCATTCAACAACGACCCCACGATCTATCTTATCGATACTGTACTGTACAAACAGGGTTCATTTACCAACCAAACAAACCAAATAGAGAACCTTGTATAATATTAAATTCACACAATAAGAATGGGGCCGGCCAGGTTATAAAAGATAATTCAAGCAACACTAATGATGCTATCCTCACTACTACTAGCACTACTCTTGAAACCTCCTCCTCCGGTCACCGCCTGAAACGCCGACGGGAGCCTTGGGGCGGCGGTGGTTTGTTGCTCCGATGATGTAGTGGATAGGTTCAGAGATAAAGGTAATTGGTCAACATTATTATTATTATTACTAAAGCTATGGTTAAGATTAAGATTAGCCATCTTTGCAGAAGGTGGAGCCGGGATCAATGGGACTGGACGAATGAGCTTGGATGAGGATGAGGAAGAAGAAGAAGATGTGTTCTTATTATTATTATACATGTCTTCCCTGACTTTCTGGAACCCTAATAGACTTTCAATGGATGTTGTATCTTTTGTTGTTTCTC
This sequence comes from Impatiens glandulifera, assembly GCF_907164915.1. Classification (NCBI taxonomy): domain Eukaryota; kingdom Viridiplantae; phylum Streptophyta; class Magnoliopsida; order Ericales; family Balsaminaceae; genus Impatiens; species Impatiens glandulifera. The sequence goes on from NC_061863.1 coordinate 61,846,330, forward strand.
TTTGTCCTTGTCCTTCTTCCATGGCTAATGAGAACTGCTGCTGTTTTTAAAAGACAATAACAACTAGATTGAGGGACCAGACCAGACCGGTTTAATATTATTATTATTATTTGAAGAAGAAGAAAACAAAATAGGACCCTTTGTTTCCATAACCAAGTATATATGTGGGTTTAGATTATTTTAATTTTATAAAATATTTAAAAAAAAAGTAAATGAAAAAAAAGAAAAGAGGAAATAATACCGAATCAGTGGTGATATCAAAGAGGCTAGATCGGCGGCGACGCCTATTCTGATTGGTTCGGCGTAGGTAGTACTTCTGAGCATGACTAGCTACCTGAGTTGGTGTTCTAGTCTTGACGAAATTTCTTGATATTCCTCTCCAATCTCCTTTTCCTACCCTTTGTAATCCCATCAAGAACAACCTGTGTTCTTCCTCTGTCCACGGTACTCCTAATCAATCCATGATGGATGTAAGCTAATTAATCAAGGTTGAAGATGCAATTGAATACAGACAATAATCTAAACTAATCTAGCTAATCAATATAAATTAATTAGGTGTAGATGAGATTTACCTCGTTTTCGCTCGCGGCTCCTTCCGGCAGCTTGTACGGCGTCATCGGAGGCATAACCACCGCCAGCAGCGGCAGATGGATCGGCGGCACCCGAGTCCTGTTGATCAAGTTGAGCTAGGTTATTCATGCTAGCGCATTTCCTGAAGTCTTGAGGTTCATCATAATTAGCTAGATTGCTCATACTGGCGCTCTTCCTGAACGATCCAGCAGCTTCCATTAGTCGGACTCCAAATAGCATGATTCCATCTCCTCCTCCTCTTCCGCCGCTGGTCTCAGAGCAGGTCCGACATCTGTGACCGTCAATTCCACACTTTGAACACGCGCCGCCGTTCATCATCGCCGGAATCTATTCCGGTGGTGGTTCCGTACGTACAATATATATAGATAGAAAGTCAAGCTCGTAAAGAAAGAAGAAGAGGAGAGAGAATAGAGAACACGGAGAAAGTAGTTGATTCGGGTTCATATATAGATGTAATTCATGTTTACTAAATAAATACAAACAAACTTTATTAATATAATCTTAATGGTATATAATATTTTAATTCAATAATTATCTTAAGGGAATCAGGATCAATTTTATAATATTGGTCATTAAAATTGTAATTAAATTAATTATAGCAAAGTACAGTACTAAATCAATAATTAAACAAGATGATTAATCCTTAATTTATCACACACGGTTCCCAAAGATAGATCGAAAGGCTTTTTGAGACCAATATTTTCCCATTATTTATTTATTTATTAGTAGAAGAAGAAGTGGTTGATTATAAATGTATAAATATATTGTTTTGATGAGTCAGTCAAGCCAATGGCAATGGCGGGTACATGAAAAAGAGTGGTGGAGATGCACCCACTACAAGATTTTGTAGCTTATTTGATTTGATATATCTATTCATCTTTATTATATTTGACAAAATATTTAAAAGTTTTTTCTTTCTACCAAAATTGTTACAAAGTAAAAATAATAATTCAATAATAACTATTTGTGGGTGGTCTTTTTAAGTTAGAATTATATAGATAAAAAGAATAATTAATTAATTGGGATAGTGGAGTGACTGGGATTGGATTGGGTAGGGTAGGGTATATATAGAGAATTAGTCTCCACCGTTGAAGTTGGTTGGCATATTCTTTTTTATTATGTGTGTTGGATTAAAATTAAATTGCGTCCTTTCCTTTTTGTGATCGATCGATCATCGATGAGTAGAAGTAAATATATACTTGTGTTTGTGAGGGTAATACCTTTTTGGGTCCCTCTTACACCTTTATTCAAAGTACATGGCCACTAATTCTCTATATGTATTTTTTTATTATTTTATATATAGACAAGGTTAATTAATTAATTAAGAAGTTAGTCTATTATGTCGGCTAAGGTAATCAGATCTACCTAAGTGCAGTTTTCAATATCTTCTATTTCTGAATCCTTAATTAATTCACTAATTCCAACACATAAATCAAGTATTTGGTTTTCATTCTAACTCAATATTTGTTATACGAATCAAGGGTTGTCTGACTCGTGACACTTGTTTTCGGTTAAGGTAATCAGATCTATCTTAAGTGCGGTTTTCAATATCTTTTATTTCTAAATCCTTAATTAATTCACTAATTCCAACACATAAATCAAGTATTTAATTTTCATTCCAACTCAATATTTATTTCACGAATAAAGGGGTTTCATGACTCGTGACACTTGTTTTCTTATTTAGATTCTAATTCAGTATTGGAATAATGAAAAATGTTTATAGAGCAAATGGACACAATTTGCATTATTGTTAGTGGGCAGTGGGTTCACAATCACTATCACATGTATATAAAGAGTGAATTACTAGTTTTGAATGTAAGATAATGAAAGGGGATTTTATTTAAGTAGTTGTTGTTATCTTTTATTGAGTTAATATGTGAGTGCTATATCTTTCTCTCTCACACACACACGCACATCACACATGTTGATTCTTGGTGGGATTTGGTTCAACGTGGGCTAAAAAGGAAAACTTTTTTCTAGAATTTGGCCAAGTGGAAACCAACTACCTGTTAATTCATTATATGTGCATGCATGCTTTCTTTTATAAATATATGTATCTCTTAATTCACATATCTTCCTTACTAAGTTGCATAAATTAAAGTTGACAACACCCCCTTTATAATTCATCAACACACTTTTATACCTTTTAACTTTTTCTATCTTTTTTTCTCGTTAAATTTGAAATAAACTAACTAAATTAATTCAAATATCAAGAGTGAGTGTCTAAGAAATCAAATATCACGAATTTAATAACTATTTAAAATATCTTAAATTAAAATAAAGTCATGTAAAGACAATGTTAACTTCTTACTTTCAATAAAGCAAAATCAATTACATAGTTCAAGATCTAGCGCCCAAATGAAAAGACTATTGGTTAGATTACTGTCAAGCCAACAGGAAGAGAAAGTGGTTAATAATCAGAATAGAAACAACATCGCAGTTAAAAGCTACACATTATTAAAATTAGATAACATAGACCGGATTATAGGAATGTTGACGAAAAAAATTCAAATATGTTAATTCTTTTTAATTAAGGATTGTTTAGTTTAGTATTCCGATGGGGAGAAGTCCGGAAATGTCGGTATAATGGAAAGATGTGGCAGAAAAAGTCAACAGCAGTTGGGACTAGTAGAGAACATGGGTACAATGGACGGTTATAACCCACTACATGCAGTTATACCCACGTCCAACAACTTGGTGCGCAGCTGAGACCGATAGAGAACGTAGGGATGGAATAGTGGACGGTTGTGACCCACTATTGGCAGTTAAGACCCACGTTCAACAGCAACTGTCTGACAGTTATTCTCACACCCTAAGTCAGTTATTTTTCTAGGCAGATAATTACTCTTTGGCTATAAATATCTCTTGAGTGAGAGTCCTTTGTAGTTGTTATTTTTGAGTGAATATAATTATAAAATTGGACGCAGCCCGTTTGTGTTTCTCATTCCCGCATATTTCTGTGCAAGAAATAAGTCTTGTGAGTTGGCTGATTGTTTTAGTGCGCAAAATAAGTCGTACAAGGGTGAAAAATTATATACATTCCGCTGCGTATAAACCCATTCTAATATAAGATCATTCATGATTATTTATTTAAACATATATATATTAGGTTTACTATTGCAATTATAAGTTTATTTGTTATGTCTCTAAGTTGAATGACGATGAATCGACTTATTTTTAGTGATTATGCGTATTATTTATATTACTATGAATTTTTTAGATATATGTTATTAGAAACTCATGGAGTTGGTTGAAGACCTTCATGTTTCGGTATTTTTATATAATAAATGAACCATTTAAAATAATATATATTATAAATCATGGAGAGCTTATATTCTTATACATGTTGAACGAATGTGGTTCAAAGGGAATACGAGTTTCACTTTTCATCACTAGGTCAAATGTCAAGCAATTATGTGGTATTTAAAATTAATTAAAAACTTCACTTTCAAAGGTAATAAATACAAGTCCACTTAAAAACTTTTATTTGGTGTCACAATCAGGATTCTATTAAAAAGAATTATTGACAAATTAAGCAAATTTGTTTGGATTCATATATAGTTATATTGTTTTTTTATGATTTATATTATTTTCTAAATAATATTTTAATTTTTGTTTTATTTAGTAAAATATATATTTTTAAATTAGAGTGTATGTTTAATTTAAATATAATTATTATAAAAATATTTTTTAGATGGTTTTTGTCTTGTCATAAAATAAATATGAATAAGATAAAAAAAAGTTCATTGGTGTTATCCAGCTTCAATGAGGATATCCTAAACCAACTTTAACTGCATTTATTTAATACCTTTTATATAGAAAAATATTAGTTGAAATAGCTCATATTGAAGATGATTTGAAATTATCAACCCTATTCCCAGATTGGTCTCGAAGTAAAGAATAATGAAGGTTTTTTCTAATTAAATTATATTTTTTAAATATTTTATTTGACAAACTCTCAATAATTAATACTTACATTTTATTTAAATGTTTTATCCTCAAAAGGAAATCGAATACATCATTATCAATTTTATTTATTCTTTTCATCCTCTTGCTCTATGAGTGGTCATTATAATTTACTTTTTTTTTTCCAGATTAATCTAAGATGTCTTTTGTATCTTTATTTATATAATTGTTTTTATTATTTATGCCTTTTTAAAGGAAATAATAATAGAGAAAAGAGACCATTGATGTTTGCAAAAAGACACGAGAAATAAAGTCGCATGTGACTGAGCCCATTATCTGGTTGATATTCTTTCTTCAATAAAATCATTTCATTATTAAATGAGATACTCTCCTACTTCACCATTTTATATAATTTTTAAGACATTAAATAATATTCGTTTGATATTTTATTAATTTATTTAATTACAAAAGTATGCAACATAATAATTTAAACTAAAATGATATTTTATCATAAACTATCAACAAATTATTCAAACAATATAAAATTATTATTATCTATAATTTAATAAATAATAATAATAATACTATAAAATCATTAATTATTGCACCATCTGTAATGAATTTTAAAATGGGTATTGTGTAATTGAGAGGTCATTTAAACTATATGTTTTTTTTAAAGAAGTCTTCAAGTAATATCTTTAATTTCATAGTTGTATTTCTTTTTCTTATTAAAAAAATGCAGTTAAATGAAATCACAACTTCATCTATCAGACAAATATGATAGCTGGATTATGTTTACATTTTTCTTAGATACTAAAAGCCAAGATAGTTGTTGAACATTGAAGGGATATTTTTATTTATCTATTTATTTTTATTATTATTATTATTATTTTTTTTTTTAAAGTGAAAAACTTTTGTTCAATTAAGAAGAAATTATGAATGAAAATATCAATTACAATTCATAATAAGAATTATCACAAGTTAAAACAATATTCTAAAATAACACAGATATAAAAGAAACTAATACATTAACAGAAAATTTCAAAAATATAATTACACTCATCAAATGGCACCATTAGTATATAAATTCCAGATTCTTTAATATGAATTTAAATATTTTGAACTTTGACCTCCACTATGTCTCTTTCAATTTTACAAGCTCCATTATTGACGGATTTTGACTAACTTGACTTAATGGTTATAGTGAAAAGGTAGTTACAAGCATTCTTCTTACGACTAGATCCAATCTCCAAAGAAAAAAAAAATGAAGAATCTACGAAACCATTTGTCATTTTTTATCTTAGACGAAGAGGTTCAAGAAATGAAAGAATTAAGAATACCCACAAAAACACTAATGCAACTGGTTGGAAAAAACTCCTACCTTCACTTCAATATATTCATGTGAGACAGGAAAATAAGAGTGCCGGGTTTTAATCTTATAAGAATAGGACAATGCCATCATCATGACATTTTTCTATCAAATTTGTTCGTGTTAGAGATTTTTTATCTCTTAAAAATTATTCTTGTCACTTGAGCTACCTTAGACATAAACTACGAACTTATATTAGGCTTAGAAGGTTAGGAGTAGGTGCCTCCCGAGAAGGATTCATGTTGTTAGATTATTTGTGCCATGTGAAGAATCAAGGAATCATCTTTTAATGCAATGTTCAGCCATTAAAATAATTAGATTATGCAATAGGAAGAAAAGTATGTCTTGAGTAAATTCAAATGGGTCACTTTTTCTATATAATAATATCAGAGGGGGGTTGAATCATTGAAAACATGAGAAATAAAATATATTGCTTAATTTGACATGGGATAGGAATATGGATTCATATGTTTACTCTAGATAAAACAATATTATTTGAAAACAAATTGACCAATTCTCAATGATTCTAACCCTTGTTTCTTCTTATACTGATAATTGGAAATAACACAATTGGATAAAATATTTTGATATTATGATTTCACTCAATCAATTTCTATTTTTAACTTTGTATATTCCGTTGTCAACATAAATTGTTCTTTGCTAATATATAGTAAGTAAATAAAGAAAGAAATATGATTAGCAATAAATTAAGATGCATGATGTTTGATTGGTACCTTTTTTAATTTGTTGTTGGTAATGGACCAATGGTGCATATATATATGATTCTTTACAGGTGATGATGCATTTTCTCCCATGGAAGTAATCCAGTTGAAGGATCGGCCAGATTAGTGAGCATAAAGTCTTTAAGCCCTGTATCCCATACCTCACAGAACTGCAATGGCCAATTTGGTGGTTCAATGGCTTCAGTCCCCAACCCAGGTGCTCTATCTCTCGACCCTTCATTTTGATTCTCTCGCCAGTCTACCACATAAGTGGCTACCCTTCTGTAAAACTTTGCCCTGAAAGCCTCCCATACCTGATACTTATAGTGGTTTATCACAGCCGTGCTTTGAGGTAAATTTAGGTATCTATATCCTTTTCTTAAACGAAAGTGATGAACTACATTGAGAAGGGTATCGTCTAGGGCCTCTGGACGGACAATTGATTTGTGCCGTTCAGGGCTTTGGAGACGACAAGTGTATCCTATTGTAACTCCTTGAGATGGGAGTGAATTTAATCCAGATGGTCCGAAACTGTGACAGGCTGTTCTGATTTCTGCAATTGGGGAAGAAGAAGAAATGTTGGTTACCAAACTTGTTAATGAATTCTTCCCTGGAAACCCTAGATTTGATATGGGTTTGTGTTTCCTTCTATTTGGATGAGGGAAGTAGAAGAATTCGTCAACATCGAAGAATCCAACCCAACTGCATTCATCTCTAGATCTCATTGCACAATGAGAGAATCCTGCTTCTTGTGTTTTGATCCATGGCCAAACATGTCTTGTGATATTGTAGTCCTCCTCTTGCTGAAGCTCTTTGATAACATCTTTGATTTCATCGTCACTGTTGTTGTCGTAAATGAACCATCTCTCAACTCCAAGCCAGGAATGGTAAATGATCCATTCGCGAAGTGAAGAAGCTTGATTCCACACCATTGTACACACACAGAGATTGTACTTGTTTGTTTTCTTGGGGAATTTAAACATCTTAGCCACTGAAGGCATCATCAAGAGAACGTGATCCTTGTTCTTCAATTGCGGTTGCATTCCAATGGTGACACGAATTCCATCTGCTTTATCAGGATTCATTTGTATAGTTCTTGGCAATAAACACCTAACAACTTCTTGAGCGGCCGTAATAGCCTTTGAAGTAAGAACATACCTCTCGCTTCTCTCCCAATTACCTAATCCAAAATGACAGTTCAATTGGCTAGGGTCCGATTCCCTACCGGATCGGAGATTCAGCCCCTTTACGAAAACAACAACCGTCTCGTCATACATAACCGCCGCATACACAATTGTCTCCCACGAATGAACTGTATTATTATTATAATCATCGTTTGAAGAAATTGCATCATTTCTTCCTCGCGTCTGCAAATTCACCGCAGCAGCGGAGTAATTCTCCGGCGGAAGAGGACACCTGACTATCAACCGACGCTCATCGTGTTCTTCCGCCGACAATATATTATAAATAATCCTATTATTATCTTTGGAGTTTCCGGTTTTACTAAAGTAAACGCAGGTATTAATTATGGTCCTCCGATTATCTCCACTACTACTACTAGTAGTACTACTTAGCAAGAGTAGGAGATAATCTGGAAAGAGAACTCGATCTTCGATTCTCAAAGGAAACGAAGATAAGAAAGCGTTAAGACGAAACCGCTCCGTTGAGAATGAAAAGATAGAGAAAGTGGAAGGTATAAGAATCCGATCGGAGAAGTAAAAGGAAAATGAAAAGAATGCGAGGAAGATGAAGCAGCACGTGAAGAGAAGAGACCTTAGGCAGTGGAATCTGGAGATTCGTTTGCGCTTCCTCCGTTGGTGCTCGGAATCCATCACTTCATTTTGCAGCAGCAGCAGCAGCAGCAGCTTTAGATAGATCCGGCGGGGAGTGTGCAGAGAATGATTCCTTCTTATTCCTTTGGTTCTTATTCCGGAAAAGCTGTTAATGGAGAAAGTGGTGGTTGGTTAGTAAATTAGAGAGGATGAAGAAGAAGAAGAAAAAGAAAAGAAAGAGAATATTATTATTTTGGTGCAGAGGCACCGATGCCTGCCCAAGAGCCTCGCCGACTAGTTGGAAAACGCATGATATATTAGCCGATAACAAACAATTATTTTGTGCATTCAATTTTTTTTTATTATTAGTCATTACATAGACTAGACTAGACTACCAAGGTAGTTTTCCATTATTTGAATATTCAAGATATTAATAAATATTTTATTTTAATTACGAAAGACTAGTATGATATTCACAGTCAAGTATATAATCTTTTTTTGGTTGATTATTTACACTAAGTTTGCCGGCAGAATTTAACATTTTGTTGATTTTTTTTTTTTAAATTAAGAAGAATTAAACTTTTTTGGTCTTTTAACTTTGGTGGTGAAAGTAATTCCTAAGAGTAATTTTACTTTGACCGTCTTAAATAAAGGTAAAATTCATAATTGTGGTTAGGCTAAGTTTATCAAATTAAAAAAAGAATTTAACATTTTAAAGTAAAATAGGACATTGTTTTTTACATTTTTATTAAAACACAAAAAAATAAATTGCAAGAAAAATCCTTAATATTTAATTTGTATCTTAGAACAACTATTTTACCTCAGATGAAAGCATTAGAATTATCTTGTTACCATAAAATAACATGTCTCCTTCATGTTGCAAACCAAGTTAATTGAATTTTAAAGTATGCATGAAGAATTATTTTTAATGAATTAGTCAATTATCATCAAGTTTTTATTAAAATTGTCTTGAAACATTTAATTTTTAAAATAAAATTCTTATGACTTCAACTATTCTAGTGAGTTCTAAATGAGTTTTATATTAAATTAAATTTATTTTAGAAGGATACTTATTTAAATAATTCACAGTTAATATGAAAGTCATATTAATTTAAGTAAAACATCAAGTAAATGAAAAAAAGAAAAGAAAAGAAAAGAAAAGGAGTTAACCTAACTTACAAAAAAAAGACAATAACATAATCATAAGAGAAAAGTCTATCTTCCTCCCATCCATATCTATATGAAAACCTGGATCTAGCTATTATCAGTTAACTCTAAACCATTTTTTGACTTCTTTAATTTCTTAGGTTTTATCAGTTAAATTGGTAATTCTCAAAATTTTAATCCAATATTTATTTATAGATAATAAAACAAACTATGAAAGCGAAACAAATTACAATCACATAATAAAGCCAAAACATAGTATATCAGCATTTATATTGTACAATGGACTCAAAGTTCTATACATCAATCATCCAACTAATCATTATAGTGCAATTGCTACTAAAACATATTATATATAGATGTTGAACCTACTTTCAAAAACCTTTAATTATTTATTATATGTTTGTCTCTTTACCCAAAATATGAATTATGTTGTCTTAATCATATCATTAATTAATAGATTAAAAAAAAACAAAATGTGGCTGCTGGGATTCGAGCCCAGGTCTCCACGGCCACAACGTGGAATTCTTACCACTAAACTACAGCCACTTGATGTTGATGTTCAGTAATTATAAGATTTTTTCTTATTATTTTCACTTTAATTACTATTAAACCAGCTCATCTTGAATTAGAACAAAATTATTATTGCAAACAAGTATATGTTATAGTATATGCCTCGCCTCTCTGGACAATTCTATTAATCAAATTTTAACATTTAAATATATCTGATGATAACGTCATCATACAAATTAAAAATAATAAATTGTGTATTTTGTCATGAAAGTAAAATGACAAAATATGACAACTTCTCCTAGAAGGCACTAGTCCAAGTTGGAAAAATATACTATTATAAATTCAATTTTTCTTTTAAATGAGTTGGATTAACATATTTTATTTTATAATTTTTTTATTTTAAAATAATGATGTGATAAAAAGTTAATTAAAAAAAATCAAATAACTTCATACTAAGAACTACCTATTATCAATAAAAAAAAATTTGAATTTTACCTGGATTTTATTCTAAAAACCTTGTTTGGTAAAAACTAGTAAAAAACTGATTTTAAAATTTAAAACTTAATTTACTCTTTGACTTTAGAGGATATGGTGTAGGTGAGAGAATGGTGGTTTAAAGATAGAGAATAAAATTAGAGGATAGTTTTAGTATTTAAATGATAAAATTAATTGATTTGATGATTAATAAAATGTTTAAGTTTTGAAATAAAGACTGAATTTTATCCCAAAATTTTTTGTATCGAACGAACAACTCTTTACTCCAAATAATAGTTTATTATTATGTTATGAGTCCATTTTTCTATAGAAAAAATGACATCAAAGTCAATCAAAATTATCTCCAAGGAAATCATTACAGATCATACATTTGTTTTGTTGCGAGTCACATCATCAATTATTCTTCAGTATGAATGGGAGTGTCCTTAATTTATGTGGATCATATCCTTTACCCTCATTTTAATTTACTATTTTAATTTAATTTCAATTTTAATACCAAACAAACTTAAATTGTGACTAAAAAAGTAAAAATTACATATTTAATTCCTATTAAGGAATCAAAACTATGACAAAATATGAAAAATGCATGCACAAATATTCTTTCTCATCAACCAATCTTTGTTTCGGTTAAAGCAATTAGACTCCATAAAATCATGACAATAAATAGAGAAAATATTAATTAAAGAGACGTATTGAAATTTGCTAGATAAGACCGAATATAGATATCTCAATCAAATTTCAAATAATTCATATTAGCAAGACAATCTACATAAGGCCGACTTTATAGTGTAGGCCAAAAATGGTAACCATAACATATAAAGCCTAGTCGCTATCGGTTAATTAATTAATCCATTTAAATCGTTAGAAAATGTGAGTGACTTTTTAATATTTAATATAAAAGAATGTTATTAAATTAGATAAGATTAATTTTATATTAATATTTTTATCAACTTTTTATATTTTTCATTTTTTTAATCTTTTTATTTTTATAACACTGTATTTTTTTTCCTTCAGTTTATTGGAAATGCAATTGATATAAAATACATACTAGGTGCTTTACGCTGGCAGACTTTGTTAATTTTTTTCAATGAGCTTGACTTTTAAAACACACCACAAATCTTTACAATTAAAAACTCTAAACTAACAAATAAAATTATCAATTGACATCTTATACGTCTAAAACGTACGTCCTTAAATAATGAGATTTCATTAATTTCTTGTACTTAATATCTCTCTATGTTCTATGTCCATTTCATCATTTAACATAATTTATATGTCAAACGCACTATTCTTTTCTGTATTCATGTTGTCAGAAAATTAATTTAGGGTCTAAGCTCTCCCTTCCTTAAAGTATTATTTGTCAATAGATATAGCAAATATATTATTACTAGCAAGAACCAAACCGGGCTGGCACGGGTTAACTCCTTGATTAGTAGGATAGAAAGAACATGAGTACGCCGTTGATTACTAGGTAGAAATATATATTCATTATGTTTTCCAAAAAAAATATATATTCATTATAACTCCTCACACAATTATATATAGTTCTTACTTATAGAGAAATAAATCAACGAATATTATTATACGCGAAACTACTAAAACTGAAGTTCATCATTTTGTCTGGTCGGTATCCAAGATTTATTCAAGAATTCTCTCAATTTCCGTCATATAATTATCTCATTTATTCTCTTTCCCAATCATTTCTTAACAAAAATATTAAAATATTTTTTATTTTAAATTAATATTTTTTATTTTGTTTATATATATTAATACATTTTAAATTTTTTTACCAAAAAAATATATCACCTCCTAAAATCATCATTTTTTCCTTCTTTAAGTTATTTCAATGACTTTAACCCAATAAAGACTTAACTTGTTAAATCAATACTCAAAAATAAAAAATTACATTTTTTACAATAATTAAAAATAACATTTGCATAACATAATTATTGAGGATGAACATAATATTAGTACACCTATTGAAATGAAAACGCTTTCGCCGATGTCAAACTGATGATAGATAAAAATAATCGATTTCATATTTCAGTAAAAAAATAAAAATAAAAATAAAGAAGCTCATATTACACTTCAAAATGCATTCACGGATCATTTGTGAGAGGAATATACCAATTCCGAAGATACACATTTTTTTGGGTATGAAATACATTTTTAATAATACTTGTTTTTTAATAATGATCTGATGTTTAATTTGTTTATTTTTTAATAATATTTGTTTTAATATAATTTTTTTATTTGTTTGTGTATTGTAATTTGCATTTATTTTTTTATAAATTACTTATCTATAATTAATTTTATCATAGTTTTCTTTATTGAGTGTGATTTAAAAAAATATTGGGGTTTAATTTGTTAAGTAATAAAGATATAGGTAGTAATTGAAAATGTTAAAAAATTAGTGTTAAAATATTTTTTTAGTTTTGAAAATGAATTTTTGGGTTGGAATTAATGTTTGAGGCAACGCTTAGTTTACAAATGAGTTTCTAGGTTCAAAATGGTCCAAGTCTAGTCTGTTTGTCTTAAGTGGGATCCATACTTTTGTTTGTGCACGACTGTTACATATTTTTTTTTTCTATCAAGCAACACTACTAGTACTATTATCTTAAACAAATAACAGTTTCTTTCCATTTATTTAGGCTACCGCTGAACAGCCTAAAAAAGGTCTAGTAAAGTTCTTTTTTTATGCCCATACTAGTATACTCGGTTTCCTTTTACTATTAAGTAAAAGAATTACCTTATAACTTAAATGCTTCAAACTCAACTCCATCCTGCTGCAATTTATCCAACAAATTCACTAGAAGCTACCATCTGCAACATAACAATATTATCATTCAACATCATGCATCCTAGAGTAGTTTGATTCCAAAGTATATTTATAGTGGAGAACCTATGGTGCAGCACATTTTAGTAGGTACTATTACAAGTCTTTACTACTTTAATTGAAATCCAAAGTAAAAAAAAATAGTTTATCATGCCTTGGCGTCAATGACATCTATCTCCATTTTTCAGTGCCAAAACTTTTGACCATATATAATCATAGTTAAGCATTGTTTTTCAGACTAGGGTTTTTCAATGGAGGAAATTGCACAACATACTACTGCCATGACCCCCACTTTATTTAAGGTATTCTTAGTTAAGATTCTTTACCACTAGAACTACTTTGGGTGGTACATAATTAAGCTTTGTATTCCCCTCGTAAGATGAAACTAGATCTGAATAAGCAGTCTTCTTTTCAGAACATAGATGGCCATTTTAAGAATATTGTTTCTTCATGCATAGCATAATATATTTTTTAATCATAGCATAAAATCTTTAGTATATCATATCATATTACCTTTCCTTCTTCCAGCTGTGCATACCCTTCAAATATGATGTTGGTAGATAGAATCGAGTTAGAGGTCTTTTCGCTTGTGGCTAACCAGTTAGCTCACTAATTGGTGGACGCTCCATGACATTTGAGGCACTTGCTGCAAGGCTTTGCAGCAATGGGTCAATATCAGGTAATTTAGGTACCTACATAGAGAGAAAGTTAAACACTCGGGCCTTGTTTAATGAAAGGTTATTCATGATTAATCAAAATAACCCCTTATCCCATCAGTAAGAGAATCAACAACTAAAATATCCTTACTTTAATTTTATAACATATTAAAAATTAACTACAAAGAATATTTTAGTCATTTAACCTAATAATCTACTTTTCATCAAATAAATTTATTTTTCCCTAAAAAATTGGACTATTTTAAAAAAGAACTACATCAAACAAGCCCTTAATTTTCTTCTCATATATATATAGGCTTTACACATAGATTTACACCCATGTTAAGTGGAAGGTTGGAATGGATTATGTAACCAACAAATAAAACAATCCCATTGTACCTGAGCTAATAAATCAATTGTTCTTCTCAATAGCCTAGCTACATCTCCTTCATCCATGGCGCAGTCCATCATTATTTCTTTCCATGTTAATCCAGAAGTCCAGGCTTCAACCATACCTGAAAACTGGCCATCCAAGCAACAAGATATCTGCATATAGCAAACATGGTCATGGTGATTCATCAAACATAATCTAATGCAATAGAAAAAACAAATCTTTATAGAAAAAGTGCACCTTTACACCATGCTTCTCCTGAAGTTTCAGCAAGGAGCTTCTTTGTTCTTCCAAAGAATTGATTACTTGCATCACGGCACTTGAAGGTTCATATATAAAGCTATAGATAAAAGATACTATAAGACTTCTGCCCATTAATCTCCAAGAAACTATAGGGCTTTGTTTGATTTGGGGATATATGAGATACTATAAGTGTTTTTTTCAAATAACCTTGTTTGATGTAGATTATAGAAAATCAGATAAAAAAACATTAGGGGTATTATAAATATATGTTGTAACTTCCTACCTAGTAGTGGTAACTACCTAATAGGGGTAACTACCCATTAATATTTAGTGTATAAATAATTAAATATACTAGCATATTTCATTATCATTACAAAAAAAATCAGAGGTGTTTAACCCTCACCAATTCTCTCTCTAAAAACTCATAAGAGGGTATTTCTATTGATGTGATTTACGAGTCAATTGTTGATTGGTCAGTGGATTATCTGAAATTAATCCCAAATAACCCACGCCAAACAAGGCCAGGTATATGTATCTTGCATGGGAAAATTAGAAAAAGTAGCTTCCCAGTTGTCACCTTAGCTCCACATAGAAACTGAGTATGTGCATCTTGCAGTTATTCATTCCATACTAGACATTGCTTGGAATATGGAAAACAAGTTTCACAGTTTTCTTTTTGTTTTATTGGTGGGAGGGAGTAATTAAAAAAAGTCGTTAATGCGAGATTTCACAAATGGTTTCTTAATTTGCATGAGGTCATCGGTGTGTAATCCTACCGTACATTGAACAGTTATAAAGATGGTGTTAACTCCTCACAGGCAAGAAAAATCATCATGAACATGATCCTGAAAATAAAACTATACCTGTTATTTTTCCATGGACGAAGTTTAATCCCTTCCGAAACTAAACTGCCACAAACGGCAGCAAACTGTGCAGGCTTTAGACTTAACAAGATTTTATTCCGTAGGACCATTGCAAGCCAGAGTTCATTTTCTCCTCGAATTGCAGAAGCTGTTTCACCAAGAGGAAATATCATGTGCATATTTATATCCAGTGCTCTGGCTTCATGGATGACATTGCTGACCTACAAAACAATTTTGAATCATTAAAGACAAAACATTAGGCAGATATGAACTAAGAGATCACCTCACAAAACTTCTATATGAAAAGAACCACTAAGACATACATCCAAGACCACCTCAAGGATATGCTACTCAAACAATCTCATTTAAACAATAAATATTTGGAATATGGTGGGTGCTAAACATATGGATCTCATCTGTCACAATAATCTGCCATAGTGTTTTAGAATATTGGACTAAAGTCATATAAGTGAACAAAATACATTTTTCGCTAAGTGCCTCAAATTTACCACCCAAATTCCCTGTGAACACATATAATTACAATGATTGCTGATATGGTTATAAGAGAATCTATTCTGATCCCAAAATAAAACAAAAAGGTCACAGCAGTACATAGGATGTAAGAATATTTCCACCATAAAAAGATGTTCATTATGTGAAGGCTTGGGTTCGAGCCTTCATGATTTTAAAAAAGTAAAAAAAATAAAGAAGCTCATTATGTTAAAATACAGGAATCTGGAAACATTGTAAGCATGCAATTTAGGACTTTGACAAACAAGCAAAGCTAAAGAAACATGGAAGATGCAATAACTCACTTGAGTGAATCTTTCACCAATACGTTCTTATATAATAATAACTATGGTGCACTTACCTGCATGAATTCCCTCCATCCAGAAGGCTCGATTTGCTCTATCCTGTTAAGCAAGCGACTTGATCTAGCCTTCAAGCGTTCAATCTTTTCCTCTGTGAACTTAGTCATGTCTAAAATCTTTCTATACTCCTTGAAGCCTTCCGTGCGAACGATCCTTTTCTTCAAGCGTGACACCTTCCTCCTTTGATCTTTATAACATTCAACAGCAGACAGGTATGCTTCTGAAAACTGTACCACCTAGCAAGAGAAGTAGAAACACAATCATTACCTTTTTCTTTCCCACAAATTTTGAAGTGCTTATGAGCATTTACAGAGGTCTGTTAAAGCATATAGACAAACCTGTCAAATTACCCAAAAAGGTCAAGCCTAAAAATGAATAAAAATGGTACGTAGACAAGTTTGTAAGATGTCCATTCTTAAATCAAAACGGTGTGAGCCATGATCAGATTTTGTACAAATCGCAACCATGTTTAGATGCATAAATATGTGCACCTTGTGAAAATGTCGTCTACAAACATACAAGCCCTTTTAAAACAAAACTGCATTGCGTCATGAAGACTGAGTTTATATGCTCCAACATCTGTCTAGACAACTAAATGAAAAATTATCCTCATTGAGACACAATAAACTTAAATATTCACTTTGGCAATGAATATAGGGTGAAAGCAGTTTCTTCCTCCACACTTTCATCTCAATCAAGAAAGGAGGAATTTGCACAGGATAGGACGTATTCGAGATGATCAAATCTAATATTTTTGTTTTCCTTTCGGTTTGATCCTTGACTTCCAAAAAGTGAATACTCTTCGTGTTCACAATTTTTAATTCATAAAAGTTAACCTTCTTTAAACTAAAAGAAGAAGAAGGGTGAAGCAGCAAAAGAAACAGTTGTAGCTTCTTTGTTTCATGTAACTGTATCTTACTTCATCATCTTCAGAGAGAGAGCTCAGAACAGGAACATTTAAACTCCAAGACCAGGTCTCTAGTGATCCATCCATGCACCACAGGCCACCTAGTCCAGATTCGGCAACTTTTTGCCACTGAATTGGCTCCTTATCAAGTAACCTTGCCATAATGTCCCGTGGTAGAGCATCTCCATGAGCCAATGCTACATTTGGAAAACCTGCTTTATATACTGTTTTAATCCAATTCTCTGTAAAAAGATACCAAGAATTGTCTGAACCCAGAGCCACATGATATGACGGTGCAATGATATTATTGCTATAAGCAGATGCTGCTCCAACTGTATCAATGCTGAACAAATCATTGGAAGCAACCTGAAGCAATATAAAATAAATATAAGTTCTACCTCAACCATGAAGAATGAATATAATAATTTTTTTTATGTATTTAGTAAACAGTTCCCACACAGACAACTAGAGGCAAACTCCCCTAGAGTGAAAAGAAGATATAACCTTGACAGAAGGAAAAGAGCCTATCAGATGAATAATACCCTCGGTCTAGTATTCACCAAATATTACTCTTCTACTGATAAGAAACACAACTTTACATTCTTCTACCAGAAAGATTTTTCAAAGACATGAAAACCCAATTAATAGGTAGTCATGCCATGTTCCTAGCAAAATCCACAAATACCTTTCCTGTTGTGAAAATATACTCAAACAGCTTTGTTATCTTAAGTTCACAGAAAGCACTTACCATATCCTTGACCTTCGAACCATCAAGACTATCAATCTTCCCAAGATAAACAGCTGGTATCAACTGTTGAACTCCTTCACCATCATTATATTGCATTGAAATAAATGGCAGGTGACCATCTTCTTTAAAACCTTCCAGTACAGGTTTTAGAGCACATATTCTCTCCATTTCCAGTTTTGCCCGCAACTGTGACCGCAAGAGCTTCTCTGCCTGAGATGGAAGAGGAACTTATCTCAATATGATACATGATAAAACAGATAGAACAGTGGTATAAGCACATGTAAATTAGCTTGGTGACAGGAAATCAATCTTTTGAGTATAAGGCAATCAGAAGAAACTTTCTACAAGGTAACAATTTAGTAAGATCTAAATTAGCAGTCAATGGGAGAACCGAAGATACAACAAACCAAATGTAATTCCTACTCACATTATGCTCAAGTCATTAAGTATCGGTACTAGCCATCAATTCAAATAAAAAGCAAAGACTTGATCAATCAGACTTACTTTTAGTTCCTCCTGTAAATCAGCAATCTCCTTATAAGCTCTCCCTGACAAAATCTTTCTACTCTTACGATCTATGGCCTCATCACTAATTTCAGAAGTAAGCATTTCTATCTCCTTCTGCAATTTTGAAAGTTCCTCTTTTGCAGCAACCATCACATTGCTACCAACATAATTTCCAAAGCTTTGCTCTACTAGTTTCCTTGCTTCCTCCAAAGTTCGTCCTGCTTTGGAATCTTGAACACCATCCGACTCTTTTGGTCTGTGAGTAACTTTAGATCCCTGCAAACCAAGCAATAACTAGTCATCCCAGACTAATAACTAAGTGAGAGAGCAAATAATAGATTATAATACACACCGCAAGAAGATTAAGGACCATTCCATAAGAAGCAGTGAACTGTGAGACAAGAGGATCAAGTCCAGCGAAGAGGAGCTTGCAGCATTCTTCAGCCCCCTCAAAGGGGGTCTGGATAATGACTACATTACCACTTTCATCAATACCTCTTCTACCTGCCCGGCCAGACATTTGAAGTAATTCATTTGAAGTGAGTCGAATTCGTCCACTTTCACCCCTTTTACTAAGGGATGAAAT
This sequence comes from Impatiens glandulifera, assembly GCF_907164915.1. Classification (NCBI taxonomy): domain Eukaryota; kingdom Viridiplantae; phylum Streptophyta; class Magnoliopsida; order Ericales; family Balsaminaceae; genus Impatiens; species Impatiens glandulifera. The sequence goes on from NC_061863.1 coordinate 61,865,471, forward strand.
AACAGCTGTCCTAGCAGGCATGTTTATGCCAGCAGCAAGTGTTTCTGTAGCAAAGACTACCTTAATAAGTCCTCTTTGAAACAGCTCTTCTATAAATGATTTCCATAGTGGTAAGCAGCCAGCATGATGTGCAGCGGCCCCTCTAAGAAGTCCTTTAACCGAAGTTTCCCTGACAGCGTCAGGATATTTAATGCGGAATCGCTTCAAGGCCAGTTGAACCTCACTCATCTCACAATCATCAAGGAGTTTGCAATGTTCGAGATACTGGACAGCCGCATCACAGCCCTTCCTGCTGAAGATGAACCAAATAGCAGGCAACATATTTCTATCATGAAGCTGCCACAGTGTATCAACAACTTGAGGAACCTGAAAGATTGGTAGCTTACTGGAAGTTAGCTCATATCTTTGGAAGATTCTTAAGATACTGCAGGAATTCAGTATATCACTCTCCTCACAGTGATAAATGCTCAACAACGAAATGTGGGTAATGTATAGTTATCATACTTGTGAACGGCGAACGTTATTCATATCATTTCTTGTTGAAGTGGATTCCCCATTTGTGTTACTGCTGTAGTTATTCTCATGTCTTCTTGGAAATCGTTTTCTGGATCCCTCGTCCCTGTGTGACTGAGCCCCAGATGAATAAAGTTGCAAATAACTAAGTGACAGCTTCCTGTTAAAACAGAATTTGGAATTAGTATAAATAACCAGTGTTAAGGAATAGAAAGACAATTGAAAAGAAATGTGGCTTGATGGTTAGACTGTTCAATGAACATCATGTGTACAATACTTTGGTATATACATTGTTTGGGCAGTTGTCTTTGCGACAACTCTATTAACACAAACTTTAAAAAATTTTAAAAAAAGACAATTGATAAGAACCAAAGTGCTTGAGCCTAAAATTTATAGACTTCCATTTTGAAAATTATAACCCAACCCGAAATATTTGAATTCAGATACTACCTATTCATGGCTGTTCCCTTCTCATTAAGAAGGGGTAGCAGTGATGTTTTCGCAGAGAAAAGCCAAGTCAATGGAACAGGACGCTCAGACGATGTGACTAACTCAGTTCTACCATGAATCTGGGTAATCAACATAAGAAGTAAAAAATGAGGTAAGAAGAAACCGATAATTGAACATATATGCAAGCTGTAACTTCAAATTTATATCACCGAAATGCCAAGCACACAGTTAAGGTTTGAAGAACATGAATCTCACTTTGGAATAGAATGATTTAGAATAAATATTGGTACAATATGAACTCTTAACACAATAGTATATTATTTAATGACCAGCATGTCTGAACTAGCTTGTGCCCATCTCAACTAATCCCGGGGAGGGTGCACAGCAACCCACCGCCATGACCATCCACTTGAATTCAGGGGCTTTTAATTGGAATCGAAATGTGACATTAGGGTGGTCAGCCCCTTAGTCTAAGCCTTTGGGCATCTGAGCGACCCGAGGTGGGAATAATAACAGTAAATATAGAAGCCAACTTTATGCATATAAAAAAAATTCAGGGATATAAAAGGAAATCTTCACATTCATATCTACTCCAGAATAGAAATATTATTGGCAGCATTGGAGTGGTCGGTCCATCTGGCTTATCTTTTATAGTTACATCAGTGCACCATGAAATGGTAACTAATGTATTGTGGATTAACATAGAATGTCACGTCAATGAATAAACTATATAATTTTCATGTGTTACCTGACCAATCCAACCAGCCAACTCATCTGGATTTGCAACTGTTGCGGATAAACATATAAGTTGTACCTCTTTTGGGCAATAAATAATCTGCAAACAAAGTGGATGGTATCAAAGTAGTTTCACCATTACGTTATGAGGTTGACATTGGGAGTAGAAATAGAAGAACCACTCACTATCTCTTCCCACACAGTACCCCGATATATGTCACTTAGATAATGTACTTCATCTAAAACTATTACATCAACATGGAGAAGTCCACTATCAGATGAAACGGTGCCAACACTGCACAATTAATATATGAAATCAAAACAATCATTATTCACCAAATTAAAGCATAAATTTCGTCATACATGGAATAATTTGTTGGCTTATACTGTTGGACTCGCACAACTTGAAACTGATTGCATGAAATCTTTATCAGAACAAATAAGAAACAAACAATCTGAAAAAACTTGCCTCCGGTATAACATATTGCGGAGAATCTCAGTAGTCATGATAAGGATTTGTGCATCTTTATTGACAGCAGAGTCTCCAGTAAGAAGACCGACATCATTATCACCAAATGTTTCACTGAATCATTAGTAAAAAAAAGGTCCTTCAACAGAAGTCAATAGAGTTAATTGTGTCCTCTATCTAATCAAGTTATACCCTTTGCTCGGACCATTTTTTGGGAGGCTAACATTAAATTGTAGAAAGTATAGATCGACAAAGCATAAATAAAACGATTCTTCTTCAGCAGATGACAATTGTGTTACAGTCAGCATTTGACAATCCAAGAGAGAGCGTAAAAATAGAAGATTGTACCGAAATTCGCGGAACTTTTGATTTGATAATGCCTTAAGAGGAGTAGTATAAAATATTCTCTTTCCTCTTGCTACGGTAGCAACAGCTGCAGCTTCAGCAATTAACGTTTTTCCACCACTTGTAGGGGCAGACACTACTACAGAGGAACCTCTTAGGAAAGCTTGAATAGCCAATCGCTAGAACAAGAGAAGTAATATGAGGTTTCTAAAAAAACGCAAAAATACTGATATCATACAACTAATGTAAGTTAAAATTTAAAGGACATAAGGACCTGGAATTTGTCGATGCGAAAGTCGTAAACAGAAGCAAGCTCTTCGACATCAATAATCTCTTCACCATACTCTTTCACTTCATTCCGAATCCTCTCCACTCTCTGCCATCTGAATTCCTTGAGTCTAGAATTACCACCGGAAGAATCTCTGTCTTCATCCTCTGTCAAACTGTCAACGTCATCTCCACTCCGTTCAGTTTCATCCGATGCCTCGCCAACAACTTCTTCATATTCATCCGCCGCTTCATCATCTGTTTCAAAATCTTCGTCATCGTCTTCGTCTTCTTCTTCATCTTCGCCATCGGACAGCTGAGCCTCCGGCGGAAAAATTGACCTCGGGAACTTGAATGCTCGTAATGGCGGCGGAAATAAAAGACTTGACGTTGGCGATGGTCTGAGGAAGACGAAACCTAATCCGAGAGTTCGGGATGTTTGATTGGGATGAGGAAATGCTGAAGTTCGATGCGAACATGCGCTGCTGGTTTGAAGAGGATGAAGAAGATACTGAATAGAGGAGGGTATTGCGTTCATGGCGGGGAAAAGAGATATTTCGGATGATTGAGCATTTCTCGGGAAACAATTCAAGCGTAATCTATTGGGAAATTTGAGGAAATGACCCCAAAATAGGGCCAAATAGTCGATGGTGCGGCCCAAGATTTTTATAGCGCTGGTGACCCCCAAATTTTTTAATGAGCATTTTACCCATGCGTCACGCACCCTCCAGGTGCGTGACGCACCCCGAACCCTATAAAGGCTTAATTTTTTTTCATTTTCGTTTCAGTTTCTCTCTCATCCAGCCCCTTTCTTCCCGTCTTCTCCGCCGTGAAACCCTAATGGTGGCGGAGAAGATTTTCTCTTCTTTCTCAGCGATGAAGAACGAATCGAAGAGGCACCGTCGACCATGGCACCATATTCAACGGCCTATAGCTTCGAAGAACATCCAATGGAGACGAGTTTGCACAGCGCTGAGGATTTCGAACAAATTGACATTTCATTCGGCCATTCCACTATATTTTGTGTTTATTTCGTTATTGTTTGTTTCGTGTTTGTTTGTTCCTCATTGATTCGCTGATTCCTTTACTGATTCGTTGAATGCAGATTGTTTGTTTGGTAGGATGCGTCACGTTGGATGCGTCAAGATGGATGCGTCAAGATGGATGCGTCAAGATGGATGCGTCAAGATGGATGCGTCAAGATGGATGCGTCAAGATGGATGCGTCAACTCGGATGCGTCAAGATGGATGCGTCAACTCGGATGCGTCAAGTAGGATGCGTCAACTCGGATGCGTCAACTCGGATGCGTCAACTCCGATGCGTCAACTCGGATGCGTCAAGTAGGAGACGATGCGTCACATTTATTTTTATTTTATATAAAAACCCAAATAAGCCTCGACCACTATTCATGCTCTCTCTCTCTCTCTCGCACCCGACGACGCACCTGCCTCGACGACGCACCTGCCTCGACGTCTCTTCCTGCTCGTCTTCGTCTTCATCTTCTCGTTCATTCATTGACTTCTTGAGGTTAGTTTTAGTTATGTTTGTTTATGTTCATGTTAGGTTTTAGGGTTGGTTGCTTCTTGTTTGCAAATGGTTCATTCATGGTTTATGTTAGGGTTTTAGGGTTGGTTGCTTCTTGCTTGCAAATGCTTCATGCATGTTTTATGTTATGTTTTTAGGGTTGCTTCTTGCTTTCAAAAAGTTCATGCATGTTTTATGTTAGGGTTTTAGGGTAGGTTGCTTCCTGCTTTCAAACGGTTCATGCATGTTTTATGTTAGGAATTAGGGTAGGATGCTTCTTGATTTCAAATGGTTCATGCACGGTTTATGGGTTGGGTTGCGTCAAGCAGCTGCGTCAAGCAGCTGCGTCAAGCAGCTGCGTCAAGCAGCTGCGTCAAGCAGCTGCGTCAAGCAGCTGCGTCAAGCAGCTGCGTCAAGCAGCTGCGTCAAGCAGCTGCGTCAAGCATCTGCGTCAAGCAGCTGCTTGACGCAGCTGCTTGACGCATCTGACAGTTGTTTCTAGCTATTTTGTCGGTTGCTTTTCTTCTCGTTTGTTTATATTTGTTGTGAAATGTTTTCTCAAACATTGTTGTTTTTCTTTTCCCTTTTGTAGATGGCAGACTTCACGGTTCATGATTTTCCTGGTAGGATTTCATTGAAATCTGTCCTAGCCTTGAAAAAAGTATCTGATAGGTTTGAAGCGCTGGGTCTTATGGAGAGGGCTCTAAATTCTCAATTTCAGTATTTATTGAGAGGAGTCCCAGACTTGTTGTTCTCAGGGACCATTTTACATCAGTTGCTGGTTCGGAAGGTGAAGGCCAATTTGAATAGGATGATTTTCAACTTTAATGGGGAGGAATATACTTTTGGTCTGAAAGAGTACGCATTGATTACAGGCCTCAACTTCGACAGATTGCCTGAATACAAAGATGAATGCCGAGGTTGTCCACCCTTGCTGATAAAATATTTCAAAAGGAATACGTCAATTCGAATGATGGATTTGGAATCTATATTCATGAAATGCACCGATAAGGAAGATGCATGGAAGATCGGGTTGATCTGCTTGATTAACCAGTACCTCTTCTCATATGACCCAAAACGGCTTTTAAATCTCAAAATCATCCATATGGTTGAAGATGTTGAAGACTTCCTCCGATTTCCATGGGGGAAGGTGTCCTTTAGATTCACCATGAGGGGTCTTGACCAGGACATGAAACACCACAGGTCCGTATATATGTCCAGGAAAGGGAGTGGAGTTACTAATTCCTTTGCTTATAACGTGTATGGGTTTGTACTAGCACTACAAGTGTGGAGTTATGAGATCATTCAAAACTTGGTCCCTAAATTCGCCACAAGGAAAGACGTTGATGGCCCTTTTCGCCCAAGGATACTGTTGTATCAATCGAAAAGGAAGAATACATTTCAGGAGATGCAATCTGCCTTTAACAGCGCTGTGTTTTCTAAGATGCAAGAGTCCTCCGAGGAGACGAGTTTGTACAGTGGGGAGGATTTTGAACACATTAACAATTCATACGATGATTTGTTTGAGGGAGTTACTAATGGGGGAAAAAAGAGAAAGGCTGATGAAGATGTTGCTGAAGATGATGATGATGAAGATGTTGATGAAGAACCTACTACTGTCCAACCTTCCAAGAGGAAGAGAAATGTTGAATATGATGATATATCCCCCCCCAGCAAAGCAGCCATCAAGCGTCGTAGCCTGCGTAACATGACTCCCCCATCCGCAACTTCAACACCTCCATCATCACCTCCACGTGAACCTGCACCGGCATCTCATGTTCAGATAAAGGATGCCGAAGTGATAAAGAAGGATGTCGAGGAGATAAAGAAAGATGTCGAAGAAATCAAGAGAGACATAAGAGACATCAAATTGAATCAACAAATCTACTTTACGAGGTTTGAAAAGATGATTCTCAGTTTAAGCAGCCAGTTCGCCAGCCATGTCACCAACCAGGTAATTCTGTTAGAGCTTTCTGTTTTTTACTACTTTATGTATTTGACGCGGCTGCTTGACGCAGCTGCTTGCTTGACGCAGCTGCTTGCTTGACGCAGCTGCTTGCTTGACGCAGTTGCTTGACGCAGCTGCTTGACGCAGCTGCTTGACGCAGCTGCTTGACGCATCCTTAATTTAAATTCTTTTCACTTTTGTAGCAGGAGCAGAAGGAGAATGACATCGGTCTGAATGACAATCGTGACAATGAAGAGGAAGAAAAGCAGAATCATATTCGTGTTGAAGAAGAGGAAGAAAAGCAGATTGACATTCGTGACGAAGAAGATGAGAATGCCATTGGTCTGAATGACATTCTCGATGAAGAAGAGGAGCAAAAGGAGAATGAGAAGGTTAATAATGTTGAATTGGAGCAAGACAATGTTGAATTACCAGGGGAGAAAGAGGATGTTGAGGCTGTTCAACCGATAGAGAATGTTGAGGCTGTTGTCGAGAAAGAGGCCGTTGTCGAGAAAGAGGTCGTTGTTGAAGAAGGGGAGAAGAAAGAAGAAGGGGAGATTGAAGAAGAAGGGGAGAAGAAAGAAGAAGTGGAGAAGAAAGAAGAAGGGGAGAAGAAAGAAGAAGGGGAGAAGAAAGAAGAAGTGAAGAGAAAACCGATTCAAAAGACTTTTAAGAAGAAGGTTGGGAAGAAGAAAGACCAAAATGACGAAGATGAACTGGAAATAGTGAATACTCCTCCTCCTCTTCCTAAGAAAGTCGTATTGGTCACGCGAAGGAATAGGAGGCCGAAGAATGATCCAGATTTCACCGACCCCAATCTGAAACAGCCCAAGTTGAAAGATCCTATCACCGTCAATCCACTTCTAAAATATGACGATCAACTTCTTCATCAATTGCAAACATGGCTTAAAGATCCAAACACTGACAACAACAAAATTGAGCTCCATACTATATTAGGTGATAAGGCATTATTTCGCAGAATGCTAAAAAGGTTCACCTGGCTGACTGATGATGTAAGTAATATTTATGTTAGAATAATTTTAGATTTGCAGATTGTATTTTAAATGTGTTTCTCTTGTGTAGGAAATCGATGCAGGTTGCTTCATTCTGAGAAGAAGAGCTTGGGTATATCCAAAGACATATAAGAAGAACTTCTTTATTGGAGATTGTTGGCTCCACACCAGGTTCACTGCTGAGTACGCTGCGTTTAACAAAAGTCGTATTGAGTTTGACATTGACAACTTTTTCGAATACTTCTTGGGCGATGAAAGCAAGTATAGGAATAGTTGGAAAGTATGCGATGATATATATATTCCTTTGAACATCAAAGACGTCCACTGGGTACTTTGTGTTGTCCGTCTACAGCAATGGCGCGTAGACGTATATGACTGCGATCCTGGATGTTATGCTAATCTTGATGAGTTTGTGCTACCGATGTGCCAAATGATTCCGGTTATATTTGACAAGGCATTGCCTCTTGAAGATAAACAACGATTTCCAATGCTCAACCCTGATTCCGTTTTGCCATACACAAGACGTCCAGAGTCAGAAGTTCCCAAAGCAACAAAGAGTGGAGATTGTGGTGTATTTGTACTTATGTATATTGAGTACTTGACTGCAGGTCTGAATCTATCAGAAGTGACCTCAAATGAGATGAAAGCTTGGAGAGAAAAGTGGGCAGTGAGGTTATTTCATGGTATTGTAGATCCATAGGTTATTTATGAAACTTTTGTACTGTACTGATATCAAATTTGGGGTTATTAATGTTAATCTCAAACCTTTGTAATATGGTTGATTTAATGATATAAAATGTTGTTTATGATATATATGTTATTGTAATTAATTAAATGCCTGAAGTACACAGTTATATAAATCATGTCTAATGTAATAGGTTCTGCACTAATGTAAACCATGTTTCGTCAAGCAGTTTCGTCAAGCAGCTGCGTCAAGCAGTTTCGTCAAGCAGCTGCGTCAAGCAGTTTCGTCAAGCAGCTGCGTCAAGCAGTTTCGTCAAGCAGCTGCGTCAAGCAGTTTCGTCAAGCAGCTGCGTCAAGCAGCTGCGTCAAGCAGCTGCGTCTAGAAAAACACTTGGTAGAAAAACCCTGTCCCTGTATTACATTCACCAGAAAATACCAGAAAACAACATTAACACCATTAACAATACAATACACTTTACTGAATCCTTGAATCTTGAATCCTTGATGCAAAAACAACATTAACACCTCCACACAAGACATTTGGTAATAAGTCTAGAAAAACAACATTAACACCACAACACAACACTAACAAGTTCATTCTAAGCTAATGGCTCGTAAGATTGAGTTGATGGCTCGTAGAGCTGAGATGAGGGCTCGTACAGTTGAGATGATGATGGCTCATTCTGCTGAGATGATGAGGGCACATGCTGCTGAGATGATGAGGGCTCATGCTGCTGAGATGATGCTCTTGCTCTTGCGGTAGACGGTGCAGGCATCACTGCTTTGCATGTTGCTCTATTATGTCCTAGACCTCCACATGAACTGCATCGTCTCGGGACCTTACGGACCTCACCTTGGGATGTCCTACGTTTAGTTTGTGGCCGACCTTTCTTAACCTTCACAGGTGGTTTTAGACACACGCGTTGTTTGATAATATCGGGAAGATCCCAATTCTCTTCATCACCAACCGGATAACATGTCTCCGCATATGCATTCAACCAAGATACAGTTGTATAATACCTATGAGAAGGAAAATAAAACGATTAAAAATAGGTTAAATAAATAAGTTCAAAACGATTAAATACCTTGAGCATAAGTCGTAAGGAACCACATTCCTGTGACGGGCAGCAGCCAGTGCATGTGTACAAGGAAGACCGGAGACTTCAAATACCCTACAAGTGCAGTCCTTGTCCTTCAAATTGACTTTATAATGTGCCTCATTATCATGCACATACAACTCAAATCGGTTAAGGGATGATACGGTATAGAATCTTGCTTTCTCAAAACCATCACATAATAACTTTTCATACGTTGGAGATAAAAATTCTTGGTGGTTGGACGCTTTTTCTCTTCTATCATTAAACCACCCTTGTAATGTTGTTCTTAAAAACTCAAGCATTGCTGAAATTGGATACTTTCTGGCTTCCCTGCACTGACTATTCAAACTCTCTGCATAATTGCTTGTGAGTTGATTGTATCGTTTACCGGGGAAATATGCTCTACTCCATCTTTGAAACCCAATCTCTTCCAAATAGGCAGCAATCCTATGATCTTTAACCCTGATCTTGTCAAAAAACCGATTAAATTGGGGGATAGTGTACGCACGAGAAGCCAAATCAAACTCGACATGACAATTATCAGTTTTGAATTTGGCATTAATATTCATCTTTATGTGATATGTGCACGCACCGTGGTCTGCTTCTGGAAAAACAGCACACAAGGCATTGGCTATACTTGGGTGTCTATCGGATACGAAGACGAGATCATCAACTAATCCAATTGCTTCTCTAAGTTTTTGCATGAAATAAGTCCACGAGTTATTATTCTCTGAATCAACAACGCCAAATGCAACAGGATACAGTTGCTCATTGGCATCCAATGCAACAGCCACCAATAGTTGACCTCCCACCTTGTGCTTGAGAAAACTTGCATCAACACACAATACGGGACGACAGAAGGCTTTGAAACCCCTAATTGAGAGGCCTAGAGACATGAACATATATTTGAAGTACCCGTGCTCGTCTGTCTGAATATCTGTTATGGTACCCGGATTATTCTTCTCCAACATGTATAGGTATGAAGGCAATTTTCCATAGGAATCCTCTACCGTTCCTCGCACCGCCGTTAAAGCCGTTTCCCTTGCCCTCCAAGCCTTATTATAAGTCAAAAACATCCCATAATCTGACTGCATGTCTTCAATTATTTTTTTAGGCAAGTGGTTATGATGATGGTCCATGTACTTACCCTTCATGCACTGCCCAATAACCCATGCCGGTGTTTGCATTTTTTTTTCCGGCCTCGACAAAACTGAGCATGAGTGTTGTCGATTGAATTTCCGAATCTCAAACATCTCGGAAAACTTACCTTTCACAGCACGTAAGCTCCACTTGCATGTCTCATCCATACATTTCACAAACCAAAGATGTTTTCGAGACTTTTTCACTTTGAATTCAAAATGATAAGTCATCGCATATTTATATAGCGTCAGTTGAAGTTCTTTTTTAGTATCAAATAACGTACCGACTTCCAATACGGTTTCACTAGTTAACGCCAATGCAAATGAAGGGTCTGTCGGTGATACGTCTGTAGGGTCTGTCGATGGTGTACCCATTGACGCTCTTGCACTAGATGGTGTACCCATTGACGCTCTTGCACTAGATGGTGTACCCATTGACGCTCTTGCACTAGATGGTGTACCCATTGACGCTCTTGCACTAGATGGTGTACCCATTGCTCTTGCACTAGATGGTGTACCCATTGGTGTAGGTATTGACCGGTGCGGCGTGCGTGCAACTGCTGATGCAGGACTAGTAGTAGCTTGGAAATCACTAACCCGTTCATAATTAAAGTCAATAACGCGTTCATGATTAATCAGTTCATGATGAGCCCGTTCATCTTCTTCTCCTCCTCCTTCATTATCACTTTCAAATAAAATCTGTTGAGAAACAACTCGAGAAACTACGCCGGGTATACTTTTTTGAGTAATGATTGGTAGTGTAGTATCCTGACTTGGGTACTTCTCTACTAATGAGACACAAAGTGGTGACGAAGACGACGAACTTCGACCCGATATCAACCGTGATAAATACATGCCCACATCTTTATCTCCCTCAATAACAACAGGGGGAAGTTTTGCAGAAGGATCATACATGACTTTAATCACTAAATCATATGCAGACTTTTGCACGTTAATCGTCTCATAGATTGTATCAACTAATTGAGCAAATGTAGTACATTGAGGTATATCCATGGTTTTGCATGATTGTGCGGAGAAAGACCTGGTACCATTGGCTGCAATTTGCCACTCTCCATTGTACACAACAAATACGTCAGCAAATACTTCAGCTGCAATTGAAAAAATTATAGTATCAATCGAGAGACACCGTAACAATGAAATGCAAGTAATAGTTATAAATGGTCTGGGGTGCGTTACGCAGATGCGTAACGCAACTACGTGACGCAACTGCGTTACGCAACTACGTGACGCAACTGCGTTACGCACCCGGTTTCCGCCGCGACGGTGGCATTCCACCTGCTCATTCCCTAATCACTACAACCTAACAACCAAAGCAATCCAAGCGATAAATGAAGAAGGAGAAGAATACCTGTAGCAGCAGAAAGAGACATGGTGAAGGAAGAGAGGATTCAGCCGTCGTCTTCGTCGGTCGGTGGTTGGGTTTTTTAGAGAGAAGGAGGAGAAGGGAAGTGAAGAAAGAGAAGAAGAAAGAAAGAATGAAAAGAACTGATATTTTTTTCCTTATATAGTAAGGGCATTGTGGACTTTTCACAATGCCCTCAGGTGCGTCACGCAACGGGAGGGTGCGTGACGCAACGGGGGTATTTTCGGCAGAAAAATGTTTGGGGGTCACCAGCGCTATAAAAATCTTGGGCCCGCACCATCGGCTATTTGACCCTATTTTGGGGTCATTTCCTCAAATTTCCCTAATCTATTAGCACAACAGTCCGGGATTAAATTAGTCCTTCAACTTATGAAATATTGTCAATTATCCCCTACAATTCTCAATTACCGAAATATCCAAATGAGTCTCCAACTTTAACCACATTTGACATAGAGACTTGCACATTTATTTTGAAATATCAAAATTTTGTTTACACAACATAAAACAACATAAAATGTATTTTTAAATAAAATTTTTGATATGCATGAGCATCAATGCTCTCATTATAAGGTTTATCTCAAAATAAATCCTTCAAAAATAAAAAAAAAAACGTTAACATCGGAGGATGTCTTGTTTTTATTTTCATCGCTCAGATTTGAGTTGGTGTTTTATTTTGTTCGATTTTACATCTTGTTTAGTCGGACCGGATTTTCATTCTGAATTTTTATAATCTGAATAATATTCTCAACGGTTGCTCATACGTTCCGATTGTCTTGGTAATCATTTATCGAGTATGTGTTTATCCCTTTTTTACCAACAAAGGATATGAAATTACCTGATTTTAAACTCTCTTACATGTATCTTTCTATTGTTTTTATGGGTTTCTCACTCTTTTGACCATATGACATAATTTTTTCGGCGTTATTTACCAATCCACAGTCAATGAAATTTTTTATTACCGTTCAAAAAATTTGGTAGAAATTATTCCGACATCGTTTGATTGATTAATTTGGTTTTCTCTATTTCATTACACTACAAATACTAGGAAGATCCCCGTGCGATGCATACGGATAAAAATATATTGTTACAACGTCCCGCGTTCATCAAATTTTGTGTTGAATTAAAAATATAAAGTGTTATTAGTCTAGTTGGTTAAAAAGTTATACTTGTTTTTGTTAGGTTGCGAGTTCGAAACATATATATAACATTTTTAATTTTATATTTGTAACTCTTTGTTTTAATTAATAAAAATTTATTTATTTTAAAAAAATAAAATAATATTCAATATTTAAGAGGTGAAATTGTCAAATTGAGATCATATTTTGAGTCAATTGAGATTTCGAACATTATTTTTCAACCCTAGAAATTTAGGAATTTGGGGATTGATATTGTTAAAATTATTCAAAATGATAATTTACATTAATTGTTTTAAATGACATTAACTTATTATCTCCATGATATTTATAAATAAATAAAATATCTATGTAACTAATTTAAATGTCGAATTTAACGTATTAAGAGTTTTTGACTAAAAAGATTTTAAAATTCGATAATCAAAACCACCTTTAATTTGCTGAAATTTAATAGTTAAATTAATAATATAAATATTTTATTTATTTATGAATGTTCCTTGTACCATTTTAATAATACAAAGTTTAACTTTTTCATGTTTGAAAAAAAAATATTTGAACTTTCAATTGACCAATAATTAATTTAATATGACAATTTGGCCCATCTTTAAGAAAAGATCATTGGGCAAAATAGTAGTTAACCTAAAAATAACCCAACTAGGCATCTACGATTACGATTGCGTTGTGCTGGTCCATAATTATCACCGTCGCGTCACTTTAATTTATCCCAATATGCCCTTGCCCCCTCGTGCTTTCATTTGGTCAGCTATACACTCTCACCAAACCCTTATACTTTTATAAGGAGACGCCAGTTTGGGAGAGATCAGAAAGAGAGGGTTTTTTACATCGATCCAACCAAAATGGCTCTCATGAATTACCGATCGGCGCTGATCAAGCCTATTGGTTCCTTGATTTCATACTCTTCGTCTCTCAGCCGACAATTTTCATCGGCTTCTGACGACACGATCATAATCGAGACGAGCATCCCCTTTACCAGCCACAAATGCGAGCCTCCGTCGCGCTCTGTCGAGACCTCACCGAAGGAGCTCATGAAATTCTTCCAGGATATGGCACTTATGCGTCGGATGGAGATAGCTGCCGATTCTCTATACAAAGGCAAGCTGATCCGTGGTTTCTGTCATCTCTACGACGGTCAGGAAGCTGTGGTTATTGGGATGGAAGCCGCGATTACTAAGAAGGATGCTATTATCACCTCATATCGTGATCATTGCATCTTCCTCAGCCGCGGAGGAACCTTACTGGAGGCATTTGCCGAGTTAATGGGACGACAAGGAGGTTGTTCCAAGGGAAAAGGTGGATCCATGCACTTTTACAAGAAGGAAAATGGCTTCTTTGGAGGACATGGAATTGTTGGGGCTCAGGTACCACTGGGATGTGGTCTGGCATTTGCTCAGAAATATCTCAAGGAAGGGACTGTGAGTTTTGCCATGTATGGTGATGGCGCGGCAAATCAAGGACAGTTGTTTGAGGCGCTTAACATATCCGCCCTTTTGGATTTGCCTGCAATTTTAGTTTGTGAAAACAATCACTGTAAGTGACTAGGAAATTAATTTTGTAGAGTATTCTATTTATTTTGTAATTCTTACAAACCTATCATGTATGCTATTGCAGATGGAATGGGGACAGCTGAATGGAGAGCTGCTAAGAGTCCGTCTTATTACAAGAGAGGTGATTATGTGCCTGGTTTAAAGGTGAGGACAATCCCTAAGTTTCTCAATGTCATTTCCTTTTCCTGTCAAGTTCGAAATTTAGGGATATTTGTTATATGCTGTCTACAAATAGTCAAAATTTTATGTTAGTTTTGGAGTGAAAAGTCCATTTGATTGGTGCCCATTGCTTCACTTTTATTATAATCAACCATATATCATTTTTGTCTGTACATGAGATGCAACTGCAATTGGTTGTTTATTTTTCCTGCCATGTCTAGTAATCCAAACATTTCTAAATCCACTAGCAAAACTCCTATGCCTTGATCCTGTAGATTCTTTTGAATTTGCTAGGGTGCTATGCATGTTGGCAGGTAGTGGGTAATTATTACTAGTGGTAAACCAATTCTTTTTTCTCCTATGCATTGTGGTAAACCAATTCTTTTTAAGGTTCCTTTTAAGGAGATGAGTATTTTCTGTGATATCATTTTCATGTACCCCTGTTGCTTTTCAGTGTTCCTTTCTATCTATCTTGTCATTTACAATCCATATTCAAACAGGTTGATGGTATGGATGCCCTTGCTGTGAAACAAGCTTGCAAGTTTGCAAAGGAGCATGCTTTGAAGAATGGACCCATTGTAAGTGCATTCATCTGCATCTGCTCAGTTTTTCTTGATTTGTTTCCAATAAACATTTCAAACCTTCCATACCTACTTGGCCTGTGGTCTAAAGTGTTAATTTGTTTGATTTATGGATTATGGTTATTTAGTTATCGGTGAAGTGCATTCAAGCATTCTGTTCTAGGGTAAAAACTTGTGGATATTGTTTATAATATTCTCCACTATGGCATTCTTCAAGTCATCTAAACTTTCAAATTTCTACTAATGGTATTCCATTGAGCATGGAAATCATATATTGAAATGTTATATACGAGGAAGTCAATCAACTTGTTATAAATAGTGCTTTACTAGGCTCTGCAACTTTGCCAGTAGCTATTGAGATGGATAGCCACTTATATGAAGAGCTTGTTTGAAGTAGTTTTTTATTATTATTTAAATAGATCGGTTTTTTGGGAGGAAAAATAAACTTGCTTTGATGACAAAGTGGATCATAAACATTTGGGTTAAATGACTAAAATATCTTTTTGTTTAATATTAAATGTTATAAGAAATGAAGTAAGGGTAAATTGATATTTTAGTTGATGATTTTATTAATGAAGTGATTGATGGATAAAGATGATTTGGGTGAAATCCAAATCATCCTTCATCAAACAGACTAAGTTGGAACATCTAGTAGATGAATTAATCATATATTTTTAGGTATTTGAGATCTTCTTCTTCTACAAGCATGTAACTTGTATATATAGAATATTGAACAAGGCTGAAATCTTTCTGTTTTTTCGTTCTTTGTTTTTACATTTGGTTAAATAATGTCATGTTGTTGTCGTTAGTTCAAAAAAGAAAAAGAGGAGATGAGTGTCGTGTCCCACTTGGGATCACTGTATGAAATACTGTAGTAATGATTAGTAGAATAGAAATTGGGGAGAGAAATAGCAGATAGACTGGGTTGAAAAGAAAGTCGGAGAAGAGAAAGTACCAGGAACCCTTTGGCTCTAGTGATCTTATTAGAAAGAGACGGAATATTGTTTTTTCACCAATCAAGCATCCCTAACTCATTATTCTCATGGTCTTTATATTCTAATCCCAAGAGAGATTACAACAGACTTAGTAACTGTACCTTTAACCGCTTACAACAGATTATAACATCTCCTTACTCAACCGTTATTCATTTGTTAACTGATATTTCTAAGATATGATTCGCTACTGCCCCCATCATTAGAACTCGGTTGACGACAATGAGATGAGATTAGACTTAGAGAATAAGTGATGATATAGAAGATAAGATAGACCACACCATCATTCTATGCATACTACATAATGTAAAGCTACCCTCCCTTTGAAGGCCTTGACATAACAACTTCTGCGTGCAGTTATCATTCTCATCACAACACTTGATCTACTTATGACAAGCATAACCATGGTTAAATTTGCTTCATGTTTCTTGCATTTGCATCTAAACAAAACAATTAGATTCTTGTTGTAGAATATTTCCTTGTAGATCAATGTTGATCGTTGTGTGCTGAATAATGCTTCAAAGTTCAGATACAATAGAAAGATAACCTTTGTGGACTTTGTTGCAGACTGAAATACTGAATATCTTTAGAAGATATATATGCCTTTGTGGACTTTGTAATTTGGCGTGTATTTCCCTTTTTCTGTAATACGAATATCCTTAATTTCTGAAAATAACTTGGTTTTTATCTAGTATTAATTTCATTTTCTTCTGAAGACTCCAATCATTGAAATGCACAAAAAGTGTATTTGCATGGAAGTTAAAGTAGTTTGTCATTGTTTTAACTATTATTTTCCATGTTGTTTGAATTATTACTATTACAAACATGGATATTAGTTACATAGCAAGGGAATAATGTATATGCATGGAAGTTAAAGTAGGTTGTCATGTTTTAACTATTATTATTATTATCCATGTTGTTTGAATCATTACTATAACAAACATGGATATTAGTCACATAGCAAGGGAATAATGAGCCAAAGATATGAAAGCAAAAAGCATATCCTTCTGTCTTAGGTCTTGAATCAACCAATGGATAGAAGTGAACTACACACCGTCCCTCTTCCCGAGCCTGAAAATAATTGTAATAATAATACAAACAGAGTTATACTAGAGTGCCTACATGGACTAAGGGTTTCTTATACTATGGGAATTGTATATTGTATCTAGTGGTGGTTGCTTTCAATTATTATTATCATTATTATTATCCTTATTTGTGTGTCTGACTTTGTCATCGTTATAACTAAGAAATGAATTGTCTTGGGTGTCAGATTCTTGAAATGGACACCTACAGGTACCATGGCCACTCTATGTCCGATCCTGGAAGCACATACCGTACGCGTGATGAGATTAGTGGTGTGAGACAGGTTGATAAATCGTTTGGTTCTGCAAATTTTGTTTAGTGTAACAGGAGTAGTTTGTATTGTATCTGATTTATATGCTGATTTTCTAGGAGCGTGACCCGATTGAACGAATAAGAAAACTGATATTGTCTCACGAGATCTCCACTGAAAAGGAGCTTAAGGTACATGATCAGTTCTACCTTTAGCCTTAAATAGTTTCTACAATGAGGAATATGTATAATTGTTATCATTCCCAAACTAGCCTTTCTGTGGATTTGACAGGAGATTTTGAAAGAGCTGGTTTGATGTTTGTTTTACTGGAGATTATAAATCCAATCTTCTATAATTAATTACATTGTTCAAATTATCAACCAAAATACCTTTACTTTTTTTTATTACATTTTAAAATATTGGATAGTAAAGATATTTCTGTGTCATTTTATCCTCTCTTTTTTTTAAATGGTACATGTATAATGGAAAATGATTATACTTGTTTCAGTAAAACGACACAAGCATAAGTTGGTCATTTTATCCTAATAATCTACTTTTATGTCAAACAATTTGTTTCCCCCAAATAACCCAAGATCAAACAAGGACCTAGGCTTTGATGCAGATTTATATAAACATTGAGTTTAAACTTTACTCTTTTGCAGGATATCGAGAAGGAAGTAAGGAAACAAGTGGACGAAGCCATTGCTCAGGCAAAGGTAGAAAAGCTGTCATGTTTTTTCTATCCTCATGGTTGTTGCATTGCAAGTGAAATTGAATAACCTTTGTATTAAAACAAAATTGTTTTCTTTGAACAGGAAAGCCCAATTCCTGAACCTTCTGCACTCTTTAGTGATATCTATGTTAAGGGCTTGGGAACTGAGGTAAAGAAATAGAGAATTATGATATTTTAAATAGATTTTTTTTTTCTACATATGATTCTTCAATTTGGATTATATTGTTGGCAGTCATTTGGAGCTGATAGGAAAGAGCTCAAAGCTGTGCTTCCATGAAGATATTGCGAGCCCCAACCAAATATATGATTGGCATTTACCTTATGTTCTTCATCGTGAAATAAAAGACTTGACCTTCTTCCATTTATAACCTCCTTGTTGAGGTTCTTTTTTGTTGATTACATCTGGAAGATGTAATATATTCTTTTGTGTAAGGGGGAGAGAAAAAGTGATAAATTTATTTGTGAATTTCCACCGCACAGGTTTATTCTGGGTTAAATGATTTTAGACGAAATGCTGATTGATTTCGTAATAATAATAATAATAACAGTAAATGATACTTTGGTATGTCATTATTTATCTATGGTTGTACTAAATCTAATGTTCTAATTAAGAAGAGAATAGTGAAGTAGAAAGAAATACCAAAAACAAATTTTAGAAATTACAAAATGGTCCCGAATCTTTTGTAATAAAATCGTGTCTGGGTCGGGTGCAGAAAAAAGGAGAAAACTCATTTAAATGCTTTCAACCACCACACTTAAAAACTTCTGCTGCTGCTGCACTTTTTCTTACCACTTTGTCTTGTAGTGTTTGTGGGTCGGTCTGTCTGTCTCCCTTTCATTCATTTCATTCATTTAAAGCTGTGTTTGGAATACAAAGCCTGTCTGTGTGTGGGCTTCATTTGATTTGATATCAATTCAATTACTCTTCTTCTGATCAATTGAACATGTAAATTGTCAGATACATATACATAATAATAATAATGTCACAGAAGCAACTTGCTAATTTATTTATGCAGAACCGAGGTCTTGATCAATTCGTAGTTGCATAGGAGAGAATCTCGATACATAGTAATAAATCTATTGATCTCATTTAAAGGTCAAATAATCAATACCCCTCCAATCCTAGTTATTTCTCTTTTTCACATTGGCTGGCTGGCTCATCAGTAGTCAGTCATGGCTGCTGCCTGTGGAAGAATAAATATGACTTTATTGCAATAAATTAAATTATATATATATATATATATATATATATATATATATATATATGTCTTCTCTGACACATATTACTCCAATTTCCACATAGAAATGGTAATTCCTAAACTTTACTGTGGTAATAAATGAAACCAAATTAATTGTGGTTGTTGAAAACTTCAAATGGATGGGAGGAGGGGATGCACGTGTTCACAACTCACATGTATAGAGGCCTGGCCACGATTGGAAGTTGGAATAGAATTATGAATTGACTTGTTACTATTTCAAATCTATTATTGTTTGAGTTTCAAATAAATCTTAATTATACAACAACATACTAGAAGATTTATTTCACTTCATTAATACTCCATCTGAATCTGAGTGAGTCTGAATGATAACTTATTGATAAGCAAATTAAATGAAAAATATATTTTAGACATAAATTCAAAATTTTAACTCAAATGAGTTTCAAAGTGTTTATTTTTGGGTCAATTTCAATATGTATTTTACTACAATAATTTGTTTGATTTTCAGTTTTTAGGCTTTTTATGTGTTTGTCTAAATATATTTGTTTGATAAAAAGTGGGTTCGGTTTGAGATTTGTTTAAGATAAATGATTAAATATAATATTTTGTATTTAAAATTTTAATTTAATAAAAATAAAGTAAGAGTATTTGAGATTTTTAGTTGATAATTTAAATAATTTAATAGTTAAAATGATATTGATGGGATATATATAGAAAGAATTTTGAACAAATTTAAAAAAATATTTAAGAAAAATAAAATAAAATCAAACAAGTTCAAAGATGTTTCATCCAAATTTGAGGAATAATCATTCTTTTTTTATGTTAACAAGTGAAAGTAAATATTATAATTATGAGTTCATCTTCATATTTAACTTATTTCAATTTATTTTATAAATGTAAACTAGTATTTATTAAATATATATAGAGAGCACACACAAAATTTAATCAAAAGATTAGAAATATATCTTTTTTTGAGTTGTTTTTTTAAAAGACTCGATATTACAGGTTCGATTATCATTTATAAAAATTTTGGTTAAAATTGAGGTCAATAAACACATAAAGTTTCTAAAAAACTGAAATTTCATCATTTTCAATTCATTGTTCTTATATGTTTTCACACCCCAACAAATGTACCAATTATTTATTTTAGGGACACGTTCAAGATTAGTCACTACAAAAAAAAAAAATTGCCTAAAAATGAGATATATTGACCCCAAGAAAACATCCATGTGCAAAAAAACAAATAATAATAATAATATTTATTGAGAAGAAGAAAAAAAGCAACTATTAATCATTTTTTTTTTGTTGCTTAACATTTCAAAATAAGATTATGTGGATGAAAACAGGCAAAATAAAATGATGTTCTAACAATCATCTCATTGTTTAATTTTTTTTTGTCAACTGTGCATAACAAAATGTGTTAGTTGAACACGTTTTGTATGCAAAAATTGATTTTTGAAAATTTTGAAGTCTATCTTTATTTTCTCTAAGTTTTGTATGCACAAATTGATTTTTGAAAATTTTGAAGTCTATCTTTATTTTCTCTAAGTTTTGTATGCACAAATTGATTTTTGAAAATTCTGAAGTCTATCTTTATTTTCTCTATCCTGTATTTGTAGAATAGCTTTGTTTTTTTTGTTGATAAAATTTAATTTCAAACAGCGACTTAGTTATTAGAATGGACTTTTAAATAAATAAATCGTTCCTTTGTGCTATTTTGTTAAATATAAAAAAGTGTTAGGGATTCATTTATTTTTTCTTTGATTTGATTTTGTATATAGATTGTCTTTCAAGAGAATAATGATTCATTTATCATTTTTTTCCTGTTTTATTAATATTTGTTCATCAAAATTAAAAACCTCCCGCTATGAGCTTGTTTGATGTTGGTTATTTAAAGTTTTATTCATCGTTTTATTTTAAATTTTATAAAAAAATGTTAATAAAATTTTAATTAATAAATTGATTGATTAATAACTAAAAATAAAAAAATATGATAAATAGATATTTATAAATAAATAAAAAAATCAAAAACCCAACATCAAACAAGCTCTTAGGATAGATGGCCATTATATGTATGAGCTCGTATCATATCTTAAGATTCTTTTGAGTTTATTTTTTAATTCTTTATATCATATCACATTATTATTTTATAAAACAAATCACTTAATTTATCAAAAATATATTTTTATTAAATTTTAATTTTAAATATAAATATATTTAATAATTTATCTTAAACAAATTTCAAATTAAACAAGATTTTTTTTAAAAAAAATTCAAAATCAAACAAGCTCTAAATGTTCTTATGCTAAAATCTCATGATCTCCATATCACTTTTATCATTATTGATGATGATAGAATTCATAATATCTTTAGTAATCTATTATTTGTTAATGGCTAGCTCTTAGACAGATTCTTAAACAGAAAATGGCAATCTTTTTAGACAAAAAAACTAAATACATTGACAGATTGACTTCCCTTTATTACTGGAAAATCTTAAACTAATTCTTGAAATTTATTAATGAGAATGCAATCCAAATTATAAAGATGGAAATGTAGCTAGGTTTATTTTCTTCTCTAAGGAAATCCTTATGGCTAAGTAAGCGTTACAATTTATAAGTTCAACATGCCATCATAGGATGATCCATTTGCTCTTCAAATCAGTTTTAAAAAACATAAAAAAAAAAAAAACTATTTTTAATTTATGGTAAATATCACAAACTAACCAAAAATAGTAATAATAATAAAACTAATAATACTATAGAGGTCTTGGGGTTATGTAACACTGGCATGAAAAATAAATGTTTATTCTCTGTCTTTTAGAATTTTAATGTATTTTTTTAAATGTTTATATATATTAAAAATGATAAAAATCGTTTAAGTATAACGACAAAACATGATATAAAATAAAAAACGTTACATAATAATTTATTGATCTCGTAAGTCCTCTAGAAGAAGATTAACTTCTCGATGAATTCTTCAATCTTCCTTTTCGGAACGAATCTCAGAAAACATCATAATAAAATGATTATGAATAATATGCATCGGACAACTACAATCATTGAAAGTTTGACGATTTCTCTTCAACTAGATAGTCCACCAAAAAATAATTTAGATGATAACCCAAATATGTAGGTCTGTCATATCAGGCACATCAATCCAAATTTTCCCAGCAACTACCCATAGACTTAAAAATCACTCAATGAATCTCAATAATACTCCACAAAATACTTCATATACTAGCAACCATTGAAAATATAAAATTCTACCGCGAATAATGTTACATCCAAAGAACGAGATTTTAGATGGAATATTTGACTTTCAAAATTTCTTCCAACAAAAATTATATGAAATCATCTTAGCAAACAACTTATAGCAATGTCTCACATGAAAACTATCAATATCTTGTCAACGCATAACGTCTTATTTAGACGTAAACACTTGTTTGCTATATCTAATTTGGCTAGTGAAACCACTAAACCGATAGCATATCCTTAATTGTTGTATTTTTACATATAACAATGGAAGCGAGCTCATGATACGTTGTAGCTAGACTTACACTATACCAAATATTGTCCCAAAAACTGATTGAATAATCATCCCCACAATAAATCTAGACTGTTCACGAAAACTTTTTTACATAGAATGAATTATTTTTTAATGCTACATACATTCAGTTGGATAATTGGAAATAAGATTTCAAATATTCAAAACTCCTAAATAATAATATTTTATTATATTTGTAATCTAGATATATTATAATATTTGTGAAATTAATTTTATTATATTTCATTCTTGATGTTATGTCTCTCTTTCTCATTCTTCATTATCTAAGGAAAGAAAAAATAATAATATCTTCTTCAAAGTTCTTAACAATAAATTCCCAAGATTGGAAATATATATGACTAGGCCTGTTTTAACATTAACCATTTATAGACTTATTAGCTGTTCCGTTAATAAAATTGTATTCAAAATATCAGCTAATATACTTATTAGCTGTGAATCTAATAAGGGAACAAATAATAATATTTCAATATTTGAGATGATAAAATTTAGAGAGATTATATTTTTTATGTCAAAATATATAAATGAAACAAAAATATTAATTATTATTTCGTTTCACTGTACATATTGGCCTTTTGCCCTTTTCTGATTAAAGTGAAGAACGACAAAAGGAAAAGAATATATACATATTATATATTTTTAAAGTAATACAGCTGGCAACACAACTGGAATTACACCACTGGAATAACCTCTTATATATATATATATATTTATTTAATTAATTAATTGTGAAATGTTACTACTTTTGTACTTTATTGATGATTAGACGGACCCATAGAGGCCTACTTTTACGTGGGGCAGCGTCACTTCTTTCGGAAACTCCATCAAATTCTTTTACACCTGCCATTTTTAATTAATCTAAAGAAATTTAGTATTAATATTGATCATCTCATTTAATTAATTAGTAGATAAAAATGATGTTTTCTTTTAAATGATTTAGTAAAGAAAAATCACACTCATGACTATATTCATAATTAGGTGGATACCAAAAACTATGTTAGTCTGTCTGATCTTAACCTTGTTTGATCTCATTTGATTTAAATGGTCATTTTTAAAATATCAACTTTAATTATTCCCTCGGAGGAACTAATGTGGTGAGTAATTGAGAAATATATGTATTTTTATGGGGGCATTATACTAGGATAAAATATCATAATTTGGTCACCTTCTTCGATGAGAGGAATAAGACCGTTACTGCTCACGTACGCTGAGAATGGTTCAAGAACCATATTTTGGTATGGCATTTAGATTAGGGACAGTTCTTTGTCATTACTATTCACCATGTTTAATCTTTATTTTAAATGTCAGAATGTGAATAGTGAATATTCAAACTTGTGCTCTTTACTACTGAGTTATGAGTTACACATTTACCATATTTAAATTATTGACTTAATATTATCGTACTTATTGAAAAAATGAAAATTCAAAGATTTTCTTTAACAGTCTATTACGACTTCAACAAAATCATGACCATTATGCATAGTGTTAGATTCAGATGGAATATTTACCGTTTTGCTTGGATTGAAACACAAGGTTAAAAGACAATTAATAATTGTTATGAGATTTGGAGTCGTGAAATACAAGTTTAAAGCCAAAAGATAAACATGCATATACCACAAGAAAAACATCATGTTCATTGAAAAATAGTGAGAATGGTCGAGATTATATTAATTTTTAGAATTCTAATTTGTTCTAAATGATCCACAAAATAATATTCAAGATTTAAAACCAATCATAAATTCAGCCACCAGTATACTTCGGTCAATTAAAATTGCAATACAAATCTATATTAATTTGTTTCACAAAATAATTAAATGAGACAATTAATCACACAAAAAATTATTTTTCAAACAACTCATTACTATTATTTATTTCGCATAATTATTAAACCATTTACCATAATGAGCACTGAAACCAAAAGTATCACATTCATATTCATGAATATTTTCTCAATGAATTATTAATATAAAAATGAGACAGGTCACCAACAACGGGTCAATTAATTAAAAAATTAAATTAGAGAAGGTATATATATATAAATACTTTCATAATTAAATCGTTATTGTTAAACGGAAAGCAACTAATGACTACCCAACCACATTAGGTATGTAATCATGCAATTTTATTAGTTTTTATGCTCTCTGAGTTGTCTTTA
The DNA here is from genome assembly GCF_907164915.1 of Impatiens glandulifera. NCBI lineage: Eukaryota > Viridiplantae > Streptophyta > Magnoliopsida > Ericales > Balsaminaceae > Impatiens > Impatiens glandulifera. The sequence continues at coordinate 61,890,469 of NC_061863.1, forward strand.
TTCGGTTATTTATTTTATTATTTGTAATCCAATAAATAAATGTACAAAATCATTTCGTTATTCAGAAAAATCAATTATAATCCAACCAGAATTTTTAGTCAAATTGAAATCTACTGAATCTTAAAAAAGACATTATTAATATCCTAATAATCTAATTATAATTTTTAATTTTATTTTTTTATGGAATACCGCGTCATAAATTTACCAATTTTCAGACAAATACATATACGCGTTTGTTTATGTCCTTATCATCTCAGTTCTTGCTTTCTCTCTCTATAAGCATCCACGTCTCTTTCTTCTTCTTCTCTTCTTTCATTTTTCAATCACAATGCAATAGGTTTCAATCAATTACACTAACTGCCCGTAAGCGAGATCCAACAGATCGTCATTTTTCGAATCCAATAGAAGAAGCCGCCATGACCGGGCATCAATTGAAGCTCCGGTCAATTGCGGCCGTGACTTTGATCTGTTTTCTTGCTTTCTGGCCGATGATGAGTATCGGGATTCGCTTCTTCCCCAAATCTAGTTCCGATACGGATACGTATCTGACCCGGTTCAGAGAGGCGCCGGAGTACCGTAACGGAGGCGATTGTCCGGCGAGGTCTAACAATGAGCTGGTTTCTGGTTGCTATCCGAAACTTGTACACGTGGCGATGACCCTCGATTCAGAATATCTCCGGGGATCGGTGGCAGCAGTTCATTCCGTCCTCCGCCATGCGTCGTGCCCGGAAAATATATTCTTCCATTTTATTGCCGCCGAATTTGACTCTGAAAGTCCAAGGGATCTACACCGATTGGTTCAATCCACCTTCCCATCTCTGAATTTCAATGTGTACATTTTCCGGGAAGATACAGTAATCAACTTGATTTCAGCTTCGATTCGACAGGCATTGGAGAATCCGTTGAACTACGCTAGAAATTACCTCGGCGATATACTCGACCCGTGTGTGAAACGTGTAATTTATCTGGATTCCGATGTCGTCTTAGTTGACGACATTCATAAGCTATGGGAGATTAATTTAAGTGGGTCTCGAGTAATCGGAGCGCCGGAGTACTGTCACGCGAATTTCACAAAGTATTTCACGGATTCATTCTGGTCGGATCCAGATCTGTCGGATGTATTCGAGTCGCGGCAGCCTTGTTATTTCAACACGGGAGTGATGGTTATGGATCTGGATCGGTGGCGGGAGGGTAAACATCGGCGTAAGATAGAGAACTGGATGGAGATCCAACGGGGAAGAAGGATATACGAATTGGGTTCATTGCCTCCATTCCTTCTAGAGTTCGCCGGGGACGTGGAAGCGATAGACCACCGATGGAACCAGCACGGTCTTGGCGGCGATAACGTGCGTGGAAGTTGCCGGTCGCTTCATCCAGGTCCGGTGAGCTTGTTGCATTGGAGTGGAAAGGGGAAACCTTGGGTAAGGCTCGACGGTAAGAGACCTTGTCCGTTGGATTATCTCTGGCAGCCGTACGATCTTTACAAGGCTGATGATGATCATGATACTCATAAAGGGGGGAAGAGAAAGAATGTGGAATCGGCTTTGGATATGTAGAATCCGGTCCGGACCGGTCCGATCCGGTCCCGGGGTGTAACATTATTATTATTATTATTATTCAAATTCAATTTCCACCATGATGATCGGTATCTGATTCTTTGCAGCTTTGTACAGATTGAATTTGTTGTTTAAAATCCTCATAAAGAAACGAATATCTTTCCAAGTTCCTCTCTTGGAACAGTTTTGGGATATACACTTGATTAGAGTGTCGGTTGTTCATTCATTTTCAAAAATAATCTTTATTTATTTCATATATATTTATTGTGTTTTAATCATTCTTGCATTACTTAAATGGTTAGATACTTGTACACGAAATGTATTCATACCCATTTGAATTCATAATCAACTTAATTAGGACTTGAATTTATAATAATGCATATTGAAAGTAGTAAATATATATATTTTTTTTAGAATCTTCGAAGTACAATTAATAAACATATAACCCTCATATTTTCTCAATCAAATTAACCCGATAAATAAGAATTGTCGTTTTATGGATACGGAGGAATAAACATATAACCCGTCAATTTTCTCAATCAAATTAACCTGATAAATAAGAATTGTCGTTTTATAGACTCGAACTTAAGACTTTAGGAAAGGACGGAGATTAAAGAATTTACTTTTCTTTTACCAAGAGGAAAAATTAAAATAGTGATTTATAATAATAAAAGTTGTATTCAACTGTTTTAAAATAAAATAATAATATTGAATAAGACATTAATAATTAAAATAAATAAAAATATATACCAGCTAATTCCAGGCTTTATTTTCTTGTTCCTTAATTTGCAAGTTGTCTTCAACAAAGTAAGAGATGTATTAATTGGGATGTGGGGGTCGTGGATGGTGGACACGTGGAATTGTTATGAATAATATAAAAAAAAAATGAAGTGAAAAACTATGTGTCCTTGTTTGGTTGAGTTATTTGACATTAAATAATAATATCAATATTTTTCTAATTTTTTTCTTATATTCTTTTATTCAAATGATTTATAGCCAACACATGTATATGTAACGAATTTGTTAAATGTTAAATCCGTTTCAAATAAAAGAACTTGGTACTAAAAAGATTATTGCTTAAAAAAGATATGGAAAACAGCGGGGTTTGAGTTGAGAGTCACTTTTTAAAAAGGCAAATTAAAGCATATACACTTTTCATATCCCAAACCCATTTGTTAATTAATTGTTATTATAAATATATTTATCCACCGTCATTTAATTCAATGCTCTTTTCTGGTTGGTATGGCTCTATTGGTAAGTGGTAACAAAAGGTTCCTGTGAATCAAAGAAATGCAAGAAAAAGACTTGTGACCTAATATTTATCTTTCATCCCATGGACGGCGGCGAATATATATAGTGTTTTTCTCAATCTCCGGTCGGTAATAGTACTATATATAATTTATCTATAAGATAATTTAAAAAAAAATAAAAAAATTCTGAATACCAAACTGGCAATGGCAGGCATATTCCGCATCCACATAAAACCAAAATGTGGGTTGGCTCGCATGAGAAGACTATGAGAGAAGAAAGTGAGTGCCTTTTGGCTTTTACAACCAGCTGCTTTATTTTATCAACTTGTTTGGTCATTGGGTTCTTAGATTTAAAAAAAAAATACTTCAAATCTAACTAACATTAGAATCTTTAATCTAACTTTTTATTCTTTAAATAAGTAATCTTAATGCTTTAGGTAGATTAATTGTAGTTACGAAACATACTAACATTGTACCCTATTAAGTTAGCTAGGTGGTAAGAGTCGGATTAAGAAATCAAAAAGTTATAAGTTCGATTCCTTCTGAAAATGCAGGGACTATGATTCTGGTTGTCATACTAGTTCTCGTACCATATACAACTTTTCAGTATTTAAATTAATTATTTATCATGAATTATAAGCTTTTCTAAAGCTAAATACCTTTAACTAAATGGTCATATAATTAAGTAATCATACTTATGTACTAGATGAAACTACAGTTTGTTTCTAGTAAGACAATGTTAAATTTAAAAATATTTTTTTAAAGATTTCAAATAGTATAATATATTTCAAGATTTACATTGCAGTGTTTTTTATGCCCTTATAGTTATAAAATAACAAGCATGCATGCCTGCAATTGCATGTTGGTTTTTGGTGTTAATGGTAATTAATTAAGTAAAGTATAGTAGTAACCACGTTTGTTTGGTTGATTCAGTCAGGTTTTCAAATTTCAAAATTAGACTAGTCATGACGTGTATGAGTTTGTTTTTATTATTATTGTAAAAGAAGGTTTCTTTTATTTATAATTTATTTATTTTTTCAATAATATCTAAGGAATCAAATTAATATTTGGAAATATGAGCCAATACAATATAATATGTCATTGGATTCGGATTTACATCGATCATGGGTTACTTTGGGCAGGATAAACTAAAGAAGTAAACTGGACTGGAGGAACTTATTGACTGTCAGGCCCAATATCATTTAAGGTGTTTGTTTGATCAGTTTAATTTCTTTTACTATATTGCATTTACTGTTATTTATGTCTTACAAATTATTATCATATGAATAAATGAAAGAATCAATATGTTCATGAATATTGGATTATACTAAATGATGGTATTTACTTACCCCACCAAAAAAATTTAATACATTTCTCTAGATTATTGAGTAAGTACAGTCCAAAGTTTTTATAGATTTTGATGGCTTGTTATAATAATATCTTTGCATTTGAAAGTACAGTTATTCTATTTAGGTCGATATTATCAAAGCCAATAATTATAAGTTCATAATCCTCTTGTCTTGATGTTATCAATCAAATATATGTTAAAAACAGCTTCTTCGTGAATTATCAATTTCCTCCACTATAGTGAACTTTAAACACATTTTTATTGCATAAGATAATTACTAATAACCAAATGAAAATATCATGAGAAAAAAAAAATGAAAAATAAATACGACTCTGCTGGGGATCGAACCCAGAATCTCTGGTTTCGTAGACCAGCGCCTTATCCATTGGGCCACAGAGTCTTTTGTTCTTTGAATTTATAAATATTTTATATATAAAGAAGCATGTAAATTTTTATTTTTTAAAATTGTGTGTAAATATATATTTTTTAATTTGATATTTGAAGTTTAGCCTTCTCCAATCACAGTTTTATTATTATTATTATTATTATTATTTATTTCAAGTATACATTTTAATCAATTTGTTTTAATGAGAATCAAATTGAGATATTTGATTTACAATGTAAGATTTTTTTCAATTGAAATTTGTATATAAGAAAATTAATCAAGACAGCTCATGAAAGCATGCAAATGATAAACCAAAATGGATTAAAGATAAAAATATTACTTACTCAATGAATGAATGAATGAATGAATGCATCTTAATTAGTCAAGAAAAGAAGCCAAATTGTAATTAGATTGGCATGTTAATATTCAAGTAGGGATGAATATTATTATTAATTATTTCTTGGAGGTTAGGGTATTGTACTTGATCTTCATCCAATAGGCACTTGAGGAGGCACCTTCCTTGACCTTCTTCATGCTGGAGGAAGCCACCAACTTCGTCTTCTCGTATTTTTCGCTCAATTTCCTCGATAACTTCTTCTTCTCAGACGGTTTTCCCACCCCTTCTTCGACGCCCCATGGATTATATTGCTCCTCATCCTTAGTTGCTTCATTTGGCGCCATATATATTAATATTTAATATTCTTCTTCTCTAGCTAGCTAGCTATATATAACCTCCTCCGTCGCCCCCAAGAACAATTAATTAATTATAAATTAATGTTCTTGATCCTGTTGGATCGATCGAGAAAAGGAGAAAAGAGATTTATCGAGAAAATATTCTTGTAAATTTGGAACTAAAACAAGGGGTGGTATATATATTCCCATGCACGTTTTAAGGCTAAGAAAAAGTAAATGGTGCCATTTGCCTAATAATAGGCAGCCAGCCAAATAGATAGATTTTGGTTCTAAGATGTGAATGAATTGGTGGTCCTTATGTTGTTGGAGTTGGAGGAGGAATATTCTACTTTACTAAATTTTAATTACGTGCCTTAATAGTCTTTTCTATCACTTAATGTCTTAATTAATGGTGGGTACCTGGTTAGAGAGCCGTTTTTTATTTAATTTTCAATAAAATATTTACTTTCTAGCTATTTAAAATATGTTGTATTTACTTTCAACTAAATATATTATATATTTATTTAGTAAACTATTGGAGACATGGTTCTCACCTCAATTGAATCCAGAACCATTGAAACCAAAGCACGATTCTTTAAGTAATCAAATCACGATTCTTATCACTTAAATTAGTATCATAATTCGTAATACTGTAGGTTAAAATATTATGTTTGTATTTACAAATTTAACCAAATATGTAAGTAATAATTCTGTTGATAACCAATCTATTCAATTAACGAAAACAGTAATAACTCTGTTAATTTTTACACTACTTGAAAACAATTCATAAAATACAGCCAACCATCGATTGACCGCTACTGTTGATGAATATGAAAGATATCTATAGTTTCTTGAGTACAAAGATAAAATAATAGATAAGGTTGACTGATTCCAATAATATAAAATAACTTATATTTAAAACTATTTAAGTTAAATCTTAATTTGAATTAGATATTATGATATTGGGTTCAGCTAATTTCAACATTAACCAAAATAAAATAAAAATAAAATAATAAAAAGTCAAGAAGCTCAAACCCCAAAACTCTTTTTATGTTAAATAAGGACATGATTGTTTAATGGAAAAAAGAGTTTTGAGTTATCCTCGTTCCTGCTATAAAATTCGGAGAAAGTCGCTTTATCAAATCACATGTAAAATCATGTATTATACACTTGTAGAAATATATTGACATCTCTTCAATTATAGTAAAACTTCTTTAAATAGTCTGGACTTTTTATTATATAGTTGGAAACTCAGACAAATAACTCAACATGGCTTATCCCGTATATTTTTGATGGACTATTTATCTCGAAAAGAATGATAAAACGTTCAGTGATCGGGATCGACTAATGCATTTAATCCACAACGCGCGCTATTATTATGACGATATGAGAGATCTCTTTTAAAAACTGGTGGAGACGGTTGGTGAACTAATTTATATTCTTAAAAATTTTCGTGTTCTTTAAGGTTAGAGTTTATGTTTTGACTTTTTCGTTGGTGAACATTTTTTTTTTATGTTTTCATTGTATCTTAAATAGTTAATCTCGTTGTATTTTGGGTGTATTTGATGACTAGTTAAACACTCATTTTTATATTGTTTTTATCATTATGTTTAAACAACTATCATTTATATCATATTGAATTAACTTTTTCAAAAAATTAAATTAAAATAAGATAATTTTGTTGTTAGAAAATGATAATATTACATTGGAATTTTATCCCAAGGTTCAACTAGATTTTAAGACTATTTTTTTCAGGCCGTGAAATTCTCTTAGGCAAACTTATTCTCTTATAGCATTGAGATGTTTACTTACCGGATAAACAACTTGTCTTAAACAATTTGATAAAATAGTTAACATTGAGCAAAATTTATTATTCATGATATAACTATATTTTTTTCTGCTTGTGATATATATATATATATCAGTTATTTGTAAGATGATTGTGTTGAAGGAGACAAATTTTGAATTTTACAAATAATTTATTTGACTTGATCACCCAAATCACACCCAATTGTTGCCACTTTGAGATTTACTAGTATTAAAACAATTTGTCTGAAACGCAATAAATTAACCTTTTCCTGGCTTATTTGAGTAAAGGAAAGACAACACACAAAATGGTAATGTTTCAATACTAATTCTAGAGCCAATGTTGATGAGCCTTAATAAAAAAAATGTAACAACAAAATGAGACCACATGATAACTTGTATGAAGAATTGTGTGATCCTGGTAGTTCCATAGTTAATTTGGCAATGGTGTAATTAAGTGAAGAATTGCAGTTTAGTTTAATGATGATTATGATTGAAGTGAAGAAACTAAATATATATGACTGATCAATTACTTGAAGCCTGGAGATAAAAGTACTAATAATATTGCTATGGATCTTATAATTAAATTGTTGATGTTTGAAGCAGAAAAATGATTTTTTTAATGGTCTAACTTTTAAATAATCTACTGATCAAAATGTCTTTTGAATTTTTGAATTTGTAAGGTGGACAACTTGGAATATGAAACTCGTAAAATTTGAAACTAACATTGCAAAATAGAGGAGGAAAAAGCGAAAATGTTTATTGAAAATTAGTTATACCCGCACAAAGTTAATGTAAAAACGTCGCTTTATGTGGACAAATAGTTTGGCTTTTGTGTTCTACAAAGGGACAACAAAATAATTTTCTAGAAAGAATCATTGGAATATTAGAGAGAATTATATAACAAGTTGGGAGGATTTAAATTTAAATTTAAATTTTAATATATATATATATATATGGATATAGATGAATGATGATAATAACTTTACAGTTGTGGAAGCATGACTTTGGCCGATGTTGATTTTCATATGCCAAAGTATTAATTATGTAGTACTTTCTTCAATTCATTGTCGGTTTTACAGATATTTTTTCAATGGATGTGAAAATCTATCAAGAGAAGGGTGTAGGTTTTCATTATGAATTGGGACCAGATAGAGTTGATTTAATGTCCAAGGTAGAAAATAATAATGTAACATCTGAGTGTGACTATATATATATATATATATATATATATATATATATATATATATAAAGAATTTTCCAAGTTGACGTTAATGTCTAAAGCATATCACATAATTTCACATTCGGCCAGGGCAGCATAGTACCCCCAACCCAATTGTGGGTCTTTATTGTTTCTCCGCCAATTATTATTACTATTTTTTTACCATCACAAGAAAATCTTAATTATAAAAAAAATAACATATAAATAATATAATGAATTACAATAAATACAATAATATTATAAACACACAAAAATGGACAATGAAAAGTTAAATTATCACCACTTTTACATCATCTTCAAACATTTATTCATAAATACGTTTTTATTCTCTATGTGAGATATTTTGAACTTACCGTGATATTAAATAGTGACAAATTGTCTAATCTTGAATGTGTTATTTTCACTTGATGAGTTGTTATGTCTACCTGAGTTGCTTTGGTATTTATTTTTTGAATTGTTTAGTATGTTGAGCAAGGTGAGATTCATAGATTAGAATCACCAAAAATATAGTCACATTATCTTTGGAAAAATACATATTTATTAAATACTTAATTCAAGGTATCAAATTTTAAAATATTTTTATATAGTCACAAGATTTTTTTTAAATATCATACTTACATAGTAATTTATTAGCTTAGGTGTCAAATTTATTAAGTTAACAAAAAATAGTAACAAAATCATATATATAAATTAAAAAAAAAATTAATCTTATTAAAAAATTAAAAAATAAATCATTATTTAATTAACTTTAAATTAATTTCCATTAATTTTAAATTTTATAAATTAAAATTATTAATTATATTCAAAAATAATAAAAAAAACATTTTCAAATTATTTTATTTTATAATATAATAATTAAATTAAAATATTAAATATATATTAAAAACAATATTTTAATAAAAAAATATTAACTTTATTCAAAACCCTTAAGCTGGCTTGTTCAAAAATTATGAAAACTAACACATTTACTGTTCAAGTACATGTGACAAAAATAATTAGATGACAATTAAATTTTATAAATTGAACATATTCTTTCTGAATTTATATATGTATATATTGATCTTGATATATACATATCAGAAAACAAATTAAAAATATATATATGTGTAACATCTAAAAAATCTAAATAACAAATTACAAAAAAAAATCAGATGATAAATAATAATAAGAATAAGAATAATCACCAAAATTACATTTAAATCACATCATAATATATATACCTAATTAAATGCTCTGCATATGTAGGCAATTAGATGGTTCATGTATACGTACCTAATATTTAATTAGATTGGCCATAATAATTAGTACTCTTTAATGTCTTACTTCCAATCATATATATATATATATATATATATATATATATATATATATATATATATATATATACATGATTTTCATATGTGTACCACACATATAGCTTTACAAAGAAATAATAGATAGGGAAATTAAAAAGGAAATAAGAGAGGTATAATATGATGTAATTTGATTGGTTGAATATTATTTTATCTCATTTCTCTATTTTTTTCAAAAAAATCTTTTTTTCTTTTTTCATTTTATTTTCTTTTTTCGACTAATAACTTAATGTATATATAAATAAAGGCATTCTCTATAATACTTTATTACACAATAAATGTGATAAAGTTAAAGAAGAAAAACAGAAAAACCAGAAAAATTAGGAAGCAGAAAATAAAAAAAAAAGGAAACAGAGGAGACCAAACTCAAAGATCAATGTAGAAGAAAGTAAGAAAGATTCTAGGAAAAAGGAAGGAAATAAAATAAAAAGAAATCAAGGTGAAGAAGAAAAGAAAATTTTCTATAATACGAATGATCAAAATGGAAATGGAAGATGAACCTCAAGTTGTTGTTGATGAAACTCAAGAGGAAGACACCCACAATTTCAAAGCTGAAACAGAGAATTCAAAAGTCGATGAAGAAGATTCCAAAACCAATGTGGAGTCTGAAGCTGAAGCCGAAGATAAGGAAGACAAGAACACATAAATTTAAGTTGAAGATAACAAAGGTAAAAATTCTGAAATTCTCAGAAACACTTCTTTCTATCAAATCAGAACGGGCTCGTACAAAGAGATAATTCAAAATGAGAAACAACAATACTCATCATCCTCTTCAATACAATCTCCTTACATCGTCAGAGGAAGGGAAGAGGAAGAGGAAGAGGAAGGGGAAGAGGAAGAGGAAGGGAAAGAAGATATCTCAATTAAGATAGATGGCATGCGAAAATCCCAGACTGGGATAGTTAGATTTAAATGTAGTCTTTTCTATTTGTAATCTCTGTTTTTTTAGAATGTATGAATGCTACTAATCAGTTTTTTTATGATCTTTTAATTGTCATCCTTAATCATAGTTAGGGTTTGTCTAGTTTTGATTTTTGACCCTCCAATTTTTGAGATTTTAATGAAATGGTTTAACCGTTTACTCCAAAAAATAAAGGCATGCATATGTAATTGTTAGTATTATTGCATTTAAATTACATAAATATATATAAAAAATACAATATTACAAATAAATGAAATAAACTAAATGTACAAAGAACGAAATCCCTGATTTAAGAAGTTGATACGATGCATGTACGTGTCAAATACATTTCTTATAAAATAATTTATCGTCTGTGTTGAAGTTTATTGCAGATAACTGTCTCTCATGATATAACGTAGTGATTATGCCTTATAATCACTACGTATTGAACTTGACAATGTATTTAAACTATTACCAAGTTTAAAAGAAAGTGTAGAGATAATGATCATTTAAAGAGAAAATGATATAAATGATGTGGTAGATGGTGAAATGAATCCATGACAAAATTAGATAATTAAAGAGATTAGGATTTCAGATGACAACCAAGAATAAACAAAAATTATTAAATTAGCACTAATTTCCTATTTACAACTTCAACATTAAAAAAAAATACATCGGTGATCTTGTTATGGATCAAAACATCTTTTTTGATACATCCATTTCAAAAAAATCCACAAAATAATGATGAGAATTTTGAATGAACCTTTAATAACCCGGCCACAACACTCCAAAGAACCTAATATATAGTCTTTGGCATGACATGACCAGATGATCCCTCACAAAGGAGCAGCGAAGGAGCAGACCCATTTTTTTCTGTCTAGCTAGAAAGAATGACAAATTAAATTCACACCTGCGAACAATAATAAAATTAATTAATTGGTGTCTTTTGAATATATGATTCATGAGTTAAACCATGAACCATTTGCCAACATAGAAACATGCGGTAGGTTTGTTGTCATGGGTGCTAGTATTGACCGATTGATGTTCAAATTTATACATGTTGATTGATTACTCTAAATGTTACTGTATATGTTTATTAATATATAATAATAATAATAATAATAATATTCGTCATGTCATGTCCTACTGTCAAACAATCAAAAAAAAAAAAATCTGTGTGGAAGGCGCGTTTTAGACCGTCGGAGTTGGAATCGTGCGATTTTGGGTCCACAGTTATAGCCAAGCAAGCAGCTCATTCTTATTGTAGTGTTTTTATTATTAATACATTTCAACACTGCTACTTATGGGCCCATTTACTCCAAAGTCCAAACCACTTTTCCTCTACACCAACGATTGTTTTTTTTTTTCTACAAAGAAAATTAAAGAAAAAATATTATTTATATAAAATGTAAAAAAAAAAAAAAAACCATCCTATATTTATACTATTTAATATTATAATATTATAAAGTTTTAAAAAAATAATTCATCCCATATTTATATGATTTAATATTATAAAGTGTTACAAAAATAACCCATCCCATATTTATACTATTTAATATTATAATTTTATAAAGTGTTACAAAAATAACCCATCCCATATGTATAATATTTAATATTATAGTGTTACAAAAATAACCCATCCCATATATATACTATTTAATATTATAAAAAAATAAATGTAAGTAAATTTAAAATTCTTGTAGCTTCTTTGATGTGTGTTTTTTTAGATTTTTTTCCCTCATTTTATAAGGTCTTTTACAAATTATCTATGACATTATTATTATTATTATCATTATTATTATTATTGATAATTAAAATATTCTGACTTTATCTTTATAAAATGACTTATTTAGAAACATATATTATAATAAGTTGAGTTTGAATGAACCATGGTGGTTAAAATAACGTATAGTCAATGCATTGGTACGAATAATGATATAAAAATTAAAAAAAAAATCACGTTAAAAATGTGACTTTATAATTTAATTCAATATTTTTTTTATCTAATTATTAAAAAATATGACAAAACTTGCATTTATTCACTCATTTTATTTAAAATTATTTTGTTATTTTTTTAAACCTACCCAAAATCATAAAAATTGAAAACATTCCTTATATGAAAATAAAAGTAGTTTCAATAAAACAAATTTTTAAACATTAAATTTTAGATCAAATTACCAATCAAATATAAAGTTCTAATGAGTCTAATACTACTTATTATTATATCATAAATCCTAATATTGTTTTACTCTAAGCCAACATTTTCATTTCCGTTTCAACGGTTCACGCACTCACATATAATAATTACTTCTTTTTGTAGAGATTCAAACCCTAGTCACCAGTATGAAATGTTAACACTTTAACAGCTAAACCACTTATTATTGTTGAAATAATTTTATAATTTTATAATTTTGTGTAGGTATATATATTTTGTAAATTAAATTTTGAATAATTATATAAATTATCTACTGGAGTCTAATATTATTTATTACTAGGAAGATTCACGTGCGATGGACTCAGATAAAAATATAAATAAAATAAATTTAATAAAATAATAATAATATGTATTCAATGTTTAAAATTTTAATAAATCACGAGTAATATATTAATATAAAAAATAGAATGCTCTCATTCCACATTTTATTCATTTCGGTAAAACAATTTATCTTCTCACATATCTCATCACATATTTTTTCCTAATGAACCTCTCATCTCGTAACCTTACACTTTCACTTTGATCAATCAAATATTTGATTCATATTTTTTAATATTTAACATCGTGACCTCAAACTTTGGTAAATCAAATATTTGATTCATATTTTCTTAACCACTTTTAATTGTTACCAGTCTATTATGTCTCGACAAACCACATCACAATCACATTTGGTTTGTCCCGCGTTCGTCTAATTTGATGTTGAATTTAAAATATAAAGAGTTATTAGCCTAGTTAGTTAAGGATTGTACTTGTTTTTGTTAGGCTGCAAGTTCGACTTAAGTATCTATTTACTCTCACATATATATTCAAATTAACCACAACTCTCGACTCTTTTTTCTGGGAACATGGTTAACAATAAATTATTTAGTGAGCGATTCTTCATCTACCGATCCAGAAAATGCTCAAGTTTTCCATTCTCATATGAGGCCGGAAAGTTTATTGGCAAGAGGTCGGCACGAAGTAATTCGTCATGCTCAAACATGAGCCGATCGTTCGTTAAGGACGGTTTATAGATCATCAAATTCCCACAAATGGAATGAAAAGTGGGTCCATGTAAATGATCGAGACCTCGCAAACAACAACGCTCGACAATCCAAACACTTTAAAAAATAAGCACCATTATATATATGGTTAATATATACAAAATTAAAATATATTTTATTATTTAATTTAAATTAATATTCTAATAAAATATTTTTTTAAAATAATTATGAGCTTTATATATATTAATGTTTGAAAATTTCCAAATATTTTTTTTAAAATTATTTTCATTCCCCTTCCCCTCTGGATATGACGTCATGATGATATCATCTCATCATCCTCTATATTTTGAAGCTTGAACCCTTAAATCTAATGCAAAGTCGCAAGCAATTAAGCACCCACCATCATCTCCTCCATAGAGAATAAGAACAATATGGGTTTCCTGCCTTCTCCGTTTCCATCCCAGAAGTTATCACACGAAGATGATTCTGAATATGGATTCCAATCTAATCATTCTAATCCCAAACACTCAGATTCATCATCATCATCCACATCTTCAACTTATAATTCCTCTCTGCACTCTCAACCGAGCCTTCCTTCGGTTCCATCCCTTTCCCAACCTAATCCTCCATCCGCCGCTGCCCACCACAGCTGCATCGCCACCCTCAAAGGTCATACCTCTTACATCTTTTCTCTAACTATAGCCGACGACAAACATCTCTATAGTGGCTCATCCGAAGGAGAAATCCGTTTATGGTCCCGTCACAATACCAATGGAATCCACGACCCGATTCAAAACATCGAATCCCCCAGAAATGGCTCCGTGAAATCGCTGGCGGTCTCCGGAGGCAAGGTCTTCAGCGCCCACCATGACAGCAAGATCCGGGTTTGGAAAATGAAAAACGAAACAGGGGTTAATCGAAATTTCGAATGCGTTGCTACATTGCCGACTTTGAGCGACCGATTCTGCAGAATATTCTCATCAAAGAATTACGTGCAAGTCCGGCGACACCGAAAGTCGACATGGGTCCACCACGTGGACGCCGTCTCCGCCCTTACAATCTCACATGATGGCTCTCTACTTTACTCTGCCTCGTGGGACCGGACATTCAAAGTATGGCAGACCTCTGATTTCAGGTGTTTGGATTCGGTGTTGAACGCTCACGATGATGCAATAAATGCAATTGTAGTATCAGTTGATGGGTTCGTATACACTGGATCAGCCGACAAGAAAATCAAAGCGTGGAGATTTAAGAAAGAACAAAGTCAGCACGAGCTCGTAGCCACACTAGAGAAACACAAATCCGCAATCAACGCTCTTGCTTTAAGTACGGATGGGTCAATCCTATACTCCGGTGCCTGCGACCGTTCTATCATCGTATGGGAAAAAGACATGAACAAAACCGCTGATAACCACATGGTCGTAGCCGGGGCTTTGAGGGGACACACAAGGGCCATACTCTGTCTGTCTACGGTGGGATCCACCGATTTAGTATTTAGTGGGTCGGCTGATAAGACTATACGGATATGGAGGCGGGGTCTTTGGAGGGATTATTCTTGTGTGGCGGTTATGGCCGGTCATGGTGGTCCGGTTAAGTGTTTGGCGGCGTGCAAAGACAGCCTCCGGAGTAATAGTACTATTAGTGGTGGTGATAATTATGTGGTGTATAGTGGCAGCTTGGATTGTGATATTCGAGAGTGGAAAATTTGGCTACCCGTTATTTAATAATAATTAATTGTAATTGATTATTTATCTTTTAATGAAACGGCTTGGACCATCTTTTTAATAAAAGAAAAAGAAGGGCGGCGGTCAGGAAGACAGCTTGCAAAGATATAGATGAGTATAATAGTAGGTGTCGCCTGGGCATGTAGTGCCCTAGCAAGCAAAGGACACGTGTTCCCTAGCCTTAGCTTATAACCCAACAAACCCTAATTTGGATTTCTTGTAGATGTAAAAAATGGTAGGAAGAAGATTAATAACGGCGTTATGTTCATTTGCTATGGTGATGCTTTTGGTCTTCTCCCTTGCCCACCAGGTAGGTATATTCGATGATGATGATGATGCATATATGTTCTTCGATTAGTTTGTATTATGCCTAATTTATTCATGTTTCAGGTATCATCATCCGATGATCAGAAGAAGGTTGATAATGGAAATCAATATGCCACCCAGGTTCTAATTATAAATCCACTTCTTTTTCTTCTAATAATTAATTGTGTTAGCAATTGGGTCGATCGATCTTCTTTTCTAATTGATTGACAAGTCCTGTTTATTATTAATCAGGTCAATATTGGTGGAACCAACCGAAAGCTTCTGCCTTTACAGAGTATGTATATATTGTCTATTGTGTTTTGAAAAAGGTAATTAATTAGAAGAATATGAGTAATTAATGGTGGATGATTGCAGGTTCATGTGAAAGTCTCTGCGAGGTTCGATGCAGTTTGCATTCAAGACCAAACTTGTGCAAACGAGCTTGTGGAACGTGCTGTTACCGGTGTAAGTGCGTGCCTCCTGGAACCTATGGGAACAGGGAGATGTGCGGCAAGTGTTACACCGACATGAAAACCCATGGAAACAAGAACAAGTGTCCTTGATGAAACAAACCCTCATCATCTTATCTCATCCCATCCCATCCTGGATTCTGCATCATCAGTCCATCCATCCACTTATACTCTACTTAATAATAATAATGTAATAAAATCCCCTAGCCAGGACCCTGCCAATATCACCAGCATGCATACATATATATTATCAAATAAACTGTTTTTGACTTTCTTTTCTTTAAAAGAAGTTGGGTGTTAAAGAATTTTAGATTATATCCAAATATATATAGATGTGACATATATCTATAATAATCAGTCTGCAGATAGATGAGTTGCACCGACTCTTCCTCTTAACATTATTTAAGATTGTTAATTATATTTGTCTAATTAGATGACCTTTGGCTCCTCCAACCCTAAACAACCGCATTGAACATATTCACTTAATCCTTCTACTTCCACATCTATTATTAATTAATTATGAGATTGTCTCATTATTTTTATCACTAATTTCTTTTTATTAAACAAGCTTCACTAGCTTTGATTAGATAACTAAAATATTATTTGCGTTTATTATTTTAAATTATTTAATTAATATATAATAAGATAGATTATAATTTATGACCATTAGGGTTACATCTGTATTCGAACATCGTCGTATTATTATTTATTAATGATACACGTACGGATTTATCATCAAGACCTATTAGAGATTATTTAGTTGGGGATTATTTAAAAAATAAAAAAAATATATATATATATTTTAGTCGATATAATATAATAAATGGTGGAAATAGAAAAGAAATAATAAATAGAAATTCCGATTCAAGATTTATCGCATTATCGCTCTGTTCTCTGCAAGTTGTGCTGAGGAAGGGAGGAGGGTTTTGGTTGTGTGCCTCCACCGTGATAGAGAGAAAGAGATGGCCGCCACAATTGTGTCTTCGTTTCCATTTCACGCCTTTGTCTGCTGTTCTTCTTCCGCAGATGCTAGGGTTTCAGCTAATCCTCCCTACAGAATTAGTAACCGCCATTCGAGCAGGGGCAGCAGCAGAAGCAGCAGTACAAGTATCATCAGGTTCAGACCAAACTTAATAAACCCTTTGATGGGTAAGAAGAAGGCTAGCCTCTACCCATCTCGTCCCGACCCTTCTTCCAACATTTGCAGAGCAGCAGAATACAAGTTTCCGGACCCCATCCCTGAATTTGCTGTTCAAGTAAGTAGTATAAACCCTTTCTTCTCTACCCATCTATCTGGGAATCAACCACTCACTCTTTCCTTCTTCTTTCTTGCTTAGGAAACAGACAAGTTCAAGAATCATTTGGTAAACAAACTGTCAAAGAAAGATATTTTTGAGGATTCACTCGATGAAGTCTTAGGAATTTGTATTGAGGTAAATCATTAATCTCTTTCCTTGAATTTGTATTTAGGTTTATTTATTTACCTATGACACAGTAATTAATGGCAGATTTTCAGTACCTTCTTGCATAGTCATTACGGGGGTCCAGGGACTCTTCTGGTTCTACCATTTATTGACATGGCCGATGCTATCAACGAGAGGGGCTTGCCCGGAGGTCCACAAGCCGCTCGTGCAGCTGTCAAATGGGCAACAGATCATGTTGACAAGGATTGGAAAGAATGGAACAACAACAACAAGAAGAAATGATCAAATATTATTAAGGTTTGATACAAAAATCACTCATGACGATTGCAATGACATGAGTGAGTGTAGTAGATTGATTGGTAGTAGGAGGTGAGATCAAACAGTTTTGTTCTGAATTTACTTTGAAACTATATAAAAAAAGGATATTCTATGTTTAGAAATTTATGTTGTTTGCTGGCTGTGGCTAAACACAACAAATCCATTCAGCTGGAGTCTCAATTATGAAAAACTGAAATTGTATTTCTAATTGATTTTTGGTTGAAATGATGTACAAGCTTTAGTGTCAGCTTAAGCAAGCATACAACAGTAAAACAACAAGTGTGTTTTCAATTGATTCCATTTGTTGCTTTAAAACCTTAGACCCTGTTCTCATTGTTCAAAAGATCCTGAAATCTCATAAAGGAAGACAATAAGCATTTTGACCATCTTGGAATAATCATTACACCATTGGATATGCCTCTGAGGTTTTGAATTGAATAAGATTTGGCCGATGATTTATGAAAATGGAGCCTTTCTTTCAAAGGGGAAAGAAACAGATTCTCTGAATTTGACCATAATATGTTTTGTATTAATTCAGACTGATTTAACATCAGCTCATCTTGTGTTGTATCTTCTGGCCATTTCCTCTTTTAAATTAGGATTTAGTGGTATTGGGGTTTAGGGTTTTTCTTAAATTCTAAATTATCAATTTTTATTGGTTTTGTTTAGTTTATTTAACTTAAACCCTAAACACATAACTATCTTCACTTACTTAGGTTCTTACTTCTTACATCCATCCCCCTCCCATGACTTCCTCTTTGAATTAGGGTTCAAGTGATTTTGTTGTCAGTTAGGCTTTCTTCAATTCTTCTCATTGATTTAAAAGATTGACTTATTCAAAATTATATGAGTGAAATATTTTAAACGTTGCAACCAAAAAAAATTTAAAAATATATTAATTACGGTTAAAAATTGAGCTTATTTAAATTATTTATTTTATATTTGTTATAATATTTAAATATATTATTTTTTTCAAATATTAACCACTTTAATTTTTTAAACATTTTTTATAAATCATCAATAATAAATAATTTATTATTCAATTTTGTTTTTGTTATTTTAATAATTTTTACTCAAAATAATTTAAATTTTTTATTAATTTAATTTTAAATATTAATAGCTTACTTAAATTAAAAAATCATTTATGTTAAAATAAAATATATGGATATAATGGTTTTTATTAATTTTATTAAAATAAAAAATGTAATATATGGAGAGAAAAAAGTTTAAACACCAGTAGCAAAAGAATTGTAATTAAAACGAAATAATATGTTTTTTATTTTTATTTAAAAAGAAATCATATATATTAAAAATGATTTGAACCTCCGACAAAATATAACTAAATAATTGTGATTATTAAATTAGATAGATTAGTGTTGGTTTTCTAAACTTAAATATAAAATGAATAGGTTACTCCAAACTTTTTCTCTTTTAGAACCCTAAATCTCCCACGATTCGATTCTCATACTTTCCCTTCTTTCTTCATTATACAAGATGTCTAGAATCGCTATGATTGAGGAGATGGTGAAACTATTAGATGATTTTAACATGGATTTTCATTTTGGTGATGATGATGATTCTCCTCTTGAATATGATGGCCCTCCTGCCTATTTGGACTTCGACTCTGCTGCCATTATCTTGAAAGTGATGAATCTCATTAAGGTAGATAATAATCATAGTAAGGATCTTGAACTAATAATTATGTTTGGACACACCCGAGGTTTTGGATTGAAGAATACTAATTGGGGAATGATTTATGACACGACAAACCCTCAAGGGAGGAAGCGTCTGAGTGAAGCTATTGATTCCTTAGGGGTTTTAATTGGTAAGCAGCAGAATAGAAAAGATGCTCTGACTGTTCGTAGGCTGATGCTATCATTCCCTAAGGTATCTTGGAATATCCACTGCACCCTTCTGAAATCGGGTAAGGATAAAAAGTGGGTTCACTACAGCGGACCTCTGCCATCGTGCCTTTGCTATGTTGGTTCTCCAACGATCATGTCTTCTGAGGTATGGGACATGTATTCTACTGACTACTGTCATTTTACTAGGTTGTGTTTTCGGTCTCAAAGTATACAACTCATTAACAAGTTTGCCAAGCTGGAATACGAATCAACTGCTCTACCGTCAGCTCACAGGGTAACCTTGGCAATGGTTGAGGCCATGGAAAAGGAGATTATTGCACTCAATGCTCCTAAATACTCCACACAAGATCATACTACCCCTGACAATAGAGAGGATTAGAGATTGTTGTTGAGACAGACTTAATGGTTTTGTCATTTCTCTTTTGGATCTATCCATTTGAACTTAGTTTTTGTTGCATTCCAGTATACGTAATGACCTCAAAAACCCCTTTTGAATAGACCAGTTTGCTCTTTGGGTTTGATTCTATAGTTCTGTATTGTAAGTTGTAACACAATTGGATCAATTTAGTTGGCATCCTTTTCTTTAAAAGCAAATGCTGTCAATCTAGAATCCAAGTCCATGAATATTTACATATAGTAAGTAATATGTTTCAAAGTATGTTAATAGAACAAAAACATTCACAATTTCTTCCTACTTTTCTCCAAGATTTCATCCCTATCTATGAATCGATCAAGCAAGTCCTGTTCTCGTAGAACCATACATTCTTTCTCCCTTCCAAACCACTTGTAACGCCTCTTGGCTACATAATCATAGGCCGCATCCCTCAATGGTCTTGGAACAATCATCATACTGCTCATTGTGGAGTATGGGAAAGGCAGATAAGAAAATACTCTCAATGCAGCTGCAGCACCCAAACAAAATACATATGTTAATCATAAAATGACATAAAACAAAAGAATCAAATAATTCTAATTCTGACCAGTAGAACCTTGGTGATATACACCCAGGCCTTCAATGAATATGAAACGGCGAAGAACATCCTCTCTGTCAACACCACACGCACTCATGTATGGCTCAGCAGCCTTTGATTGAACACAACAGAATTTTATCTTCTTGTATTTGTCTGCCCTAATCACCCATTTTACACCTGATACCGATTTCACCATAATATATATATTAACAAATCTCAAGTATGGAGAAGAAAATACAAACAACTCGGATCGCTCACAATCAGCAAAATATATTCGAAAAGAAACAAAGCATATTCACAAAAACCTAATTTTGTCAAAAACGCATTTTTTGAAATATGCATTTCTACGACACACCACCACCTGTATGGCAAAGAGGACAAACTCCATCATAAACGACGACGCGAGGCTGAAGCAAAGAAGGAATGGAGGCTATGGTGGACGGAGGCGCTTGTTCCAGAAACAGATCCTCTCCAATAACATCGGCGGAGGTACTATTCGCCGCCACAATCCCAAACCTATGTGAAGCTGATGAAGATGATCGGAACGATTCGATCGGCGGCGAGAAGGCTCTGGTCCTGTCTCCCGCCGCATTCACCGTCCGACCAACGAATCTTCTCAACATTACTATTATTTGGAAGCGAGAATTCGCCGGAGTATTGTTCGAAGAAGAATCGTTTTGTCAAAACCTTAACCAACTTCTTGTCGGTTTCAATGGTGTGAATGAATCTTATTGATCACGTCAAGTTGGTTAGAACGAGGCCCAAGGCCCATATGTTAAAAGACTACCTTATTAAGCCCATGAATACATTAAAACATTAAATCTAGTAATAATTAAAAAGCCCAATGAGTAATTGGGCCAATAAATATTAATGTTGTGAGATTTGAAAAGAATTTAATTATTAAGAAGAAATATCGTTTTCAAATAATCACGTGGTGTGGAGACGAGACAATTGAGTGTGGATACAAAGAAAAAAACAACGTAGAGAAAGCGATATGAACCTAACAGAAAAAATAAAATAAAATAAAAATAAATTATAAATAAGAGATTGGGGAAGAAACAACTGGCAATAAGGAGCGGATTAAAGGGCCCATTAAGCCCATCAATTTGCGTCAAACTTAATTGTATGGGGTCATCTCTTATTCTAACTCCCCCTTAAGCTTTAGGTTAATAATCCCCATTGATTTAAGATTTAAATTGTATTTATTTATTTGTTTAAGATATTTATTTTCTGACGACGCATTTATATGAGATGAGACGTTAGACACTTGGGTCAATCTTCTTTAAGCTTCTCTTCATTTATTATCAGTGATGGTGGTGGTAGTGGTAGTGGTAGGAAGTTATTTCCTTACCAATCCCAATCTAATAATTATAACTATTTTTCTATAGTACAAATGGTTGTGACCTAACAACTGCATTATGTATTTCACTAATAAAAATATCCATAATATCTTTAAACTCACTATTAACTCAAAAGGGATTTATTTTTATTTAAAAGGATCTAAACCCTCCTATTCAAATTTTACTAAGTTGAGGTGGAGTTGCATGATGGTAACTGATATAAAAAGAAAAAAAAGAAAAAAAGGATGCGCTAATGTGTCAATGATTTATGACCAGTTCAAGTTAGGTGCATATAAAGAAAATAGAAGAGACTAGATCGATAGAATGGTTAGTTATATTATTTTGGCCAACTAACTTTATATTATTTATTTATTGTCACAATAGATAAGTACTAAGCTATATTCAAAGAAGATAATTAATTTGAGTGTCATTATTTTATTTGCGAAAATTGCCCACATGACTCCTTACGAAATAAGTTGTGGGATTTCAAATTTTATTCAAAAATTTCGTTTTTTCAATGGAGTGTCATGAATAGAAATATCTTGATGAATGAAAAAACGATGCATTATAATTAGTCGTTGTAGAATGTGTTGCGAAGATGTAGATATCGCACCTCGTTTGTTTTTGCATTGTAAAGGAGTGAACTGCGGATTGTAGTATATTTTGGAACATGAGTGATATTGAGTGACTGACATTTCAGTCAATCGTCGGTTGTTGGAATGTTTTGATAAAAATCGTGAGTTTGGTTGGATTGAGTCGATGGGTCTTTATCCCGATTATTTTTTGGTGGACTACTTGGCTCGAAAGAAACCGTAGGACGTTCATTGATCGTAGTCGACTAATGTGTTTACTACACAACACTATTATTATGACGATATGGAAGATCTCTTCTGGAAAATCGGTAGAGAAGGTCGGTGAACTCATTAATCTTTTCTTGAGGATCTTCGAGCTCATTAATGATAGATTTTATGTTATGTTATGTTTGTTTATATTATTATTATTGTTCTCAAATGATTATTCTCGTTGTGTTTTGGGTGTATTTGTCGTGTTTTTGTATTGTTTTTATCGTTATGTTTAAATAATTTTCATTTATATTATAATTAAACAATCAATTTGAGTATTTGCTTGATTAGAGAAAATGAAAAATTATTTGAAAAAAGACAATGTGAAAGGGGTATAAACTTCCCAACAATCAAAAACTCAGCCGTTTTGTCATTTGTATCAACTATAAGCCATAGTTATTCTCTTCATTTAGTCATAATATATATTTGGTCTGCTTTAAGAATTTGAAAGTCTTTTTATTAAGATTGAAGATTATGACCCACATATTGAAATGCCAATAGCTAGCTCTTAATTAATTAATATTATAAGAACACGATGTTGATATGACAATCATAGAATAATTTATTTTTGACTAAATACAAGAAACTTAATTACTTGTATTTCAAAATTCAACAAGTCTCAAAAGTTATTAACTGTCAATAAATAATACGACTATGAGTTGATCTGCTTGTCATAATTAACTTAGTTAATTATATTGATGATGATTGATTGTCTAATTGATTTATGTTCTCCTCATTCAATATATTGTGATTGATGAGATTTTGATGTAACTTGTATTTTTTTACTGTTAAAATAATCAAATTTCGTCGGTCAAAATTAAATTACAGTCAACAATTAACTGTACTTTAATAGTCAATTATCACAAACGTAAAAAACATTGAATAAATAAATTTTAATTAAGAAGGATAGTTACAATAAATATAGTTTAAGTAAATAAGGACAAAACATTATAAACATCTGACAATGAATGAAGCACAATTGAAAATAAAATAACATAAAATATTACCAACATCCCCATGAAAATAAACCCAGACACCAACAAAATAAAATAAAATAATATATATATATATATATAACATCACAAAGAGTTTCAAATATTTTATGGACGGTTGCATCTTTTTTTTTTTTACTTATTTTGATTTGTTTTTTATTCATTTAATTAAACTTTTTTTTGTAAATAGTTATTTGTTCAAATTTTTTTATTAATTTACTTAAAAAAATATTTAATCTCAAATGTTATGGAACTGTTTTCAAAATTTAATCCAAAAATAAGAATTTCATAGAATAAGAAAAAAAATTAGTTATGTAATTTAAAAAAAAAAACATTTAAATTGAGACATTGCATTTGATTTCATAAAATACTGATCCTGAATATATCTATATATTCTCAAGTTCTATGGACAAACCAATTCGACCCATTTGTCATATATCGTGTTTGTTTCATATAAATAAATAATAAATTTATATGAAACTCTAAATTAAGATATACTAACTACATTATTAGTATAGGCCCAAAAACAATCAAATGCACGTTAATTAACAATTGTTCTTACTAAACATCAAAACACAAGTTCTTATAGATATATTACAATTTAAATTTTATATGAGTTTTCATTATTTTAATTATATATAGATAGCTAGTCATCCATTGATAATGTTATTTCAATTACATTGTTACGAATTTAAATTCAAAATAAAATAATTTTATAGTATTGAATATTTTCATTGAGTTTTCAATTTTGTATGATTGTTCTATTTAGGATTTGGATTCTTGTTTGACTATTTAGACTTATTTATAAATTGTTTTTATGGTGTAACATTTTATTTGGATTGAATGATTTTTTGTAACATATGAATTAATTAGAGTATCCATTTCTAGCAGCTATACAAGTCAGGTAGATATTTGACCCGTTGGTGTTTTTTAGTGTTCCATAAACCTTGTTTTTTCCCTTAATTTATTTTGCTTGGATTATAATTAATTAAATGAAACAAACATCCAGTCAATAGAACAAGAAATCCATTGATCATTTTATTTATTTATTTTTGTGAATATAATAAAGTGACAAGCAAGAAGATCACAAATAAAACTAAAACTAAAAAACCAAAATGGTTAGAATACATTTGTTTCCAGCCATGGCGGCCGAAAGGTTGGAGTCTCTATCCAACTTGTTCTTTGTTTTAAAGTTTTTCTAACATTTTTTTAAAACATTTAAATTAACAAAAAAATGATTTAGTCTATTTGATTTGTTATCTTATTTATATGTTAGATTAATTACCACCAAAATAAATAAATAAAACATCTACATTGAAAAACTTGGTCGAACAAAGTGAAAATGATCATATCCAACTCTAAACAAAAAACAAGAAACTAATAATCCAACAAAAATCTCGAATTCCTAACACTCTATTGCTACACTTCCTTTAAGATGCAAAGATTATGATAGGATCCAAATGACAACTACTCTTTAGATTATAATTCAAAAGTTGAGAAATTTGTGACAAACTTGGTTTAATTCTTATATCATGAATACACAAGAAGAAGGTTACTTCTATTGTGTGATATTTGCAAATAAACTTCACATGTCCTGAAAGTGGACATGGGTATTCAATTTCATTTTTAAATTATTTATGGTACACAAATAAGGTAACAATTTCATGTAACAAGTGACAGTTCTAATATAACAATTTAAACCTCTTGTAAACTTTTTTTTTTATTTTTATGAAAGGCAATTTAATGAATTATAAATTTATAATATTTTTTGGGACAACGGAGTAAATATGTAGCCCGCAAACACACTTAACAATTTAACCAGACGCAGAACTTGTCATCTGACGGACTCGAACCTAAGAATTTATGATTTGTATTCCTCTCTTATTGTCGTTGACAAGAAGAATGGATATAAATTTATAATTTTATACCTTGTTAACAAGATAGATTGAAAGATCATATATATTAAGCTAGAGAAGTAAAAGAAATGAATAATTAAGTTTTGTAAGCTAAAAAATTCTCAATGTGTCAAAGTTACATATATTAATCATAATAATACAAGTTATAATATTATATATTATAAATTAATCAATATATATAATACACTTTTTTCTTTAATTAACACATAACTTTAACTTCAATTTAAAACATTTTAAGTTAAAATGTTTTTTTAATATTTTAGACATTTACAACTCTTATCCTTTCAACCACCTTATTAACCTAAATTAACAAAAAATACAATCAATAAAAAAAATTCTTAAAATATGCAAAACAAACCTCTGAGAATGTTCTAAATGGATATTATAAATTGACCAATTGGACTTAAATTTAATTTATGTGTGGTTCTTTATAAATAATTTTTAAAATAATTAAATATTATTTTATTCTCTTTTTATATATCATATCATTTAATTAATTAATTAAAATACTAAAATATTCTTTATTTTAAAATATTTTTGTTATTTATTTAAAAAAAACACTTACTTAAAATTACCACTCTTTTTATAATTCACAAAATATTTAAATAACTCATTGTGATTAGATAAAGCTAAACTGACCTATCATGGATATTTTTAAGCACTTTGTCATCCTTTTGTTGTTAAAAATATGATTTAAACTTTGAACTCAAACATGCAAACACACTGTCTTGAATAATTTTTGCTGAGGTGTTTTAAATAAAATTCAAACGTCAGATATTAATATTTCATGTCCAAGCACTTTCGACTTGAGCTGAAATGATGGTGGATAAAGTAAAATTTAAATTATTTGTAACGTTTTTATATATAGAAATGTCTATGAAATATTAAAAAAATAAAAATAGAGAAAAATAAGACAGTACGTCACGAACACCAAAACATTAACTTGCACTATGGTATTCAAAAAAGGTCAACGAGATTTCAGAACGAATTAACTTACACAATTGTATTCAAAAAGGGCGATGCAACGAGATTTGAAAACGAATTTAAGATAATGTCACAATAATTATGTTATGCATTATATGCATTTATCGAATACAATCACTTGATGTACGACGATTTTTTCCAGTCAAATTTATTGCTGTCATTTATTTTCATAAAGATTCATTAACTTCATTTTTTTTAATTAAATTTATAATAAATTAAATCTTTCATTCATCAATATCCTTTCTTGTTTCTGTTCTATCAAAACAGACACGGCGTCATGGACATGATAGTATCAAATCTTTATTGTATATATATTATCTGGCAAAATATTATATCTAGTGAAATAATATATATATATATATAATTATTTCTATCTCTTCTTCTTCGTATATCGACATTATTTGCAATAAATTGATTAATAAAAATATAATTATTCTTAAACTCAAAGAAATAAAAGAAACTAACTCCAAATAATATTTATAAATAAGCCATTAATTAATTACTCTATTATGGTTGGTTCACATAATCAATAAAAAAAGAGTCTTCAATGGGTCCTATACATTTATAACGTTAAGAATTGAACAAGCTAAAATAAAAAAATAAAAAATCGAATAGACGAAAGCTACCGGAATTACAAAATTCAAAGGTTTTGACTATCAAGTCTATAATTTATA
Organism: Impatiens glandulifera; assembly: GCF_907164915.1. Lineage (NCBI taxonomy): Eukaryota > Viridiplantae > Streptophyta > Magnoliopsida > Ericales > Balsaminaceae > Impatiens > Impatiens glandulifera. The sequence continues at coordinate 61,917,985 of NC_061863.1, forward strand.
TTTTAACTTGCTTGTTATAAATTAATTGATTTTTTATCAACAAAGTACGATACTCACGTCTAATACTACTACACTTTCGCATCCATTTGTTTCTTCTCAATATAAAATTTTATTACCACCTGCCACAACTTTCTGATGTCAAAAACAAAAAAAAAAATAATTTTGCAAATATTTAATGTTAATTATATATTCTTATATAGGTAAATGGGAAAAAAATAAATAGATGGATATATATCTTAATTCGTAAATGGTAATGAATTAAATTTCAACTACTCAAAGAGTACTTGCTCTGCCAAACTTTATATATGGAACAACTTTATTAATTTCTTTGTCGCCTTACATTGCAATATTTACTAGCTACTTACTATCTAGTACTTTGGCTACATTTAAAAAATATATATATTTGTACGTCAAGTGTGGTTTAATTTTATTTATATATAATTTAATTATTAAAAGAAAAAAATATAATGCATGCAACTCGATCTATCTCACTTCTAAGTAGGGTTAGTTAATTAATATATATGTGCTAGCTGTGTATAGGTGTAACGACAAATATAGCAGGACAAACCACGAAACTTCGGATCATGATTATATATGTGTCTTTATATATATATATATATATATATATATATATATATATATATATATATTATATATTAAGTTGATCAGTTTGTAGAAAAATATCACATTTGTGTTTTTGTTAGGCTAGAATCAATAAAGTGCAATATCACTGAAAACGATTTGTAACTTGTGCCATATATCTATGTATATAATATTAATAAGATGTTTCAAATTGGTAAAATTTTATATCAAAATCTTAATTATTATATTTTGTTTTAAATCTTTAAGTGGCAAAGTATGTGCCTAAAAGAACAAGTATTATGTACATATTTAATTTTTACTTAAAATGTTTTAAATTAAGTGGAGCCAAGAGTAAAGTTTTTAAATATTATTTTGATTTTGCATTACATTAATAAAGAGGAATAGAGTAAAAATAATTAGATACTGATCTAAAGTAATCTTGTGCAATCAAGCAAAGTTAAAATGGTAATTAATCAATTTTTTCAATTAAAATAACATTTAATACTTTATTTTATATTTCCTTCCTAATTGATTTTCTAATTTGTATGATCTATATTTTTTTAAATATTACAAATTCTTATTTTAACACTGTTTATTGTCAAAGCCTGAATTTATAATCAAATACATGTACCATAACAAAGTCCAAAAGTAAAAACCCAAACTACCAAATCGAAGTTTAGAACCACTTGAACAACTACCAAAAAAAAGTCTCAAAAACATCTTTATTTTTTTTTATATGTATATATATATATATATATATATATATATATATATATTTTGTTTGTTTCAAATCATATTAAATGTGTTCGACTTATATTATATTGCGTACAAATTTCACCTAAATTAATATTTAAATTTTTAATAATAATAGAGGTTTAAAGGATTTTCAACTGATTGACTTTTACCAAAGTAAATAGTACGTGTAAAACCTTTGATCATTAAGTAGTGATTTTTAGAAAAAAGGATTGTATTAAAATTGCTTTTTAAATAAATTTGTTTATCATAACAAATATATATTTTTAGATCTTTTGATAAATCTGGATATCATATCTTCAAAAACAAATAGGTAAGTTAATAGTGAATTAGTATCACAATAATAATGTAGTATTTTTAATTATATTTATATTAATTTAAAATGAAAGATTTGAAAATAATAATAATAATAGTAATGAAGAAGAATGGTCAAGGATTGAAGAAAAAATCAATGCGACAATGGATGCAGTGGCCCCCTGGAAGGACAGTATCGAGTGGCAGAAGAAACATTATTATTATTTTTTTTATTATTATTATTTAATTAAATAGAGTAGGAAGCATCCCAACTCCAACACATCCCCCATTTCTCATCCTCGGGATGGGTTTCTTTGCCCCTTACTCTCTCTCCATAACATCTATATTCTTCACCATAATACATTATTTATTTATATATATATATATATATGATCATCCAATGCCAAATCACTACACATTTTCCAACAAATCCCACAATTACCTTGTCGATACAAAATATAAAAATTCAGATTAACTTGTTGATTCAATAACCTTCTTTTCTTTTGGTAAATTTAATTAATCGATTTCTTACAGTTAGTAATTAAATTAAGATTTTAATAAACGGGTAAACTTACCCTCGTTAACCTGACTAAAGCTGATAAGAGACATGCACAAAGATTGATGAGAGCGGTTTGCCGTGTGAAAATTAGGAAAGTAATGGGCAGATATTTGGGATGATGCCAATTATTTTATAAATGAAAAATGAAGAGGTGTTAATTATAAGAAAGTGTGATTTTTTTAATAAAAATACTTTAAAATATTAATAAATGATAATAAAATATAATATTTATTTTTAAATAAAAAATATTTTAATTAATAAACTAAATGATATAATGTAAGAGGGGTGTTAAATAATATTTAATTATATTAAAATTATTTAATTTCAACCTAACACTATATGCTTATTCGTACATTTTTTAATGAAAGTGAAAATTCAGTTATCCTGGCCTTAATTACAAAGCAAATGGTTCCAAAAAATACAGCCAATTATCCATTAATAATTCTAAGATTAATTGTGCGGATTTGTTACCCAAAGGTTCAACCAAATCTTGGCTTACCCCACTAATTTTGAAATATCTAATCACCCCCTCATCATTCATTACTGTTCTATCATCTCATTTCTTTTAAGTTTAACTAAAAAACAAAATCATGCACAAATCCACTTCCCTTTTTCATCTTTATTGTTATTTTTCTATTTTGTCCATAATTATTTCATTAGTACATATTTTTGCTGATAATTAATTGCAAAATTACTGTGAAAACTACACAACTCAAAAAATATTTATAATTTAACTATTCACGACGGTTATTTGCCATGAGTTATGATTTTTTTTCAAAATGCAATAAGGACATTAAACTTTCTGCCGAAGTAGGAGGGCACTTTCAATATCGTCACCACCCCACTTTCAATTTACTCTCCGACATCTTCTAAGACTATATCTTGAAGTGATGGACGTGCACCAAACTGCTTGTTATAAAATTTTATTCTAAATATTTTGTCCATATTTAAAAAAATTAAAATATTTAATATTATAATTAATAAATGATGTGATTTGTAGTTTAAAAAAAATAAGTAAAATATTTGTCTACTCTAATGTTTCCCATTTTTTAAGCAAGCTATATATTAAGATAAATTTGATATTTGGCTTTGACCAAAAAAAAAAAAAAAAAGTTATTTTTTATATTTTGTCGCATTAATTATATTCGCCCCCATTTTTTTTTTCTATATATTCAAGCACAACCTTGTCTGATTTTTACCCATAGACCATTATTGAAACCATTTGATTTTGCCTTGAACAAATAGATCATATCCTCATATGCTGTCATCCGATTTTTGAAATGCTAACTAGACACAAACTTGACCACGTAGCACTTGTACGACGTCATCAATTAGTGATCATGTGATCAATCAAATTCATTATTCAAATAAACTATTCCATTTCCTATATACACTCATTTCTAGACCTTTATCGTGATTTTAAATAATTTCAACATTAAGACTGAATTTATATGAAAATATCCACAAAGTTTTTTTATATTAGTTATTTAAAAAGACAGGGAAATTGCATTGCATAGGCAAGAGCTTCCACAAGAATGTAGTAAAATTTATTCCGTAAATCCAATGGTCATTTGCAACTTAACACTTTTTAATGACCAAACACCAATATTGTCTTTCCAGCTACTGCCACTTGGTGCATTCCGGAACCTTTGGATCGCGACGCCAATCTAATGACCCAGAGACGCGATCCGTGTGAAATATTGTTATTCAATGAGAAGGGCCAAGTGGCACCAAACCCAAATTTCTTCCGCAAAATATGTAATCTTGTTGTTTTGGTTGATGTTATTGTTGAACAGGGATTAGGAAGGATCCCGGATTTGAGGTTGGGGTGAACTTGAATTTTTTTTGAAAGTTTATGAATGAAATGGGTAAATTAACTAATGTTTTTACCTATTTTTAAGAAATGGAAAAAAATAATAAATTAAATTTTATAAAATCAAAAGATTACGGGGTTAAGTCACATTTTTAGTATATTTCGGGGTGGGCTTGAATCCACCTCAGTCTAACATAGTTCCGCCCCAAATAGAGATCATTCTCTTAACACATCGTCACCTCCTCCAATTGACCAGAGATAATTAGGATCCCATGAGTGATGAGACCCCAAAAGCATATCATAGGCTTTCTAAATTGGTAACCCCAAGTCATTACCAAAGGAAAAGAAGATCAATAGAGGCGACAATTTTCATGAATTTCCCCTAGGTAAAATACTATACCGTGACTATATATATAACTTAGGCAAAGTTAAAAAAAAATCTTTATTAGGTTATTTGAAAATAACATTGTTTGGTGCACGTACATCTAATTAATTATTTGGTATTCTTTATATCAAATGACCTCCTCAATATTTATATTATTACAAAATTAGAGTACTTATAAGGATAAGTGAGCCCTTAAAAGGCCCTACAGAGAAAATAATTAATAATTTTAGTAAAGAATTGATGATGTAATATTGAGTTATTTGATATTAATTTCAAATAAGGCCATATTAACTAAATTAACGATCTACAATAATACTATAAAACTTAAAATTAGTAATAATGTATTAGGAAGCATAGTTTTTTACCTAGCTCTGCTAATCAAAGGATTTTCATTGTTGGAGAGTCTTGACCAAAATTGAAAATTGAGTTTGAGAAATTGCTTACTAAAATTATAATATATTAGAATGACGTATTGGTGACGGCAGAGTTAGATCAAAATAGGTTACTGGATGAATAAGTGGTGAAAAAAGAGTAGTTATATATATATATATATATATATATATATATATATATATATATATATATATATATATATATATATATATATATATATATATATATATAATTATTAATTTATTGAAAGAAAGAAATGAAGGGAAAGCTGTGTACCTAGTCCCTACAGGCAACATGTACAGGAGGGAGCATTGTCTTCGTGGCCTGGTTAAGGATACATTTATACTCCACTTTAGTAGCTGTAATTCGCTTGGCTGGTTGGAAGGGCACATGTGTCTTCTTTCTACTTTCCCACTCAATAATAATTCTAATTAGCCCTATTCTTAAAAACAAACATTTCATTAATCATCACCATTAATAGAAAGGGACACTATTTTTGATCAAGATTCTCCTAAAAGACTTCCAACGACAATTCGCAACTCTCGAACAAGAAAACACGATATAGACACCGACATGGGGAGATGTAGATCGACCCGAGATGTCATGGTCATAGGGTATAAATACATATATAGTTTCTCCATGACCATGAGTGACCCTGTAATTGGATGACCATTTAAAAATATAAGAGGGTGTTTATAAGGTTGCAATTGAAAAAATGAGGGTGAAAATTGAAGAGAGCTTCTTATCTATCTATTGAAGTCTTGAAGATAAACAAAATTGAAAAATACTCTCAACTAATCTTCATATCCTTCTTTTTTATATATACTCAATTGGGAAAGGGTACTATAATGTTACAAATTTTGATAAATAATAATTATGTAAAATGTTATACCCTTATACAATTTAAACATGATATATACCATGTCAATATGAAACTTTTCTTATAACTTCATTTTTATTTTCAAATTATACATTTTATTAATATTATTAATATCTTAATAACTTATTTTATAATAAATAATATATTACATTCACTATATTTATCATTTTTATACTAATTTAAAATTTATTTTTATTGCAATATAATTACATAATATAATTTTACTATAGTATTAATATAATTTTATTATTAATAAAATAATACATATAAAAGACTGATCATTTAGCTTAATTGTGACAAAAAAAAACAATAATACATGTATTTAGTAGTGTACGTACAGATATTGATATACTATTGTTATTTTATGAAAAATATTATTAATAATCAATTAATAATATTTAACAAAATGAAGATAAATATACAAATATATTATACTATTAACTTTTATATATTAAATTAAAATCTAATTAATTATTTAAAATATAATAATCAAGAATATTAAATAATGATAACACATATATAAATACTTTCATTTAGAAATATTTTAAATAATAAAACAATCACTTATTAACAATCAATTTAAATGAAAGGTCAATTAATAATAATATTTTTATACCTGCAAAAAAACAAAATAATAATAATAATATTTTATCTTTTTATCTTATACAAAATATATTTGTTATTATATTTGAAAACAATAATAATATATATATATTTTGATTTTTTATTATAATTTACAATATTATAAATTTTAATTATGACTATAGTCTTATTAACTTAATGAAATAAACTTTAATTTAGAAAACTATTATAAATTTTATATCTTATATAACTCCTGATTTTTTAGACTATTTACTTGTTATCACTTTTAACAAAGAACAAACACATGCATGAGAGATTTTGACCAAAGTGAACTTGCATTCTGTCGATGACACACGGATTTCTAGTATAATTTACTTTTGAGAATTTGTTGAAGGGTTTAAATTTGTTTACTTTTAGCATAACCTTTAACTTTGGCTAGGTACATATTACATGCATGGTAAGGCTTTCCCTTTATATATTTTTAATCATCTCTCCTTTCTAGACGAACTTGTTTTTAATATACATTTAATGATATTTTTTTTCTTTTAAAAACAAATCTATATAATTGACTGAAACTCATTTTAAAATAATTTATTGATCTAGATTGAATTTATTAAGTTAATTTAAGTGATAATAATAGATATCTATCCGACTAATTAAAAATCACGTGTTTGATTCTTATTTAAAATAATTTAAGTTGAAATGAAAATTAAGAAGGTAAATACTAATTTTTGAAACTTCAATTTATTATTTTGCACATCTTTCAAACTTCAATTAACACATTATTTGACTAGGGTTATAAGAGATTATTTTTAAATATCTAATTATTCATTTTTGTTTAATCAAACTCATTAATTATTCAATCTATAAATAAATTTAATTTCATATCATTCGAACTATTAACTAAATTATTTTGTTTACAATATTTTAAAATATTAAAAAGTAATAACATATTGATTATTTTATTAATGTATAACTTATTTCTTGAAAACCAGTAAGTTATTCAAATAACCAAGATCAAACAAAGCCTAGGGCATATAGGTCTAATGGACACTGACACCGACGTTTTGATTCATCATCACTCTGAATTTTGAAATGATGGGTTGATAATTCACTTGTGATTGAAGTATATATTTATATATATGAGGCTATGGGCATATGAAAAGGCAAAATAAGTATGTTGGGATATAATTACATATATATAGTTGGGGGAAGGACATTATCATTCCCACTATTATGCTGTAAAAAAAAGTTAATACCTATTCAAATGTTTATATAAGAATGAACTAGTGGGTAAGAATTATCATCTTCTCATACCTAATCAGAATTGCAACCATTGGATCTTTGATTCAAATTAAACCTTAACGAATAGTTTATTACAAAAAAAAAAAAAATCAACATGTAATAAATAAATTAGATAATTTTGAACAAATAAAAAGAAAGTTGAAACGATTAATGGTATTAAACAAATTTAATATTAATATTTTGACTAAGTTGAATACTATTGTATCTATCTCAATGTTTATCAAAAAAGCAAATATGAGTGAGATTAAAAAGAATATATAAGTGAGGTCATATTTAGTGCAAATTTTGTTTTCATAAATGCTGTTGTGGTGGAATTTAGAATAGTACATCAAAGTTGGGGGGAGTTTGACAACTTTACACATATATCTCTTTACATTATCATTCTATTTCTACCCACTGCCACTGGCCACTTCTCCTTATAATAATGTGGATGACATGTATACATAAAGTTTATACTATTTGATATCCATACAATAATTCAAGTTGCTGGAAAAAAAAAAATACAAAATCGAAGATCCCAAATAAAAAACACATATAACAAATTTTATAATTGATTTTTAATAATGAGAAAATAGTAGGTGATTAAGAATTTTGAAGATGTAATGATTCTTCATAAACCTCCAAATGTGTTAGTGGGGAATGAAACAAAGGAAAACATCCAAATACACTTGTATGATGTATAATAATACAAATGGTCACAAAAAATAAAATAATATTTATTATTTACCCATCTCTCCCTTAAGGCCTAATAGTAGTAAATGAATTAAAGAGATTCCCGCCCAATTGAATTTTGACCCGATTAAAAGCCTAGTCATGTCACGTGCCCCAAAATTACTAACCTAATTAGATGGAGCCGGTCATGTGACAACCTCTGGCATACTTTAAACAGCTTTGGCATCTACTCGTTAGAAATTACTGATATATTAAAAGAGGATCATCAAAAATTTAATAAAAAGAAAGAGAGAGAAAAATACAGAACAATACACATGCTCTTCAGTCTCTCTCCCCCCCAGTCGGTACTCATTTATATATCCAGCCAACTGATAGGAACTCACATCTATAATTCTCCTTCTCTCTCTCTATTAACCTCCGTTCACATTTTCCGTTCAGTCTGATTTCCGGCGAAAATTAATCACATCCGTGTGACTGATTCAATCAAAGAGATGGAGAAGCATGAGGATTGACAATCGAAGGGAATCATGGAGGTCACTTGCTTGGATTGTTTCTCCGATGACTTTCTTTGTTGTGAGGAGGATTCCAGTGGTGTGCTATCAGTAGAACTGACGGATTCTTCTTCGGATATCGATTATCCCGCTGGACTCGAGGAATCAGTAGCCGAACTCATTGAAGAAGAGAGGAAATTCGTGCCTGGAGAAGACTACGTTGAGAGGTTTCAATCTCGCTCTCTGGATCATGCATCTTCTCGAGAAGAATCCGTCGCTTGGATTCTCAAGGTATTCATCCGCCTTCTATTCTATTCTCAAATCTCAATCAGTACAATATATCGTCATCCTCTGTATATTTTATTTTTTTGCGTAAATCTTCATCAGTGCGAATCGAGATAGTTAGCAACAGAGATGTAGAGAGATCGATAGGTTAAGCTTCCATTATTGGTTGATTGGAGTTAATTTTCAGAAATACACTTGTCTTAATGGCGACTGCTGAAAACTACTTATTCTGTTTTTCTCTCTCTGATCACGTTGCTACCGACTGTTCAATTGGAAAATTGAACATATCATTTCTGCAACTCTGTTTGTTGCACTTTAGCACTTTCTAGACGGTTATGAATTTGCAAGGTGGGGGGATTTGTTACGTAAGCCGTTGGATCATCAACTCGTTGCACTTAGAAATCATCCAATATATAGATTTTACAGATCGAATATGGTTATTCTGTTACTATGATAAAGTCACATGTAGGTGACAAAATGAGTTAATGCTTTCTGTCTCTCTCTTTTGATGTGTAGGTACACTCTTTCTACGGTTTCCTGCCTTTAACCGCCTATCTCACCGTCAACTATTTCGACCGATTCCTCTACGCTCGTAACTTGCCGGTAAATTTTGACGCTCAGCTGAATCTGAAGGACTAGTATATATTTTTCCTTGAATAAATGCAGTAGCCACTATTGCACTATTATACATTTTTTACTATTTTCTTAAGAAATTAAAACTCTAGTCAAAAGGCTTTTGAAATAATAAATATATATTATTATGATATTTTTTTAATAAATAAAATGGAAAATACTTTTTATATTACTCATGAAGCTTTTGCTTATTAGAATTAATAGCATATATACAGTACATAGCTTCTAATGAAAATACTTTTTCTTGATGGTGATTATATTTGGAAAACTGAATTTATGTGACATACTTAAAGAATTATGTGTGGACAATTTCTAATCCTTATTTGAATCAAAATAAGGAAACAAAATGGAAATGAAAAGCTTGTGTGGAAAAGTTAGCAAAATGATATGTGAATTACACGTGCACACCCACCCATATATATGTATTAACAAAATGTGCAATAATATATATAGGTAGTGATGAAATGTAGTTAAAGTAGAAATAGTCTTAAGCTCTTATGTTCAATTTCTTTTTGGTTTAAAAAAAAAAAGATTAGTGCTTATAAGATAAGTAATTTTAGTTTTTATACCAATTATTTGTGGTGATTCTCAAATAGAGTCGACCTCTTTAGAAGTAGTGTATAAGTTGAGAAAATTGTAATATCCTGCATTGAGGAGTTACAAGAAGTAGCTGTTTATAAATGTTAAACTATTTGTTATAATCATGGTTAAGTGGTTAACTATTGATCTTAAGATGGGTGACCCAAATTTATAACAATTTCCAAGTTGACAATAGTACTAGCTTTAAAAGCTTAGTGTGACAATAATCAATTGTTGACTTGTCTAATTTCTTGAAAGGGACCTCAGTACCTCACACATGACTTATTGCCCAAAGTACTTATAAATAATTCAGTCATTGATCTATATACAATACTTGTTTGAATAACTTTATATTTTGCTGTAAGGGCACTTGATTATTTATTTGGAATATTTTCATTGGCATATGACATAATTGGTATTAATCAAGGAAGTTGGTCATAAAAATTAACAAGATTTTTAAAAAAGAAGAAAAAGAAAGATGAATTAATAAGGGGGGAAATAGGAACCAAAGAAAGGTCAAGTATGCTATGATTAACTTTTATAAGTTTGTTTGGTTTTCTGTAAACTATAGGAATAGTACAGTTAATCGATCGCATTCTGTTGGCCTACATGCGTATAAAATGTCAAGTATTTCTCTGTACTGATGAAATGTTAGGTGGTCCTTTTTCTAATTAGAATCCTGTTCATTTAATAATTATTTATTTTGGCATCAGAATTAATTATTGTTATTCAAATTTCTTTGGTGATTGACACTATGTGTAGAAATTGATAAAATATCATTTATATTTCAGGAAAGAAATGGGTGGCCGTTGCAACTCTTATCTATTGCTTGCTTGTCCCTTGCAGCAAAAATGGAGGAACCACTTGTTCCTTCTCTCCTGGATCTGCAGGTACAATAATTGCATGTCCAATGAGGTTTACTTTTTTATTTATTTATTTATTTGTATCTTTTCTAGCCTTAAATTAACCTTAATGGAAATATATATCATGATGCACAAAAAGCAGATTGAAGGTACAAAATATATATTTGAACCAAGGACGATTCAGAGGATGGAATTTCTTGTACTTGGTGTGTTGGATTGGAGGCTAAGATCCATCACACCATTCACCTTTCTCAGCTACTTTGCTTACAAACTGGATCCTGCTGGAGCTTATACTGGTTTTCTAATCTCAAAGGCCACTCAAATCATCATGTCTAATATCAAAGGTGGTGAATCATTAAACACATTTACTTACGTTGCAATAATTTCCATTTTTTTTTTGTTTTGTATTATTAAGCAGCATTATTATTGATTTTGGAACAGAGGTTAGTTTGCTCGAGTATCGCCCGTCATGCATTGCTGCAGCAACGATGCTATCTGCAGCACAGTGCATTCCAAACCTCTCTGTTGTCAGTCCAGACGAAGCTGAATCCTGGTGCGATGGACTGGTCAAAGTAAGAAACAGTAGTCTGGTTTGGTTTGGTTCTGGGGTATGGTGTGAAACGTGAATGAAACAGTAGTATTGAATATAATAATATATTTGTGCAGGAGAAAATAAGTGGTTGTTATCGGTTGATTGAAGAATGGTCAAGTAGTGTTGGTAAAAGATCACCAGTAAGGAATATAAATTATCCCCCGAAAGTGTTGCCAAAGGTCCGAGTGATGAGTCGGGCCTGGGTTGGATCAGGTGAGTCATCTTCGTCATCTTCTTCGTTTTCCTCCATTAAAAGGAGGAAATTAAACAACAGCTTGTGGGTAGATGAGGACAAAACGAACTCTGATTCAGAGGAAAAAGAGTTATAAAGAAAAGGTATAAAAAAAAAGAAATGAAATGGTGTGGTGTACGTGGTATGGTGGTGGTGGTCCCTGGCGCATATGGGAGGTGAGATGGTTTTGAGGAAAGGAAATTGACTTGTTGATGAGATTGAGAAGTGGTCGGTCAGTATATATATAATTATTATGGTACGCATGGGGGGTTAATTAAATCTCTTATTTCATATATATTAATTTCCTCCAATTGTGAGTGGGCATAGAGATCCATTCATGGTTGGGTATGCAGATTCCCAATGGAGGGGAATCCGGTACATTATTATTACATAGATATAGAATATATATATATATATATATTAATTGAAGCGTGAGTGATGGATGATGATAAGGAAGAGAGAAGACATGGGGGATTGGAGTATTTTATTTATTGAATTTGTGGGGCAGAGAGAAAAGGAGGAAGATGAAGTAATAACATATATAGTGGTGATGAACTGAAGATGATGAGAAACTGAAGAATAATTAAGAATGGCTAGCTGATGCTGCTCCTGTAATATATATATGTCATCAATGCTGAGTGATGATGTGTGTGTAGTAGGCAATACTTCGCACGTGTGACTGTGTGTTTTTTTTTGGCGGGAATTTCCCTACTTTGTCCTAACTAAACTGGACTTTCTTGTTTTGTTTTGGTTTCACTCCACGCGGGTAAGGAATCACGTGTGGGATTTTTTTAATTTTTATTTATTGTTAGGGTTTTTACCCATGTAGTAGCTCTTTAAGAAAAGGGCTCATATTGGGCCTAACCATACAAAGGTCTATGGGGCCTTTATGCGTGTCTGTATTTGATACAAAATAATCATAAAAATGTTTCTCAACTTTCTCTCTCTTTATATATATACAATATATTATTGAACAATGTCACGTGAATGACAAGGAGGGATTTTGTAGGTTTGCTCCTTGTTTTATTTCAACGTGAAACAACTTTGTGGAATTCCCTGAGGGATTGTTTGTAGTGAAAAGACTCATCTGGTCCACAGCTCAACTAAAATTAACAACAAAAATCAAATTAATTAATACTAATTATTAATAGGGGAGTACTCATGTGAATGCTGTTTGATTCAATTGAATGGACCTCCCATGTTTTATTTCCTTTCCTAGTCTCGTTGTTTCATTTTAGTCCTCTAAATTAATTTTCATCCTTATATCTTATGCGTACATATCAATTCCTTTTGATGTATTAATCTAGATATATATATATATACTAATGGACCACCAGCCACGACTTAATTGAATATATACCAATAAAGTAGTTTACAATTTTCACTTTTTTCTCTCGTTGCTCTCGTTTGATGTAGCGGTTTTATAAGATTTATTTTTATTTTACTTAACTTTTTACATATTTTCTCTTCACATCATTATTAATATCATTCTAATAATTCTATCACTCGTTTTATTAACTTAAATATTAAAATACTCTTACTTTATCTTTAAAAAAATAATTTTTAAATATAAAATAACATTCTAATAATTTAACAAAATAAAAATTTTAAAATCTACTTAATTCATGATCAAACCCTTAAATAACCAAAGTGTTAGGAGCACTTGACATATTTAGATTATCAAATTTATTTATTTCTTTTTCATTCTTTTGGAAAATTAAGGCCACTATTGTTTGAGGTTTTAGGACCACAATGTATATTAATATTATTATTCCGCCTAACTCCGTATGGAGGGGCCTATTTGGTAAAAGTTATGGGAATAATGGATAGATATTTGGAGTTTAATTAATAGAGAAATATAAAAAATATTACTCCAGAAATGTGTAGCAGGTAGTCCCATCACACTAGCTAGACGTGGCACTTGCTGATTAGTCAGTCAGTGGGAGCCATGAATTAAACTGAAAGTTTTGTTCTATTATAAAAAAAGAAGAAGCATAATTAATTGAATTGATATATATATGGTTGCTATCACACACACAAACACTCCCACCCAACCCATAAAGGTGGTGTTTGATTATAACAAAGTATGTTCCTTTGTTGATCAACAACTGATTATATATCCAAACGTAATTAATTAAATCTCATATTTAATAATTAGTTAGTTAGCTATTAATTGGTTTTGGTTGGGTCCATACATAGCTAGCTAGACTGAGTTGATGATGGCCACCCCATTGGATGGATCATATGATGAAATCTATGAACATTTGGCAGTATGCCACCAAATAGGCTCCATCATACATTATTGAAAAGTTTCCACCAAAATATTCATCATTTATATATATGATACAAAAACATATATATATCTACTCATCTCTTCTTCCATTTACTTTTAATTATTATCACCATCCACCACTGGTAAAATCATTGTATGCAAAGCTAGCTAGTTGCAGTTATGTTAAAAATAAATTGCAATTTTTTTAATCTTTTTGTTATTACTAAAATGTATATATGTAACTCTTTTTTCTTCTTCTTTATAAGTATAAGTATTTATATACACTAGCTAGTGCTTGCATATCACATGGTATGCACCTATTTGTGGGATTTCATTTGAAATAGTTGCACACTTTAAAAGAAATGTTCTTTTTGGGTTGTTGGAGTGTCATTATAATACAAGGTGATTTTTACTAAGATGAAGAGTTAATAAATACCGCATTAATTTGTCATTACACCTAATCTGAATCTCTTTCTCATTTTTTTTTTTTGTATTGGTCTATGTTCTTTAACAAAATATCATTAGTATTGACAAATAATTCTTTGACTATGACTTCCTTGACTATGTCTGCCGGGTTTTGGGGAGGCTTGAGTCAGGTGGTGCAATGTGACCTCTATTGAGTCAAAATTGATTTTGATATCAAATGTTGTGTGGTCAACGCTATGGTTGGAAGTTGGAACGAGATCATGTAACTTTTCAAAATAATTAAATCTCGGCATGTTTACCTTATAATGAGGTTCAGTGGTACTTCATTGGCTGATGCTTGATCGAGTTTAGTTAGGATCAGGCTTGACCGAGTTTAGGTAGGATCAGTTGGAGACATTGGAGATTTTTCATATTGCATTACTTAATTAGTCATTTAACTAGCAGTATCATTTGCTCTTATTAGACTTTATCTACATTTCTACATTTTATTCATAAGGGCTTCTAACATTGTTTTTTGTTCGAGAATAATCAATATATATATATAATGAGAAATGAATGAGAGTTAAGTAACATAAACATGATTCTTAATATAATTTTAAATTGACTCTTTGTAAAGAAAGAAAAGTATCTTTTTTTTTTCTTTATTAAAAGCTACTAACTCTAAAGTACTACTCTCATCTTTAATATTTTCTCCATCTTTATCTTTTTTTAAAGGGTGAATCTTTTCAACAATCCATCATAACGTGATAGTCTCACCACTTTGGTAAATTATCCAATTTCCTTTTATTTTTTAAATCCATGCATAAAATACAAAAAAAAAAAAAATCAAACAAAATAATTAATATGCTAGAGGACATATCATATATCATCCAAATATATCAACAAAATCAGTATAATTAACATTATAGACAAGAAGATTGTTATGTTCGAAAGAGCTTAATATAGATTTTCCTTAATCAAATTCTTTTACCATTTGTTCTGTTAATCTAATAGTTGACACAAAAATGAAATTTTCATTTCTCTCAATCTCCCAAGAAAGAAAGTTATTTCTCAATTCATTTTTATTCATATTGCCTTCTTGATCTTCATGAATTTTATAGACTATCACGATGATTTTATAAGCATCAATATTTTCAAAGAATCAAACGACGATAACTCTGACCAGGGTGAGATTTTCTTCACTATGCAGGCGGTTTATCTCCATCACTTCAAGAGCTAGAGGGGTTGTAAAGCTCCATTAATATTATTAGTTTTATTTATGATAATTAGAAAATGAGTATGATGACAAAGCCATGAAAATTTAGTTAGGATGATAATTACCTTCTTTAGGACAATTTATTATGTGGATCTGATAAGTGGTCATTGAATTTTTGTTCATAGCCTCTGATTTATTTACTTGTTCATTACTTATTGTGTTTTTTTAGAGATGATTTTTCTTAATGTCCCATTTTTTTAATTATATTTTTGTTTGGGATAGAATCTCTCTCTTTTTGAAGGGTTTTTTAAAAAAAATAAAAAATTTGTTTCTTACCTGCATATATCCCTTAGTAGGCCTGAGAAAACAATGATCTTTAAATTAAAGTAGGAATCCAAAGTATATATATATATGTATAAATAGCCCACAAAAAGAGTAGTGCTCTTTTCATATATAAATCCTAATTGTGTAGCTATAGCACTTTGCCCCATTCTCCTTTAAAGAGGACCCTCATAAAAAAAAATATTCAGCTTTATTATTAATGTTGCTTTTGATTTTTGAAGCCTTTATCTTTTGGTATTGATAAAAAAAAAAAACATTTATTTCAGTGAAAAGATGATTACTCATGCAAGTAAGGTTCTCCTTTTTGGACCTGCAAAGAATTCAAAAGCCAAAATGATTCCATAGAGATGTGGTTTAAGATTTTGATGGCAAATTCATGAAGACATGATCCCTTATAGCCACATTCTCTATTGGGGGACTCTATATCTTTTGTCCCTTTCACCCTCAAAACTCTGCAAAGATGGCAATAAAAGTGAAAGTGATGAAAAAGAGAATTCTTTTTGCACCACCTTACACTTTTTTGTATTATCTAAACTAACTAGCTCGTGCACCAACATACATGTATATAATATATACTATATATCATGATGTGCGAATTTAATTTCATTTAGTACAATACAAGTCTTAAATAAATCGTCTTATTACCCAACAGAGTTGTACGGTGGAAAAAGTCGACCTAAGAAAGGAGTTTGATTTTCACCGAAAACACTTTGATTGAAAGCGTAATTTCATGTCTGTGGGCCTTATTAGAATGAATTAAGAACAAACTATAATTGTCCATTGTTATTAATTATGAGGTTTTTTCCTAGCTTATTATTTGTGAAGTGCATGCATAAGGAATTACAATGAGTTTGTAGTTAAGTTTATATATAATAATAATAGAGATGATTAAGATGTGATGATAAATAGATGAATGGAAGTGGGTAGGAGCCCATTTATTGGCTTTCCAACTCATAAGTCACAATTAGTAATATTCAATATCTTTGGATGCCATCAAGAAAAATATATTTATGTAAGATTTGATTGAATGGATCGAGGGAGCGTAGTTGTCTGGGATTGTAGATAGATGTTGTTTTCCATCTCTTTATTTATTTATTTATTCATTTGCTTTATTTATTTCGACCCATATATATATATATATATGGACTTTCATCTTAAATAAATAAATAAAGAGTGGAGACAAAAGACTCATCTCTTTCCCTTCCCCCACATAATCATCCATCTATATATCATCTTCTGCATGCATGTCATTGTCACGAACAATAAATTAATCTTTATACATTACTAAAAAGACAAATATTTTTTTAATCTTATAATACAATACAAAAAAAATGCATACAACTAATTGTCATATGTATATATTTGCTTTCATTCGTGACAACTAAAATATCATTAATGGACGTGCATTCAGTGGATCAATGAGAGAGATGATCTGATCATCCACCACTTCTTTCTTTTTTTTTTCTTTCTTCACTTATTATTATTATTATTATTATTATTATTATTATTATTATTATTATATATGGGGTCATGAAACGGAAAGGATTTGTATATATGTATATACTATATGCTTGTTAATTAGTAATTATGGAATTCAATTAAATAAGTGTCATTCCTTTATTGGAAAAGATCGTGTGTGTCTAAATGCTTACCAAAATAACTGAGGATAAATGTACACGGAAGAGCTTGCAATATGATAATGAATTTAATATAAGAAAAAAAAAACATGTATTTGAAAAAATTCAAACCAAAGACAATGTAACTATCTTTGTAGTTATTTTAAAACCACTGTTATAATTATTAAAAGAATGAGATACTAAATGTTTGATAGATAACAAATTTATTTTTTTGGACTAGGTTTAACCTATTACAACACATACATATATAAATTTGTCTTTGGTGACATGTATTACAAGCATATATAATGTTGTGATAAATATTTTGAGTCTTTTATAAAATTTTACTTGAATCCAATGAATTAAGTAAGAAATTGTGGATAATTATTGAGAGATTTGTATTGAGGTGACTAAAAGAACTAGACTAAAATAATAATTTTTTTATTCATATTATTTGTTGGTCATCGAAAAAGAATATTTAACCAGCACAAAAATCTGGTTTGTGTAGGACCTCGTTATTTTGAATTATTTATTGTTTTAACTTTTGCTGAAAATGTTATGTTTTTATCTCTTTGTACTATTTCTATTTAATTAATAATTTAGTTATTATGTATATATATTTTTATTTTTATAACTTTTGCTGAAAATGTCCGTGTTATTGAGAAATTTTGCACATAACTAGTAAAGGGGGTTTAATCTAGCTTAGCTAGCTAGATAGTTAGGTCCAATCCAATATGAGAAATTAAGAAATGTGATCCATTTTGGATCCAAAGCCCAAACGTATCCATATTTATTATATAAATTCATGGACCATACAAAATAGGAGATGACCACCATACAATTCAGTTTGACACAAATTGTTATTATAATCTATAATCTATCATCTATCTACATTCTTCTACACTGACGACAACAGGACCAAAACTGGCAATCTCCTCTCCCCCAAGAAACTCCCTATTCCTACATCTACCAATTATGAACCAAATCATAACTAGGGTTAGAGGACAAACAAACAAACAAATAAAGAATGTAAGAAAGAATCAAAATATCACTTAAACTTCACTATAGTCCACGTGGGAAATTGCTGATCTCTCCTTCCTCCAACATGTCTTTGTTATTAGACTTGTAAGCTATCCTTATCCTCATCACAATTGATTTCTAAAACAATAATTAATTAATCAATCAACAAACAAACAAAATAAATATCAAGATAAAACCGTAACACTACCTTCCCATATTGGCTGTTTGTTACTTGTAAATTCTGCGTGATTGAACCATTGCCTGGTAGAGAATTACTGTTGGCTGGCTCTAGGTGTAAATGAAGGAACTGCCATTACATTATGTTATTATAATTATTAAACAAGAACAAATCAAATTGGAAGTTTACTGGATTTTCAAGTATGCCTTAACTACCTTTGGAACAGCTGCCTGGAAAATGAAATCTGTGTATGAGTTTGATGTTTTATTAGTAAATGTAGCCACCATGTCCGTTATTTGAGGATTCCCATGCGGCTTTGAAAAGTTCAACTTTAATCTCAATGAGCTGCTCTCAAATCCAACAATTGGCGCATGACCAGTACCATTGTCCTCTGTTCAGAAATCAAAAGGACTGCTTAGTGAGATCTGTAACTATGAAAAATAAATAAATAAATAAATAAAAATGTACCAGATCTTGCAGGGCTGGGAGAAAAGCCATCAAATATATCCACCGTAGAAGCTTGACCGAGGGAAAAGATGTCAGGTGTATTTGAGCTGCCTTGAACAGGAGTCCCAATAGACAAAAGATCCATTAGAACATCAGAGCCATTTTTCTGGGACTGGCTATTACCTGGAGATAAAGAACAGATAGATATGATATTTGATTCGAATAAGAGTTGATGAAGAAAAAAGAGTTACTGTTTTTCATGCTTTCAGGAGGTCATCATTTCCTGGCATACAAACAAACAAACAAACAATCTAACCTGACTGGGACACAGATGATGATAAATCAAGACCAAGAACGTTCTGAAGAAGATCAAGACCAGATGCGCTAGGGACTTGAGCATCATCCGAGCTGAGGTCAAGCAAATCAACAAGAGGAGCAGCAGAACTGGGTTTTGCACTCCCATTTGGGAGTTTTACAACTCCTACCTGTTGAACAGAAACTGGCACTGTTCGTCTTCTACAATAAGTTGCTTCGTCCAGAACTGGCATCCTCTCAGCCAGCATAGACCTGCCAACAACAATCATATTAGCAGCTTTGTGAGTCCAAATGACATCAAAAGATAACACAAACCTGATATTTTGATGCTTCGCAATGATAGAATCAAACTCAATTGCTCTTTGCTGCAATTCAAGCACTAGGCTTCCCTTACATTGATTGATGATGTTCTTAATCCTCCTAGAAAATATAATCACAATTAAGTTGTCTTCTCCCCTAACGGCTTTTTACGAGAATAAAATGAAGAAAAAAACATATACTGTGAACAAGCAGGGAAGCGGCAAGATAGCTTTAACAAAGAAATCAAACACATTTCTTTGGTGGCCAGATCTGAGGAATGATGTTTTGTGACATTTTCTATGACATCTACAGCATCAGACTCTGTTATCTGCATAAGTGAGTGATCAATTTAGATTTGTCATGCATATAATAGGAAATAGTGACACTGCCACTAGTTACTTACAGTTACCGGTTCTTCAGAGTCGAGCATTCCTATATTGTTGACCAATATTTCTCCATATTCGCCAATGCACCAAACTGCCACTCGAACAAGAGTTGCCTGATTAATAAATAAAACAAAACTATACTCCAATTAGATAGGTGGCCAAGTAAAAGTACTCCAATTTACAAATTATAAGTTTAGTTAGTTAACAATAAACTGTTGTAAATGTAATCAATCATAAGATCCCTTCCCCAGAGAAACCAAATGGTTGTTTCATTTAGATTATCAATAGAGTTTTAATTGATTTAAAGTATATATAAAATATTAATAACAAAACAAAAATATAATCTTGTAATAATATGTGCTTTTCGAACCATAGGTTTTATAATCAATAATAAATATAAGTGATTTCTAACTGCTTTTTAATACAAGTACCTGTTCATAAGAAGATTTAATTGCTCTATATAGAGCTCGCACTGTATACCCATGGAGATTAGAAGCATTGCCTATAACAACAATTAGGGCATACCATACTTCATCCTTTACAAAATTTCCTGCCTGGAGAAAATCGATGCAATGAATTATGTGCGTATTCTTAATGAGGTATGAGTACTGGATAATGTTGTATATTAAATACTTAGAAACTCAAAACATATAGATGTGTTAATAGTCAAAATCCAAAAGGATTTTATGTAATACCTCAGAGAGAACCCTCAGCATCTGATCAATGTACCATATTTTTTCAGTTGAGAAACTATATAAGATAAGAAAATAGATAAGAGTCAAAATTGAACTTATCAACAAAAAAATCGCACAACTCTAAAATTTTATCAAAACAACTTACTTGTCCACAATGCTGCAAATTTTAGCAGTAAGATCCCCTTTAAACTCTTGATCACTCAATGTCAGATACTCAATAAGCTCTTTCGTCAAAGGTTTTACATTGCTTTCGTTAACGAGAAGACACACAATCTCGAGAGCCCTTTTCCTGATGGAAATATCTGAATCCTGAAAATAATTGAGATTTAGGGCACAAGGTTTCTTTAAAAAAAAATTGAGAAAGGAACAAAATACCTTTTTGTTAATTGGGCACAAGCTTCAGAATTTGTACTTTGAGGTGTAATACCGATTAATAAGCACAAGAGTACATTGAAAACAATAAATTCATAAACTTACCAAGGCATGCAATTTTCAAAAATGTAGATCACATGGTTTCATCATGGACTACTATCCTAGTCCCTCAAGAATCTCCTCTATTCTTAAAGAAACCTATCATATTTGTAATGAAATAAAGTTGCATGCTCATCAAAGTAAATAATGAAATGCTAAAGACTACCTTCACACATTCCAAGATTGTAACACGGTGCCTCTGCACCGCTTGTGAATCTACAGTAATAGCTTTCATCAGCATGTTCAAAGCAACATATCTGTCAAACAAAAATCAAAACCAACATCACTTACGCTTGCATGGATGTGTACTATAATTTCATAGAAAGGTTTACTCATTGAGAAAGCATACTTATGGAGTCTTTTTTTTTTTTAAATGGAGTGTTTTACCTGGCGGAATTCTTATCCATGACACGCTGAAGAGCAAGGATTACTCTATTGCTAGTAGATATTGCATATGTCTATCCAGTGAAGAATTAAATGACCACCTACTTCATTCTCCTTTTGTTAATTAATTTTAGGAACTGTTTTGTGTGTTCTTAGTCTTAACTGGTTCATGGATTATTAATATTGGTTGAGTTTTGGGAGTTCTGGACTGACTAGAGTAGCAGAGTTGCCTTGAAATTGGAGTGGTACACCATCCCTATCATTATTGGTGGGTTATTTGAACTGAGAAGAACAAAAGATGTTTTGAAGGAAAATACAGAACGGCTTCAAGACTGAGAAGTTCTTTTCTAAGCATCTCACTTCAATTGATAAAGGTTCTCCAACATCCTCGGTATAGGGATTTATTGGATTTACTAGACAGTCTTAGGAGTGTGGCTTTTGATTTTGCTTTGATTTGGTCTTTGTGTTGTTGGTGTCTCTTGTCCTTTAGTTGCATAGTAACTTCTTCTTTTTTTCCCTTTTGTGTTTCTTTGTCTTTGATTTTTTGCCACCTTCGAGGCGTCATTTATAGAATTGATCTTTATACAAAAAATGAGAATGCTACTTATGAACTTTTAACTAAGAATAGAATTTTACTAGACATTAACATATCTAAGATTAGAACAAATGGACAAATGTGTACCTGATATTATTATCACGGTTTGACAAGAATTTCCCCAAGATATTAATAGCAAGCACCCGTAGGCCACCACTATCTTCAATGCTCATAATTGTTCCAACGCATTCATAAAGGATGGCATTCCCTACAACTTTGTTCGACTCAATTTTTGTTGCAACCTGGACAAAGACTGCAACATGAGCAATGTATACATACATGTTATACCTTTTATAGTTAAAACTCTTACACAAGGAAAGTAGTAGTTGGACAAGATGCTTACTCTGCGTTGAATTGGCCAATTCAACGTATTCTTACAAAATTCTTTCGAAATGCAGAATTCAATAGAACAGGTCAGGATACATTGGAGAATGTTTCTCACCAATTACAAAGGTTATTGATCCAATATAGTTTTCTTTGAAGGTAAGTCGCGAAGAAGAGCCATCAATAGTCATAAAAAAGCTTATTGAAGTAGGTTAACAGAATAGAGAAGGAGAAAAAAGAAATCAATGTTTAAACTGAAAAATGCTCTACATAAATTTCATGGGACTATGTTGCATTTTGAATTTAAATAGTCCATTCAAAATCTCGTTCTGAAGGAGCGAGATCGGGATGTGAAGATCTTGTTTGGCATCCATATGATATTGATGTCTCTTTCCTTTCCCTTCTTCATTTTCTTTGCATTTTATTTTATTTTAATTTGTATTGAAAGAAGGCACTTTAACGAGATGTGCAATTCACAGAACTTTATTAATAACAATTTGAACTAATGAAATGGAGGTAAGGGAGATGTTATATAACATGTAACCTGTGCAAGAATGTCATTCATCGAATCACTGGCATCAGCATCTCCTTGGCCTAGTACATGAAGAAATCTGAGTAATCTGATTTGAAGGAAAGGATCTGCAATCCCAGAAATATCGTACTCAGGTCCATATCGACTGTTGACAACATCCTTTAGTGTCCTCACCACCACATCTATACACATCTGTAATCACAGGTAAGTATGGATCCTGTCAAAATAAGATTTGATTGGAGACCCAACAAAACGATAAACACTCATGTCTTTTGATATGAACACGTTGAAACATTCATAACAAAATCCTCAGAAAGCAATTTCCAGGAAAAAAAACCTTTCTAAAATATTCTAGGGCTTCTGCTCTGGCTGTACATAGATCTATGCAGAGCTGGATCCCAGTTATTAGAGATCCATGGTGCTTCTCTTTAAGTAAGGAAGCTGCAGTATTTACAAAATTCTCTGCTAATTCTGGAACTTTTCTGATAATTCGAATAGAGCATAATGCTGCCTGTAGAATGGAAACACGAGAATAATAAGCAGAAACAAAATCAGGAAATGCTAACAAAGTTCCATATTGTGGCAAATGAGCTTACCTTTTTTCGGATATTTGGATCTCTGAACTGTAAAAGTCTTTCAACTTCAGGTGCAAGATCGCGTGCCATTTCTGCAGAGCATATATTTCCCAAAGCACAAAGAGCTAGTCCCACTATATATTGGTTTGAGTGATTAAGATCTCTATCATTCATAAGGTTAAGTTTATTCTAAATAAATATATTCTCAATGCACATTGATAACAGACATTAGAGTAAACTTGTTAAAATAAAATGAAAATCGATCACACTGGATACTGCTTTATTGAATTTGTGACCAGCATCAAAACCTCCTGTCTTTCATCAAGAAGCAACATAAGGCCAAGATAACCTATTCGCTTGTCTGGGAATCCAGTAGATACAATTAACTTCAAACACTCCATTTGACCAAAGTGAGTGGGATAACCTAGCATATGTATAAACATAAGCTTTGCAAGATTACGGTGCCTATAATCTGGATCATTTTCCCCAATGGATGCACGGATGGAAGCACATTCTTTTCGTATAACAGACCTCTCCTCTGCCGCAGTTTTGCATGCTCGTATAGCCCTAATCATGTCCCTGCATCAGAGAGCATTTAAGTTAATTTCTGATGCCCAGCTGATCGTTTGAGCAGCACTCTCAGTTTTAAAAATTAAGCGAAGAATCAGAGAAAGATTGTTATACAACCTCAGACGCGTGCCAGACGAGAATGGATTCATAATAGGGTCCATCGTTAGAGTCCGTGGAAACTCGAGCAGATCCAGCTGCGATGCTAGAGATATAGGAATCCGAGTTACACTACAGAGTTACCGGTAACCGGCTGCTGAAATTGAGATCTGGGCAGCGGAATTTGACGATCTAAAAGAGGAATTTCAGCAGAGTTCATCAAGAGAAAGAGAGAGAGAGAATAAACTGACAATGAATTCCTCCTACGTAACATAACAGATATATATATGATTACGTTTAGAAATTATGGTTATTAACCGACAATAAGGTCGTTATTACTTTAATGAACCATTTAAAACAATATTTTTTTATAAGACATTTTCTTTTTGTCATGTCCAAAAAATAATGGGTTAATGTTTCTTTTTCTTTTATGTGTGTACAATCTATTAAGAGATAAAATAATAATCATTATCATAACTTGTTTATAACTTATTATGTATTTATCTCTGAAAAACGTTATTTGAAAACAGCTTCTTTTTACATGTTTATGATAAGTACAACCTCTTTCATAATTTGGACAAAAGGAAAAATGGTTTGAAATTTGTAATTCATAGGTCATTGAGCATATAATCAAACTCACTATGAATGTATAAAATACAAGATATTTGAAATTAAGATATACAGAGATGATCGTTTAAGTCACTTTTTTTCTAGGTCTATTCACCCATAAACAGCCATTACATAACCAGGAACATACTTCCTGGTCATCAAAACTGTAACACAAAAAGACATGATCAATATGCATTATCGAATAAAACCCGGAAGTGTTGTGTGGTTTGGATGGGTTTTGGACTTGAGGCATTAGCAAGCCCTCTAAGCATACGAATCACATCAGTAGCATCATCAAGGTAATACTTAGCCTTGCTTGGTTTTCGACCAACTGTGCACGCAAATATCTCCGGTGGAGTTGGAAACAATGGGCCAGAAACTGTATTAAGTATTCTAGCAAACATGTCTTCATCTGATCGATCATCTCCAATGCACATTACAAAGTCTGGTGGCGTCAGCCTGTCAACCATAGTTGACAGAACCTTCTCTGCAACCAATCCTTTGCTCACTCCCTGCAACATACATTAATCATTATCATGAAAAAAAATCATTACATGGTAAATTTTCTCTAGGTATTGGTTCGGTCTGTCAGATAAGAAGAGAAAAAGAAATCTTACTTGTGGTTTGACTTCAACAATATTTTGTCCCCTATTGACACTTGCAGGTTCATTTGCAAGTACATTTTCCAATTGATTCGTCAATTCTTTGGCTTGGCATGTTCCAAAATCAGGATCCGCATCTTGGTGGTGCCATACTAATGCAGTCTCTTTCGACTCTATGCTAGATCCATCTGTAGCCTCTGTGTATGATTTCATCACTGGTTCTACAAGCTCTTTCCACTCGAAGTCAGTTGAAGACGGACTGCATTCCCACTCACAGTTCTTATTCCACCTGCCAATTCAAGGAAACATCATTAAGTCAGTATTTTGTAACACAACTTATCACTTGTTAATCCAATTATCAACTCAAATTAATTCATCAAACTATAAAATGACTGAACTTGGTAATATAAGTCAAAAACGTACAAAACACAACTGATAAACTGTTCAAAATTATGTTACTACAAGGGGTAAAATAGTTTTTAAGTACTCTCCCGACATTAATTCCATATTTTATTCATATCAAGTTATATTGTACATTAGGTTTATTCAACTCTTAATTTTCAGTTTGATCAAAGACACCCTAAGCAGGGCAACTGCAAAAGAAGGAAAAAAGAGAGCAAAATGGTGGTGCGGTGACATACCTCATGAAATAACCATGCTCGGCAGCAATGCCAAGCTTCTCGCAAGGGGAAAGCCACTCACTCAACGAACTTCTTCCCCTTCCACTAACAATAAACACAGTGTTCATAGGATCATTGCTGAGAGTACTCAAGGCACTAATTACTTCAGGACTTGGACTCTTATTAATAGAGCTTTCAGGAACAATGGTACCATCATAGTCCAAAAATATTGCCCTTCTTTTGGTCTTTGTATATGTAGAGACAATGAGATCAATAGACAACTTCCTAAAGTTAGGCGAAAGAGCAATAACTCTAAAGCCAAGGCCAAGGCCGATTCCCCAGCACCGCTTTGTATAGTGTTCTTGGCATGCTCTCGTTAAATCTTGCATAAAGCTACGAGTCCAGTAAGCAACATCATGAGTAGTAATATAGTGATAATGTTTCTCATGCCGCAAGTGCTTTTCAGAATCTGGCATGGAGATTGCAGACTTCAAAGCCTCGGCCACTGAATCAATGTCCCACGGGTTAACCCTGATTGCTCCACTCAAAGATGGCGAACAACCGATGAACTCGGACACAACAAGCATACTAGTACGAGGAGAATCAGCCGATTTTATATTACCTTGGGATCCCTGTCTGCACACAGTATACTTGTACGGAACGAGGTTCAGACCATCTCTAACTGCATTGACGATACAGCAATCTGCCATGGCATAATAGGCGGTTTTCTCATAACGAGGAACATGACGGTCAATGAGAACTACTGGCTCGTAATCGGGGGAACCATAAATCTCATTGATCCTCTTCACTGCTGAATATGTCTCCTTTTTAGCTTCCTGGACGTCTTTCCCTGAACTTCTTGCAGGATTTACAATCTGAACCAAGACCAATTGGCCTTGTAAATGTGGATGCTGGTGTAAGAGATGTTCAAAGGCTAGAAGTTTTAAACTGATTCCCTTGAAGATATCCATGTCATCGACGCCAATAATCATTTTTTTTCCTTTGTACCGCTCAGTAATTTCTTTCACAGTTGCGGATGTAGAAGGAAGATTCATCACAGTTTCGAGTTGACCCATATGAATACCAACAGGTAGGATTTTAATGTAAACAGTACGACCGAAATAGTCAAGACCGATATGTCCTCGTTTGGATTCATAGTTGAGGCCCAACATCCTACTGCAGCATGACAGGAAGTGACGTGCGTAATCAAACGTTTGAAACCCAATTAGATCGCAATTCAGCAATCCTTTCAGAACTTCATCGCGGACAGGTAAGGTGCGGTATATCTCAGATGAAGGGAAAGGACTGTGAAGGAAGAAACCAATCTTAACACGATGGTAGCTCTTACGCAGGAATGTAGGAAGAACCATAAGGTGATAATCTTGAAGCCAAACGTAATCATCTTCTGGGTTAATAATTTCCATAACTTTGTCTGCAAATATTTTATTAGCAGATACATAAGCTTGCCAATGTTGACGGTTAAAGCGTTCGCCGTGATCTGGACACATGGGCAGCATGTAATGAAATAGAGGCCATAGCTGCTGTTTGCAGAAACCGTGATAGAACTTTTTATAAAGGTCGTGAGGAAGGAAAGTTGGCACACAATTGAAATTGTCTAGAAGTATCTGAGCAACTTCGTCGTGTTCACTTGCATCTACTTCTACCTTGAGAGAACCTACGTATATGACCTCAGTCCCAGGTGGAAAACCATCCTTCATTTGTAACAGAAGAGAGTCTTCATCCCAACTGAAATACCATTTGGAAGTTTCAACATCTTTGTGTACTTGCAAAGGCAGCATATTTCCCACAATAATCTTTCGCTCGCGGCATGATGACATTGTGGTGTCTGAATCGTCCTCTAGATCAGAGATGATGCCAGGAACAGTCATCACCTTAGGAAGAGTTCGAGGAGTCTGGGGAACATTCATGAGATCCTTACAAGCCAACTCTAGGAAACTTGTGGATGATCTAAATGTCATGGCTTTTTTACTAAAGATACAACAAAGAACTACAAGAAAGACCTTGATGTATATTTATACTGCAACTGAAATAGATTCAAATCAGAAAGACAAAACGTTAGTAACATCAATCAGAAAAAGAATACACAAAAGAGGTCATTGTGCTTATCAAAAACAAAAAACTGCAGGTGACTTGATCCCAAAGAGAACACATCAATTAATTTGGCAAATTTGCTGAAATAGATGACAGTTTCATTTGGAAAATGAACTGATGATTATAGTTGTGACCAGACCCAATGAAAAACCATTAATTTATAAATACACATTTTCACTTGGTCAAAAAATGTGGCAAGATGACGTCACAATTGAATTTGACAAATAAAATGGTGGCTGGATAAGATCATAAACTGGATTATAGATTGGATCAAGCCTGACTTGCATTCAAGTGGTCTTCATTTCAACAAAAGCTGAAAAAAATATCAAATTCATTTTGGGAAGAATCAATCTAAAACAAATTTTACTGAAATCTCGGTTTAATACATTCATGCCTGTTTCTATCTATCCTTTCTACTCAAAGTCAAACTTATTGAAAATTTAGGTCCTAAAGCAGGCTTGTTCAAAAGGTGAGATTGGAACTGAAAGCTCCAGATCTAAAAATATGAACAAACACTAAACACCCATTACAGGAATTGATAATGATATCTTGAAAAAATCGAAAACCCAAAATTAATTAATCTCTAGTTCAATAGAATCACTACATCTTCATCCTCCCTCTGTACTTGACCAGAACATGTAAACAAAAAGGATGAACAGATAACTGGTCTTTCCAACAACAATAGTTGAGAGCAGAAAGAAGAGAAAAACAATTGTAAGATCAAATCAACAGGAAACACCTCGGTTGAACTCACCATAAATGGCTGATTTGGTCTGTTTCAACGAGATGAACGGTGATGATAATGACGATGAAAGCTTTCGTATTTCTGCAATTGCAACGGATGCGGAAAATGGTAAGAGGAACAAGATCAAAGCATACTATAAAGATGTTTGGATATAGTGAGAGAAGAAGAAGAAGACGAATCTCACTGTGTTAATAATAATAATAATTTTAACCCTTGGATGTATATTATCCAAATTACCCTCCCACTTTTAGATAATATATTTTTTCACTTTTTTTTAAATGACAATGTAAATGTTAGTCCAAATATAGAAAGATAATTTTATTCCTTTATTAACAACACATTCCTATTTTTCTTAGTATATTTTATTTATTTTATCCAAATCTTGAACTATCTGTTCCAAGTGCATGTAAGGACAAGAATGTAAATTTAATAGGTTGTATGACCGAAATCATGACTAGTGTTCACATAGACAGCTAATTGGTGGTGTTGTTGGTGTGGTGGATAAAAGATAAGAATTGATTTAGTCTTATTAAAATATATTATCCACTAAATATTAATTTAATTATCCTCTCTTTTATTTATTTATTTATTAAGGTTTAGTTAACCAGTAGTAGATAAAGTTTGGACAAGTAATTTTTTATTTCTTAAAAATCCCATGCCACTTTAGTTATTGAAATCTATAGACTACCAATTATATAAGTAAGAATTGTTGTTTTTCTAGATTTTGCTAATCAAGTATTAAAATTAAATATATATTTTTTTTTGTAATATTTGAAATAATCACTGTTAATCTCAATTATTTATAATTTATTTTTATATAAAATGAAATAGAGAACATCAAAATAATAAAAAGGATTAAATTTATAGGGGGCAGAGAACACGGGGACGGGATTACGGCGTATGCGATGTGGTCCCCACATCACCTCTTTCCTACCTGGCAAGCTCTTTCGGATAAGATTTCCCACGTTCCTATTTTTATATTTTTAATTTTACTAGACTTTCATAGCTATATGCATATTTGCCCCTATATGTAATAAAATATGATGTTTAATAATATCTTTATTAATTTGAATCTAACTAGCTGTTTTTTTATTAAATATAAATTTATGCATATCTTAATTTCATATCATAATTGTGGTCCCTTAATAGAGCTGGTTTGATTTTAGATGATTTGATTATTTATTTATTTTTATTAAATTACTTATCATTTTAATTATCAAAACACTAAATAATCCATTAGATTACTAAAATAATGATGAAAATGATATTTTAAATATAAAAATATATTTAAAAAATGTAATTTTGGGTTTAAGTTTTGCATTGAATCCAATAAAATGTTATTATCTTAACCTTCTATTATGTTTAATTATAGAATGTCATTACTCGATATATTTGTACAAAATTAACTTTTTTATTGTTCTAATTTTATATTTTTATAGTTATGTTTAAAATATTATCTATTTCATTACTATTTTTAAGTATTTTTAAGTTGGTAATTTTAATATATATATATATATATTAATTTAATCAGAATAGTTTCAAATAATTTTTTATTTTTTAACAAAATTTTGAATTTTTACTTTATTTATTTTTAAATAACAAAAGATGAAACAAATTATTGGTAAAGACAAATTTATTTATTTAAAGTGATGTGTAGCTTAAATATAAGATTAAGGATAAGATAAAATAGTTTGGTTTCTTTTTTAAATAAAAAAATAGTTTGGTTTTGGGTTATTTAAATAACTTTAAAAAATAACATCATTTTATTTTCTTTCTCATTTATCAAATCATTTAATTTAAGACAAATTTATTTATTTAAAGTGATGTGTAGCTTAAATGTAAGATTAAGGATAAGAAAAAATAGTTTGTTTGTTTTTTTTAAATAAAAAATAGTTTGGTTTTGAGTTATTTAAATAACTCAAAAAAATAACATTATTTTATTTTCTCTCATTCATCAAATTATTTAATTTATTAACTAAAATATTATTATTTATCTTATTTATAAATATTAATAATTTTAAAATCTTTTTAAAATAAAAAAATTCTCTCATTCTCAAAATCATCATTTTTTTATCTTCAATTTATTTCATCGAGCCTTGAGGTCATTCTCAATACAAATAAATTTATTTACAAATGAAAAGAAGAAAAAAAGTAACGTGGCATTTATTACTAGTATGGATATAATTATAAAGTAGACAATAATATCCAAGAGGAGAGGGACGGGGGGACCTTTTTGGATTTTGTCTCCATTCTTCTCTACTTTTTTCCACGTCCCACCCAACTCCGAGGCCACGTGTCAATAGCAGAGCACCAGTCGGTCCATTTGACCCATCTTGACCGACATTCTAGGACCTTCTTCTACTACTCCCATTTATGTGGGCAATCTCTATATTTAGTTTTAAAAAACAGGGGATTTTGAGAAAATTAAAAGGTAATTTATATTTAATTTTTATAGCGGTTATGGCTAAAAATCATGCTACATTTGGTTGGTGTGACGAGTATAGGGGTATTATGGGTTTATAATAATTGATAGGATGAGGCGCGGCGGAAAGGGGGGACAAGAATTTTGTGGGACCGGATTTTATCCATTCGCCGCGTTTTACGGCTGTTTCTCAAAGAAGGCGGTTAGAATTTGGAGGCTTCGTCCCTATCCACAACCTCCTAATGGGTCCCGCTTCTATTTATCTTTTCTAAATTATGTCACCTATTCTGGAATGTTCCAAATTCACCCCTTCATCTCTCTTACGTAACATTACCACGCCTTTTCTTTTTCTTATCCTTTTATATTTAAGTCGGAATAATAATATAAATTGTGTTTAATTTAAACTGATTTGTTTGTTTCTATTTAATAATTATAATGAAATTGAATGTGTGTGTGTTTTGTTTTTTTTCGATTTCATCTTCCTAAATCGAAATAAAATTTCATGATTCTTCAAACATGATAATTTAATTCCTATAACTATAATTATACACATCCAGACAGATTTCTAATCAAAATGTTATGACTTGGAATAACGTACATTAAGAAAGAACAAGGGTTATTTTGTACCTAGCTAGGGTTAAATATTCCATTTGTTTTGCACTGAAATTTCATAAAGAAACAATGAGAAAGAAGGAAAGAGGTGCATTAATTTATATTTATTTATAATTGGTTATTGTTGTCTTCAATAATATGATACCACTTAACTATTCATACAATTTTATAAAAAAAAAAAATGAAATTTGGTCAAGATGGGAGATCAATCATTTTCTCATGGTTCAAATAGAGGAAAAAAAACATAAATTTATCTTCTCGGACTAAGCGTCTTCATGATATCAGGTGATCAAGGGTTTTAGACATTTATTTAAAAGAATAATTAATTAGTCTTATATATAATTTTCAATAAAAATATTGATTTTTTATTTTATTTATTTTGATAAAGAGTTAGTTCAAATTAATAAAAAAAAAAAAAAGTTAGATATCCAAAATTAATTGGTAATAATCGGTCCCGAGATTTGGGCTGTCCTAGCCTCGGTAGAAAAATTTTGATATACTTTTTGTTGCCCTAAGTCTAGTTTTAAAAATTATTAAAAAAAAAAATAATTTTTGGTGAAATTTGAATCATAACCACATTAAAACTTTAAATACATATTTTGAACCACCAAGCTACAACCATTTATATTTAAAATTTCAATAAATATAACTAAATATTTTAATATTTTTAACAAATGGACTGCCTTAGCCCGAGTCCGATAGCCCGAGTCCGAGTGCTTGCCGGCTTACCCAGGGCCGACCCTGGTAATAATACACTATAACATATACATAATATAAATAATTAAATAAGGAGACGCGAAATCGATAACTCTTGGACAATGTTCTTCTAGTTGGTTGAATTTGACGTAAATACAATAACTGATGTCATATTCTCTAAGCATTTTTTTATATTTGTAATGACATTTTTGGTTAATTTATAAAATAATTTATCTTTATAAAAAAATAATAATTTAGATATTAAATAATATATTAAATTTTTAAAAATTATAATTACAGTAAAGATGATCCAACAATGTTGCATTTTTTTAACCTAACTTCAAAGAGGACTCGTTTAAATTCCCATAAGGATGAGTGATGAAGCACGGAGATAAGTCGAACAAATCAATTAAACGATATACGAAAAATCTCAATCAAATATTTTAGACAGTAGTGAAAATTGTCTTCGCCCGTGAGTTGGTAAGCAACGGTGAAAAAAATTATATCAAGTATAACTAATCATTTACAATTATGGTCAAAATAATGAGAATTCAATTAAACAGATGAGAAATAACTTCAGATCTAAAAGTTGCATTCAATCTTTTTTTCTAAG
Organism: Impatiens glandulifera; assembly: GCF_907164915.1. NCBI lineage: Eukaryota > Viridiplantae > Streptophyta > Magnoliopsida > Ericales > Balsaminaceae > Impatiens > Impatiens glandulifera. Next base: position 61,951,648 of record NC_061863.1, read on the forward strand.
AATACGATGGACACATACTTGAAAAAAAATCACTAGAACAATCCACAAATATAAGTAGCAAACGATCCACCAAAAGTTAATAATATTATTCGAATAACGACAAATCCATTGCGGTTAAACATAATACCAAATTGAACATAATATAATGTTAACTCAAATCTAAGTAAAAATAAAATGAGACAACCTTTGTTTTTTTTTGTTTGAAAGAAAGAAAGAATGATACTTAACCAAATGTAGAAATTATGGGATTGCTTTTATATAAAATAGATTTTAGCATAGATGCTGTCTCTCTCTCTCTATACACATATTTCATCAATAAAAAAATTTATTTATTTGGTTGTAATTTTTTTTTCTTAATGTTATTAATTATTTGTCTTAATTCTATTGTATTTTTTAAAAAGAATTTTTTAAAATATGTGCTTTTTGATTTGTTAGTTTCTGGTAACCTAATATTAGGGTGGTAAACGAGCCGAGTTGAGTTGAACAGTTTCAAACTCGAGCTCGACTCGTGTAGCTCGATTAAAACTTTTATATTAAAGCTCGAGCTCGACCAATTATGTATTTAATTGGGTTCACGAATTGTTCGAACTCGGTTCATTTACGACCTAGAAGAAGACTTTACGTTAGTTGAAGAACACTACATTTTTTAGAGTTATTAAATAATAATTTATTAATAAATATTAAACGATGTTTTAAACGAAACTTTTAAACGAATATATTTATGAGTCCATAAATGAGTCACCAAACGAAAATATTCGTGAGCCCAATAACGAGTCTCTAAATTCAAATAGTCAAAATCGAAAATTTACTTAAAATCGATTGTAGTCGTAAACTTATAAAATTGAGAATTTACTTACCATCGTAAGAATTTAATTAAAAAATGTTAGTTATATATTATTATTATTTATATATAATTAGGAATTTTATATATTGACAATTTTATTAATATATATCTAAATATAAAATTAATTAAAATATAATAATAAGTAAATTACATCCTAACATAACATTAATGTTATATTTACAAAATTAATTATATTAATTTATTTATTTGAATAAATAATATTTTTTTCATTTTATTTTTCATGTAATATCGTATAAAATCGTAATTATTTAAAAACACATAAAATCGTGAACTTAAAATTAACGAACAAGTTCAAACAAATTTTTTATTATGCCTAAATATAAACGAGCAACTCTACTCCTTTACTCATTTGTATTCCTCCCTAAAATATACCTAACTCACTTTTTACATAATACATATATTAATTACTTCGGTCCTTAATTATGATATGATATTGTAGTTGCCATATGCAATCTGCAGTTACACATGGCAAACAAATTATAAGGATACCTTCTTCTACAAGTAAAGTAAATGAATTAATAGTACCTACTTTAATTAATTAGTGTGTTTCACATATTTGTCACGTTCACTACCTAATTTTTCTGCCGGGCCATGCCGTTTCTATATTTATTACCTAGTGAAAATGAGCTGTAATCATATTGGAATGGATTCGATCCAAAGGCTAGGATGGGTCACCGGGGGTGTACCAATACAAATTTATTGTTTTCTAAAATGGTAAATAATTTGTTTGTATGTTTTTTTTTTTATAATGTACAGATAATATTAACATAAAAAAATGTTGGTCAAAGTAGAAATTTAAGGTTAAAGTAGGGATTTAGGGTTAAAATTTTATTGGACTAGAAACTGACAATAAAAAATAGTGAATGATGGGCGCACTCAAATAATATGGTTTAGGGTTAAAAGATTGAAAAACTGTGAAATATAATTAAGAAAAATGATAAACTTAGCGAAAATTTCAAAAAAAATAAGTACACAAATCGACGCGGCATGCCATGTGGGTAGGATATAAAATTTTAAAAATGTCCCGAAATACCCGTGAATATGGGAGAGAAAATTAAAAATGTCTCGAAACGCTAATTTTGTGTCCCGAAACGCACGTGGATAGAGGAGAGAAAATAAAAATGTTCTGAAACGGCCATTTCGGGATATAAAATATATATATATGTCCCGAAATTACCGTTTTGGGACCCAAAATGAGCGTTTCGGGACTTGGGGGCAACATGACAGGCCATGTCGGATTCGTGGACTTATTTTCGCTGAGTTTATAATCATTCTTCTATAATTAATTAATTATATAACTAATATTTATATATATAAAATATAAAATATAAATAGTTAATATATTATAATAAAGAAGAAAAAAATAAAATATATATATATATATATTATATATAATATATAATATATAATATATATTTAATATAATATAATATATAATTAACAATACTATTATATATTAAAAAAAAAGGACAACTGAAACTTAGGTTGCCTTAACACATTACCTCCTGCCTACATATGTCAACTGAATTCCTTTTTTTGTGGAGTCTTTGAAGACATAAGATAAAAGTGAGATTAACCTTTAAAAAAACAAAGATATTTGTCATGAGTCTCATGACTCATCATTTTAATACAATCAATAATATAAGAAGAGACTTGTTTTATTCAGAGACGGGCTGTGGGGTTAAAGCCCAGCCCAGTCAATTTTTTATTTTTTATAATATATATTCAGGGACCTTATAGTCAATTAATTGCCATAATTTTGAACAATGTAACAACATCTTCAATACTTTGTAACAAAGGTATTAAATATTGTGTTGATTTTGGTTCATGTAGTGTGAATCTTGGGTGAACTATATTTTCCTCACTTTGGTAATTTGAAACTTATAACAAGTAATGTCCTAATTTTTTTGTAATGATTTGGTTATTCACCTAGATCTTCTAAATATTGAGACTAATGAAATAATTTATTCTTTCAAAAATAGAACATCCTCAATTTCTTCTTATTTGATACTCCAAAATTTAATAAAACATGATATTTGACTTTTGTGAGAGTGATATGATAAAATATAAATAGCTAGTCGATTGATTGGGCTTAATGTTTTCCTTACCTAAACTACCAAACCCAAATAATAGAAAGACATGACCATCAAAATAAAATCAAATATATTTGTCTGTTTCCTTTTTTTTAAACCAACAGGCTTATATTTATTTATTTAGTTGTTTACCAAGAGACAGTTGAGAAAAAAAAAATGAAAAAAGGAAGTCCTAGGAGGTAGTTGAGAAAAGAAAAGATGAAAAATTAGTATTGGCGAGCGACCTCATCTTTATTATATTATTTATTTATATAATTTTGTTATAATTTAATATATTATTTATTTCAATACCTTATAACAGTAACTCTGGCAAAAGAAATCAAGCCAAACAAAGTTAGAAATCCGATAAAATATAACTTGATAAAAATAAACCCAAAACTTCCTTATATTCAAATTTTATTGTAAATTCAAGTCAATCATAAAACTTCCTTATTTATATTTCACAAAATATATTATATTATATTATATTATATTATATTATATTATGAGTTTAATAATATAATATAATATAATATAATATATATGGACCTTTTTTAAAAAATATATATAATATATTAATATTTAAATATTTACAATAGATGAAAAGTAATAATTTTAAATTCATCAATTAATAAAGATTTTCAAATTAGATAGTCTTCTCTCTTTTTTATTTGGTATATGTCATTTGCCATAAGAAGGCCTTATTTATTTATATAATGTTGTTACAATTTAATATATTATTTATTTCAATAAATTGTAATAAAGTAATAAAATAAATGAAGACAAAATTATCATAAAAATTAGTATAGAAAGTTCCCAACTCCAACTCTAAATTTCAAAATGTCTTATGAGGTTTGCATGCATGTACTGTGTAAGTTTTTGGTTTTTGCTCATTTCAAAATTTCACACTTTTAATTGGCATAACTAAGGGAGTCTTCAGATGTATGCATGGATGAACCTTATTTTTTTTTTTCAACTTACAACCAATTTCATGAATTATTTGATCAAAAATTGATACTATGTGAATGAAGTAAAGATGAATTGTAACCGTCCATAAAACGAGACATAACAAACCAGAAACTCTTACATATATAAAAAGAAACTTGTGAATCAACAACAAAAACATCAAATTAGTCATCAAAAAGAAAACCAAAAAGGTCACCTCACAACACCAAAGAAGTGAATTCTTTCCGGCCATCACAATTTATTCCACAATGAAATTTTTACATAGTACTTATAACTTGTCTCTTCTTTTGTGAAAGTATTCTGTAAACATCACGACTTGTCTCTTGTTTTGTGCATGCATGCATGTCTTTTTTTACTTCTTTTCTCTCAACGTTCTAAAAAGTATTTCCGATGAACAACATTATGGACATTAGTGAATCATATCCGTCTCTTCATTTCATGAAATGAACATCTCATCATGGACCATGGTGTGAACAATTCTCCCTTTTCATATGGCATATTTTCAGAAGTTATTTAGATGACTTTGTCTTCCTCATGAATAGGATTGTCACCACCAGTTTATCAAATATTATTTTCATTCACATTTGATACATTTTCATTTTTCTATTATATATAAATTAAATAATATATTGCAACTCATGGATAATAGCGGTTGAAGAGTTCATATGGACCATAAATATCAAAACATATGGATAAAGTGGGTGGGTGCAATAATATGAAACAGAGTAGGTAAGAAAAATAAAAATTCCAATTTGTAATAATCATACCTAGCTATCAATATCATCATCTACTGATTATAATAATGCTACGTCTCTCTTTCGAAATTATAAAATAACAATAATAGTATGAATATGAAAATGAATAACCAATATTAAAATAGAAATATCCATGTCCTTTAACTTCTTGCATCATCAATTATCAGTATCTGGTTGGGAATTCGCATTTTCCAAACCCTGTTAAGACAACATAACATATTTATTAATATTAATAATAATAATAATAATAAAAAGGAGAAAATGATGACGGTTACTTACTTGGAGGTTGGGTGACCAAGTAACCTGCCCCACCAAAATCACACGTGCCAGTGGCACGTGACTTAAGCTGATAGTAGCTATTGAAGGCATAGGAAGCGTGGGCCTCAGTTGTATTAGGATTAAAACAAGCAGCTCCTTCCTCGATCACACTACAGTCTGCACCCCCTTCACCACAAGCGTAATCTAGCGCCTCCTGCAACTTCTTTTCACCCACGTTCACGTTAGCAACGCACCACGTTTCACCCGATGATGTCGGCGCAGCCGCAGGTGCCGGAATCTGTGTCTTTGACGTCGTGCTTCCGTTTGCATTACTCTGTCCCTTCAACTCAGCCAATGTCAGAGGCACATCGTACACTCTTTCTTTGTTCGGATAAAACAGCCCATAATTACGCTCAGAAATCGGACCGTTCTTCTGATCCTCGTTGAACAAAGCAAACAAATACACGTTCAACGGCTCGTTAGGCCTCCGGGGACTCCCTCCTCCGGTCAGGACGCGACGTACGAGATTTCCAATATATGCAGCCGCGTTTTCTTTCCCTGCCCCTGTCTCGTTCTCGTCTCCCTTCGAAGGCCATCCTGTTTCGGAGACAACAATCTTTACGTCGTTGAACTGGAGAGCATCCATGGCGGCGTATACTGCGTCGATTTGGGCGTCGAACAGACTCTTGTAACGTAGGCCGTTGCCGGAGTCTACGACTCCGGCGTTATCCTTAAACAGGGCGTAATCGAGAGAGATGGTGTTGGAATTGTCTTTATACGCAAAGAAAGGATAGACATTAACCATGAGGGATGAATTTGTTTGTTTGAGGAAACTGAGCATGGGTTTGATAACCGATTCGATGAGTTCGGGTTTGAATGAACCGGAAGAGGATGGGTATGAGCTGGCGAGGGCGGAGAGAGCGATGGGAGAAGAGATCTTGATGGAAGTATCGAGACCGAGTTTAACAAGAGAAGAATGGATGTTATTCATGGCGGGAACTAGGAATTGAGTTGTGTTTTGTGGATCGACAAAGACTTCATTACCGACTGCGATTGCTTCTATGATTTGTTTGTAGGGAAGGATGTTGGATTGAACCCAGTTGTCGGTGAATGAAGTGTTGGGTGCGGCTGCGGAGGAGAGAAGCTGGTTGGGAAGACTGACGACGAAAGAGATACCGGCGGTTGAGAAGGCGGAGAGAACGCTGGAGTCTGTGTCAAAGAGTTTGGCTTTGGTGAGGCCATGAGATTTGAGAAGCTGGGCAACTTGAGATGGGGGAGGTAGATTGTCGGCTATTCGGCCGTAGTTGACAGCGACGGAGGCGGCGACGGAGTCGGAAAGAGCTAGCCGGAAACAGATGAAAAGAAGAACAAGGGAGAATCTAAGAGAGGTTGCCATGGTTGATCAAAATACAGAGAAGATGGAAGATGGAAGATGGAAATCTCTAACCAACCATATACAATATATAGACAAAAATTTGTGTAAATATTTATTTTTGTAAAAATATTATGTCGTGGGAAAAGGGGATTAAAAATGGGGCTTGTGGGAATTGGGCCGTGAGGTGTGGGTTAGTGGGTGGACGAACATAGCGGAGTGGTTGACCTTCTCTCCTCTATTTTTTTCATATGTAATTAATTTTCATTAAATTCAATTGAAATATAATAATATAAAATAAGATAAGATATACTCAAATCAAATTAATATAACCCACATAATCCATTCCAAATTGCATTTTTTATTTTATTTTATATTATATTTTTATTTTATTTTTGGTCTTATCTATTACTATATTTAAACATATTTAGATCCGGTATTTTTACTATTTTTCCGACTTTTACCCTATGATAGTGCTATTCAAAATGAGTTATCATAAAATATATTTATGGTATAAGAATTATATATCTTTTAATATGAGTCTAATATGGATACAAAATACCAATAAATGTATTTGTTATTCTTTTACTTAATTAATAAGTAATTTAGCACCATTCTATTTAAAAAATATTATATATCATTATTATTATTATTATTTTATTTTAAGGATATTCATGTTATTATAATCGGTTTAATATAGAGTATATTATTTAATATAGAGTATATTATACATTATAATCGGTTTAATATAGAGTATATTATAATATTTCAGAAATGATATAATTATGAAAGGACGCATGTGAACAATAAGAGCTGCATAATGTGAACATTTTTATATGGTTAAAGTTTCAGTTAATTTTGTTATTTTATTTGTTATTTTAAGGGTGCAAGTTATTGTTTTTTATATTTGTAAATTTGATTGTTTGTCAATAAATGATAAGTTGTGTAAAACTTTGAATTTTGGAAACTAATACGTAGCGTGTAACTCCCACTAGTAATATATAAAAATCCAAGAAAAAAATTACGGTTAAAAATATAACTTTATAATTTAATTTAATATTTTTTTATTTAATAATTAAGAAAATAAAAATATTAAAAAAATTATCAAACCAATTCATTTAAGTTTTTTATATTTCTTTTTATATATAATAATTTTGATTATTTAATAACCAAATTCGATGATGTATTTTAAACATTCGATAACATTTTTAGGCATAAACCCTTAAGTATCATCAAAGTTTGTGTTACTCAAGTCAACATTCCCTCCATTGACAAACCTTAGTTTTTATCACCAATATTTGCATTAGTCAAGCCAACATTTTCTCCATAAACAAACTTTTAGGTTTTTTTCACCAATGTTTGCGTTACTCAAGCTAACATTCTCACTTTCGTTTCAACTACCAAGGTCCGCGCACTCACATACAATAATTACTTCTTTTGTAAGGGTCTTTAGTCACTAGTATGAAATGTTAACACTTTAACCGCTAGACCACTTATGATTGTTAAAATAATTTTATAATTTTGTGTATACAAATATATTTTGACCACTTTCAATTGATACCGGTCTATTATCTATCGGAAAAACACATCTTAATTACACTTTAAAAAATTAAGCATCAATATATATATATATATATATATATATATATATAGTTAGTTAGTTAAAAAATTGAACTTATATGGTTAAAATGTTCTGCGTTCATCTAATTTGGTGTTGAATTTAAAATATAAAGTGTTATTAGCTTAGTTGGTTAAATGGTTATATTTATTTGTTTGGTTGCAATTTCGAAACATACTTATAACATTTTTAGTTTTATTTTTAACCATTTTAAGTTTATGGGCGGGTCAACCCACAATCCGACCCAAGTATCTATTTACTCTCACATATATATCCAAATTAACCACAGTTCTCGACCCGACAATCCGACACTTTAAAAATTAAACATTATATATATATATAGATTTTACAACACTTTTACTTTAATTTAATTTAAAGTGTTTTAAATGAAAATAAAACTCGTAAATTTTAATATTTTAGTAGACACGATTCTCTCATTTGAATTACTTATAATTTATTTATTTTATAAAAAAAATATTATTTTAAGAAAAATATAATATTATATCATAAATTCTTACCATAAGTGACAAGTTACCTAATATTTTTTTAATTTAAAAGACAAACCTACCCTTAAGCCCACCTAAATTGTAAATTGTATTAGGGTAAATAGCCACTTTGAGCACATTTTATTTAAAAAAAAATTATCATTAAAAAAAAATCATATATGATTTGGAAATTTTTTAATTGTTTAGATAGATATTACATAAATAATTTTATCTTTTTGATAAATAATAAAATTATTTAAATAAGGGATAATTTAATATTTCATTTAATAAATATAATAATTTGATTAGTTATAAAAAAAGAGCTGCCATAGTTATATTTTGGGTAAAATCCCAAAATAATTTATGAACAAGTCATTTATCACTTCATACATTTAATAATTCTTTTTATATTTTTATTTATTTATTTAAAATGAATTTATCATGATATGATATGATAGAGATAGAGAAAAGATTAGGGGTATTTTTATCCTTAGGCGAATAGAAAGAAAAAAAACTAATTCTTTTAAAAATCTAATCAAACAAGTGTTTTTATAGAAAAGATCAGTAAAAACTAAAAAATTAGAGATCAAACGAGCTCATGTATCATTATCATTATACGATTATGTAAGTTTAGTTTGATCCGTAAAGACAGTAACTATTGGGTGTTTGATTCAACTTGTTTATTTTTATATTATTTATTTGTTTATTTATAATAATATTTAATATTATATTTTTATATGATGTTATTTATTTTGTATTAACTTAATTTCAAAATTAATAAATTATTTAAATTATTTTTTTTTTAAAATAATTACATGAATATATTATTTTTTTATAAGTTTTATTAATATATATTTTTAATTTTTTTTTAAATCCTTATTAAACAAAAATAGTATGTTTAAAAATTATTAAATAAAATTAAAAAAATTACGTATAAAAATTTATTTAGTACTGTTTGCTTTTTAAGATTTTGTTTAATAATATATGTTATTTGTATTTTATTTATTTATTTACTTAAATATCTCTTTTTATTTAAATTTTAAATTTAATAAAAATAAAGAAGTTTAGTAATTTAATTGATTAATTAATAGATTTAAAATGTGATAATATATATATATATATATATAAGTTTGAAAATAGTTTTACATTTTTATTATCATTTATTTATATTCATTTTTAAAATAAACAAATTAAATTATTTATTTACTTTTTAGTATTTTTTATATACTGGACTTGTCTATTTTATATTTAATTTATTTATTAAAAAAATTATAAAATTTAATCAATTAATATATAATACTTAGAAAGTTTAAATTGGGATCATTTGAATTTTGAATATCTTCTTTTAAAATATAATATAGACAACTTACTTTTAAATTTATAAACAAACATAATTATCTTTTAACGTTAATTTAATATCTAAGTGATATCATTATAAATGAAAAATAAAAAAAATACAAATAACTAATTTCAGTATTTTTTAAACATATATGAAAGAAAACAGTTGCGGTATATAATATATATCATACTCTCCTCTGTCAAGTTGAGAGCATATGAATGTGATATGCTTGAATTGAATGTATTTTTGCAACATAGTTTTCCAAATAAAATGACTCACGGTTCAATCTTGGGTTAGAGCAGAAGAGATTTGGCTTTTGGGTTAAAGTGTTATCTTCAATTATCTTTCCCTTCACTGCATTCTTGATAACATTATCGACTGAACAATTCTCTGTAGTTCTTTTCCCATCTTTTTGTCTATTTTTTTCCTTCAAATCTTCTAGCTTTCGTCTAGTTCATGTCTATATTGTCAGATTCATCGATAAATGATTGTAGAGACATCGAGTTCTTTGGCGATTGAAAATTTGGTTCAGGCTGAGAATTGTGTTCTCTGTCGCTCAAAATAGATTCCTCCGTTATAGTTTTGGAAGAAGTTTGGTAATCTTGCTTTTAATTTCTTCATCAGCTACTATATGAGGAGAAGAATAATAATCTTTGTTTATATGCTCTCTCATTGATGGTCTGATTACTCTTATTAAACCCACCAAAAATTTGAATCCTTAATTAGTTACCTCATGCCTAAACAAAGAATACTAAAATTGTACCTCTGAAAATCCTCACCCTAAAATCCCCAAACTATTTTGGATCAAATTTTAGAGAAAAAAAAATTATGGTGGGAACTTGTCCCAATTACATTATACTCAGAGTTAGAATGCTAAAATTATATCAGTTGCAATTTGCAAACACGAGTTTAATATAAAAAAAAAAATACTTTTATGTATTTTAATATATGTTTATAAAACTTTTTTAAATGAACTTCAATATATATAATCTTCAGAATATATATATATATTACATTTCAACTTATCAACCCAAAACTTTATTACTCTCTTATTCTTTCACTTTTTAGGAAATTACAAATTCTAATATCTAGTTTTACATTTGAATTTATAAATATTGATTTCAAATCCAATATTTATTATTAATAGTTTCACAAATTAATAATAACCCAATTGTTTAGCTTTAATTTGATTATAATTTAAGAATTAAGATAATAATTATATTAGTTCGTTCCTAACAGCGAGCTGATGATTGAGTCCACTATATCAAGATGTTTTAGTTTTGGTTGTGTAAGATTAAAAAACATTTAATATATAATAATTTTCATTAATAAAGATATATTACATATAAATTTTCTTAAGTAAATATATATTAATTATTATTAATTACTGCTAATATATAATTACATAATATTATAAATTACCTTTACTAATACATATTAATATATATTAATTGATGTTAATATATAATTACATAATAGTATAAGATACTACCTGACATATTCAACAATTATTAAAAAAAACATAGTTAATATTAAGAAAAATATTTTAACAATTATATATAATCAGAAATAATAAAAATAACAGTTTATTTTTAAATTATTTTATAAGACATTGAAAAATAAACATAAACATTAAATTTAAGTAGAAGTTATGATGGACAAAATAATACTAGATTAAAAATATATATATTCAAAAATGGCACAACCACAATAAAAGTTCAAAGCTACTAGTCAATTATGCCAATATTTGTTTTATTAACACTAGCACAACAACAGGAGTACTAGTTGTATGTGTGATGTATCACGATTATATTTATTTTCCCTTTCAAATAACTAAGTTTAATTTAATAATAAAATTAAATAACTTTTCTAAAAGTTATAAAATTTTATATTAATAATCAAATATTCACTTATAATATAATATTAAATATATATAATTTAAACTATTTTGAAATAAATATACTTATTTGATCTTATATTTTAAATTTGACTTGTTATTAAAATTTTTACTAAAAAATTATAATTATTGTATTTTTCTTTAAAGGGTTTTAGGGTGACACTATAAACACATGAGATTATGTGGTTTGTTTGCAAACGTGAAGTTTACGCGTTATAATGACTAAGTTTATTTCAGTTATACATATACTTAATTAATATATATTACATACAACTTGTCAAATCAAAAGACTATATATTGGATGTAAAATTAAAATGAAAAAATATATTTAATATATTAAAAATTGAAACCCTAACAAAATTTAATAATAAAAAAATCAAAACATAAAATATTATAACTTAGAAAAAAATACTATAACAAATACACATTATTATTACTTCGAAGATAATTTTTTATAAAGTCTTAACTAATTAAAATATTATTTATTCGTATAAATACATAAAATATAATATTCACTAAATATTAATATATATTAATATTTAAATAAAAAAATATTTATAATTTTATTTTAATATTTTTAAACATTTAATAATATTTATTATTTTAATTTTATATATGGTTTAACAAAATATTATAATATTATGTTATTATTACTTAATAAAAATGATAATTAATATTATTATTTAAAATATATATATTATATTTAATTTTATGTATTAATTTTAAAAATTAATATATATTTCAACATAATTATTAGTATATAAAACAAATTAATATTAACATTGTCATTTCGTTTAAGTTAGAGTTTGGCTATCAGATTAATCAATAAAATAAAATATAAATTATTTTTTAATTTAAATATATATATGTATATATATATTATTTTGTAAATTATTGTGTTAAGATGAAAATTAATTCTAAACATATTAATTAATTTATTAAATTAAATATTTAAATAAATTATAATAAAGTTTCTAAAATAAAAAACAATTATATTAAAAAAATTCCAATAATTTAAAAAAAAGTTAAGATATTTAATTATTAAAATATACACATTTTAAATAATTTTAAATTTTATTTTACAAAAATAAAAAGTGTAATTAAATAATTTATAAATTTTGTCTATTAAGTAAGTTTTTAATTAATTTATATATATATTGTTGGGATGTATCATTTAATAAAATAAAAAAATATCCCAAATGTATTAAAACATAAAATGATTTAGGAAAAGATTATTACGGACAAGAACAAGTGATTGACTCTCAAAGAATTATTCCTAAAAACATATCATAAATATTTTTTTTACAAATTTATCAATACAATAATAACAATTCAAATAGCTAACAAGGATCACTAAAATATTAGTTGAATGTGAACAATTTGTTCTTCTACATTAATCTTTTGATGGTAAGAGAGAAAAGAAAATACCATGTGCACTTAGAAAAAAGAAATGTTTGAGAAAAAGATTTTAGGATTTCTATAATATATATTTTCATATATAAAACATATATTATAAATATTATAAAGGGAGGAGCTCAAACTGAAAATATAAAACTCGAGTTTATTACAAAATCAAATTCGGTCAAGACTAAGTTACTTGTTTAGACATTTATGTTAGACTAATCCCTTTTCTAACTCTAACTTTGAATCTCATTTGAATTTTAGTATATAAAGAAACTTAAAATAATATATATATTTTTTAAAACAATAGTTTATCTATCACACAAAATAATATATTCTAAATTTCATGACATATGCCAATATATTGAAATTATGTATTACTTGTACACTATTTCCAATACTTAACTTTATAACAAAAAAAATAAATAAAGAATGATATTAACAATTAATTAAAAATGTAATTATTCAAAAATTAATTAAAACAGCAAATTCATTGGAAAAGAAGATTTTAGTATCACTAACATATTTTTTCTTTTTATAGTGTGGTTCAAAACTCCTTAATATACCATACCATAACATATAAAGGAAAAAACAAGGAAAACCCTAAAGTAAAAGAAATTTATACATGATACACCATTCCAACTTCCAAGGTAGATGCATGAGGTAAAGTTAATGCATATGAAGGTGCCCTACAGTTTCTTCTTAAGAGATCATATCCATAATTTATAACCATTTTTTTTAAAAACCCAGATCCTTTCTTTGCCCTAACATAAGAATGCCCCAATATATATGCCACCCCGGCTTCTCTTGCTTCAGATAGATCATGCAACTCCTTTTGCGTCCCATTATCAATTTTCGGGCTCTCGGGTATCATAAACCTCACCCTCTTTCTCGGCTGCTGCTTCGGCATAATTGTCGTTGTCGATTCTATTTCCTTACTAAATCCGCCACAAGATGATGATGACGAAGACTCATCTTTCGTCTCCACTTCCTCCCTCATTTGGATTATTTCCAATTGGTTTCCTGTTGAAGCCGTCCCTACAACCATCATCCTCTTCTCATCTTGCTTCTCGTTGTTTATGTCCTCTTGATCATCCATCCTGCCAGCACCAGATCTTATGAACTCGGCTATACTGCAAACCAGGTCCGTCTCGAACTCGACATCATCCTTTCGAATATCGCGATAACCGTATCTAACATTGCACCGATAAATCCTGAATTCTCTAGGCCCAATACGGCCCACAAGAAAACGTTCTTCGTTTTTTACACGAGGAACCGGAACATACTTTATGCAAATGAATACTAGAACCTGATGGAAAGCCGGAAGGTTGGTAACGAAATGGGAGAAAATATTTGGGATCCCCGATACTAGTTCAGTGTGAATGAGGCCAATTCCTCGCACTCTTATGATACCGAGGCTGGGGCCTATGCCGAGGAGCCAGTCGACTGAGACCCGATTTTGGACGTCACATTCATACTTTTTCAACGTTCCGTAGTGCCAAACGTACATGACGAACATGAATATGAAAGCGAGTATGATTGGGACCCATGCACCTTCTAGAAACTTTATGAGGGATGCCGAGAAATAGAGAGCTTCGATCGTTCCGAAAAAGAACACAAAAGCTATCGCGAGGAAGACACTCTGGTTCCAACATAAAACAATGACGAGAGACATCAAGCATGTGGTCACCAACATGACCGTTATAACTGCCAAGCCTGATGGATAAATGGAAATTTCAATAACATGAAGAAAAAACTAGAAAAAATGATTTCATCATCTAAAAATATATATACCTGAAGCATTGCCCATACTCTTTATGTCTCTGAAACCAATAGTTACAGCCAAACACAATATCATTAAGATCCAGTTGATCTCGGGGATGTATATCTGTCCATGAACTTTGGATGAGGTATGAACAACTTTTACTCTTGGGAAGCAGCCTAGAGAAGAACATTGTTTGATTATTGAAAATGTTCCTGTAATAATGGCTTGACCCCCCACCACTGCAGCAAATATTGCTATAACAAGAACTGGCAATCTTAATTTATCTGCCACAATATTAATTTGTTAGTTCTGTTTTTCGCTACTTTTAAATAAACTGCAACTCAATTTAGCTATACCTGGAACAGAGACGTAAAATCCCACTTGATAGTCATTGTCATCAAAGTGATGTTTAGAAAGATATGCAGCTTGTCCCATATAAGCAAGAACAAGAGATGGATAAACCACGCATGTGAAAGCTAGCTGCAGAAACAAAATGTGTATACGATAGATACCCACAATTTGATTAGACATGGGAAATGCAAAAATGAGCTCTAAATTGTCAACTAACAGCTAACCATACTTCAAAATGAAAAGGGGGTTATGATAAAGCACCTTGATTGACGACTGTGAGAAATGTCCTAAATCAGCAAACATTGCCTCTGAGCCTGATATAATAGAATGAACATTAAAAGAATGGAAATTTAAAGAAGCTTGCATATAATATATTGAACTCCATATTTGGAGTGTCAATCAAAGACTATATTTGTTGTACTTACCAGTAATACATAAAAGGATCCCACCAAGGGACATCCAACCATTTCTTTGGGTTTTTCTCAAAAAAGTATACATGTAATAAGGAGAGATTGCCTTATAGACTTGAGGGTTCCAATAAAAGATGTTATATATTCCAATACCACTGATGCACACGAGCCATATTATGACCACGGGTGCAAACAGAAATCCGACCTTGTGAGTCCCATAATGTTGAAGGGAAAATAAGGCAATCAGTATGACACATGCAATTGGTACTTCTATATCTGCAACATAAAAGTTTTATGATCAAACCGTGCTGAATTTGAATCTCAATGCATCCTAGGAGTCAACCTTCCAAAGGATGATTACATAAAAGTAGACAGAAATTGTTTTAAAACGATGGCAAAAATAACTATCAAACATGCAATTATGAATTATGTCTTCTTAGACTGGTGTTGATGCTGCATATGAAATATACTAAGGTTGTGTTTCGATGATGAGAATCGTAATTAGAATTGAAGGAACTGGCATTGAATCCCAATTCAATTCTTATGTTTGGAGAAATGATGGAGCTGAAACTTATGAAATCATTTACAGTCAATTATTTCAGTTCTTTATTTGAAGAAATCAAACAAACAAAGGATTTGGAATTGGGATTGGGATTCAAATCCTGCTGAACTAATATCAAACATCTTACATTTGTGATGTTCTTTTGCCACAGCAAATTCCACTCCAGAAACAGCAGAGAAAACTGCAGCATAAATCAAACAACCATCGTCATCATCAATTGATATGAAGAAGTAAAAGAGAATAGCAAACCTGATATAGCGGGTGTAAGAACACCATCACCAATGACCATACAAGCACCAGTCAAGGCCAAAACAAGCAAGCATTTTTGCAGAACCCTATACTTCTCCAGTGTAATCTTCAACCTTGATCCAAACGAACTTGGGTCAAGGTGAGTTATGTTCTTATAGTCAGACAAATCCTCATCGGCTAACTGGCAATTTGGGAGTGAGTTGACTCTGGCATGTCTACACAACAACGAGTATAGAGCAAAAGTCCCCCCTTCACCATTATCATCGGCTTTAAGGACAATGAATACATACTTAAGAAGAGGGACCAAAGTGAGAGTCCAGAAAATGAAAGATAAAACCCCAAAAATCTCTTCATTTGTCTCTGAATGTTCGATGTCTTCAGAAAATGTGTTCCTAAAAACATACAGCGGGGACGTGCTTAGGTCTCCGTATACAACTCCAAGGCTCTGGTAAGCCAAAGTCAAAACAGTCTTCCATGATTCTTTCTACAACAAGAAGAAGAAGAATGATCAGAAACAAAAAGCATAAACAAGATCTAATTAAAGCATTGCCTCCATCTAACCTTCACTCGTTTTTTGGAAATCCCACTTTCGATTTCCATGGTTTTCAGTTCCGTCTCAGAAATTCAGATACAACCTCTTTAGAGTCAATTGAGGAGATCGAACCATGACACCGCACTGAAAACACCGTCCCCAGTAAACAACTTCAATATCAAAATTTGGCAAACCCACGAAGAAAAGAGAATAATGGGTCAATTATATCTGCTCAATAGAAACTATCGATGTGCTTCAGAGTGACAAAAGATGGAGTCTTGAATCAGTATAGAGAGAGACGAGTAGGGGTTTGTTCTGAAGTTGGTGAGAGCTTTAAAGTTTCTTTTATGTTTGGCATTTAGGGAGAAGTGGGTGAAAATTGAATAAAATAATGTTTATAATTGGGGATGATGATCTCAGTCCAGATGGGGAAATCTTAGAGACACATAAAAAGTCGTGGCGAGCAGGGCTGTGAGATCTATAGGAGACGGGGAAGAAGGAGACGACCTATATCTTTTTCTAAACCCTTTTTTTTTCACAACCCCAATTTTAAAGAGAATCAATTTATCACGGTGTAACGGAGAATCTTAAATTTCTTTATTCATTTTTTACTATGCTCTTTTTTATTTATTTATTTATTAAAGAATGTACAAATTCTTAAAAGTTTTTCTGATTTATTGCCTATTAAAGATTATTCTAATTCAATTTTACTTTATATTACATTCTTGTATAATTAATAACTCAATATGAATAACTGACATGTGAAATTATCTCAGGTTCTTATCGACGTCTGTCTAAATCTTATTTACCCATTATATTTTCAGTAATATCTGTTTCTACTGTCGAATTGTCAGAGTTCGGAGTTGGAACCAAATCAGTCGGTCTGTAACTATTTGCACCTCAGTTTAAAGCCCTGTTGGCACAGGTTGTGTACAAGTCTTTCTGTCGGTTTTCTTTTGTCCTAAAATTTGTAAATTTACTATGTTTAGAAAATTTAAAAGATTTGTGTCTACTAAAAGCTTTGAGCATTGTTATTTGTGGGGGTGGGGTGTTTAGAATTTTATTTTTAAGATTTTTACCTAAAATGTAATAATCCCATCATTTATTTAATCATTCTTTTTATTTAAAAATTCCTCAGACAAATTCTAATGGAACATTATTTAGGTTATTAAATAAATATATTCACAAATTCTGTAGATTTCAATTACACTAATAATTTATTAAAAATTAACATTACAATATTTTATTTTAATAATTTATTAAAAATAAACATTACAATATTTTTATTTTACCAAAACTAGTTAGCTTAGTTTAGAGTAAACAACTTTTTCGTTATTTTATTTTTAATTACATTCTTTTATATTATTATTACATATCACAATCTCAAAATTATAAACTAAAATCAGTATTTAATTCCTTTGTTACTACAAAAGTTACATAAGTTAAGTGTATTATCTATCTTATATTGTTTTTTCCTTTTTCACTTCTGATATTTTGTTTTAATGAAATATGTTATTATTTTTTTGAAGAATGGCTTTTTATTAGTTACAATAATCTCATTTTAGATTAAGGTCAAATATCACTATAATCCTTCTTTTTGCATTCAATAAAATATTTGTTTAATTTTTTATTAAACAAATTTCATTTAAATTGTAACTTAAATTATTTATTATCAATCCCATGATGCATAAATTGTGAATTAATTGATATGATATTTGTGTTATTAATTCTTAATTTTTATAATTGTATCTAATCTTATCAAATAAGTTCACTAATATTTTATAGGTTCACCTAATAATGTTTTTACTAATACATATTTAATTTAGTTTGGTTTGTATGCTTTAACTTAATTTGTTTTAGAATCACAAACTTATCAATTTAATATTGACATTAACTATCTTAATAAAAAAAATTATCAATAAATAATTCTAACAAGTTTTCTAATAATGAGTTTAACCAGGTTTATGTACACTTATACTTAAAATGTTCATTTATTCTGTCGTGTTTAGTTGTTCTTGTAACGATTATTTGAGGCATCATACATCAATTATAAAAATGACACTAATAATAAAATTAAAAAACAATAAAATATTTAAGACATTTTTAATACAAATAACAAAATTATATATTTTACAGCTTAAAAAAATTAATAAAGAAAACTAAGTTTATTCCTATTAATTATTGTCATTATATATTTTAATTAATAGTTTAATTTGATAAGATTTTATAATAATTTGTATTTTTTTTATAACTTAGTATTAATTTTATATCATGTTAAATTTTTGTGTAATAATCTTAACTTATAAAACAAAAATATAAATTGTTATTATTATTATTATTATTATTATATTATTGAAATACAAATACAATTACATGATAATTTGTGTTTTAATACTAAATCAAATCATTTTACAATTTCGATACAATTTTATATTTTGTGTATTAATATATTTTTTTAAAGATTATAATAAATTATTATGTTTATAAAACAAATTTCAATAGTCATAATTATATATAAAAAAAATTATAATCACTAATAAATATATATATATATATATATATATATATATATATATTTATAATGAATGAAACTAATATTATGAAATTTGAAATTAACTCAAATATCAAAAGTATATACTAAGAGATATCTCACTTAAAATTCAAGGGAAAGGGAAGGTAATTACTTACATTTGAATGAAGAAATTAATAAAATAATTATTTTTAAAATAAATTAACAATAGTTTTTTATTTTTTTGAAATATATATATATATATATATAAATGGAAAAACATCGTTTTAACAAAAACGACGAGAAAACATGACATGCTAATAACAAATAAAAATAAATAATCAAAAATTGAACTCGTAAATTTTTGATAAGAACGATTAACTTCTCAATAGACTCTAGCTTTTTTAAATAAATCTAAAAAATCATCATAATAATAGTATTATGAATGATACGCATTAGACGACTATAATCATTAAAATTTCGATGATTTATCTCTAATTAGATAGTCCACTAAAAAATAATTGAGATGGTAACCCAAATATGTAGGCCTGTCATATTAGCCGCATCAATTCAAACTTTCAAGCAACTACCTAAAATCTCGGGCATCACTCAATGAATCTTAGTAATACTCCACAAAAGACTCTATATACTAGTCACTCCTCGACAATGTAAAAGTAAGTGAGTTGTTGACTCAACTTTTCTTGACACATACGACAATGACTAGCCATAATACAATATTTTTTCATGCATATATAATATGTTATAATTCCACCATTAATAACATTTTATTTAAATAACGAGATCTTGAATAAAAAATTTGACGCTCAAAATTTTTTTAACGAATAACTTGTAGTAATGCCTCACTTGAAAACTATATATATATATATATATATATAATTATCTTTGCCAACGCAAAATAAATTAACAATAGTGTCTGAATTTATTTATTTATTTTTTAAAAAACTACACATACTTATTTTTTACATTCAATTTTTTTATATAAATAAATATTATAAATATTTAATTAAATACATAATTATTTTTTATAAATTTGAATAAATGTAGTAAAATATTTCTTTAAATAATTATATATAATAAAATTGATATATAGTTTTATTTGTAATTAATATATATATATATATATATATAATATAACTTTAAAAATATAATGTTTGGGTTAAAATATTATTTGTTTATATCTAATATATTTAAAAATAAAAGATAAAATATATTATTTTTAAAACAATACATCAAGTATTAAGATGAACATTACCCATCGATGTAATCAACCAGATGTGAAAATAAATATAAATACATATTGGATCGGTTACTTAAATTTCAATCAAATTGGAAACAAGTATATTACTATTCAGGAATAAATTATGCATTAAAAATGCAAGACACGTCATGAGGTTTGACCATGTTAATTTATTTATATCTTAAGAGAGGTTAACATTATGTGTGGTTCTTACAATTTTATGTGTTTCAGTATTAGGGATGAGAATGTAAAATGATTAAACTTATAAGTAGAGTGCATTTTAACAAAATAAAAATAAAAATATGTTTAGTTGGATATTTTGCTAGATATATAATTTTGATATAATAAGAATTAAAATGTTAAGGTTGAAAAATACTCTTCAAATATCTTAGTAATCCATTCCTTAAATAAATATATTAATATTTATAAATATAAACCCATTAATTTTAATGTTTGTAATTAACATTATAACTATTTGATTTTATTTAAAATACGAGAAAATGTATTTTTTAAAATTATTATTTACTTTGTTAAACAATTCAATTATTTTTATTTAATTGAAAGTTTTATTTTTTAATTATGTTATATCTTTTATCATGCATATTTAATATATAAATTTTATTTTAAATAAATATTATTTATTATTATTAAACTTTATTTTATATTTGTTTAATAAAGAATTTGTTTGAAGTTTTTTATTTTTTTTTGAAAAATTATATATATATATATAATAAACCTAGTGGAAGCATAACAAAAACATGACATGAAAAGATAAAAAAAAAATAGTACTCAATAAGTTATTAAGCTCGTAAATTTTCGAAAAGAATAATTAATTTCCCAATAAACTCTACTTACTTTCCTGAACGAATCTCATAAAACGTCATAATAATATAATTATGAATGATACGCAACAGACGACTACAATTATTAATAATTCGACGATCTCTCTCAAATCAGATAGTTCACTAAAAATAATTGGGACGGTAACCCAAATAAATAGGTCTACCATATCAGCCGCATCAATCTAAATTTTTAAGCAACTACCCAATTAAGACTTGTGTATCACCCAATAAATTACAAAATAATTCACAAAATACTTCACATACTACTCACCCTCGACAATGAAAAAAATAAGTGAGTTGTTGATTCAATATTTTTGTGACACATACTACTAGACATAATACAACATTTTTTCATGCATATATATCTATAAAAATTCTATCGTGAATAACATTACATTCAAAGAATGAGATTTTTGATAAAATCTTTAATTTCCAAAAAATTTACACAAAAATTATAACAAACAATTTATAACCATACCCAAAAGCTAGCTTGATTTTTAATTATATTGATATTTTGTTTGATTAATTATTTTAAAATTAGTTTACAAACATGTTAAAATATTGGACGTATAAGTTTGGATATTAAAACAAATTATTAAACCGACTCAATGTTGATACATTTAAGTAGTCAAATATATAATAAAAGTATACATTTAAGTAGTCAAATATATAATAAAAGTACGTAGTTGTATTTAAATAATGGTGGTTATAAGTTATAACATTGAAGTTTGGGCTACCGAGAATAAACTTGGTCACAAAAAGAAACTTACATTAATCTATGTAAACATATAATTTTAAAAAATAATTCTAATATTGAATTTTCAATACTATAACATTTTAACATCCATAAACTGTGTTTGTTATTAATTAGATTGTTCATATAAACTTACACCTTAGTTAAACATAACCCTAAGTCAAATTAGATACTCCAAATTATCTAGACTCAGTCAACATTTCATAGTCAGCTATGTAATAAAACTTCTTTAAGATAACATAATTAAACTTTTTGCAACTAGTATTTAGATTGTCATAATGCAATATATGTTTTAAGTGAAAATGATTTTGTTTGAATTTAATTTTAAAGAAATAATTTAATTTGATAAAATATATTTAGGTAAAAAAATATTTTTTTGATACAATTTAAATTATGTTAAAAAAATATTGATATATTATTTTTACTAAATAAATATACATTATTTTTTACCTAATGAAATCTTATGATTCCAACTAGGCATTATTATATAATCAATATGTAGATCATTAAAAAAACAATATCAAACTAGCTGTGGTTAAGGGGCAAGTAACCCAATTTTTTAAGATATATATTTAACTTCAATTAACCCAATTATTATAAATTACTAGTTGGGTTATTTTAAATCACTACAACAATTAAATCAGCTGAGAAGTTACCATTTAAAAATCACTTCATCATATATACTTTTTAAAGAGAAGAAAGATATAAGTGAACATAAATTTCATAATAAAGAGAGTATACAATCAAGTTTATACTGAAAAGAACATTTATTGATTTCTGTGACAATTCTTAAAAACATAAAATAAGTAACATATGGTCTACTACCATCCACTAATTGATAAATTAATTAATATTATTTCAAATTTAGTTGTACCTACAAAATTATAATTATAATTTAAAAACAAAAAATTACTGGTGAATCAATATTTAGAATAAATACAATTTTCTTGGTAGATCTTTTCAAAGATTTTAGATAGAAATAATTCACTTATGTTGATCAAATTTCAGGGGGGGTGAATCTAGGGTCGCAAATGAATCAAACCGTTCAGTTAAAACTCGATTTGAACTTGACTTTAACCGAGTTCGAGCTGACTCTTTTAATACTCGAGTCGAGCTCGAGTTTATATAATATTTGTTCGATGGATTGTCGAGCTTTTTCGAGCCTCATAATATATCATTTTTATTTATTTATTTAATATTAAAATTTAAAATTTAAATAATATTTTTTCTTCACTCTCTTTCTTTTCAAAGTCTATATGAAGGCTCACAATCTCAAAAGTAAAACCTAATTCCTAATGTATCTACGTGACTCTTCATCTGTTCTTCATTTGTCACTCTTTATCTCTTATTTATTCATTTTTAACATTTCTCACTATTTATTTCTTTTCTTCGGTCTTTACAATTTTTCCACTCTTTATTTATTTTTACGGTCTTTATCTTTTATTCATTCACAAAAGGGCCTACAAGTAATTAAAATTTATGTTCACTTTTACGGTAACTATTGTTTTTACTTTTTGATAATTTTGATTTCTTTTTATTTTAAAGAAATCCAGAAACAAAGAATAAAAAAATCTACGTTGATTAAGTCATTGTTATGTTTTGTTCATCCTTTTTACATGTATTAGGAGAAATTATGTTTATATATAATTTTTCATGTATTAAGAAAAATTTGTTATTATAATATAAAAAAAAACTCACTTAGACATATGAACTTGTATAATTATCTCATTTAGACGTATGTACTAATAAAAGTTCATTTAAACATATATACTATAAAAAATTAGTTCATTTAGCCTCTTTAGTAAACCATGATTAATTTTTTATTTTTTTATTTATATATTTATTTATTAAATATTAATATATTTTTTGTCTACTTCTTTTTTATATTTTTTATAAATTTTTTATAATTTTTTTATGAATATTTAATATTGATTATTTTAATTATATATATATATATATATGAACATTGATTATTAATTATTTTAAAATTGTTTGGTTCTCAATGATTAAATATAAAAATGACTTATACTTTCAACAAAAAAAAATCATTTTACACAAAAATAAATTAATTAATATTTAGATAATAATAGCAACTCATTCATCAAACATTAAAAAGAGTAATAATCAAATATTAGACAAAATAATGTTCCTTAATATTACTATAAGTCATGAATAAAAATTAAATAAAAAATTATTAATTTCAGTTTTGTTCATATTACATCAAATTCATAAATAAGTTGCTAATTTTTTTTAAAAAAAATAAGAATTTAAGATTTATGAGAAATAAAACTGACAAAAAAAAAAAGAAATAAAAAAAATAAACTAATATAAAAATAATAAAAAAATTAAGAATGAAATAAATTACCTAATTTAATTAATGTAAAAGAAAAGAGAGAAAATATATTAATATTTGATTAATAAATATATAAATATATAAATATAAAAAAATAGCTATGGTTACTAAATGATGCTAAATGAGTCAATTTTTGATAGTGCGTAAATTTAAATGTTCTTTTATTAATATATATGTCTAAGTGAGTTAGTTGTATAAATATATACGTTTAAGTGAGTTTTTTTTCTATAATATATATAAATTTCCAGTAAAATATAACTGATTTATGATAAAAAAAAATAAAACGATCAATAATATTGAAAGATATATAAAAAAATTACTATAATGTATATAATAAAATATATAATATAAAAAGTGATAACAAAAAATAATATATTATATATAATAAAAATAAATATTATGAATATAATCATTAGTTTATTATATATAATATTGAAAAAAATAAAAATAATTAATATATTATATATAATATTAAAAGAGATAAAAAAAGTTAATATTATATATAATAAAAAAATATTATATATAATATCAAAAAGATAAAAAAAAGTTAATATTATATATAATAAAAAAATATTATATATAATATTAAAAGAGATAAAGAAAAGTAATTTATATATAATAAAAGTAAATATCAAGAATATAATAGCTAATTTATTATATATAATATTAAAAAAATAATATATTATATATAATAAAAGTATATTATATATAATATTAAAAGAAATAAAAATAAATATTAATATAATATATATAATAAAAATATATTATATATAAAATTGAAATAGATAAAAAAAGAGTAATATATTATATATAATAAAAGTAAATATTAAAAATATAATAATTAGTATATTATATATAATATTTAAAAAGATAAAAGTGGTTAATATATTATATATATAGTTGTAATTTGATTGAAATTTTATATTTTATAATTTTGATTAGTAATAGTGATTTATTGTTTTGGACTATCCTATCGTTTTGAAATTTTGAATATTTATGATTGTTTTATATATTTTTTTGAAATATTATGTTTTAAATATTAAATAATTTAATATTTTAATTTTAAAAATAAATTTAGTTTGAGTTTGAGCTCGAGTTTGAAATTTTAATTTTTGTTCAAATTGTTCGAGTCTAGCCAAGTTTGTAAGTAAATAATTGAGTCAAGTTCGAACTCAAACTAATAAACTCGTTCGAGTTCGAGTATAGCTAATAAATACTAAATCGAGTTAAGTTCGATCTCACTTCAATGTGTATGAAGTTGAATAAATCTTCATTTGAAAAAAAATTATTTAGTTTTTATCATTAATTTAAATTCTTAATTTTTTAAAAATATTTTTTTCTTGTATTTGCTTAACGTAATTAAAAGAACTGCAAAATGTTATTAGAACATTAGTTAAACTGTTAATTATTTTTAATATATAAATATATATATAATGAATTTAGGATATTAAATTATAATGTATTTGATAAATAAATAAAAAATTGCTGTGAGACATGAAAAGCTTCTAGAGGATCAACTAATGGATCCAAACTTGAGTTTAATTAGGTAAGCAAGAGAATTTATACATTGCAATACCTATATACTTTCATTGACTAATACTTAAAGGTAAAAGTGCTCATAAATATACTAATTGAGTACATTTTACACATACATATGATGCAAAAAGTATATATATATATATATATATATATATATATATATATATATATATATATATATATTAATATATATAATTTGAAAATTTTAAAAAAATGTTATTATATCATTAGACCCATGCTGAAATATGATTTTGAAAATAACTCATCATCTTTTTATCTATTTTCTTATCAATCAAATTAATAAATTTATCAAACATAAAACTAAAATGATATATCTATCTTGTTTTTATTAAATATTAATACTCTTTAAAATAAAATTATATAGTACACAATTTTTTTTTTAATTATAATCAAAATTCAACAAAATTGTTTAAATAACAAAAATAAGGACCAAGTTAAAAGAGGAGGTTGCAAGGTCATTGTCAAAATAATAATAATAATAATAAATAACATATATATAAAAGAATTCACATTGATGTGTTATGTAGGTTGGGACTTGGGAGTTAAGACATGGGTTGGGCTCATCTAAAGTCAATATTATATTAATTAATAAAATCAAAATTGGTTTTGAACATCATCATCGTGATTCCACGCGTGGATGTGAACGTGGTCTTACTGGGGACTTGGGGGTGTAATTAATGCTCTAATTTAAGAAAGTCAATGGGGTATATTCTTTCATTTCTTTTTCTACTAAAAATATGCAATAAAGTATATATGTTAAATAAAGAGGTTAAGAAGAAATCACACATTTAAGGTTTAATTGTGCTTTTAAGTTTTGTACATAGGGGAGTAGACTATCAAATAATTTATTGCACATAGTTAAATAATATAAATATAAATAAATTTTGTTTTAAATTAAAAATTATTATTATTATAAATAGATTGATTTAACACAAATATTTTATTTAAAAAACAACATTTTTACTTGCTAAAATATTATACATATTTTTTAGTTTTTAATAATAATGATAAAATGCTTGGTAATAAAAAAAAAAAAAAAAAAATTATTGTGAAAAATTTATAATTTGATGCTATTGTTAACCAGTATATTTACTCTTTGTTACACTATTATTATGATGGGAGGGGAGATTTATTTGGGAAAAATGTTAAAATTGTTGGTAAATTCATTGATTTTAAAAACATTTAAGTTTATTAGTGCTAATTTTTTTTTTATGATTTTTGTTGACGAGTATTTTAATTTATTGTTATTTTTTAAATGATTAATTTTATTGTATTCCGGGTGTGATTGATGATAATTTGAACACCTTTTTTTTTTTTTTTTCCGTTAAACTTAAACAACTATAATTATAATTTATATCATATTGTATAAACTCTTTTTTAAAAAGAAATTATAATTTGACTATTTTTTATTTATGCTTTTCTTGATTTAAATTTAGTATATATAATTCCTAACTCATGTTTAAAAAAAAAATCATAATTTTATTTATTTAATAAAATAATAATTTTAAAACATGATTTTTATTTTATCCAAAGATAATTTTTTTCAAACAATATATTATTTTATTTTGTGGTTGAATGTAAAAAATTAATATAACTTCACACACTAAATTCTACTTAAACTTGGGTGTTTTAAATAAAAATGGTGACATTTATATTTTTTAAATCACTTAAATTATACCTTGTAATTGAATCCAACTAATTGAAACAAATAAAATTATTCACTTTTTATTTAATAATTTAAAATTAATAATTATAATAATAATTATCAAAATGAAAATAAAAAATATAGTAACTTAAATCTTCATATTATTATTATATATATATATATATATATATATATATATATATATATATATATATATATATATATATATATATATATATATATATATATTAATGGCATTGTAAATATAAAAAAAGGGGATTATAAATATATAATTAAGGGTGATATGTATGGTATACTTTATTTAAAATTTTGGTATACAAAAAATTTATACTTTTATCCTACCTTGATTCCGTATATTTTAATTTTTGTATACAAAAAATTCATACATTTATCTTACATTGATTTCGGTATACCTTAATTTATCAAAGGTATCGGTATTATACTTTTGATACCTAGAAAAAATCGATTTCTATATCGAATATATAAAATAATATTTCACTATAATTATATTTTGATATTATTAAAAAAATATATACTTTTATAATTAAATTAATATCAAATTTATTTAATTATTTTCTTAAATATTATATATATTATATATTTTTTAATTTATAAATACTATTTCGGTATATCTTAATATATCAAATTTGTTAAAATCTCATATTTTTATCGTACCAATAATTTCGGTATCGGTGTCATACCTTACTTTTTTTCCAGTATATATCTTAAAAATCGACATTTTTAATATATCACGATACAGTAATTTCGATATATCTATAATATCGGTTAATTTTACCCTAGTATAATTAATATATTATTAATTTTTTATTATACTTAACACAACTTTGTTTATATAATTCTTAGTCAACAACAAGACAAAACTGTCTAAATAATTAGTTTCATTTGGATCAATTTATCGGGACATACTAACATACACCCATATTCTCGTTCACACGTTTAGCCACAACCTATCAAACATCAAACAGAAATCTTTCTATATATTAAATTATGAACTCCATAAATAATTCAAAATGAAGTAATTTTATTTAATAATTTTAAATTTAATTTTTATTAAAAATAAATTGTGTATTTCTTAAAATGGATTATCTGAAAAGACAGTAGCTAGACTATCAAACGAGAAAGTTATTATCCACCCTCGGGATTCATCCTGTGGGTAGTAATTTTCTATGCTATATATACGGGTGAGTTTATTTTATTTTTATCAAAAATATTTATGATGTTTTATATTAATTAAGTATATTCTAAATAATTTATGAGAATTGATCTCATAACTCAAAATCAACCATTTTTTTATGAGTTTCGATTCCACCAAATAAAAAAGTGTGTTAAATGGAGTACGTCATTCTTAAATTTAAAAACAAATATATTTATATATAGTTAAAAAATAAATATTTATCAGTGATTATTAAGAAGTTCGCCTGTTCCCAATGAATATTAATATGCTGCATGCATCAGGGCCATCTTTGGCTTTTTTCTTTTTTTTTATTTAAATAAAATTATTTTTTTAATTAAACACTTTTAATAATTAAATTATTAATTTTATTAATCAAAATACTAAAATATATTTTATTTTAAATTATTAATTTTATTTATATATATTAATATTTTTTTAAGTCTTTTTACTAAAAATAATCATTACATTCTCAAAATCATCACTCATAATTAAATTTTTCCTCATCTAGATTGTTTTTTAAAAACTCAATCCAAACGAGGCCGGCCATGACAGAATGGTTTCAGTCGGTCACTGTTGTATTAATGTTTTGTTATATTGATTGCCCATTAAAGTTGTTGTTTTTCAAAAAAAATAAAAGGAAAATAGTTCATAGATAAAATTAAAAAAAAAAGTTATATATATATATATATGAACCTCTTTAACTCCAATACTTTGACATCTTTCATATATCACACTCAAAATTAATTAGATGTAACGTGAAATAGATCGCAAAAGAATGGGTAATGGATTTCCCATCATATATAATTTATAAGACTGTAACATTATTTGACTCCTACTTACAGTAGAATTCTCACCACCATAATTTTGTTTTTGTTCAAGGCAGTTTTTCATTTTAACTAACTCATTTTTTAATTATAATTTGATACTTTAATTAATTATTAATGTAGATCAATTTTATATATTTAATTTTTTATATGTTTAATTCTTTTTTATTCCGTATTTTTCTTACCTATCATAAATATATAATAATAAACCACATTGATAAATAAAAAGTAAAAATATAATAAAATAATTTTATTAAAATAAAACACAAAGTAGTAAAATTAAAAAATAATAATACGTTACAAGCTATGAAATTCGATCTACTTTATATGTAGATTACTAAATGAATATATAAATTATTGATTTATAATTGATAAAATATTAGAATTCAAATGTTGATAAATAAATATATATATATATATATTATTAAAAAAAAGATAAAAGGTCTGTCTAAAAATGAATATTTTGAAAATAATTTTTAAGTCTAAAAAAGAATTTTTTGGTTGAAAATGAATTTATTATTTCATGTGACACTTACTACGGAGTTAGAATTTGAAATTTATTCGAACTAAAAAATTCACCAAATCAATTCATGCTAAAATATAATAATATCAAAAAATAAAATAAAATTTTTATTGTCATATATATTAAATATTTTAAGCTAAAAGTACTACTGTCCGAATAGTTGTATGGATTTAGTTTTGAGTTCAGAATGAGATTTAATTTTGAGTTAGAGATTACTTAAATGGCAATTTTAGTTGAATAATAATTATATGAATCAATCAAATAAATTTTTAAGAAATCTTATGGGCTTTCAGTATATAATTAAGTTAATTTAAGCAATCAACAAAATAAAATATGTTTTGACACTTAATAATATTTAATTTGTCCCGTTCAATAGATATTATTATTTTATGTTTTTGCTTGCTAGGAGTCTATTCACGAATTGGTTGGTACTTGGTAAGACTATTCTATCATCCGATGGAGTTGTTGGCTTCTTATCAACCTCCCAATAAAATCTTAATTTATTAATTAGGATTTCAATTCCATCATAATTAGTCTATATATCTTGATTTATATATTAGGACTATAAATGAAATTATTGAATAAGTTAAGTAACACACGTTTATAAACAAACATATATCATGAATTAAATTAAATGAATTGTCATGTCAACATGGTGAAAGTTGATATATATTGATGAAACTTATAAGGATTTAGAATATTATAAGGAGTATACATTAATTATACAAATGGGGTGATTGTAGATTAATTTATATTTATTTTTTTTTGCAAGAAATTAAAAAACATTTAAAAAAGATCGAAATTAACATTTTCTCATTTAAAACACTGTAAGTTGAAGTGGATAAAAAAAATAAAATATGATATGATTATAATGTCAACCTATTTTAAAAAATAAATTTTAGTTTTAACTTTTTTCTTTTTTTTAACAAATCTATAATTAACTGAACGATTCTGTAATTAAAATATTTCAACCATCATATCATTTTAATTTAAAATTTCACAACATAACTAATAAAGACAAATTAAATAAAATTGGTCTATGTGGCAAACAAAATAAGGTCTACTACCTTTGAAAATTTTGGATTACGTGGCTAAGAGTTGGCCAAAAAATACTAACCGATTAAAATAGTTCATATAAAAATTAAGATTCAGTAGTTGAATAACTTATATATACAAAAAATAAAATGTGGTGGGTTTCAAATTATTGATGATTCTTTGAGGGCTTGTTTATGGTTCACTCACTCAAAATCATCCTTTATCCTTAAATTAATAATTGGGATTATTTTATACTCTTTTTCCATTTAAAAATAAATAAGCTGACATATACTTTTATTTTTGGGTTAAAGCATATATCTAATTAAACACTAAATTGGGCATATATATATATATATAAATGATGATATATACTAAAAACGTTTAACTTAGCTGATATACCTAATTTACCAATAATTAAGGCTTACTAAGCTTTCACCCATTACTTTTCACATCTTGCCAGGAGGGTCGGTCGTGTTTTGTGCGGCATGGACATGTCCAAACTCATTTGACAAAAAAGAAGCTTTCCATTTTTGACTAAGTATGAATTTAGACCAAATCATTTGACAAATCAGAGCTGTTTGGGTGAGAGATTGTGACATGTCGGATGAAAATTCTAAGAATAATATATTAATAACAAGAGAGAGCTAATTAATTAATTGGTGCCTCATATATCATCAATATTAATAAATTCTAAGACATGCCAATATATATGCCAAATAGTTAGTATTGAGAAATATTTATTTATTTATTTTAACACTCCCTGTTCTAAATTATACATTTTCTCATAGCCACAATATTCACTAAAGGGGCATCTTGAGATATCATTATTGTGTGTCTCAAACATGGTCATAATTCGTTTCAAATCCTTCTAGCATTCATTGTTTCTATTTTTAAAACCATAACAATTAAACAAACAAAAAAGAACATTTCAAATAAGATCAATTTGTCAAGACTCAAAAGTTGTGTCCAACCACTCAATAAGAAAGAATAAAAAAAGCTTTTGAAATTTCCATATATAATGATACCGTGAAGAAGAAATATTTAGAGAAAATATTAAACTTTGATTAGTCAAGTTCATAAATAAGAGACTGAGCAATTATACTAGTAAAATTATAAAATATATATTATATTATATTAATGCTTATATATGAAGGGGAAAATCCTTGTAATGATCTAGATATATAGTATAATTAATAAGCATACTTACCAGTTAGCACGTAACATAATGAAGAGAAGCTTAATTACTTAATAAAAATAAAAATAAAAAATTTAATCATTATGAAGAAATTAAGACCAAGGACATAATAATCCTTGTGATTGAGATTATAAACAGACCAATAATTGGTTTATTATGTCAATACTTTCTCTGATTTGATTGGGTTGGGGGTACTGGTGACCCACTTAATCTTTGTACTTTGGTGGATGTGTGGATAATATGATAAGTGATTATTATTATTAACATAATCATGTGAATATGTGCCAATTCAATCATTTTTTTTTTCTTTTTGTATTATTACTACATGAATGTATATGCATCAATAAAAATGTTTGTTAGGTTCAAAGACAAAGTAGGATAAATCTGCTGAGTACTAGCTGATAATCAAAATTGAATCTTTACCTTCATAAAAAAGTAAAAATGATATACTTGAAATGGAATGAATCTTCAACAAAACACTAAAGAAGTCATCCATTAATGAAAAAACTTTCATCAGCCATACCCAGATCCCAAAATGTTAAAACTTCATGATAATCAGACTACTAGTTTGAAGGTGGCACAACCATTTGTATCTTGAAATTCATCAGTCAATGGCAATGTATCATTTTACACCATTGCTTAAGAAACTTAATAAAGTCACACACACTAGCAACAAGTTGACATATTTGAAATGAGTAATATTCTGTTTCAGCCTTTTATGCAATATTCAATGATGATGTTTCAATTCAAAAATATCTGTTTCAGCCTTTTATGTAATGATTCTGTTTCAATCATTAACACTATCTCTGCCTTCTCTCTTCTCATCCATCAAACTTGGAGCTAATAATAAGTGAAGTGCAGTGCACTGCTATAAACTACTACTGGGGAAACGCAAGCAAAACTGTTTCTCATCATGATCAATAAATAATTCATGGCTAGTTTGACAGCATTGTTCAAATTAAACATAGATAAATACTATAAATCATTGTCTCTAAGCAGATCTTAAAAAATAAACCATACAACTCTCAAAGACATATGGTCGGATAATCTTCCTTCCAAATAATACCTCAACTTATTCAATTCCCTTCTTCCCTTGTATGAAAGTCATACCCCTCATTTAGCCTTGGAGTCAATCACCTTCTTTGCAAAGGATGGCAAACAGAATGCAGCTTCATGAATCTGAAATTAAAATAACATTTCTTCAATAAAACTAAGAAATAATAGAATAAAATAACATAAGACCAGGACCACTGCTACTTTAAATCACCTCTGAATTGTAGAACTTCAATGGACCCTTTGAATCATCATCATCTATCTTGTTCACGGGGTGCTTGAAATCCACTTGTGGACCCTCATTGGAGCAAAGCATGAAACCAATTACCCCACTGAGATAATGAAAACATGATAATTATTAGAGTCATTTAAATCTAACATTTATTATGTTTCAGTATAAGAGAAGAAATTCATGCATGCATGCCTTGGGTAAGTAGGAACTGTTGTCCATGCATAGTTTACAGAGCCTTTGAAAACCGATCTGCAGTTCGACACAATATCTTCAATTAACTTCATATGAAGCCATATGCTTTCAGCCTGTGTGCAAACCACACCTCCAGGACGAAGAGCATTTGATATAGATTGAAAGAAAGGCTTTTCAAACAGCTCTTGTGCAGGTCCTGAGTTCAATAACACACCATACAAGTCAAATCTTTCCAACA
This sequence comes from Impatiens glandulifera, assembly GCF_907164915.1. Classification (NCBI taxonomy): domain Eukaryota; kingdom Viridiplantae; phylum Streptophyta; class Magnoliopsida; order Ericales; family Balsaminaceae; genus Impatiens; species Impatiens glandulifera. The sequence goes on from NC_061863.1 coordinate 61,985,974, forward strand.
AAACACAAATTAATTTAATCTGAAATAACAACTATCTTCTCATCAATCACATAATTCAAATTATTTATACAAGTAATGCTATTGTTTACCCAAATAACCCAATTTCAATAACCTACACATACTCAGAACAAGGTTATTTTGAAATAACCTATTGGATATCCAAATAACCCAAGGTCGAACAAGGCCCTGCTCTCAAGAAAAGAGAAACAGATATTACATTCTGCAGATGTAATGTTACCTATTGGATCGGAGGAATCAACTATGACTGCATCATAAGTGCCTTTTGGAGTAGCTTTCAAGAAGGCAACTCCTACAAAGGAGAAAAACTCGAGTCATCATCATGTATGCATTTTTTCAGGAGAAATAACAATATTTACTTACCATCACCAATATGTAGGTTCACCCTGGGATCATTATATCCTACTGCTACAGCTGGAAAATATTCTTTAGAGACCTAAACAGGATATTTCAAAATCAGACAACACAAAGCTAATTGAAAGGTGCTTGATTTTACCCCTATAATCTAACAATGAACATAAGGAACTAGAGAAACAGGATGTATAACTCACATCGACTACCATCTTGTCGATTTCACAGATATCTATCTGCTCAACAGAACTATGACGAGCCACTTCACGCAATACACCACCGTCCCCTCCTCCAATAACCAAGACCTGAAAAATAATCATACACAAGTTTGCAAATCAGTAAATATGTGGCAATTCAGTTAGCAGAGATTAAGTTTGTTTACATTAAGAGTTAAATTTTACCTTCTTCGGGTTGGAAATTGAGCAAAGTGGGAGATGGGTTATCATCTCTTGATATGCACATTCATCCCTCTCTGTCAATTGTATGACACCATCCAGAATAAGGACCTTTCCATAAGTTGAAGACTGCAAGAGTGGGAGAAAAAGTTGTTCAATACAACACACTAAGACCACAACAGCCTATATACCAAAGAACGTGTAAATGTTAAGAACCTGAAAGACCATAACATCCTGGTAATCAGACTTTCCCTGGAACAAGATCTTTTCAACCTTCAGTGAATGTGCTTCGCCTGAAGGAAGCCCATTAAATATTAATACAGAAATCAAAGGACAACAAGAAAGCTAATTATCAATGGAGCAACAGCATTATTATGTACTTCTTTGTATTAAAATAATTAAAGCAACAAGTTAACGGTTTTCTGCTCAATCAATTCGTATATAAGATGTAATAAAGAGCCATCGTATATGGCGAGACAATTTTTCAGCAAGAACACGAATCAACATACAAAACGCGACTATAAACAATAAAACGTCTAGCTATTGTAAATAACACCGTAAACCCATCTAGTATTGACGATTTCATAGATAAATATGTGAGCTTTGGGTCAAATTGGTATGATAAGAAACAGAGCAGAATGAAAAATCTAGATCAGGAGAAAACATATCCATAGGAATAGCGCATAGTGTGAAGAAGCGTGATGATAACATACCAGGCCACATTGGGCTGATCTCAGAAAACCATCCGGGAATGACTGTGGATATATACTTCGAGTCCTTGCCGACATTATTGTTGTCGTCCTCTTCCATTCCAACGGGAACAGAGGATACAGGTAGAGTGTTATCGTTGGTCTGGTCTTCCTCTCTGGCTCTCTTCACTGGCAAATCAACAGCAATAGAAGCGACACCGCTCTCGTCCGCCATGGAGGTTCTCTGTTTATCTCCAAACCCTAAGATACGTCGAAGTTGGATTGGTGGCACTGGCAGACTGCGAATCAATTCCTCTTGATTTTATTGACGGACTTACGGGCTTGTTTGGTTCAAAAGTTGGGTACCTAAACACGTTCCGTTTGGCTGGGATGATAATGCCCTAAATCTATTTCTACCTTTATTGTAATTTTTTCTTCAAAATTCAAAGTTACATTAAAAAAGCCTTTTTCATGTTGGGTTATTTGGTGTTTTTATTGTTGTTTGTGAGTAAAAAATAAATATTTTTTATTTTAAAATTTTATAAAAATAAAATATTTTAATATTTTTTTAGCTAATGAATTGAATAATTAAAAATTTTATAATTTATTATTAGAATATAAAATAATATATATGTAAGATATTATCCTAATATTATAAATTATGATAATATTTTATTTATATATTATATTATATTCTAATATTTATTGGAAAAAAACAATATCAAACTAGCCCAAAATCATCTTTCTCTTTTTCATCACACTAGATTAAAAAAATTAAAAAGCTATCTTGAAAGTGTGGCTTTTTTCTTCTCTCTTTTTCTCAATCAGACTTTCTCAATTAACTTTTTATTTTTATAATCTAGAGCTTGTTTGAGAAGTTGTTTTTTTTGGGTTTTATCAGTATTATTTTCTTAAAAAAAAACTTTTGATAAAAATAAATTAAAAATCAGTTTCTTGTGTTGATAATTTATTTATTTATTTATTTGGGTAATAATAAATAATTTTGATATTTTAATAGATTAGAAAAGTGATGAAATAGATGAAGTGATAGTTAGGTTTTAAATAATAAATGAATAAAAACTCAAAGATCAAACAAGCTCCTAGTGTGTGATGAAACAATGATGAGGCTGTTCCTAAGTGGTAACCAAACAAGGCATAAGGAATCGGCCTAAAGGAGAAGCATAAAAGGGATGGAGGGGGAATAAAGTTAGCTAGTCCACAAAAGGGGAAAAGAATGCACTGTCCTTGAACCTTAGGGGTTGTTTGAGTTTGGGTAATGGTTATAAATTATTATTATTTTTATTGTAAAAATGATAGATAATTATATAAACACCTTGATTGTCACATACAAGTTTTTAAATCTTTTAAGTTAAACCCTTCTTCTTCTTTTTATGAGATTTAAGGCCTTGATTGATGTGAGTTATTTGAGATTTATCATTTTGTTCTTTAATTATATTATTCCAATAATCAATTTAATACCATATATTTTTTTAAGCTCACTTTATACATTATCAATTTAGCCATGATTAAAAGTATGCAAATAATTAAGATCAAACAAGCCCTACATCACATTGCATATGATTATACTGTTGTGTATATAAAAAAATGATAAGGATCTCAATTAGGGTTTCCTTTTGTTTGGGTTAGGAATTCCCAAAATGTCAGACCACTATCATGGGGATTGAATTGAAATGCATTATAGTTATTGGGCTTCCCCCAATTCCAATAAAGTTTGATTCTTTAACTTTTGTTATACTTGTTTGTTCCTACCCATAATAATTATAACAATAATCATGATTCAATTATTCCATCTTCATTTAGGTCCTGTATGGTTGAACCTAAACTAAATTAAATAAAATACAAGATTATCTTAACTTTGTAATGTAAATTTGCGAGCAAAGGATAACAAATAAGTAGGTCGACAGTGAGTTGACATAACCATTTTAGTTGGTGGAGGGTTATCTTTTAAAATGTAAAATGGCCCAAAATTGAAAGATTGAAAAAAAAAAATAGTTTAACAAGAAGAAATTGAACAATATATGGAAGCCACAATAAAAAGAGGGAGGGAGTAAAAGACATGTTTAATAATTGTATTAACATCTAATTCAATAAAAAGAAATATCAATGTACATATAATAAAATGAATTGACTATGACAACAAATTTTGCTAAAGAGCTCATTTTTTGGAATTGTCAAAATAAAGAATTAGCTAGAGGAAAGGACAATCTTTAAATAACTTTATTTTTTTTATTGATTAATCACCATTATTTTAAATGGCAGGATTCTTTTAAGTCTCAAAACTGATTTAGAATATTTTTTTTTTCAAAATTAGAATATTTTCCTTCCATCTAGCAATCTTAATTTCTTATATATGGTTATATAGATATTATTGATAGAAATGTAGATTTATTTTATCCTCCTATTAGCTAGTATGTAAATTTTGTACACGACTAACTATCAAATATAATATATATATATATATATATATATATATATATATATATATATATATATATATATATATATATATATATATATATATATATATATATATATATAATTAGAGTTTCTTCTACAGTACTAAATAATCAAATAATAATGAGTCAAATTTCCTTGCTAGCATGGTTAATTATAATCAAATCATATCAAGATCATATAGTTTAGGTCTTAGTTTTATTTATGAAAAAACATCCATAAATTTATTTATCTACATTTGATTAAAATTTTGTTTTAAAATGTTGTCTAATGACTAAAATATTCTAATGAAATACTTCACTAAAAATAACGATTTTTCATTCCTATTCAAACTCAAATTTAAAGAAAATACACAAATCAAAATGATTCTTAAAGGGTCATTAACTCATTATATCTCGTACAATTGCTATTTGAGGACTCGAAATTGAGTCGTTCTTACTAAACGAAATTCGAAATTTGAATTATGTATATATGCTCAAACTATCCCAAACTTAGTCATTGATTTAAGCTATTTTAAAAATGAATGAATGTGTCTTTTATTTTAACATAATATTTTCCTTTACAGAATTAATTTATTATATTTGTAAAATTAAAATAACAATTTTTTTTTTTTCAATTTTATTCAATTATTCTTACATATTACACATTTTTAAGTATTTAAACCGACAATTTTAAACTTATATATCTTAAAAAATACTCAATTTAAAACACACAATACGTTCAAATTAATAAACTATACACAAAGTTATGAAAATTACACCGATTCAAACCTTAAATATCATCTGGGTCATTATATCTCCGATCACATCTTCTAACCTACCCCAATCATACAATTAATCAGATTTTCAAAAGGAATTTACATCTTAAACTAACACGGTCAAACTGAAACATTTAAAAGACAAACTAGTTGAAATACTAAGATTATTTTTTTTGGAAAAATCAACAACATTAGTCCGCTTTCAGTCATTGCTGCTTCTTTTAGTAAAATAAAACGCCTTAAACGTAGAGTGGAAGTCATGACTAGCTTCCTATGTTAAAAAAATAAAATTGACACCTTTGCTTAGTAAGTAATACTGGTAATTGTTAATTGTTTTTTGAATGGACCATCGACACCATTTAAGTTGCAAGACTTTTGAGTCCGTTTAGACAGCCCCCTGGGCTTATAGGCAGACCCTTGTCGGCCCAAAAGGAAAATAAATTAAAGGACCAACGCCCGGCCCATCCCAGCCCAGCCCACCTCTCTTTCTTTTTCTCTTTGATTTTCTTACCTCCCGGTAGCCTAACCTAGTATTTTCAAATAATTTTCCGCATCTTCGCATCTGATAATACACACATTTTTTTTTTCCAGTTCTGATACAAAAATCCCAGTCTAGTGTTACATCTGGTTACCTAAATATTAAATTCTAAATCCTATAGAACTGGTATGGATATTGATATTAAAAATGAGTAATTAGATAATTTTGAATTACTAATTGATTTAAAAGTTTGGTGCATAATTTTATTTATAACTATTACACCTTTATTTGTATAATTAAAAAAAGAAAATAGTACCCACTAACTAAAGTAAGTCAGTCAAATGACAAGAATATTCAAAAATTAGAGTTTGAGTGGACTTAAAATAAATATTTTATTTTGTGGTGGACTTAAACTACCTCAACACTAACATAGAATCAACGAATTCGTTAATAAAAATAAAAAATAAATTCGTCTTTGTAATTGTAAGGGAGAACATTAGAGATAACCTTTGTACCACATTTTGGTGAAGTACCTTGTTAAACAACACCTTTGCTAGACATTATCGCTTAATAATGTTCACAGTTGACCTCTAATTTGTAATATTGACATCAATAAATATATATATGAAAAAAGTTAAGTTGGTTTTGTTTGCTAAACTTGCAACAAAGGATCATGTTACTTTTTCAAATTTTCTTTTCAATTTAGTTTTTCAACTTATAAAAATGTCAACTCAAAACAAGTACCTTTTCATTACTTTTTCTTTTAACGCTAGTAAATAAATATATATATATTTAAGAAACAACACTTTAAACTTAATCAACCCATTGTCTTCAACTTAAAATTTTTAGTTTCTTTTATAAGTTGATTGTCTCTCAAATTCAAACCCCTAAATCTAATAAATTTAATGACTACTGTCTTATCTCTTCTTATTGCTACTTTATATTATTATTATTATTATTATTATTTCAATGGGATTCAGAAAATAAGGCTTTAACATAAATGGAGAATGACATAAGCCAAAATACTAGTTGTGAGATGATCACCATGTCACAACCAAGTGACCACCACGTCAACACCCAATAATCAATCATATTCATAAAGTATGATAAACTTCAAGATTCAATATTTAAAGGAAAAAAGATTACAACTTTGTTTTTATAATGAAAAAGAAAACTTTCCAGTTCATAAAGTTGGCAAAAGATAAACAACTTATTTTGTAATATAAAACAGACACCCCTAGGAGGAGAAAAGAGGCTGCTGTAATCCTTGTCTCTCTGCATATGAAGGTTTATCTCTGTTCTTGCCTGATGAACCTTATATAAGATAGGATTACGATACTATGATAAGAAAATCCTTAAATAAATTAAGAAGCCATATCCATCCATCATTCCAGCTTCTACTTGATTGTTTATTTCTTTTGCAATAATAAGAAGATAACAACACACAAAACAAACAAACAAACAAAAAAACGGCTATGAAAAGCAAAACAGCGAAATGGAATTTGTTTAGTTTTGTTTCTCAGATAGAGTGAAAGGGAGAAACGCCATAATCCAGATTCCAAGTCTCAAACGAACACTTGACAAAGTCATAGTGTGCTCCTTTGATAGAAAGTGTCTTCTTTAAAACACCCTCTCTCACAAATGGGTACGTTAGTAAGTTCCCAAGTGATACATTCACAGCTTCCTGCATACAAAAATAAATTAATGATCATAATTTATTATAAAACAAATAATTACAGGGGCTCTTCTTTTTATTATTACCTTTTCACAGTTAGTGCATTGCTCAGCAAAATCTTTTCCATCATACTCTGCTTTCACTATAGCCTTTGCCGGCAGACATATTTTCACCCAGTTCTCAATGAATTCACTTTCAATAAACCCAAATGTCAATATCAAACTTCATAATGAAGAAAATAAACCAACTTTATTTTTTTTTAATACCTATTGGTGGACCCATCATCCGGAATAGACATCAGCCCTTTAATCCCTCCACAACAACTGTGTCCAATCACCACAATATCCTCCACCTAAGATACAAAGTTTAGCAAAAAAAAAAAAGTTGTAATGAGGACTCTCAAGTTTCCTTCAACCCAACTTATTTAATCATCATATGATGTGTAATTGACAATATAATAAGCCCACCTTAAGATGCAGTACCGCATATTCAATGGCTGCTCCCACCCCTGAGTGCTTTGTCTGCCACATTTTATTTTATTTTTGCAAAAAAAAGTCATGATTTTTTGACCATAATAATAATAACAAAGAAAATTTCATTAGTATTCAAGTGTAGAACAAACCTTATCATAAGGAGGAACCATATTGGCAATGTTCCTGACCACAAAAGCTTCACCAGGTTCAAAGTCAAGAACATGAGATGGACAAACTCTGGAATCTGAGCATGCAAACACCATGAACTGCAAACACAATTGTTTGTTTGTTTGTCAATAAACCCTTGAGAGAAGAAGAAAGTACAGAAAGAATTGAATTCTTTTTTAAGCAAATATTATGCTTAGGAATCTGGAGATTGTACTTGGTGTGTCCTCCCCTAAATGTTTAATGACTTTCAGAGATTCTCTTTTGAAAACCATTCATAACAAAATGAAAGGACATATCTACTACTTTACTAGATAGAGAGGTGTGTCCTTGTTCTTGCGGCTCCCCCAATTAAGCAAAACCATTAAAATTGAAGAAATAGATTCAAACCTTGGGACTTTGGCCTTTGGCTAGTGCTCCAAACAGAGCAGGATTCTTTCTGCATCAATAAAGAAGATGATAATCATATTTCTCAGTTATGCAACTGAAGAATTTGAATGATTAGAACATACTCATATTTCTCAGTTTTGAAACGAGCAAATCCAGTCTTGAGCCTATCGACCGGATCGAACTGTTTAACGGCAATAGCCTCCAGATCCGCCGTCAATTGCTTGATCTTCGCCGCAGCCACCCATTCCAAATCGTTTTTCTCACTATTGATCAATAATTATAAATAAAAAAATAAAAAAATAAAGGTTAGATGATGGAGAAGAAAATGTGGGACCCCCACCCACGAAATACGCCATTCCCGCCTTACAGATAAGCTCGGTCCCGCCTTACTCGGATAAGAAAATAAAATTAAAATATTCATAGAAGTAATAAAACTTATCTCCATTTCCATTTGTGAGATAAATACAGTAATAATAGCTTAACTAATAAACAAAGAGATTAGAGATAGAGTAATCTCGGATCCACTGTCAGATTGTATGTACTTGCGATTGAATAAAGAAAAGCGAAATCGAATTTTGACCTGAGAAGCTTCTGCAGTTCTGTAATGGCCTCTTCGTACGAATCCGTCGACATATTATTGTCTTCTTTCTGCTATTATCAACATCAAATTAAACAATAAACAATTCAGATTCAGTTACCTATGTTCATGCTCTATCTCTAGAATTGAAACGTTATAGATGAATTAAGCTCGATCCATAGATAAGATCGAATCAAATGGATCACGATCGATCCTCTTAATATCAAAAGCACAATTGAGAAAGAAAGAAGGAAATCAGAAGTTCTGCATGCTTACGAACGGACCTTTTTTGCTTATGAAATCTGGATCTCTTTCTCTTTCTTTCTCTCTGTAGTTCTTCTTTTCCTAACTTATTTCTTCTGGTACAGAACCAGTAGGCCTTTTATAGACACTCCTAATTAACCATGGTTATCTTCCCCAACCCCCACTAATTACTCTATCCAAGATTCAAGGAAACGAATTATTATTATTATTATTATTATTATTTCAAGCCAAACTAATTTATTATTATTATTGTTATTAAAGTGTTACTATAAAATTAATTTCATTTTTCCCTACTTCAGATCCTCGAGCATTAATGTCTTCACCAGTACTTGAATGTGATGATATTTACATGTCAAGTCTAACAAAAATAGTATAAAAGTCAAACTTTTAATTTCATCGTCTGAAGTATTTGCATCACTAAGATAGACACAAAAGTTTAAATGAATATCTATTTAAAGCAATTTTAAATTACTAGATTATTTAACTAAAATACTTCTTTTGTATAAATAAAAATATGAAACACGTTAACTCACTGATTAAGTTAACTCAAGTGTGTCTGTAACAAACAATCTACTAACTTTGTCATCTTAAGATAATTCTTAAGTTATTTTTAAATAATTTTATCTGCCTTAGATATTAAGAAGTATATATGATATTGTATTGATTAATTGATTAATGAGGATAGAACATTAAACGGACTAATTCGAAATCTAATATGAAACTGAAATATTAATTTAGATTAGATTGAGTTTGGATTTAATTAAATACAGATTGGACTATGATTATCCAAAATTTCAAATAAGATATATTTTTCATATTTTTACTTATTTTATTGCAATATATTATTTTTTTTAAATTTTTTTTAAAACCATTAAGCAATTTTTTTTTTAATATATTATTATTTTACATTTTCACATCATTCAGGTAATAAATTTTTTTTTGGTAACTATAAAACTAATTTTGTTATAAGTAAGTGATTTATATAAAAATATATATTAAATATTAATTTTTTTTAAAAAAGTAAATAAATAATCTTATTAAACAATTAAATAAAAAAATTATTATATTGAATTATCCGAATCATACTCAGTCAATCTAAATCCAAATCAAAATCAAAATCTTATGGATTAATATAATTTAGATTTAATTTAAATAGGGTAAAACAGATTGGTTTATTGTTTTACTCACCCTTAACCAATGAGACGTAATATCTCTATTTATTTTTTTTTTTTAAATTCTAAATAATTCAAAACTTATCCAATTATAATATCAAATTGATGTAGAGTGACAAATGTCCATGGTGTAAGAATAATGAAACAGTTAAATTATTCTGAATAGAAAAAAATTAAATATATGACTGTATGAGGATAATACTAATGTTATCTATACTAAAAAAAATGAATGAAGAACAACACATAATATATTAAAGGAAGGGGAGTTAATTCTGTGGGATGAACGGCTGTGATTTTAAGATCACCCAAAGTGATTAATAATTATTTAGGGGAATAGACCGACTAGTCATTCATTAAAAAAATAATAATAGACAGTCAATGGGGGATTAATACTACACAGCTTTTTAGTCTTTCTTTCATTTGATTGGGCAAAGTTTTTAGCCTTTCGGTGTGATAAAAATAAATAAATTGAAAAAATAGTCATCAAAAGGTAATTAATTAATTAATTAATTTCCTTTGACTATATATATAATCCGAAAGCTAAATCTAAGCTAAATCTATGGTAAATTTCATATAATCTCATATGAACAAATTTAATTTATTTAATATAAAACTTTTGTTTAATCTTTAAACAAAATTATGTACAAAAACAAAACAAAAAGGGAAAAAGAAAAATCAAAACTAAAATGTTTTGTGAGGGTTTTAATTTTTCTGAGTTTCTTATTTTAATTTTTATTTTGTTTTTGAAGTTGTGCTTAAATAAATAAATAGATTTATTGTTTCACTACTTTCCATATAAACTACAATTAGTGCTCGTGTATTTTCCAAATGTGGTTAAGATTTAGGGTTTAGGGTTTAGGGTTTAGGGTTTATGAGAATGAATAAATTGGAAGAGATATTATATAAATATAAGAGTTCAACGGTCAATGTTTAATTAATTAAATAAACAAGTCAAAATCAAAAGAATATAATTTATAATTAATTAATTAATGTATAATATGAAATAACGTACCGTCATGATATTCTTTGAACAACATAGCATCATGCATTTTTTAAATTTGGCAGCCATTACACCTCAAGCTCTCTCTCTCTCCTCTTCGGATAAAAGCTTCTCCTCCGTCGCCGGCGACTGCCGTCTCCACCGTCCTCCCCTCCGTCGTCGGCGCCGTCTCCTCCGTTTGAGAGGGAGAGAGAGAAGGTTTAGAATATGATGATAAATAAGGAGAAGTATTGAGGATAAAGAAAGCGAAAGGTGGGTAAATGTCTACGCTTCATCTTCATCACATTAATTTTATTTTGTCTCATTTCTAAATATTCTATCTTCTTAATTACATATTTACAATTTACACCTAGCTTATTTTTCTCAAATTCATGTTCACAGAATAAAAAAAAGATGGATAAACTTGTATTTTTTATTCTTATTTTTGTTTGTTTAAATGGATAGACAAATACAACATCATCACATATTAGTAAAAAAAGGGAATAAAACATTAGTATTTCAATATTACTAGTTTTGACAAATCATGTATTGGATTATATTAATTGTTTATTCTTTGTGTTTTAACAGGGAAGACAATGGATCAATAAAATAAAGTCCCAATATATTAGCTAGCTAGGTTTTACTGATCAAAATAACGTGATTATGCAATTAAATAAAACAGGTTTTCGATCATCCATGAAGATAATAAACACGAATGCAGAAATCTCAGCGTCGTTTATTTCATATTTGATTACAAATAGAAGTGTGGCTAATAGAGTAATAAGCCTAACTAGAAATTGGGTACACAACAATCTTCCCCGTAGCTCGGCCAGTTTCCAGATAAGAGAATGCTTCTACAACTTGTGAGAATGGGAAAAGGCCGTTGGAGTCGACAATTGGCTTCACTTTTCCACTTTCCAAATACGGATTCAATTTCTCCAAGACGGTGCCTGTCCCTTTAACCACAAACCTAAAACCAGGAGGCTCGACCGCCCCTGTCAGAACAACCGCGCTCCCACCTTCCTTCAGAGCTTTCACAGCCTTCTCGCCTTGTCCTGTTAATAACATAAAGTGATAAATTTTCAGCATTTCAATCAAAAACTACTCTTTATAACATACATATATCTGTCTAATTAATTACCAACGGTGTCGTAGACAACGTCAAACTTCTCGGGTAGGTCCTCGAAACTCTCTTTTGTGTAGTCAATAACCAGATCAGCACCAAAGCTTTTAACAATCTCTAGTTTACCAGTGCTTGTAGTGGCTGCTATTCTTGAAGCACCAAAGACTTGTTTTGCTAGCTGACCAGCCATAGTGATGATATGTAATAACAATGAGATTATGGTTTTCTAATCTTGTAAAGAAGAAAGGTGTGTAATGTACCTGAATTACTAAAGATCCTACTCCACCAGCACCTCCAAGAACAAGGATTGATTTCCCAGAAGAAAAACCAGACCTTTCAAGACCTTCATAGGCAGTCTGTATTGCTAATGGAAGACCAGCAGCCTCAGCAAAGCTTATGTTCTTAGGTTTAAGAGCTAATAGTTTCTCTTCAACAGATGTGTATTCACCTAAAGACCCAAACTTTTTAGGCCCTTCCAATGCATTTTCATTTATGTTTCCATAAACTTCGTCTCCTTCTTTAAGCGTCTTCACTTGGCTTCCCACTTTCACTACTACACCCGCTACATCGTACCCAGGAACAGTCTACAATGATTTCAAGCAATTACAAATTTACAATAGGTTTTGAATACTCAGATAATTATAGTAAAACTAGGTTATTAAACAGAAATTTGACATTTGAATTACCGGAGGAGAGGAATCGGAGGACTTGAATTTCCCAAGTCTTCTCTTGAAATCAACTGGGTTTAAAGCAGCAGCAGCAACCTTGACAAGAACCTGGTCGTCATTCACTGGCGGCACCGAAACGTTGCTTTCGAGCTTCAAAACGTCGACAGCACCGTACTCTGCGTAAACCCAAGCCTTCATTAGCGACGGAGTTGAAGCGCTAGTGACGGTTTCAGTAGAGGCAGGGGAAGATTGCGAATTTGCTGAGATTTTGAGAGGAGCGAAAAGAGGAGAGGAGGATGAAGAAGAAGATGGAATCTTTAATCTAGTTTTGGGTATGGAGATTATAGATAATGGGGATAGATTAGATGCAAGAGAAAGTGAATGTTGTAGAGTTGTTCTGAGCGGTAGAGTTGTAGTCGATGAAAGAATGGCTTCCATTTGATCTTCTTTAGCTTTCTTCTTCGATGATCAACTTGGTTGATGTTACTCTTCTTATCTCTTCTGCACTTTCTCTATTTTCTTTCTCCCTTGTTTGTGTGGTGGCAATGTGTTTCTTCCTTTTCCCCATTTTTTTAATTACAGTAACAAGTAACAGTATAAAACGAAAATTCGGTGTCATGAATTGAGTCGGAGATAAGAGTCGGAAATAATGTCTTTATCGTATTAGATTTAAGTCCAATGTTGTCACATATTCCTTATACCAAATTTAATCTCTCTATCATTATTTTTTTTATTATTAAGAAAATTTATGGTTTATTTTCATTTTTTACACTTCTACAAAGTTCTTAAAAAAATGTCCAAATTTTTAATTTTTTTACCAACTTGGTACTCCAGATTTCAAATTAGTGCGTGGAAGGAACAATATAGTAACAAAACAAAATTAAGGATAATGATAGTAGATGGAGCTTTAACTATTTCCTTCAATCTGTCAAAATATAAGGGTGTTTGATAACATCAAACTAACATATATGAAAACAGAGGAAGATCCTGAAATGGTCACATATATAAACCATGTTTCAGTTTGTCCAAAATCATACATACCATCTCAAAACTTCTTCCATCAAGAAATATACAAGTGAAAATGCCACCACTAGTGTCTCAGAATGTAACTCAGTCACTTCATTCAACATTCTATCATCTTCCTAAGCGAATCTCTTAAACTCTTCAGCTCGACATTGTTTACTTTGTTCACCACCTTCCAAAATAAAGGATAAATTTACACACTTTTAATGTCATTTAGAGAAGTCAAATCAAAGTAAGCCTATAGAGAAGAAAAGTTGCATACTTGCAATGTGAGGATGGTCAAGCTTTTCCCATCAAAGCTGGTTGTATTTGCATCTATTACTTGAAGTCCCAAACAGCATACTGCCTCCAGAAGCCTCGTTAGGCCGCCTCTCCTTTTCTCGCTATGGACCTTGAGCGAGAATTCTCTTGCACTAATCTGGCTTAGCTCCACTTCCGGCTACTCAAACAAACACCAAATTATGGAAAGTGCAAAAAACTATCAACATTCTAATGATATCATGTTTGATAAGGTTGTTTTAAATTAAGTTCATTCAATAACTGTGATTTAAATTCAATTCAATTAAATCAAATTATGTTACTATAAGAGAAAAATAGTCTTTAAGTACTTTTCCAATATTAGTTCCACATATTATAAACTCAACTTAGATATAGTGTACGGAAATTTCAGGTATTTTCATTTGGTTTATTAAGTCTTAATTTTTCAGTTTGATGAAACACACCCTATGTCCGTACCTTCATCGCCTTTCTTCCACCCAGAGGGTTCTGTTTGCGAGTCTGCAAATTTCCCCTGCTTCTAATAACATCCTTGGATTCCATATTCCTGATTACATCACAATAATCGTCTTGTTTATCCAATTCATCAAGTTGAATTTGAAGTTCAACTGCCATTTTCTTTAAGTCTTCTATATACTTGACTGCATCACCAAGTATGGAAGCTTTGTCCATCTGCAGAAATCAGTTCACATATCAATATCCAAAACTTTTGCCGAAAAATTAAATAGCAGGTGAAGGATTTGATTACCTTAGTGATATTGGGTACTGCAGATCGAAGCTTGTAGAGCCCATCTTTGATCCTCGTCCTTCTATTTCTCTCTGTGACCAGATTCTTTGACCGATATTCCTTTTGGGTCTTTTGGACTGACTTTAAATTTACATCTTTCTCAGCTAGTAGTTCATTGACAGGCTTACTTAAATCAATCTTCTTAGGTCCCAGATGGATTGCAAGAGAGAGATGGCTTGAATTGGAAACGAATGAATTAGGATCACTGTGACTCAACGGACTTGAATTAATAGAAGATCCTTCACATTTCAAACAGGTGGTTTCTTCATGTGGGCTTGGAACAACCATTAATCTGTTAAAAGGATCGGGACATTGATTGCTCATAATGGAATGTTGGCTCATGATGAGTTTGATCATCCTTTCATCCCTGGGGATCTAGTAGAAGAAAAAGATAAAGAAAACACATTAGCATGTTAATTAAGACAGACAAAGAAGAAACCAGTTTTTGTACTTGATTTCTGCTGTAGAGTTCAATAAGACCGCCAACAACCGGTATCACTACTCGAGTTCCTCCTGACTCCTGCCCATGAGAACAATGAGAGCAAAACCGAATCCTTTTAGGCTTTTGATGTGGTCAAAAGAAATTGAGAAAACAGAGTTCAGAGTGGGATGTCGAGTTCATCAGCTACTATATATATATATGTTGATGAAGAGACCAACAACCCTAATCTTAAAATGTTAAACATTGCTCAATTGCCTCACAAGCTGGTTATTTCATCCAAAACAAGATCAATATTACAGGTAAATAAATTGGTGGTAATAAAAATTAGGTACCTTGGACGGATGGAAATTACTATTGTCGTCTTGAATAACAATCCATCTTGATTGGTTCGATATGGCTACCTCCCCATGAATAGTACTGATAAGTAGTTTCAAAGTTATCATTAAACGTTTGTTTGTGTTGAGAATTGACATAAAAACAAGAGTAGAAAGGTACCCAGAATACAAAGAGATGGAGGAAGGGAAACGAGCAAGTGTCTGACAAGCCGTGGTCCATAGTGGGTGGTGAACATGGGTATCTCTACAACGAACTGAGACAGTGCTTTCTCCATTTTCCATCTTGACATTTTCACAAACACCATAGCTGCCAACACAACTGCAAGAACTCCATTCAATGAACCTGCAAAATCAGTAGTTTCAAAATTATAAATCAATGAAAGAAGGTGGAGATGAGATTATAATGTGGGATGAGTTAGTAAG
Source organism: Impatiens glandulifera (assembly GCF_907164915.1). Taxonomy (NCBI): domain Eukaryota; kingdom Viridiplantae; phylum Streptophyta; class Magnoliopsida; order Ericales; family Balsaminaceae; genus Impatiens; species Impatiens glandulifera. The sequence continues at coordinate 62,001,909 of NC_061863.1, forward strand.
TTACCTAGAAGGGTCTTCTCCCAATTCCCAAAGAACACAGTAATCCCAAGTCTTGGACTGGATGAGGGGCTGTATCAACTTCAGAACTCCTTCCGGCTCCTCCGAGGAGACCACCGGACCCTTCATCTCCTTTCCTTTCCTTGGTTAAGCCTGAGAGCAGTCTGTCTGCGGTCCGTTGTGCCAGCCAGCCTATTTAACAGTTTTTTCCTGTGAAAGGTGAAAAGGCAGGTCTAGACTATAACAGACTCTTTGATTGAGTCTGTACCAAATCTCTGTCAGAAGAATAATATTGTACTCTCTCTCTCTCCCTCTCTTTCTCTCTCTCTTCATATTGTTTCATCTTGATTATTTTTAAAATTGTTAATTTAAATATTATCAATGAAAAATAAAAATAATTGCAAATTAAATAATTTAATTGCTTAAGAAATAGCTAATCTCTAACACTAAAGCAGCAAAATGGACACTGAGCAATATTCCATACAGAAAAATAACAGTAAATTCCCATTAATCCAGGTTTTATCACATTTATATATTCAGGAAATAATCAAATAACCCGAGATCAAATAAGGTGAGAGAAAAAAAGTGAGTCAAAGATGGTAGAAATGGTCAGTAATGGTCCAAAATGGATTTTGGTACAAACACTAATACATGGATTTATTTTAGCTTCTTATTTTTATTTTTTTTAATATTTTTTAATAAAATTTTATTTTAATTCAATGAGTATATTTAAAGTCATTATTATTATTATTATTATGTTCAAGTGAGAAATAACATTACACACATTGATTTAATTTGTTATAAGTTAGTATTCAAAATAATTTTATTAATATAAATATCAAAATTAGATGAAAATAGTGAATTAAGTAGTTCTCAAATAAATAAATATTTCTTAATTATAAATTTATAACAAATTAAAATTAATATATTTTATTAACTCAGTGAATTATTATTTGTTTTCTTGTTCAATCTTCTTTGTATTAATTTTTCTTTTGATTTAAAGGTATTCTTAAATTAAATTAACTTTGTTTAAATATATATTTTTGAAAATTTGGCTCAATTTATTTTCTCTTTATTTATCTTAGAAAACTTTAATTGAGAAAGGACTCCTAAGTTGTGTTAAAAGAAATCTACTCATCAATAGATAGTTTATCAATTGATGAGGAGAAAAAGTTAAATTTGGTGTTTACCATATTAAACCAGTTATACTTTATCAATATCATCATGCATCTAATCAAATATCCATCTAATTGAATGTAATAGATATTTATCTATTGATTTTGATAATTTTTAGATGTGAATTCACTAATTTTAAGCAATTTTGTTATTAATTTAATAAAATTAATTAAAAAAATATTAACATATAAGAGACAAAAAAAAAAGTAATAAATAATTTTATATTTTTTAATTAAGAAAAAATAATATTATACCTAATAACTATATGAATGGTAACATTTTAGTCTTTTAAGTCACTGATTTTATTGAACAATCATGACAATTTTATTTTATTTAAATTTTCTTATTAAATAAATACTTTAAATTGGTATGTATAGTAATTTTTTTTATTGTAGAGATTTGTTGATTACTTCCACAAATTCTCTCAAATACTTCAAATATTGAAACCATGTATCCAAAGGAAATAATATTTATTTTGTTGTGATGGACCGATGGTATAGATATAAGGGTTTAAGTATTTGGTCTCCCATAATAAGGAAATTCACAAAAATATATTGAAGTAACTAAAAGAAATAAGTGACTATGAAATATATTTTATAATAAGAGATGAAATGATTGGGAATATTTATTATTTATTTTATAATAATAGATGAATAGTGCTCTTTTAGTCTCTTAAATCGATTCTTACCGGCTCAAAACGCTCTAAACCGATGGAATTAAACCATGACATTTTGATCTCTTAAACCGACTCTTACCGGCTCAAAACGCTCTTAAACCGACTCTTACCGGCTCAAAACGCTTTTAGATAAAATTTAACGGTCCTCTCGTTGATAATGATGACAGTGAGGATTGGGATGATAGATGTTTGTCGCCTCTGCCACACGATGTCATAAACGTTTAACCAATTCGATCCCGCCGCCGCGTTATTGAATTTTGAGGGTTAAAAGAAAGAAGAATAGAAGAAGATCTCTGGAGACATTTCTGCAAACAATGGAAATCATACTAATGGAGCGCGATGTTCCGTTTTCTGCTATTCCAGAAGGTATGCAGTATTCACGACTCATGATCCTCCTCTTATCTTAATTAGTTATGCTTATTGAATACCTCATGATGTAATTATGTTTTGTTTCTAGTTGAGCCTCCATGAACTATTCGTGATTTCATTCTTCTCCTAATTAAACTTAACCATCCTTAAATTGTTTTGATTCCGTATCGGTTTTGATTCATATTTCTTTCTTCCGCACCAAGTATGAATTGGAGTTTCTCATTCTATTCTTCTGGGTGATAACAATATTAACTTAGCTGAAGTCTTTAAATCACTACTTGTGGCCAACAATCATATCTTCCAACACTAATTGTTTACATATATAAAATTATATCATATGGATGATGATGATGATGATGGTGTAAAAGGGGGTTGGACAAATCATGCCAACCACACAACTGCATACACCAGAATCTATAAATATAAATATATATATAGATATATTATGCTAAGTTCAACAAATATCAGTATCAACTTGAGCATGATCATTTGATGGCTTTCCGAGTTGTAGGCAATTTATAGGAGGGATAGTGGGGGAATTCAATTCCCCAAAACTCTGCCAACAGAAGGGATCATACATGTGGTTATGTTCTTGAAGAGGTTTAAGTTGTAAATTGGTCAAGGTAACATCAGTACATGGCACTGTGTTGCTACAGGAAAGGTGTGCTGCTTTCACTGTGTACGTTCCTCTTATGTTTTCAAAGGTTATTCCTGAAAGACCCACAGCTAATGTATGATTCGTGCATTGGGTTTTGTCGCAGTAGTACTGGTCTATAACTATCGGCACTTCAACTTCAGAAACTTGAATATTTGAGAATAATACTCCCTTCACAGACCCTGACCCACCCTGCAAAATCAGTCAATCTTTCTTTCAGGGGGGGGACGAATTCATTAATTTCATACTCAATTTCAGTTTTATTTTACCTGCCAGGTCTTTATTCTGACACCATTCATTGTGTTCTTCATTACTACATTCCGGACAGTAATGTTCGAGACACAAGCTTTTGTTTGGTCCCTTCCTAGTCCTCCTATGCTGATTCCATGTCCAGGTCCGCAATTGACATCGTGTATGTACACATTTGTGCATCCAGTTTGTATTGACACACAATCATCTCCTAATTGAGGGAGGGGGGAAACAAATGTTGTAATTAAGACAATTAAGTTTGAGAGGATGATGATGATGAAAACTGGAAAGAAGGAAGGAATTATTACCACATGCAAGATTGCTATTTCGGATTAGAACATCCCTTGAATTCTGCAAATGAATTCCATCGGTATTGGGGCTGTCACCTGGAGATAAGGTGGCAATGTTGTGTACGGACACCCCCATGCAGTTGTCAAACTTAAGGTGGCATTGAGGGCTGTTTTGAATGGTAATGCCTGTGACTGTCACGTTAAAACTCCCATAGAACCTTACTGCCTGCATTGAATGCCAAATTGGTAATGTTACAAAAAGGTTTTATTGAGGAGTATGGACCATTACTATTGTCAATAAATTCTCACAATGGGTCCTTACAGTTGGTTTAATGCTTGGCATTTTCCCTGTCTCTGCACTGCTTATCTGCCAGACAAATTGTTCACTATAAGGAACTAGATAATGGTGGAACTATAGTCAAAGGGCATGAAACAAGTTTTACTGGTATAGGCGGAATTTCTTCCGTTGTCTCATTAAATGGAATAAGTGGATCTAATTCTTCATATTCTGGATCGATATATGGATACTTGTCCCACCAGACGGAGCCTCTTCCATCTATGATTCCCGTCCCTTGGATTGTGAGTCCTATTAGTTTTGTGAATTCAAGCCACTGTAGTAGACCTGAGCCCCAAGCTTTGGAGCTCGTAGGAGCCATAATGGTGCCATCAAGCTGCAGGTCATAAGCACCAATTTATCCCCAGTGAGTTTATTACCTTTATTGTTTCTTCAAGAAAGAAACTAAGCATTATCTACCTGAAAAACAATGTCATGTTGGCAGTAGGGACCAGAGAATGAAATGGGGCCAACAAGAAACTCATACTCTGATGGAACCAAAACCATTGATGCCTTAACTTTGCAAGCAGCTGCCCATGCTGCCTGAAATGCCTGTTTGCACCATAGCAATGCAATTTTTCTTTAGGAATTTCAACTCAATTTATCTATATGATAAGGAAGAAATTTATTGTGGAAATTTTGAACTAGTGTTACCTTTGTGTCATCACTTGTTCCGTCTCCCTTGGCACCAAAGCTAAGAACATTAAAGACAGAGGAAGAGGAGGGGCTTTGCTTTGGACTTGGAACTGGAGCTAATGTAGGATGATCCTTTGGGGAAGTCGTCGGAGTCTTGGATTTTTGTTTACTACCGTGGCTCTTCCCTTTCTTCTTGTACAAAGAAACTGTGTCTCCTCTGTTTTGCGCCCAATGCCTTCTTTTCCTGGCATGGCAACCCTCCATATTTGATGACCAAACAAGGAAGGCTATCAGAAACATGGACATCACGCTTCTAAAGCTAAATCCCGTCTTCTTCATCCTTAATAGTTTTGTGCTTGTGTGTGAGTGAGATAGAGAGAGAAAGCAATAGAAGGATGCCCACATTGGAGAGGAGATGGATCACTTTTTATATAGCAAGGGGTGCAACAGAGCTTATGGGAGGACTGTAGAATGTAGAGCCATGAAGTTGTAAATAAAGAAGGTGACTCTCCCAACTTTTTTTTCCTTATTGAGAATCTTTTTTTAATTCATGTCTTCATGATGGGTCCCAATTTCAACACATGGAATTGTTTGGTTGCATGTGAATCAAACAATAGCCATTGAACCCAATAACCCAGCTTGCATAATAGGGACATTCATCAAGACTCTAACCCATGTGGAAGTGGAACCACTTATTGTTTCTGTTTCTGAAAATGTTTATTCGTACAAACAAGAATAAGTGTTTCCAAATGGGTCTGTTTGCAAGATTACTTGAAGGCTTTCATTTGAGTTTTACTTGCTTGCGCTAGGTAAGCACTTAAAGGAAAGTTATTTACTTATTGGGATCGGTTAGGTAAGCTGGACGATGTGGCGGGGTTTAGGGCAGGATAAGGAGCACCTTAGTGATAGGGTTAGAGAGAGAAGGGACAGTATGGTAAAAACTTATGTTTTAGTGAATAATTGAAGCAAAAGCACGCACGTGATTGGGGTGGGGGAAGAGATGTATAAGTTGTGAAAGTGATCACAAGAGCTCATTTTTAATGTCACATGCATACCCCTTCACGGGCTATATAGTTTTCTGTTTTGTAGTTTTGTCTATTTAACCAGCAATGTTGGCCCATGACTTCCTCTCCCCTCTTACCTCCCTAAAATAATAATAATATAATACATGCCTAATTGTTCCAATTTTACTTTAATTGGAACCTACGCTTTCCAAAATCTGCATTACTTATCTCCAATTCCAATGCCAATTGCTTTTACCAATTTTCACATGTAAATATTTTTTTTATTATTATTAGTTGATCATAAAGTCCCAACTTGTTTCATGTTTGATTTCTTATTCCATTTTTGGTGCAGTGGGACATTCTATAAGCCGTCTTGTAGTGGGACAAGGAAAAGAAGCTCTCGTGAACCTTTACAACACTCTCGTGAACAAACCAGATTCAGATAGATTGTAAGTAGGCTCTCTTCCTCTCTCTTGCTATTTACTTTTAATTGGACTTAACCATGGCCTTAAATCCCTTTTGTTGGTGGTAATAGCAAAACTAAGAAAAACCCATTTCAAATTATGACTTGTTTAACCAAAAAAAAAAAAAAGGGAGGAAAGTGGCTAAGTTTTAATTAATTACATCTTTATTGTCCTGTATCGGTTCTGACAGCTGGCCAGTTACCAGATTACTAAGTAAATCACAGTAATAATAAACAAGAATAGGTCCACAACAAACGTTAAAATGCCTGCCTGTAGGTAATTTTTATTTTTATATGAGAAACTACTAGCTGAAGAGTTAGCTAAAAGACACTTAATTTCCCCTGGATTTGATTAGCTAGAACCCAACCCATGTCAATCCTTGTCTCTGTCCACAAGCATGGTTTTTGTAGTGTTATTTTTGTAATGTTGCGATGATGAACTTGTTTCAAATGTACGATTATTGTACATCCGTCGAATCAAATAATAAACAGAAATGTTTTTGCATAGTTGATGTAAATAATTAATTGCCCCCACTTGTCTTAACATTTAGGAATCAAACGAACTCTAGCCTCCCTATGATTCCGTGACAATTATTGAAGTATAATGCTTAACTACTTGACAAAATAACTGTTTAGTCTAGAGCCAAACTCATCATTTAATTATCTCATGAAAATCATATAATTCAAATAATAATCAATTAACTTTTTGTAATCTCAAGGTTATTTTCAAATAATCTTGATGCATGGCATGCAATATTTTGGCATCTGAAGAAGGGTTTCAGTTAATTATGTTGCTTTTCCGTAGTAGCATTGGAAATAAGCAGCTTTAGAGACAGTGGTCAGAATTGTACGTAGAGGAGCAAGAATTTCAGCATTGATGAATTATGAAGAAAATGGGGGTGGGGGAAAGAAAAAACTGTTGCGCTGTCGCAATTAGCAAAGCATCTAAAGCTGCTGCCGGCCAGCCACTACTGTCATTTGAGGTATATTTTGTTTGTTTCTCCTTCATTCATAGTGTTAATTACAAATTAGGATCTGTTTGGTTGTTTGTCAGCATCTGCTGGCTGGCTGGCTGTTTGCTTGCATATTTGCTTAAATTTCTCAAAGTCACAACAGAACAAGAAATTGATCATGAACAAGGACTTCACGGACCAGAATGGGTTCCTCCGTATTTATTAGCCCGGCCGGCCGGTAAAAAAAAAAGAAGAATAGCTAGCTTTAATTTCATATACCCTACCCTACACTTCACCACATTATTAAGATTATTTTGGACTAGACCATGATAAGGTCAGGTCCCTTTTTGTCTCTGCTGCATGAAAACTCCTCTCTCTTGACCCACAGGGATATGGGTCAGTACTCCTTTAAATTTCAAGAATATATATGATCCCAAATCTAGGGCTGGTGTTACATCTTATCATTAAACTAAAATAATGACAAAATCACAATGACCCGTGTGTGTACTTACGTGTACCCAAATGCATTATTGGTTATATGTATGTGCAATTATTTTTTCTCATTTAATGTTCTTATCATAAATATTGTTATTAATAAGCAAACATACTATTAATTGATTTATTCTTCTCAAAACACACACAAAATTACATAGTATAAATCTCCCATCTTTCATCCTAAATTTACTTGGCTTCGATGGGAGATATCTTTAATTGTTATAAAATCATATATAAGTAACTTTTTTTTTCTTGTCTGTATAATATATATGGCCAACTTCTCAATCAGCTAGCTCTATGTAAACTGTCATTACTAGTTACTATAAGCAGACCGAAAGACACATCAAAGTTCGGTATGCAAGAAATCCTCCCCAGCGGTTGGTTTCAGTACAAGCTCCACATCTTCATCTCCCACGTAAGCCTTGTCCGAAGAAGTTATGCATTCGGCCGAAGGCTGCACATATCCATAATTAAACCCTGTAACAGAGTTACAATATGTCTCCGCAACTCCATCTTTGCTCTGCAGGTTAATATTATTCAACACTATATGCTCGCACGGGACTGTATCACTGCACGCAAAATTCATTGCTCTCTCCGTCTTCGATGTCCCACTAATATTCCTATACAGTATTTGACTTATCTCCACTGCAGATGTCTGCAAATTAACAAGTTTTCATTTGCTTATATACTATGTAATTTTTTTGTCTTATTAAGGTTTCTGTTTTTTTGGTACCTGGTTTTGACAAGATTTAGGTGAGTCGCAGTAGAATTGATCGATAATAATGGGGTTTGAGACGTCCTCCATCCTGACATTCTGAAAGCGAATGGAGCGGACGTAACCAGACCCTCCCTGCCATGTCTTGATCCGAAGGCCATTGGTTGTATTTCTTAGGAAGGCTGTATCCAACACCACTTTTGTTACTATGCCTGTTGAGTTATCCTTTCCAAGGCTTCCAATGCTGCAAACAAGATTAAAATTTAATTTGTTTTTTTTATTTAAACTCATCCATTTAGTGGAAAGATAAGAAATAAGCACTTATTAGGATCAGTTTCAAATTTCAATAATGTATAAGTGCAGATAAATAATACAGTTTCTATATATATTTTTCAAATTTGGACCTTATGCCATGACCAGGTCCACAATACAATGTTTTCATCTTGATATTTGAACTTCCATTAACAATTGAGATGCAATCATCCCCTACAAGCAAATAAGAAGAAGAATTAAACCAAATCTTTATCACTGCTTAACTAAAATTTGCAAACTGACCTGTCCCAATTTTGCAGTCCTGCATGATGACATTGGTTGATGCAGTGATATGGATTCCATCTGTGTTAGGGCTGTCTCCCGGAGAAGAAACTTCAATACCAGATAACCGAACAGAATCGCATCGCGATACCACAAAATGCATCTGCTGGCTGTTTTTTAATGTCAGCCCTTTCACCCTTATAGCCGAGCTTGAATCTATGGTGAATGCCTGCAATTATCATATACATATAAAAAAAGCTCTTATTTGTATTTTTAATCTAGTGAAAACATATGTTAATCTAGTTACCAATTACTTACAGTTGGAGCTCCTTTGCAAGGCTGCAATCATGAAACCAACAAAATAAATCAAATTAGTCTTGTTTATTGATTGTGAGAATTGCATAATAATAATAGTAATAATAATAATACATTAGTCTTGTTCTTCTTGCAAGATGCTGCCCACCAATTGCTCCCAGAACCATCTATTACTCCACTTCCTTGAAATAGTACCCCGGTTAGATTCGAAAACTCGAGCCATGTTCTCGGTAACTTTGGATCCCATGTTTTAGGATCATTGGGTGCCACTATTGTTCCATCAATCTGTTATTGTCAAAACAACTCGATAATATTAAATAGAGAAAGCTTTTGCCATCACTACATAAAAAAACAGAGATTTGACTACATTTTTCGCGAGAATACCTGTACAATAAACCTTTCGGCACAGGGCCCCTTAAATTTCGTGGCATTCACCAAATACTTGCGTTCAGCAGGAACCAATAAAACCGATCTTGCAGTTGAGCAAGACTTGTTCCACGCACTTATAAACGCCTGCCAAACAACAACTTTTTTTAATATATATTCAAGTAAATAGAACAAAAACAAAACATTAAGTGAATCAAATGATCACACCAGAGTATCATCAGCAACACCGTCTCCAACAGCACCAAATGAGTCGACATTAACATGAACTTTTCCGCGATGTAGAAATTCTGGCAAAGGGTAACCTTCAAGATCAAAGTCAAACTCTTCAATAACTTGTTCAATGTCAATATCATCATATGATGATGATGATGATGAAGAAGTACTATAGCTAGCAGCAGCAGCAGCAGGAGGAGGAGGCAGTAAGAGTAAACCAAATAGAAATAATGAAACAAACAAGAATTTAATATCCATGATGATGATGATGATTATTATTATTATTATAGGAGTAATTGTAAGTTGAATTTGTATAAATGAAGTGAAGACATAAGGTGTATTAATATAGATATGGTGAGGGGGATTAGAAATTAAGAGAAATAGTGGTATGATTTTAATGGAATGTGGCTTGGCTTGGAAGTACATGAAGGTGTATTATTTTTTCAACAAAACCCACTCTTGAAGTTTAAAGATCTTTTGGAAGGACATTGCTTTACTCTTCAAACTTCTACTTCCTTCTCCCCCACTAACATAAAAAAGATGATTGTTTGTATTTATTGGTAGAATTACACTTGATCAAATATGAAATCACAACAAAAAAAGACTAGCAAGTCTACATCATATGAGAATATTAATTGTAACTTTATGATAAAATGCAAATAAAGTATAATCTTGTCTAGGAAGAATTTTCATAACGAGTGTCTTCATTTCCCGTCTTATTTGAAATCTGATAGAGAAATTAAACCGCTAATTAATTAATTAATTATTGAATCCAGATCAGACTAAATGTGCCATAATACACATATTATATTTTTATTTACCTTGAGTAATTATGCTGAAGTTAAACAGGGCTTTAATCATTTCCTTCTATGATTTTAGTAATAGCGGGTTTATTCAGTCAAATAAGATTGGAATAAATCTCCTATAAATGTTTAGAATACTTGCATCTTATTAAACAGCTTAGGAATACAGACATACCCTAAATAGCTATAAACTTAAAGAGCACTAAAAATTAAAAGCTATCAAACTGAATTACATATTCCCATCCAATCTCTCACGCCTTAATCCCATATCGAAAAATCATTCCCTTCCTCCTAAACATATATGAAGGTTTTGTTTATAAGGGATTTTATCTTAAAAAGTATTTTACTACTAATTTATTGTAAATAAGAACAAATAATTAAGCTGGAAGAACCCAGTATTTAGAGATAATTAATATTTCTCTGCCTCAACTTCTATTAAGTCTCGGCTAATATCTTATCTAAATTATGCATCAAATTTTTTTTCGATTTTTTTCGTCTAACAATAATAAACACAATTAACTATATAACATCACCAACATATTTGTTTTTCACAACTAGGTATACTTTCATCTATTATTATTCTTAGTTGTGATTTTTGTATTAAAAATAAAATATTTGAGTGAAAATTTGTGAATTTGTATTCAAATTAAAATATTTAATTGAAAGTTTGTGATTTTTTATTCAAATTAATATATTTGAGGGAGGAATTATGATTTTGTATTAAGTTAAGATCGGAGAATTGAAAATGTAATTTGTTATTATTTTCACTAAAATTATAAATAAAAAATTATTGGAGATTATGAGTATACGAGTTAAAAAAATAAAATTTGGGGGAGAATTAAATCAGACATATTTGATAATTAGATTTTTTATTTACACTTATTTTTGGTTTTATTTTTATTATTATTTATTTATTCCAAATTATTTTAATTAAAATCCAGTCATTTAATTTTTTTTTCTTAATTCTCACTTTAGAAAACATAATACAGAAGAGAGAAGAGATCTTGAAACCCCGACCCTCTCTAGTAGCCGTTTGCCCCTCGCCGCTCTCCGTCGCCTCTGACCCTCGCCGTTGCCGTCGCTATCGCCGTGGCCGTTGCCTACGTCTATTGCACCACAAGCATGGTGAATCACTGAAAGCCTATGCCGATTTTAATTGAGTAAAGATGGAGGAGAACCAGCTATCCAGGTAAATAAATAAGAATAAATCGGAAGAACTTGAAGCAGAAAATATAATTAGTAAATCGGAAGAAAAATATAAGTGCGCTGTGCTGGTATTAAACTTGAATTGCTTTATGAATCCAGCTCTGGTTATATTGTAATCGTCTAGATGTTTTTAAGTTGCAAATAGCTTATGAATCCAGCAGCTCTAGTTAGATTTGAATTGCAAATGTAAATGTAAATGTTTTTAAACTCTTTTATTTGTTTCATAAAATTCATGTTCTGGTTAATAACAGTATGATCAAACTTGATGATAATCCATGTTTGCTTGAATCTCTTATGTAGCAGTTATAGCTCATTCTTACCTCCACATTTGATGCAGAGAAAAACAACTTATATTTTGGAGGTTCAATTTCGATCAGACTTCATAAAGTAGGCGAAATCTGTTATCTGTGATGCCTCGTTATAGAGGCGATCTACCTGCTGTCCGCGTATACACTGTTTGCGATGAATCCAAGTGTGTTCCATCTTATGTTTAGAGCATCACTACGCTTATGAATATTTCAGATTCTGTATGAATATTGCATGTCTTTCGCTGCAGATATTTGATTGTGCACAATGTTCCATCCCTGGGTTGTGGTGATGAGTTGTCTAAGTTATTTGAATCTTATGGAGAGGTTGAAGAGTAAGCCGTTTCTCTCCCACCTAATTTCATCTTTCAAATGATTTTACATTCTTATTTTTTCAATTTCGTTTTAGCTGCAAACCCATGGATGCTGAAGATTGTGAGCCCTTCACTGACATTTTCTGGATCAAGTTCCGTCATGTTAGCAATGCCAGGTAAATGTTGGTTTTGTTGTGACGAAGGTTGTTGTTTTTGTCAAGACATGATGATGTGTGACCTTGTTTGTATATGTGAAAATATATATAGGTTTGCGAAAAGGAAATTGGACGATTCTGTTTTCCTAGGAAACAAACTGCAGGTATCATATGCTCCTCAGTTTGAGAGTCTCCCAGACACAAAAGAGAAACTAGAAGGCAGAAGAAAGGAAGTAATGGCAAGATTAAACAGTTAAGACAGACATCAACTTAGACTAATAAAATTGCTTGCTATTGTAAGATAATAGTTAATAAAATCTGTTTCAGGTCAAAGATCTGGTGTTCATCAGGCAGATTCTCCATCAATGACAAGTGGGAGTTCCGAACCAAAGAAATCTAACCACAAAGGATTTCAATACAGGAATTCTGAACAAGTAGAGCATGTCTCTAGCAATGATCCTTTGATCATGGCTAGGGTTTCCTCCAATCAGGATTATTTCCCATCCCAATCAATGAATAAAACTGTCCACATGGTTAGGGAGAAACTGAATAAGGTTAGACCAACTAGTTATGGTTCCTTTTGCTTTTCTCTGAAGTCATATAGTAGATGTAAAGAACACTAACTCAAGAATGTAAATGTATTGTTGTTGTAGATACAATCAAGCTCTGATAATTTGGAAGGTGGTGGCCCTTTGAAGAAACCTAAACCAGACAACAGAAGAAGAATCTGACAACCAATCCTTCCATTCTAGAATCAATCCAACAACCTCCTTCAATTTGGAAGAATATTCATATAACCTATGTCCAATGTTAGATTTGCTTCACCAAAGATCATGGTGGATGTACTTAATTAGCAAGAATGTTTTCGAGATCTATTTTGTTTCGTTTATTGAAAGTTTAAGAGCATTTATAAAACAATCCTAGTGAATTTTATAAATATTCTTCACATATATCTAATGGGTAATCAATCTAATTGAAATTGTGTTTTCAAGTGAACCAAATCATTCAAATATTGAATGAGCCCATCTGAATTGCTCTTGTTAAAGATCTGCAAAACCTAAGGTGATTCTAAATGGATGAATGTATCATCATCCATGAATGATCTGAATTGCTCTTGTTAAAGATCTGTAAAACCTAAGGTGATCTAAATGGATGAATGTATCATCATCCATGAATGATAACAGGCAGTACATAAACAAAACTGATCGAATTGTCATTTGAATTATTCAAGTTGAAACATTAAATTCAGCAAAATTCAAAAGATTTCTAGTATCAAAAATAAGGGTTCAAAACATTCAGAATTAATAAACAAAATCCAGATCTATTTAAAAGTCTTAAAAAGATAGATAATAGCAACAGAGAATCGATTAATCACCGCCGGCCTTCTGGTAGACGTAAGTCAAACCACACTTTCCACAGTAATGGCGATCAAAGTGATTAGCCATGAATGTTCCCGCACCGCACTCAGCGTTGGGGCACTCCTTCCTGAGCTTCTGAACTTTTCCAGAATCGTCCACCTTGTAGAACTGGAGGATCGATAGCTTTACCTTCTTCTTCTTGTGTTTGAGCTTCTTTGGCTTGGTGTAGGTCTTCTTCTTCCTCTTTTTCGCTCCACCGCGAAGACGTAACACAAGATGAAGAGTCGATTCCTTCTGGATGTTGTAATCGGCCAATGTCCTTCCGTCCTCAAGTTGTTTCCCGGCGAAGATTAGTCGCTGCTGGTCAGGAGGGATGCCTTCCTTGTCCTGAATCTTAGCCTTAACATTGTCGATCGTATCGGAAGATTCAACCTCTAGGGTTATCGTCTTCCCCGTAAGGGTTTTCACAAAGATCTGCATCTTTATGCCTGGAATTCGATTGACGCAGAAACCCTAAAATCTTGAACAACAAAATTTTATATCCGGTTGATTGACTAGGGTTTTTAGTTTAAAACTTGGGCTACAAAGGTATTCGGGCGGGCTTATAAGCCCATTTATCTTTTAATTGCTCTCTTGATGGGCCTACTCCAATAAAACAAAAGTTTTAACTTCAAGCAAGTTATTAAAAGTACATAAAAAAAGTTTAAAATTTATAAAAAAATATATAATTTTTTTTAACAAAATAAAATAATATATATATATATATATATATATATAACAAATAAGCTTAATATGATGTGATATTTCGAAACTTAATTTATTCATATTTATAAACAATTTTAATATCCGAATCCAAATTTAAAATATTATATATGTGTCCAGTCATATTAGATGGACACAAATTCCATCCTCAACCACCTTAAAAATATTCGCGTCATATTTAAATATTTGTGTACAAGTTTGACTTTTATTTAATTTCGTTCTTAGTCAAAGGTTTAGTTGTACAAGTTTGACCCCCTCAATACTGGTGGGGCTCATTTTCGACAAACTAAGCACTTTCAATGGCTCATTTTGTTTTTCTAAAGATTTTATTAATTATTTTACAAAAAAATTGAAACATTTCAGTATTTTCTGTATTAAACAAAAATATGGAACTTTTATTCTAAATTGTATATTAAAGAAAATGAAATAAAATTCTTACATAATCTTATGTTTAAACAACAAAACATGACATTAAATTTTTTTCTAATAAATTATCGAGTTTGTAGGTCATCCAGAAGAACGATTAACTCACCGTCCAACTCTACCGACTTTTCGTAACAAATCTCAGAAAATGTCATAATAATAACATTTTGAATGATACTCATCGGTCGACTACGATCATTAAAAGTTCGATGATTTCTCTAGAAAATAATTGAGATGATAAGTCAAATATGTAACATTATCATATTAAACGCATTAATCAAAATTTCAAACAACTATCTAAAGACTTAAATATCACCTATTGAATCATGATAGGGCCGACCCTAGGTAACCTCAGTAAGCCCACGGGATAGACTATTTATTAAAAAAAAATATAGTTAATTTTACTATTTTTCTAACAAAAAGTTTAACATAATAGTTTAAGATTAAAAAAATTATTTAGTTACGAGTTCAAATCTTACTTAAAAATATTTTATTTAACAATTTTATAAACTAAAATTAAGAAAGTTAAAAAAAAATTCTGAATCTCATTAATACTCCACAAAGGCTCAGATACTAATCATACCTCGACAATACAAAAGTAACTGAATTGACGCCGCATACAAATCATACCTCGACAATACAATACAAAAATAACTGAATTGACGACATGAATGTCCGTAAGATTTAAAGTTATGGTGGGTTTGAAAAAAAAATTATGATGGACTTAAATTTTTGTTGAGAAATTTATGAATGAAACATCAAACATGTATATTAGCGTTTTTTTTTTTTTTACCTATTTTTGAGATTTAAAAAAAATATATTGAATGAAATTAAAAAATTAAAAAATGAAGAGTAAGGTCACATTTTTATCTTCTTATTTTTCGACAATAAGGAAGATCCGCCCTTGTTGACCATAAATAACATTTTAATATTAAAATATTGACATTATTTGATAAAATAAAAATGACACTTTTTAAGAAATGCATGATGCATGACTACGCACTGTCATGGTTAACTTAATGGGCAGTGCCAGATGAGAAAAAACGAGAAAATTGCTTCATAATTACACGTTATGTCCATCTGGCTTATATAATTTGTTAAATATCAATTAGGAATGATGAATAATTGGAGAGAAGCTAATCAAGGAATTAAATTAATCAAGTACCAGCTAAACTTAGCTAGACAATATGATAATTAATCATCTTCTTTTCCACCACAACTGGTATTTCTAAATTATATTCATACCTATAATTATTTACAAATCCCTTATATATGGTTGTGGAATGGTGGTGGGCCGGTGCAAGATTATGGAATTATTATAACATTGCACTCCAAAAAATGATTCAGTGTTTCAAATAAGAATATTCAATTGAAGGTATTAGGTACTCCATTTCAATTAAAGTGTTTAAATAAAACTCGTGACATATGATATTTTCTTAAAAGATTGTATGTCACAAGTTCAATTATCAATTAAAACGCATAAAAAATTATTAATTTTGTTATTAACAACATTTTTTTAAAAGTATTGTGTTTCAATTTTTTTATTTATAAGATATTAGGAATATATAGTTTTCATTTTAGTGAACTAAACATAAATAACGGATTCAATTTTTATTTAGAACGTCTTACTAATATTAGTTGGAGAGATTATTCTAATTAGTATCTAATTTGTAAGATTTAATTTTTAGGTAAGATTCTTTTTAGTTGATCTACCCTAGTCAGATTAATTTGCTTCAATATTTTCCATTTATAAAAAATAATATTAAAAATAATATGATTTGATAATATATAGCTATATATTAAATTTGTATGATCTAAGTAAGGTCCATGAAGTAAACTTCAATTAAAGTTAGTCTTTCTTAATTTACAAATCATAATAATAATAATAATTATTCTTCAAAACAAAGCAATAATTCCTTGCACATTTCATAACATGCCAATATTCACATATATATATATTATCATAAGCCAAATTGCGGCTTAAGTTGATATCATTATTGTTGTTGAGCTACTAACTACATTCAAGATAAACTAATGATCTCATCATGTGGACTTTCTTATTCATTTTATTATTAAATTTCTCTTGAGTGGTCTAAAAATGAAATTGCTGACCTTTTCTTCTCTATGATTGGATAATTTATTTTTATAAAGCTCAAACTCTCACTATATATATATATATACATATATGTGGAGATTGGATGGATATAGTATAAACTCTACAAAAGTGTGATTTTGATTATTATTATTATGATGAATAATTTGGTTAGAGATGATGAAGCTTCTTCTTCTTCTTCTATCCATGGAGATATCTTGGAATCGATACTCTCACGTGTGCCGCTCATAGACCTAGTACAGGCGTCGCGCGTGTCAAGTTCATGGAATTGTGCCGTCGCCGCCTCTCTCTGCCACCAAAACAGTCCAAAGCCATGGCTAACCTTAAACCCTAAATTCCCTCCTCGTACCAATTCAATCATATCCCATTCTTATGACCCACGTTCAAACATCTGGAACCGAATTGAAACCCCACATACAATCGCTACCCACTCATCCGCACTCCGATCCGACGGCTCTAATCTCCTCTACTCCATATCACCATCCGGCCTAACCTTCTCCTCTGATCCTCTGCATCTCACCTGGCACCAATCCACCGGTCCCAAGGTTTGGCGGGTCGACCCGATTGTTTCTCTTGTTGGTACCCGACTAGTAGTTGCGGGCGGTGGCTGCGAGTTCGAGGATGATCCTCTTTCCGTTGAAGTCTACGATGTTCCGACCCGATCTTGGAGTGACGCTGGGTCAATCCCAATTGGACTCAAGGAATCCGGTTCGTCCACGTGGCTGTCGACTGCCACCGATGGCCGGAGACTGTTCGTGACGGAGAAAGAGTCCGGACTTATGCATGTATTCGACCCGGAAACTAAAATATGGTCCCCTCCTTACTATCTACCAAGGGACCCAACTGTATTCAGCTCAATTATCACCTTCACCGGTGACAAGCTGTTCTTAATCGGTCTAATTGGGGAGAGGGGGAATATGGAGAAATTGAAGATTTGGTCACTTAATTTGGAAAGTTTAGAGATTGAAGAAGAAATTGGGGAGATGCCGAAGGAGATGATGGAGGAGATAAGAAGAGATGGTTTTCAAGCTTACTCTTTAAGCGTTTCCTCTGCAGAGAATTGGGTTTTCATATACAATTCTTCGCAAATAAAAGGAGTCTATATTTGCGAGGTCGTCAGCAGTGGCGGCGGCGGCGGCAAGGGATGTAGGTGGATGAGAGAGAACAATATTGCGACGGCGGGCAAGGACAATAGAATGGTGGTGACGAGTTCTAAAGTGGGGATTCATGACATCGGAAAGGCTTTGGATTTGATGGCGGGGAATCGGAAGTGCGACCCGACCCGACCCATTGAAAGTTAACTTAACCATATAAACGAACGAGGTCGAGGAGCAGTGGATATTATGTAGTAAAATGAAATTGCAGTTGTATTTTAATAATGTCATTATTTTAAAATATTATTAAGCACAAATTCATAT